>NC_140990.1:107203958-107875624 GCF_052327205.1 Somniosus microcephalus | reverse complement strand
ACAAAGACAGGGTCTCGTGCATTATAAACAGAGATAGCGTCCAGTGTAATAGAAACAGAGACAGGGTCTAGAGCAAAATAAACAGAGACAGGGACTAGTGCAATATAAACAGACAGGGTCGAGTGTAATATAAAAAGAGAGAGGGACTAGTGTACTTAAAACTGAGAAAGGGACTAGTGAAATATAAACAGATACATTGTCTAGTGTAATTTTAAGAGATACACTGTCTCGTGTAATATAAACTGAGACAGAGTCCAGTGTACTATATCAGAGACAATGTCTAGTGTAATATAAACAGAGACCCTGCCTCGTGTAATATAAACAGAGACCCTGTGTAGTGTAATATAATCATAGACAGTGTCTAGTGCATTGCGGCGTGGGAGCTGCGATTGGATGCATACTGGAGCATTCACGATGCTCGGGACGTCGTGAATAGCATGTTTACAGAGTTGGACACACCGCAGGTAGAGGTTGGACAGGAAGAAACGGAATGGGTTACCAACAGGCAGAGTACAAGGCGCAGGCAGGTAGTGCAGGATTCCCCTGATGACATCCCCCTCTCAAACAGATACACCACTTTGAGTGCTGTTGGGGGGGTTGATTTATCAGAGGAAAGCAGCAGCAGCCAACTTCCTGGCACCAGGGGTGGCTCTGCTGCACAGCACGGGAAGAAAACGAGGGGTAGAGCTATAGTAATTGGGGATTCTATTGCAAGGGGAATAGATAGGCGTTTCTGCGGTCGCAAACGAGACTCCAGGGTGGTGTGTTGCCTCCCTGGTGCAAGGGTCAAGGATGTCTCAGAGCGGCTGCAGAACATCTTGGATGGGGAGGGTGAACAGCCAGTTGTCGTGGTGCACATAGGCACCAACGACATAGGTAAAAAGCGGGATGAGGTCCTAAAAGCGGAATATAGGGAGTTAGGAGGTAAATTAAAAAATAGGACCTCAAAGGTAGTAATCTCAGGATTGCTACCAGTGCCACATGCTAGTCAGTGTAGAAATAGAAGGATATTTCAGATGAATACGTGGCTGGGGGAATGTTGCAATGGGGAGGGATTCAAGTTCCTGGGACATTGGAACTGGTTCTAGGGGAGGTGGGAACAGTTCAAACCGGACGGTTTGCACGTGGGCAGGGCTGGAACTGATGTCCTAGGGGGAGCGTTTCCTAGTGCTCTGGGGGAGGGTTTAAACTAAAATGGCAGGGGGTTGGGAACCTGAGCAGGGAGACAGAGGAAAGGGAAACAAGCATAAAAGCAAAAGATAGGAAGGAGAAAAACAAAAGTGGCAGTCAGAGAAATCAACGCTTTAAATCAAGCGTGGCCACAGTAAGTAATAATTCTAAAAGGTCTAAGAGCATTTAAAAAAACAAGCCTGAAGGCATTGTGTCTTAATGCGAGGAGCATTCGTAATAAGGTGGATGAATTGGCTGCGCAAATAGAGGTAAATGAATATGATTTGGTTGGGATTACGGAAACGTTGCACAAGGATGGCCAAGGCTGGGAATTCAACATCCAGGGGTATTTGATATTCAGGAAAGATATGCAAAAAGGAAATGGAGGTGGGGTAGCATAATTGGTTAAAGAAGGGATTAACACAATTGTAAGGAAGGATATTAGCTCTGATGACGTGGAATCTGTATGGGTTGAATTGAGAAATACTAAAGGGCATAAAACGTTAGTGGGAGTGGTATTTAGACGTCCAAACAGTAAGGCGGAGGTTGGGGATGGCATTAAACGAGAAATTAAAGAAGCGTGCAATATGGGCACAGCAGTCATCATGGGTGACTGTAATCTACATATAGGTTGGGCTAACCAAATTAGTAACAATACTGTGGAGGAGGAATTCCTGGAGTGTTTACGGGATGGTTTCCTGGACCAATATGTTGAGGAACCAACCAGGCATCAGGCCATCTTAGACTGGGTATTATGTAACGAGAAAGGATTAATTAGCAATCTTGTTGTACGAGGCCCCTTGGGTCGGAGCGACCATAATATGATCGAATTCTTCATTAAGATGGAGAATGCAGTAGTTGACTCAGAGATTAAATAAAGGAAACTATGATGGTCTGAGGAGCGAGTTGGGTAGGATTGATTGGGGAATGTCACTCAAAGGGTTGACGGTGGATAGGCAATGGCAAACATTCAAAGACTGAATGGATGAACTACAGAATTTGTTCATCCCAGTTTGGCATAAAAATAAAACAAAAAAGGAGACTCAACCGTGGCTAATAAGGGAAATTAGGGATAGCATAAAAGCCAAGGAGAGGACATATAAATTGGCCAGAGAAAGCTGTTGTATATGTAACCTGTTCCACCTTAAGAGAGCTTAAGCCTGTTCCACCTTAAGAGATGTACTACTTTCTCAGGCTGCTGTAGACGTAATACCGGGAGTGAACACACCGGTATATAAGCACTGTGCAGTAATCTTGTATTCAGTATAGTCCCTACCTCCAACCAGTAAAGACCTGTTTGAGTTATACGTTTAAGTCTTTGTGTTAATTGTTCAAAACAATACACATACTTAACACTGGCGACGAGTCAGGTTCTTACCCTGCGGCAGTTATTCCACGGCGGTTGAAGAGAGGTATCAAACCACACCACCCCACTGGAAGCGACAGGCATTAGGACCCTGAAGCCTCCATCAGCTTGTGAACTGGAGTCGATGACAGGGCTGGGGAAGACAGGTACAGGGCGATAGCGATCGGCAGATAAGGGCCGGGCCGCTTTGAAGTGAGGGGCGCAGCCGGGCCATCGATCGCAACCACCGATAAGGGCCGCACTCGGGCTGAAAGGGCAGCGGCTGCAGAAATTGAAGGCGCGAGAGCCGCGGTGCACAGCGCGGGCCATCGATCGCGATCGGGAGATAAGGGCTTTGGAGTGCGAGGCGCAGCCGGGCCATCGATCGCAAGCACTGATAAGGGCCGGGCCGCTTTCAAGTGCGAGGCGCAGCCGGGCCATCGATCGCATCCGCTGATAAGGGCCGCACTCGGGCGATCGCGGCGAAGATAAGGGCCGCACTCGGGGGCTGAAGGGAGACGGCGTCGGGGGACGGGTGAAGACCGCCAAGCGCGGGAAAACCGCCATTTTGTGGGCGGAGGACGACGGCAAGAGCGGGAAGCCGCCATCTTTGATAATAAGTAAAGAAAAGAAAATCTGAGAAATTGCAAATCTACAATGCCTAAACACGGGAATATTAGCACCTTTGATAGTGACCTCGAAGATTGGGCCATATATGTTGAAAGAGTAAAAAAATTATTGTAAGGCCAATAAAATTCGTGACCAAGATAAAGCCCTAACATTATTAAATTTAATGGGTGCGAAGACATACGGGCAATTGAAACACCTGTTATCACCAGATGAACCGGTGGATAAGACGTTCGATGAGATTGTTACTGTCCTGAAAGATCATCTAAACCCCACGCCGCTGATGCTAGCGGAACGATTTAAATTTTATGACAGAAGGCAGCTACAGCATGAAAGCAATGCTGAATATTTGCTAGAATTGCGTAAATTAGCGAAATATTGCCAGTTTGGAACGGGACTGACAGATGCACTACGAGACAAATTTCTGTGTGGTTTATTTAAACAGGATACACAAAAGCGACTGCTCAAGGAGAATGAGCTGATGCTTGAGAAGGCGGTCACTATGGCAGCAGCACACGAAGCCGCAGCGAGAGGCACGGCAGTAATGCAGCTACGGTCACCGGAGCTCAGTGCACACAAATTGGGTGTGAGTTCTGGCAAATGTTATCGTTGTGGAAAGACAACGCATGATCAGAACCAGTGTTGTTTTAAAAACCAAGAATGTAGAACTTGTGGTAGGCTTGGACATATAGCTAGAGTATGCAGGTCAGGGAAGAAGACCAGCAACAAGAAGTCACCGCAAGGAAAATACGCAAAGGTACACAAGGTGACTGAACAGGAGTCCGATTCAGACGCTAGCAGTAATGAACTGGCTAGCTTAAGCTGTAATGAACTGGCTAGCTTAGGAGTACTCAACGCTGGTAAGGGTGCAGACCTCCAGACAATTTGGGTCACTCTTCAGATAGAAGGAGTCCAAGTAAAACTGGAATTGGACACTGGATCGGCATTGACGGTCATAAATAAGAAAGATTACGGAAAGTTATTCCAACATATTCCCCTACAGGATACGGGGATTATATTGAAAACATACACGGGGCAAAGAGTGTACCCCATCGGGAAAATAGAGGTTGCAGTGGTCCACAAGGGCGAAGACAGTCAAATAATGGACTTATATGTGATATCTGAAGGAGGTCCTCCACTACTAGGACGGGAGTGGATTAGGAAAATGAATATGGACTGGCATTTCCTACAAACAATAACGAGTGAGAACTCGGTGAAGATAGTCGGCCCAGACGCTGGAACGGATGATGGTAAGCCCAACTCAGGTGCAAAAGACAAAGTTTCAGCACAGAATTCCACTGAGCAACAACAACATAGTTTAACTGTGGATTCTGAGTCTGGCAAGTCTACTGATTTGCCCATTTCTGAGGGATACCGGGCTCGAACTCAACTCCATTTCAAACTACAACAGCAATTAGAACAAATGCTTCGCCGTTTTGAGCAAGAGTTGAATGCAACGAAAGAGTTCTTTGATATCGAGTTGGAGAATCTGGAAAGACAACAGAAGCAGCTGATGGAGAAAATGGAGCAGGAGCACACAAAACGTCTGATGTCAGAGGAGTTAACGGTCAGCCAACTCCTGCATATGCTGAAGGACAGGACTCTGAAATGGGAAAAACTTGAACACGAACTTCAATATTCAAACGAAAGGGGTTCGGAGCTCTCAAAGGTTATTGGAAGAGCTGAGGTGGCAACACAGACTGAGATGACTGCAACAGAGCAGCCCTTGGATGCCAAAAGTACGCTGACTCACGTCAACGTAGAACAACAGACCGCTGAAACAGCTGCTCCGGTAGAGGGATTGCATAGTCCGATCAATCAATCTCCAAAGGAAGTTGAAGTATTAAAATCACAAATGAGGTCACTAGTAAACGACTTGCTGAAAGCCCAGAAAAAGCTGGAGGCAGAGGTACACATGAAGAAGTCTCTTCAGGAAAGATGTCTGGATTTGGAACAAGAGCTGGCTAACGTCCAGCTGGGTATGGAGGAAATAGACGACCCTCTCGCTGACCTGTCGGACGACTCCGAATATTACTATGTCCTGTTCTGCCCAACTTGTAACTTCGACTCCCACCATACAGAAATCATGGAGGAGCACCGAAAGTCTACGGAACATCGGGAGAAGGTGGCTCTACTACAAAAAAAGGAGGAAGAGAAGGAGGAACTGCGCATGCAGCTGGCAGCTGTGGCAGCTGACAATGGAGCCCAGAGAGTCTCCAAGAAGCAGAAAAGGAAAAGTAAAAACAGAAGATGACCCATCTGAACCATTATCACCTCTACCAGATCACACACGTGGTCCCTCCGAACGGAGCCAAATCAGTTCGGAAGTTCAAGCTGTTAAATCCATGAAAGGACTATTGAATGAGTAACGTGAACCGACTACACCACAGAGATTGAATCTGTGAACTGTTTTCCGCAGAGACTGAATCTGTGATATGTTACGTTAAACATGAAGTTATATATGTATATTTGTTATTACGTTATGTTAAATGGGGGGGGATGACTATAAAGCTAAGAAGGGAGGAGTGTTGTGTATGTAACCTGTTCCACCTTAAGAGAGCTTAAGCCTGTTCCACCTTAAGAGATGTACTACTTTCTCAGGCTGCTGCAGACGTAATACCGGGGGTGAACACACCGGTATATAAGCACTGTGCAGCAATCTTGTATTCAGTATAGTCCCTACCTCCAACCAGTAAAGACCTGTTTGAGTTATACGTTTAAGTCTTTGTGTTAATTGTTCAATACAATACACATACTTAACAAAAGCAATAATCCTGAGGATTGGGTGCAGTTTAGGATTCAACAAAGGAGGACAAAGGGATTAATTAAGAAGTGGAAAATAGAATATGAGAGTAAGCTCACAGGGAACATAAAAACTGATTGTAAAAGCTTTTATAGATATGTGAAGAGACAAAGATTGGTGAAGTCAAGCGTAGGTCCCTTGCAGTCAGAATCAGGGGAATTCACAATGGGGAACAAAGAAATGGCATTCCAACTAAATACATATTTTGGTTCTGTCTTCACAAAGGAGGACACGAATAATCTCCCAGAGAGGCCGGGGAACATAGGATCTGATGAAAGAGTAGAACTGAAAGTATTCAGTGTTTGTAGGGAAATGGTGTTAGGAAAATTGATGGGACTGAAGGCTGATAAATCCCCAGGGCCTGATAATCTACATCCTAGGGTAATTAAGGAAGTGGCCCTAGAAATAATAGATGCATTGCTGGTCATCTTCCAGAACTCAATAGACTCTGGAAGAGCACCCATGGTTTGGAGGGTAGCTAATGTTACCCCACTATTCAAAAAAGGTGGTAGAGAAAAAGTGGGGAATTATAGACCAGTATGCCTGAAATCGGTAGTGGGGAAAATGCAAGAGTCCATTATAAAAGATGTAATAGCAGGGCACTTGGAAAGCAGTGATGGATCGGACAAATTGAACATGGATTTACAAAAGGTAAATCGTGCTTGACTAAACCACTGGAATTTTTTTAGGATGTAACTGGTAAATAGATAAGGGAGAACCAGTGGATGTGGTGTATTTGGACTTTCAGAAGACTTTCGATAAGGTCCCGCATAAGAGATTTGCGTGCAAAATTAAGGCACGTGGGATTGGGGGTAAGGTATTGACTTGGATAGAGAACTGGTTGGTGGATAGAAAGCAAAGTGTTGGAATAAACGTGTCATTTTCTGAGTGGCAGGCAGTGACTAGTGGGGCACTGCAAGGATCGGTCCTAGGACCCCAGCTGTTCACACTATATATTAATGATCTGGTCGAGGGAATTGGATGTAATACCTCCAAATTTGCAGAAGACACAAAGCTCGGTGGGAGGGTATGCTGTGAGGAGGATGTCGTGAAACTCCAGTATGATTTGGACAGGTTGGGTGATTGGGCAGAAACATGGCAAATGCACGATAATGTGGATAAATGCGAGGTTATCCACTTTGGTGGCAAAAACAGGAAGACAGACTATTATATGAATGGCAACAGATTAGGAGAAGGGGAAGTGCAAAGAGATCTGGGTGTTCTTGTGCACCAGTCGCTGAAGGTAAGCATGCAGGTGCAGCAGGCTGTTAAGAAGGTAAATGGTATGTTGGCCTTCATAGCAAGAGGGTTCGAGTACAGGAACAAGGATGTCTTGCTGCAGTTGTACAGCGCCTTGGTGATACCGCACCTTGAGTATTGTGTGCAGTTTCAGTCACCTTATCTGAGGAAGGACGTTCTTGCCATGGAAGGAGTGCAGTGAAGATTCACCAGGCTGATACCTGGGATGGCAGGGATGACGTATGAGGAGAGATTGTGTCGATTGGGCTTGTACTCACTGGAGTTGAAAAGATTGAGAAGGGATCTCCTCGAAACCTATACAATTCTGTAAGGCCGGGACAGACTAGATGCAGGAAGGATGTTTCTGATGGCCGGTGAGTCCAGAACCAGGGGTCATAGTCTAAAGAAAAGGGGTAAGCCATTTACGACTGAAATGAGGAGGAATTTCTTCACCCAGAGAGTGGTGAACCTGTGGAATTCTCTGCCACAGAGGGCGGTGGAGGCCAGTTCATTAAAAATATTCAAGAAGGATTTGGATATATTTCTTAAGGCTAAAGGGATCAAGGGATATGGGGAGAAGGCAGGGAGAGGGTACTGAATTTGGATGATCAGCCATGATCTCATTGAATGGCGGAGCAGGCTCGAGGGGCTGAATGGCCTACTCGTGCTCCTATCCTCTATGTTTCTATGTTGCTATAAACAGAGACAAGGTCTAGTGTAATATAAACAGAGACAGGGTCTAGTGTAACATACAATGGGACAGGTTCTGGTGGAATATAAACAGAGACAGGGTCTATTGTATTTAATGCAGAGACAGGATCTAGTGAAATATTTACTCAAACAGGGTCCAGTGTAACATAAACAGAGACACGGTCGAGTGTAATATAAGCAGAATCAGGGTCTAGTGTAATATAAACAGAGACAGGCTCTAGTGTAATATAAATATAGACAGGTTCTAGTGTAATATAAACAGAGACAGCGTTCAGTGTAATATAAACAGAAACAGGGTCTAGTGCAAAATAAACAGAGACAGGGACTAGTGAACTATAAACAGAGACAGGGTCTAGTGTAATATAAACAGAGAGAGGGTCCAGTGTAATATATACAGAGACAGGGTCGCGTGTAATATAAACAGAAACAGGGTCTAGTGTATTATAAACAGAGACAGGGTCGAGTGTAATATAAACACAGACAGGGTCTAGTGTACTATAAACAGAGACCCCGTCGAGTGTAATATATAAATAGACAGTGTCTAGTGTAATATAAACAGAGACAGTGTCTAGTGTAATATAAGCAGAGACAGGATCTAGTGTAATATAAACTGAGACAGGTTCTAGTGTAATATAAACAGAGACAGAGTCGAGTATAATATAAACAGAGACAGGGTCTACTGTAATATAAACAGAGACAAGGCCTAGTGTAATATAAACAGAGAGGGTCTAGTGTAATATAAGCTGAGAAAGGGCATAGTGCAATATAAACAGAGACAGGGTCTAGTGTAATATAAATATAGAAGATCGGAGCAGGAGTAGGCCAGTCGGCCCCTCGAGCCTGTTCCGCCATTCAATGCAATCATGGCTGATCATCCAATTTCAGTACCCAGTCCCTGCTATCTCCCCATACCCCTGGATCCCTTTAGCCTTAAGAAATATATCCAACTCTTTCTTGAATATATTTAATGAATTGGCTTCTACTGCCTTCTGTGGTAGATAATTCCACAGTTTCACCACCCTCTGGGTGAAGAAATTCCTCTTCATTTCTGTCCTAAATGGCCTACCCCTTATCCTTAGACTGTGACCCCTGGTTCTGGACTCCCCGACCATCGGGAACATATTTCCTGCATCTAGTCTGTCCAGTCCTGTCAGAATTTTATAAGTTTCAATGAGGACCCCTCTCATTCTTCTAAACGCCAGCGAGTACAAGCCCAATCCTCCTAATCTCTCCTCATACGTCATTCCTGCCATCCCAGTTATCAGCCTGGTGAATCTTCGCTGAACTCCTTCCATGGCAAGAACATCCTTCCTCAGGTAAGGCGACCAATACTGCACACAGTTCTCAAGATGTGGTCTCACCAAGGCCCTGCACAACTGCAGCAAGACATCCTTGTTCCTGTACTCCAACGCTCT
Organism: Somniosus microcephalus; assembly: GCF_052327205.1. Taxonomy (NCBI): domain Eukaryota; kingdom Metazoa; phylum Chordata; class Chondrichthyes; order Squaliformes; family Somniosidae; genus Somniosus; species Somniosus microcephalus. Next base: position 107,866,314 of record NC_140990.1, on the reverse strand, counting down.
CACTACAAAGGCCAACATACCATTAGCCTTCTTAACCGCCTGCTGCACCTGCATGCTTACCTTCAGCGACTGGTGCACAAGGACACCCAGGTCTCTTTGCACTTCTCCTTCTCCCAATCTATTGTCATTCAAATAATAATCTGCCTTCCTGTTTTTGCCACCAAAGTGGATAACCTAACATTTATCCACGTTATATTGCATCTGCCATGCCTTTACCCAATCACCCAACCTGTCGAAATCATCCTGGAGTTTCTCGGCATTCTCCTCACAGCACACACGCCCACCCAGCTTTGTGTCTTCTGCAAATTTGGAGATATTACATCAAGTTCCCTTGTCTAGATCATTAATATATATTGTGAATAGCTGGGGTCAAAGGATCGATCCCTGCAGTACCCCACTAGTCACTGCCTGCCACTCAGAAAAAGAACGGTGGCATATTGGTTAGCACTGTTGCCTCACAGCGCCAGGGACCTGGGTTCGAATCCGGCCTCGGGTGACTGTCTGTGTGGAGTTTGCACATTCTCCCCGTGTTTGCGTGGGTTTTCTCCGGGTGCTCCGGTTTCCTCCCACAGTCCAAAGATGTGCGGGTTAGGTTGATTGGCTATGATAAATTGACCCTTAGTGTTAGGGAGACTAATTACGTGGGGTTACGGAGATAGGGTGGGATATGTGTTGGTGTAGGGGTTACGGGGATTGGGTGGGATATGTGTCGGTGCAGGCTCGATGGGCCGAAATGGCCTCTATCTGCACTGTGGGGTATCTGTGATCTGTGATTTCTGTGAACTCTTTGCTTTCTGTCTGCCAACCAGTTCTCTATCCAAGTCAATACCTTGCGCCCAATCCCATGTGCCTTAACTTTACACGCTAATCTCTTATGCGGGACCTTATCAAAAGCTTTCTGAAAGTCCAAATACACCACATTCATGGTTCTCCCTTATCTATTTTACCAGTTACATCCTCAAAAAATTCCAGTGGATTAATCAAGCACTATTTGCCTTTTGTAAATCCATGTTGACTTTGTCCGATCCTGTCACTCTTTTCCAAGTGCTCTGCAATTACATCTTTTATAATGGACTCCAGCATTTTCCCCACTACCAATGTCAGGCTTACCGGTCTGTGATTCCCCATTTTCTCTCTACCACCTTTTTGAATAGTGGGGTAACATTAGCTACCCTCCAATCCATGGTTACTGTTTTAGATTCCATCGAATGTTGGAAGATGACCAGCAATGCATCTACTATTTCTAGGGCCACTTCCTTAAGTACCCTAGGATGTAGATTATCAGGCCCTGGGGATTTATCGGCCTTCAGTCCCATCAATTTCCCTAACACCATTTCCCTAAAAATACTGATTTATTTCAGTTCCTCCTTTTCATCAGACCCTATGTTTCCCGGCATCTCTGGGAGGTTATTTGTGTCCTCCTTTTTGAAGACAGAACCAAAATACGAAATTAATTGGTCTGCCATTTCTTTGTTCCCCATTATAAAATCTCCTGATTCTGTCTGCAAGGGAGCTACGCTTGACTTCACCAATCTTTTTCTCTTCACACATCTATTTAAGCTTTTACAGTCAGTTTTATGTTCCCTGCAAGCTTACTCTCATATTCCCTCCCTACAGCTTTGGTTAATATATTTAGAGACTAGAGGATTCAGAGTTAGGTTCGCAGGCCGATTTTTGCAATCCAACAGTCCCCCCTTCCAACCCCCCAAAAGCGAACGTGGAGGCGTGTTGGAAAGTGTGCACACCCACAAACAGCTGATATAGCATGCTGGGAAACCAAGAGCGTGAATGATTGAGGTTTCTTCCGGTTACTGGACCTACTTTGTTATACACCTCTTCCCAAAAACCTCTAGTTACTCCAGGAAGGCCACGCATTTGTTGCATATGGCCTGGTGTGTATCCTGTCGAGGTGGATACCAGGTATGCATCAGATGAGTATGGTTGATATTTAAATGTAAATTAAAGTGTTTCCCGATTCATTATACTACTATCTCAACATTCATAAACTTGATCTCTCCAGAAAACAAACGAAGCCGTCAGAAACACATGTAGGAGGGGCAGTGCATGCACTAACTGTCTTAACAACTTGTTTCGCAAAGTGTTTCACTTGAGCCCGTTTACATTACTTACATGCCATACATAGCAAAATCAAGACCAGTATTAACTGCACCGTGACTAATATGTGCGAAATCAGTCTGATCCTTGGGTGTTCCGGTGTTCTGACTCTGCCCCGCCTGGGGTATCCTCTGTTTCTTGTATCTTTCCTGATGTTACCCCGCCTCGGGTTTCCCTTACTTTGCTTCAGATCTTCTCTTTCGGTGTGCTCAATTAATTTGTTCGTCATGGGCATGAGTACCTAATTGGCTGATGTATCAAAGTATGCTAACTACCAGAGCATGTGAAATAATACAAGCCGAAGGGTGTGCTGATATGTGTTAAGCCGAATATCACACCAGAGTGAGTTGTCCACTATGGTGTCAATTTCAATATCAATTCTCGAGTTGTCTTACCCCAAAAACGTAACAATGCTTGGGGGGGGGTGTAATTCAGTCGCATCATGAGCTCACTGAAACCCTCAAACAAAAGGGGAAAGTCGCATCTGTGTATCCGAATTGTGCCACACAATTGTGAGGCTCTTACTTAAAAACGTGTTGGTTGATCACCTCATATTGGATTCGTACTGGTTTTTCCCACACTCTGTTACCTACAAAACACAATTATTACAGTCACAGTTAAATTCAGTCTTACAATCATATCAAATGGCATTACATTTTTACATCTAATAAGCAAATCATGGATTTGAAAGATTCGTCAGATCTCTCTTTTACTCTTATCCATCTTCTGGATAATTCTTACTAAATATGATTACCCTTAGCCCTCAATTCTCCCAATCCAGATGCTTTAACTTCTAACAGGTACCAGTGTCTTTAACTCTATTCTGATTGTTTCATTAATTGGATAGTTTCTTGATGGAGTATGTGTTAATGCTTTAAAGGTTGTCTCGCTCTCCTGAGCCACATTAACTACTTCATGTCTGTCTTGCTGTTGTCCAGTAACTGAGCATGTCTAAGACCAGTTCTTCAGTGCAAACTCGCCATACATTCCCGGATGGTAATTACCTCATACGTTACAAATCACATTAGCACACTCATACCGATATCTACATATTATGCCACACTTGCCATCCGATGAAAGCTTTTCTCGTGCTTTCAGGTATCTTATCGAAAGATTGTAGTTGTCTGGAGATCTTTGCTCATCTTCCTCTGCGTGGTCCCGATGTCTTGGTAGTGGCGAGGCTATGAAATTCTGTTTCTTACAAGGTTCATTAAAGGCAGTGTCACAAATGTCTCCAAGAGAAACCTATCAATTTGCTATTCTTAACGACAATTTCCCGACTTTCACTAGAAAATTTTGAAAAATTCTCAATTGCTGGTGTAATTCTCCAGTTTCTATCTCACACCGTTAATTACTATTCATATTTCATTCATGAGTCTTGGAGGAACGTTACTGTCCAGTACAATATTTAAAATTGAAAACATAGATCAAACGTTCTCACTTGATCAAGTTATTAACACTTTTGTTTATCATTATTTTAGAGTATCTTTTATTTTCCAAAAAGTAACCAAATATATAGTGCCTGAGTCCATTTTGTTAAGACAAAATTATTCCAAAATCCAAAAAGCAGTATTATTGTACAGGTTTAGGAATGTCTAGTTCCTATCCAAAAGACTGAGGTCCACTCAGGCGATCAAATAAACGAGGTTTAATGAAAACTAACAGTTTTTAACGGATAACTACAGGAGAATATCGACTATAGGTCTAGTCAGTTTGGAGGCTCCATGAGGACTGCTTGGCGGTCCCGTGGCTGACGTCATGACGTCAGCATGTTTTTCCCGCCGGTGGGGGAATCACGTGATGCACGGTGTGAAGTCATCGCGTTGGCCCGCACTATTAAAGTGATCGCGCTCTGTACATGTAAACAGTGAAAACAAAGATACAGACTGAGCCTATAGCTAACATATTATTAAAGGGAATTATCTGCAATTGATTGGAGCCCTTAGTGGCTCCGGCACATGTGCCCCCCCCAGAATTGTCTTTAATAGCAAAAGTAAAACGGCGAGAAATCCTGACAAGCCTGTAAAATCGACTTCTGTAGCCTTGAGGTGGGAGCTGATGGACGGCGGGTGAGCTGGCGGGCAGTTGTGTTTGATCTGGCATGGCGACTGTGGGTGGTCGGCCATGTTATGGCCGTTGTGCGATCTCGACTGGGCGTTCAAGGTCCAAGTGAGCTGGCTTCAACCGGTCAACCGAAATGTGGTCAGGTTTACCTCCGACATCGATCAAAAAAGATTTGTCTCCCGGCTCTATAACATGGATAGGACCAGTGTAAGGGGATTTGAGCGGGTCCCGATGAGCGTCGTGGCGGATAAACACATAGTCAGCATTCTTCAGCTCAGCTGGGTTGTGGGAGCTCTGCAAGCCGTGATGCGACGTAGGCACTGGAGCGAAACTTCTGGCTTACTCCTGGTGGCTGATGAGCTGCTGGGACGCAGACCATGGCTCCGTTGGAGTCGGAAGGAAGTCCCCTGGTATGCGTAGCGGCTGGCCATGTATGAGCTCCGCCGAGGATGATTGAAGATCTTCTTAAGGTGCCGTATGAAGACACAAAAGGACCCATGGAAGCCTGTCCACCAGGCCCACGCCTTGAAGGCTGGCTTGCCGTGTGGCTTTGAGCGACCTGTGGAATCGCTCACACAGGCCATTCGCCTGTGGATGGTAGGCAGTGGTGCAATGTACTTTGACGCCGAGCCACTGAGCCACAGCATTCCAGAGCTCCGCAGAAAACTGCAGCCCACGATCAGACGAGATGTCCGCCGGTACCCCGAAACGGGCGACCCAAGAGGAGATGAATGCCCTGGCGACGTCTGCGGAAGTGATGGATGACAAAGGAACCGCCTCCGGCCATTGAATTGTGCAGTCCACCATTGTAAGAAGATGAGTAAACCCGTGTGAAGGCGGAAGTGGGCCCACCAGCTCCACATGCACATGATCAAACCTACGTTCCGGAACAGCGAAAGTGCCCAATGGAGCCTTGACGTGATGCTGCACTTTGGCCTTTTGGCAGACCACGCAGGTGTTGGCCCTATTCGCGGCCATCCATGTGCATGCCCTGCCACATGTATTTGGACGACATCAGCTGTTGCGAAGCCTTCATGCCAGGGTGCAACAACACGTGTATGGCGTCAAAAACTTTTTGGTGCCAGGCGACCGGGACGATAGGGCGAAGATCTCCTACGGAGACATTGCAGAGTAGCGTAGTGCCCTTGGCATGGAATTTGACGCCAGCCGCTTGGAGGTTAGAGGGGTTGGTTCTGTAAGATTGGATTTCCAGATCTGAGGCTTGATCCGCAGCCATGAGCGCATAGTCGAAGCCGAGTTGGACATCATGAATGGTCACACGGGAGAGGCAATTCGCCACCAGGTTGACTTTACCGGACTCATGCTGAATGTCAGTGGTGAATTCTGAGATAAATGTCAATTGACGTTGTTGCCGAGCTGACCACGGTTCGGCGGTCTTGGCCATAGTGAACGATAGTGGCTTATGGTGCACAAAAGCCATGAACAGACGTCCCTCTAGCAAGAACCAGAAATGGAGGATGGCCAGAAAAAGGGCCAGCAACTCCCGGTCGAACATGCTGTACTTCTGTTCGTTTTGCCGTAGTTGATGGCTGAAAAATGCCAGCGGTTGCCACGTCCCATGCACCCACTGTTCCTGCACTGCGCTGATGGCATAGTCTGATGCGTCAGTGGTAGGGGCCATTGTGGCACATGGCAGTGGGTATGCCAGCATGGTTGCATTGGCTAACGTGTCATTTGTGTCGACAAATGCCCAGTCCAATTCGAGCATCCAGCTAATCAGATCTTTGCCAGACTTGCCCTTGAGGGCCTCGTACAGGGGCTGCATGAGCAGAGCTGCATTAAGGACAATCCGGTAATAAAAATTTACCATCCTGAGGAACTCCTGTAGGGCCTTGACGGTCTGCGGGCGCGGGAATGAAGTAACTGTCTCCACATTTGTTTGCAGGGGAATTGCGCCATCCGATGTGATGCGTTGGCCAAAGAAATCAATCTGCTGCAGGCCGTACTGGCACTTGACCGGGTTGATGATCAAGCCGTGTTGACTGAGGCATCTAAAAAGGGTGCGCAAATGGCAGATGTGCTCTGCTTTATTAGTGCTATGATGAGGATGTCGTCGAGGTAGGCGAATAGAAACTTCAGGTCCTGAAGCAATGAGTCCATTAAGCAGTGGAAAGTCTGTGCAGCGTTCTTCAATCCAAACGGAAACGCAGAAATTCAAACAGGCCGAATGGGGTGAAGACTGCAGTTTACGGGACATTTGCGGGTGTACGGGGACCTGGTGCTAGCCACGGGCAATGTCGACTTCTGAAAAAATGGTATTTCCCGCCAAATGGGCTGAAAAATCCTGAATATGAGGGATTGGGTAACAATCAGGAGTAGTGGCGTTGTTAAGGCGTCGATAGTGGCTGCAAGGCCGCCATCCACCACCAGCTTTTGGAACAATGTGGAGAGGTGAAGACCAGGGACTATTCGACTAGTGAATAATCCCTAGCAGCTCCATCATGTCCAACTCTGCTTTCGCAGCCGCGAGCTTGCCAGGTTTAAGCCGTCGGGCCCGTGCATAGACCAGGGAGCCAGTAGTGGTGATGTGATGTTCGACACCATGTTTCGTGGCTGTGGAAGAGAAAGTGGGTCTGGTCAGGCCTGGGAAATCTCCAAGGAGGTGAGTGAAATCATCTGGAGGTGGGAACACGCAGGAGACAGTGCGTGCCATGGTGTTACATCGGTCGCACTGAATGGAGTGAAAAGTGGCCGCATTGATCAACTGGCGGTGTTGTACATCCACCAGGAGGCCGTTGCTGCACAAAAAATCTGCCCTGAGGATGGCTTGAGAGGCTTTGGGCATGAAGAAATCCCATTAAAACAGCTGGCCACCGAAGCACACCTAGACCCACCAGCTTCCAAAGGTCCGAATGGCTCCACCTTTAGTCGCCTGGAGGGAGGGGCCGTGCTCCCCGGCTTGTAGATCAAGATTTGATGCGGGTAGGATGCTACACTGTGCCACGGTGTTGCAGAGGAATCGTCGACCAGATAGGTAGTCGTTGATGAAGAGGAGTTTCCCGAATAACTGATTGACATTGCAGCCGCGGGGCACTCGTTATAACTGATCCTCTTTCGACAGGGTGGCTGCTGTTTCTTTTTTTTGAGCGTAAAGCTGCAGGGAGGGCGGCAGCATCTTGCTTTCACGTCAAAGTGGGCGTGGCAGAAGCACAACCCCGCAGGTTTAGGGGCTGGAGTGGCGTCTGTGGAGGATGGGCGTCTCATGGCAGTGCAGCGCAGCACTGCTGTGACACCGTGAAGATTTTGTCTGCATCAGCAGCCAGCAGTGCGCAGTCCGTGACTTCGGACCTGGCTAGGGCAGCCTGAACTTGCTCCAGTAGCTGACTGAGGAATAGCTGCCTGAAGAGGAAGCATTCCGGTTCGGAGTCCAGGAGCATGAGCATTTGTCTCATGAGCTCGAACGGCTTGGAGTCCTCGAGGCCGGGCATATTGAGCAGCCGGCGGGTGCACTCCGACATCGTGTGCCCAAAGACCTGTAACAACTGTGCCACTATCGTTTCATACTTGCGATCTCCTGGTGGATTACCAAGCAGGCTGACAATCCGTGAGGTTGTGGTGCTGTCGAGGGTGGAGACCACGTGATAGTAACGGGTCTGATCCACAACGATGTTACTGATTGTGAACTGGGCTTCAGCCTGGATGAACCAAGTGGCTGGCTGTTGCTCCCAGAACTGTGGTAGCTTCAAAGCAACGGCGTTCGATTCCATGTTCAGTAACTTCTGCGAAAACCATTCGCAAAAGTCGGGGTCACCAATGTAGGAGGTCTAGTTCCTATCCAAAAGACTGAGGTCCACTCAGGAAATTAAATAAATGAGGTTTAATGAAAAGTAACAGAGTTTAACAGATAACTACAGGAGAACACCGAAAATAGGTCAAGTCAGTTCGGTGTCTCCACGACGACTGCTTGGGCGGGCCCGTGGCTGACGTCATGACGTCATCACCTTTCCCCCGTCGGTGGGGGACCACGTGATGAACGGCGTGACGTCATCGCGTTTACCTGCGCTATTAAAGTGACCGCGCTCTGTACATGTAAACAGTGAAAACAAAGATACAGACTCAGGCTGTAGCTAACATATTATTAAATGGAATTATCTACAATTGATTGGAGTCCCTTAGTGGCTCCGCCGCACTGGCAGGTTTTGTCAATCTTCACTTTCATTTCTATCAATTTGTCTTCCATTTCCAATTTTTGAAAAAAATGATTTTCAAGCTAGGTGGCTTATAGTGTTTTAACATTTCCTTCTCTCACTGTGGGGAAATATTAATTTAAAATTAAGGAACTTAAATTTTATAATATCCAATATTTTTAAACTGCAGACTAAAGTTGTTGCTGGGTGAACTTAAACAGGTGTCAGTGGAAAGGGTTATTTCCTCTGCAGGCATTAAGAAGTTGGAGCAAAACATTATCAAATGCATGCAGTTGCGTCACTTTACATAAATTAATAAAAACTCTCCCGATCAAAATACAGTTGTGTTTTCACACTTTAACTAAACACGAACATGGAATTAATATGGACAGTGAAGAAAGACGGGATTGCGCAATGTTCACAAGCTAAGTATGTCTTTGTAATGGACTCTGCAACTATCATGGAGTGGAGTTATCTTATTCAATGTGGTCTACACAAATTTACACCAACCAGAATTTCACCGTGACCACAATGAATGTTTGGTTTTAATAGGGTAATTAACGTCATATGTCCAATTTAATCCAGATCTTGTAAACATTCAAGTTAATTTTCTTCCAAGCACATTGTTAACTGTAACTTTAAGGCAGAAGCTTATCTTTTGTAAAGCTGTGAACGACTAAAACAAAACAAATCGCACATTCTTGCAGAAAAAAGTTAATTACGTCATATTCCTTATTGTCCTTTCTTCAGATGTCTTTCCAAAATACTGTAAAAACATTGAATATACCTGGTGAAAAGTTAGTTTTCTTTTCACATTTAAGCAGATCAAATCAAAGTGCTTTGGAAGATTTCATCATAGCAACCACGAAAGGGAGATAATCAGAACTCAAGAGTCAAGGGGTATGTACTGGGACAGGTCAGGGTCACATAACCGTCAGGGTGAGCAGGATCACTGATTAAATTGAAAAACTGAGCTGTTGAAAGGTCGATCTGTAAGGAAGAGGAAGGTAAATAACAACCCGAAGAATTGATTAAACCTCTGAACTTGGTCCTAACCTAATATTGGGAAGGAAAGAAAGTTAATTTGCATTATTCTTAATCGTTTTCATTTCATAATTCATCACAAATTGCAAATGAGTTACCACACACACACACTCCTCACAACTTAAATCACAAATTCGAGCAGCAGTCACAATCTACAGAGAGAGAGAGACAGAGAGAGAGAATGCACGCAGCCTGTGACCTTGAAGAGGGAAGCACAGGCTTTTAAAGAGACAATACACTGATGATGAATGAACACATTTGGCAGGTTATTTTTATCCTCAGCCCTAGGGGTCCTGAGGGTTAGGGGAAATGTCATCCCTGGGTGTCACCACGGGCTTAGTCTGGCTCCAGTGTCTCCAACTTATGTCAATTTTTTCGTGCAAGCAGACGGAGGTTCCTGTACTATGCAGGATCTGGAAGGGTCCAACCCAACGTGGCTCAAAAATACCTCGCACCGGTCGCTGAATCATCACCCATTGTCCCACACAAGGGGGTGTTTTCCAAACCTCCCCCCCCAATCTTTTGCAATCCTGTTCCTCCTGCAGGTATTGAACCTGGAAGTGATTGGCCTGATTAGTCTCACTGAGCATACGTAGGTATGTCAGGAGGGTTGCTTGAATTTGAGATGTGTCCCCCGTACCTTGCAGGGGTGCTTCTTGGGGTAAAACCATTGCTCATCCGGCCGTTAGCTCAAACGGGGTTAAACCAGTGCTTTTGGCTGGCGTAGCTCATATACCCCCAAAATCGCGGGAGTGCAATCCCCTCCCGTTCTGTGAAATAGCTTTAGTGATGGACTGTTTTAGTGTGCAGCTCGTTATCCCGGAATTGTCCAACCACCGCACTATATGCCCGATTGCCCACCCAGTTCCACAGGTGGAAGGGTTTTGCAGAGTCTGGGAGACCCAAGGCAGGTTCATTGGTAAAGGTGATTTTGACCATATCAAAGGCTTCGACTGCCTCAGGTGTCCAATCCAGTCTTGCCTCTCCCGTGGGCCCTCCCTTTAGAAGGTGATTTAAGAGACTTGCCAACACAGTGAACTCGGCTACGTATGTGCGGCATTAATTGAACAATCCCCATCATGCTCCGCAGGCCAGAAACAGTGACAGCTCGTGGCATTTGTAAAAGTTTTTGACACCTCTCGGGAAAAGGACAATCCTAGATCTTTCTTGGGGCGTGAAAGGCTGGGACTCGCTCATCGCCGCTACCACCTATTTCTCTATTGTTGACATTAACTTCTGGGTTCATCCGGATGGGGGCCAGCCATGGGTTTGGATTTCCTGGCCCCAGATTAAGGCGGTGCTGAAGGGCAGATATTCGGGGGGGCACGTAGGTTGTGGAGTCTTGTTTTGTTGGGCTTCCATGGCCTTAACAATTTGATCAACTAACGGACTTGTTTCTTTCCACCCATTCTTAATCATTTCGCTTTGATATTTCAAATTTGCCTCTTGGACCTGGTTTTACAACAGTGACACTGGTGGCCATAGCCAGAACGTCCGATGAAATTGATTTGTCCTCGTCACTCATTTCCTTATGCTTTATCTTATGCTTTAACTTATTTTACTCCAATCTTATACTTTAATCCGCACAAACGATTCACCTTACACTCCATATCAGCTTATACTCTAAATTCGAAACACACATGCAGGTCCAGTCAATTCTGTCACTCTGTGGTCTCCATGAGGATTCATTTAACCAAGTGGATAATTTTAATAATGCAGCAGGTGCTTAAAAATAGCGAGCGCAACTCGCTTTTGAGGGACTTATAAAGGGCCCTGTAACAACCACTGTTTCGAGCTCAGGACTGATCCTGACTCCCCATTCACTTCCTCGGGCCTCCGAGTCTCTTATCGAGACTCCTACACCCACTTCGAGTTTCCCTCCCACAATGCAGACAATTTACGTCCTACCTGCACCCTGCAACACAGTATCCCACTTCTGGCATCAACTGTTAGATTCGAATTTCGGAGTAAAAGCAGACGGAGAGACGGAACTGCTGACAAAGTTAAAGTTTCTTAGAAGACGACCGGAAGGCCTTGTGCACAAGGGACAGGAGGCAGCCTCCTCAGACTCGTACCTGGCTCTCTAAGGAAAAACAGCATACAAGCATTTTATATACCTATCAATCAGCAACGACCTATGGTTTACAAAAGTGGGTGTCTGCATACAGACAACGTCAATACAGTTACTCTCTTATTGGTTGGGTGATTAGTCACGCAATGTCGGGAGCTGCCCTGAAGTGTTCTTGGACATTAAGCATAACACCTAATTCTTAGACATCTAGCTTCTGTGAGCGAGGTCGTTTAATTCTTGAGATAATAAACAATGTCAGCTTTTGGTTGCGAGCAGGCATTACAAAGGGAGATACAGTGTATGAGGCAAAGATAGAAATAGACGACTCCCTATGAAGTTCAGTTTCCCTTACCTCTCAGAAAGCCAGCTGCATTAAACACTCCTTCTGTAACACTGATAACAAAATTTTAGATTAAGTAAAGAGGGAGACCAAGTGTCTAGTAAATATGCTGTGGTCCGCTATTTCTACAGTACTGAGTTAAAAAGTGTTAATGATGATCAATTGTCCCATCATGCTTTGCAGCTACCTAAATACTGCATGTACATTCTTAACATATATGTTTCTTAATAAGTGAAGCTAATCATCCTTTAATTATGATTTCTAGTACTAAAGCCCTCCATACAGCTTTGGTTAAAGTATTTAAAGACAAGAGGATTGAGGCTTTGGTTCACAGGACTATTTTTGCAATCCAACACTATGCTGAACTGGACCTGTCTAAACAGAATGTAACTTTGCTAAACTTGTCCCGTCCACACTGAATGTTACTGTGGTGAACTGGGCCTGTCCACACTGAAAGTAAACGTGCTGAACTGGACCTGTCCACACTGAATGTAATTGTGCTGAACTGGACCTGTCCACAATGAAAGTAACTGTGCTGAACTGGAGTTGTCCACATTGAAAGTAACTGTGCTGAACTGGACCTGTCCACACTGAATGTAAATGTGCTGACCAGGAACTGTCCACTCAGAATTTAACTCTGCTAAACTGGATCTGTCCATATTAATGTAATAGGGCTGGACTGGACCTGTCCATAATGAATGTAATTGTTTTCAACAGGAGCTGTGAAACTGCATATAACCCTGCTGAACAGGAGCTCTCCACAGTGAATGTGACCTTGCGGAACTGGACAATTCCACAATGAATGTAACCGTGCAGAAATTGAACTGCCCGCACTGATTGTAAGAGTGTTGAGCTGGACCTGTCCTCACTGAATGTATCCGTGCTGAACTGGATCTGTCTAAACTGAATGTCACAGTGCTGAACTGGACGTGTCCACACTGAATGTAACAGTGCTGAAATTGACCAGCCAAGTCTCAATGTATACGTGCTGAAATGGACCTGTCCATACTGAATGTAAACGTGCTGATTTGTAGCTGTCCACACTGAATGTAACTATGTTGAAATGGACCAGTTCACACTGAATGTAAATGTGATGAACTGCACCTGACAATCTGTAGGGAACTGAACTGGATTTGTCCATATGAATGTAAAATGCTGAACTGGCTGTGTATGCACTGACAGTAACTGTGCAGAACTGGACATATGCACACTGAATGTAACTGTACTGAACTGGAGCTGTACACACTGATTCTAACTGTCCTGAACTGGACATGTCCACACTGATGCTAATTGTGCAGAACTGGACATAAGCACACTGTATGTAACTGTGCTGCACAAGACCTGTCGACATTGAATGTAGCTTTGCTTAACTGGACCTGTCCACACTGAATGTAACTGATGAACTGGAGCTGTCCACACTGAATGGAACCGTTCCGAACTGGAGATGTCCACACTGAATGAAACCCTGCTGAACTGAACTTTTCCACACTGAATGTAACTGTGCTGAAATGGATCTGTCCATACTGAATGTATCTGTGCTGAGCAGGACAAGCCCAAACTGAGTGTAACTGTACTGAACAGGACCCATCCACACTGAATGTAACCATGCTGAACTGCACCTATTCACACTGAATGTAAGTGTGCTGAACTGGATCTGTCCACACTGTTTGTAACTGTGATGAACTGGGTTTGTCCATACTGCTTGTAACTCTGCTGATCTAGACTGTTCACACTGAAACTAGCCATGCTGAACTGCAACTGCCCACACTAGATGTAACTGTGCTAAGCTGCACCTATCCACACTGAATTTAACTGTGCTGAACTTTACCTCTGCACACAGAATATAATTGTGCTGAATTGGGCCTGTCCACACGGTATGTAACTGTGCAAAACTGGCATGTCTGCAATGAGAGTAACCATGTTGATTTGGACATGTCCCCACTTAATGGAACTGCGCTGAAGTGGAACTGTCCAACCAGAATGTAAATGCTGAACTGATCTGTCAACACTGAATGTAACTTCTCTGAAATGGACTTGTCCAAACTGAATGTAACTGTGCAGGTCTGGGCCTGTCCACTCTGAATGTAACTGTGCTGACCCGGAGCAGTCCACATTGAATGTAACTGTGCTGAATTGGACCTGTCCACACTGGATGTAACCCTGCTGAACTGGACCTGTCCACACTGAATGTAAATGTGCTGAACTGGATCTGAACACACTGAATGTAACCGTGCTGAACAGGACCTCACAACACTGAATGTAACTATGCTGAATTGGACCTGGCCACACTGAATGTAACCGTGCTGAACTGGACCTGTCCAAACTGAATGTAACGGTGCTGAATTGGACCTGTCCACACTGCTTGTAACCGTGCTGAAGCTGGAACTGTCCACATTGATTGATACTGTGCTGAACTGGACATGTGCACGCTCAATGTAACTGTGCCGAACTGCACCTGTCCAAACAGAATGTAATGGTGCTGAACAGGAACTGTCCACACTGAATGTAAATGTGCTGAACTGGACCTGTAAACACTATACGTAACGATGCTGAACTTGTCTAGTACAGTCTGAATGTGTCTGTGCTTAACTGGACCTCACATCACTGAATGTAACTATGTTGAACTGGAGCCGCTCTCACTGAATGTAACTGTGCTGAACTAGATCTGCCCACATGAATGTAACTGTGCTGAACTGGACCTGTCCACACTGAATGTAACCTAGTTGAACTAGACATGTTCACACTGAATTTAGCCGCGCTGAACTGAAACTGCCGACACTGGATGTAACTGCACTAAGCTTAACCAATCCACACTGGATTTAACTGTGCTGAACTGGATCAGTCCACACTGAAAGTAATTGTGCTGAAATGCAGCTGTCCACACTGAATGTAACGGTGCTGAACTGGACCTCTCCACATAGAATTTAACTGTGCAGAATTGGACCTCTCCAAACTGAATGTAAATGTGCTGAACTGGACCTGTCCACACCGACTTTTACTGCGCTGAACTGCACCTGTCCACACTGAAAGGAACTGTGCTGAACTGGACCTGTCCACATTGATTGATACTGTGCTGAACTGGACATGTCCACACTGAATGTATCTGTGCTGAAATGTACCTGTCCACAATGAGAGCAACTGTGTTGATTTGAACCTGTCCCCACTGAATTGAACTGCGCTGAACTGGACTTGTCCAACCGGAATGTATCTGTGCTGAACTAGATCTGTCAACACTGACTTTAGCTCTGCTGAAATGGACTGGTCCATACTGAATGTAACTGTGCTAAACAGGGCCTGTCCACACTGAATGTAACTGCGCTGAACTTGGCCTGTCGATGCTGAATGTAACCGTGCTGATCTGGACCTGTGCACACTGAATGTAACCTTGCTGAACTGGACATGTCCACACTGAATGTAACTGTGCTGAACTGGACCTGTCCATACAGAATTTAACTCTGCTGAACTGGACCTCTCCACACTGAATGTAACCGTGCTGAACTGCACCTGTCCACACTGAATGTAAATGTGCTGACCTGGACCTGTCCACACTGGATGTAACCCTGCTGAACTGGACCTGTCCACACTGAATGTAAATGTGCTGAACTGGATCTGAACACACTGAATGTAACCGTGCTGAACAGGACCTCACAACACTGAATGTAACTATGCTGAATTGGACCTGGCCACACTGAATGTAACCGTGCTGAACTGGACCTGTCCAAACTGAATGTAACGGTGCTGAATTGGACCTGTCCACACTGCTTGTAACCGTGCTGAAGCTGGAACTGTCCACATTGATTGATACTGTGCTGAACTGGACATGTGCACGCTCAATGTAACTGTGCCGAACTGCACCTGTCCAAACAGAATGTAATGGTGCTGAACAGGAACTGTCCACACTGAATGTAAATGTGCTGAACTGGACCTGTAAACACTATACGTAACGATGCTGAACTTGTCTAGTACAGTCTGAATGTGTCTGTGCTTAACTGGACCTCACATCACTGAATGTAACTATGTTGAACTGGAGCCGCTCTCACTGAATGTAACTGTGCTGAACTGGATCTGCCCACATGAATGTAACTGTGCTGAACTGGACCGGTCCACACTGAATGTAACCTAGTTGAACTAGACATGTTCACACTGAATTTAGCCGCGCTGAACTGAAACTGCCGACACTGGATGTAACTGCACTAAGCTTAACCAATCCACACTGGATTTAACTGTGCTGAACTGGATCAGTCCACACTGAAATTAATTGTGCTGAAATGCAGCTGTCCACACTGAATGTAACGGTGCTGAACTGGACCTCTCCACATAGAATTTAACTGTGCAGAATTGGACCTCTCCAAACTGAATGTAAATGTGCTGAACTGGACCTGTCCACACCGACTTTTACTGCGCTGAACTGCACCTGTCCACACTGAAAGGAACTGTGCTGAACTGGACCTGTCCACATTGATTGATACTGTGCTGAACTGGACATGTCCACACTGAATGTATCTGTGCTGAAATGTACCTGTCCACAATGAGAGCAACTGTGTTGATTTGAACCTGTCCCCACTGAATTGAACTGCGCTGAACTGGACTTGTCCAACCGGAATGTATCTGTGCTGAACTAGATCTGTCAACACTGACTTTAGCTCTGCTGAAATGGACTGGTCCATACTGAATGTAACTGTGCTAAACAGGGCCTGTCCACACTGAATGTAACTGCGCTGAACTTGGCCTGTCGATGCTGAATGTAACCGTGCTGATCTGGACCTGTGCACACTGAATGTAACCTTGCTGAACTGGACATGTCCACACTGAATGTAACTGTGCTGAACTGGACCTGTCCATACAGAATTTAACTCTGCTGAACTGGACCTCTCCACACTGAATGTAACCGTGCTGAACTGCACCTGTCCACACTGAATGTAAATGTGCTGACCTGGACCTGTCCACACTGAATGTAACTGTGCTGAACTGGACCTCTCCACACTGAGTGTAACTGTGCTGAACAGGGCCTGTCCACACTGAATGTAAATGTGCTGACCTGAATCTGTCCACACTGAATGTAACCGTGCTGAACAGGACATCTCAACACTGAAGGTAACAGTGCTTACCTGGACCTGTCGACAATGAATGTAAATGTGCTGAATTGGACCTGTCCACACTGAATGTAACCGTGCTGAACTTAACCTGTCCAAATTGAATGATACTGCGCTGAATTGCACCTGTTTACACTGAATGTAACGGTGATGAACTGGAACTGTCCACACTGAATGTAAATGTTCTGAACTGGAATTGTCCATACTGAAGGTAGCTGTGCTGAACTGGACCTGTCAACACTGAATGTAACCGTGCTGAACTTGTCTAGTCCAGTCTGAATGTATCTGTGCTGAACTGGACCTCTCCAAACTGAACGTAACTATGTTGATCTGGACCAGCTCACACTGAATGTAACTGTGTTGAACTGGACATGTCCAGAATGAATGTAACTGTGCTGAGCTGCTCCTGTCCACACTGAATGTAACCGTGCTGAACTTGTCTAGTCTAGTCTGAATGTATCCGTGCTGAACTGGACCTGTCCACACTGAAAGTAAACGTACTGAACTGGACCTGTCCACACTGAATGTATGTAGGTTGAAGTGGACCAGCTCAAACTGAATGAAACTGAGCTGAACTTGATCTGGCCACACTGAATGGTACCATGCTGAAATAGACCTGTCCACACTGAATGTAACTGTGTCCACGCTGAATGTAACTGTGCTGAAATAGATATGTCCACACTGTATGTAACAGTGCTGAAATGGACCTGTACACTCTGATTGTAACTGTGTTGAACTGGTCCTTTCGATACTAAATGTAACTGTGTTGAACTGGAGCTGTCCACACTGCATGTAACTGTACTGTACTGGACCTGTCCAATCTGAATGCAACTGTGCTGAACTGGACTGGTCCACAATGAATGTAATTATACTGAACTGGACCTTTTCACACTGAATATAACTGTGCTGAACTGGAACTGTCCACACTGAGTTTAACGGTTCAGAACTAGACCTGTTCACACTAAATTTAACCGTGCTGAACTGGATCTGTCCACACTGAATGTAACCGTGCTGTACTGCACCTGTCCACAGCTAATGTAACTGTGCTGAACTGGTCCTGACAACAGTGAATGTAACTGTGCTGGAATTGTCTAGACCAGGCTGAGTATGTCCGTGCTGAACTGGCCCTGTCCACACTAAATGTAACTGTGCTGAAATGGATCAGTGCGCATGAATAGAACTGTGCTGAACTGGACCTGTCCACTTGAATTGAATTGTGCTGAGCTAGACCCGTCCACACTGAATGTAAATGTGCTGAACGGGACTTGTCCAAAATGAATGTAACCTTGCTTAACAGCAACTCTCAACAATGAATGTAACCGTGCTGATCTGGACAACTTCTCAATGGATGTAACCGTGCTGAACAAGACCTGACCAGACTGAAAGTAACAGTGCAGAACAGGAAATGTTGGCACTGAATGTAACTATGCTAAACGTGAACGGTCCACACTAAATGTAACCATGCTGAACTGGACCTGTCCACACTGAAGGTAACTGTGCTGAACTGGACCTGTACTCACTGAATGTAATTATATTGAGCTTGAACTGTCCACACTGGATGTAAAATGCTAATCTGGACCTGTCCACATGAATGTAACTCTGTTGAACAGGAGCTGTCAACACTGAATATAACCCTGCTGAATAGGAGCTCTCCACAATGAATGTCACTCTGTTGAACAGGAGCTGTCAACACTGAATATAACCCTGCTGAACTAGACCTCTCCACAATGAATGTAACCGTGCTGAAATTGGACTGTCCACACTGAATGAAGGCGTGCTGAGCTGGATCTGTCCTCACTGAATGTATTCGTGCTGAACTGGATACGTCCAAACTGAATGTAACCGTGCTGAACTTGACCAGTTTAGTCCGAATAAATCCGTGCTGTATTGGCCCCATCCATACTGAATGTAAACGTGCCGAACTGGGCCTCTCCACACTGAATGTACCTATGTTGATCTGGTCCCGTTCACGCTGAATGTAACCGTGCTGAACTACACCTGGCAAACTGAAGGTTACTGTGCTGAACTTCATCTGTCCACATGAATGTAACTGTGCTGAACTGGACTTGTACGCACTTAAACTAACTGTGCAGAACTGGACCTATGCACACTCAATGAAGCTGTACTGACCTGTACACACTGAATCTAACTGTCCTGAACTGGGCATGTCCACACTGAATATATTTGTGCTGAACTTGACCTGACCACACTAAATGTAACTGTGCTGCATTAGACCTGTCCACATGGAATGTAACTTTGCTGAACCAGACCTGTCCACATTGAATGTAACTTTTGCAATTTAATATACTGTATTCGCTGCTCACAATGCGGTCTCCTCTACATTGGGGAGACCAAATGCAGATTGGGCGACTTCGTTTCTGAACACCTCCATTCATTCCGTAACGGTGACCCTGAGCTTCTGGTCGCCTGTCACTTTAATTTACCACTTCTCTCCCACTCTCATCTCTCTGTTCTCGGCCTATTACATTGTTCTAATGAAGCTCAACGTAAGCTCGAGGAACAGCAACTAATCTTTCGATTAAGCAATTTACAGCCTGCTGGACTGAATATAGAGTTCAACAATTTCAGATAATAATCCCTGCACCTTTTTTCATGCAGTATGGCTTTGCCATTCCCATTTGCAACATTTTCACAGCACATTCTTTCAATTCCTTCCTCCCCTCCTAAACCCCCACCTCTGTCTCTGCACCTGCTTCAAATCTGTTAATTTTCCATCTTTTCCCAGTTCTGATGAAGGGTCCCAGACATGAAACGTTAACCCTGTTTCTCTCTCCACGGCTGCTGTCTGGCCTGCTGAGTATTTCCAGCATTTTCTGTTGTTATTTGCTGAACTGGACCTGTTCACAGTGAATGTCACAGAGATGAGCTGGACCTGTCCAAGCAGAAAGCAACCGTGCTGACCTGGATCTGTCGAAACTGATAGTAACTATGATGAGCCCGGCCTGTCCACAATGAAAGTAACTGTTCCGAACTGAACATGTCCAAACTGAATGTAGCCTTGCTGAACTGAACATGTCCACACTGAATGTAACAGTGCTGACCCGGCCCTTTCCACACTGAATATAACTGTGCTGAACTGCACATTTCCAAACTGATTGCAACTGTGCTGAACTGGACCTGTCCAGACAGAATGTAACTGTGCTCAACTGGACCAGCGCTCACTGAATGTAACCGTGATGAACTGCACCTGGCAAACTGAAGATAAATGTGCTGAACTGGCTCTGTCCACATGAATGTAACTGTGCTGAACTGGACTTGTATGCACTGAAAGTATCTGTGCTGAACTGAACCTATACACGTTGAATGAAACTGTACTGAACTGGACATGTACACACTGAATCTAACTGTCCTGGACTGAACAGGTCCACACTGAAGATAATTGTGCTGAACTGTTCCTGACCACACTGAATCTAACTGTGCTGACCTGGAGCTGTCCACTCACAATGTAACTCTGCTGAACTGTACCTTTCCACACCGAATGTAACTATGTTGAGTTTGACCTGTCCACACTGAATGTAAAAGTGCAGAACTGGACCTGTCCACATGAATGAAACTGTGCTAAACTGGGCCTGTCCAAAATGAATGTAACTGCGTTGAACAGGAGCTGTCAACACTGAATCTAACCCTGCTGAACCGGACCTCTCCACAATGAATGTAACCTTGCTAACTGGACCTGTCCTCACTGAATGTAACTGTGCTGAACTGGATCTGCCCAAACTGAATGTAACTGTGCTTAACTGGATCTGTCCACACTGAATGTAACCGTGCTGAGCTTGACCAGCCTAGTCTGAATATATCCGTGCTGAACTGGACCCGTCCATACTGAATGTAAACTTGCTGATTTGGACATCTCCACACTGAATGTAACTATGTTGAACTGGACCAGTTCACACTGAATGTAACTGTGCTGGACTGCACATGACAAACTGAAGGCAACTGTGCTGAACTAGATATGTTCACATGAATGTAACTGTGCTGAACTGGACTTGTATGCATTAAAAGTAACTGTGCAGAACTACACCTATGCACACTGAATGAAGCTGTACTGAACTGGACATGTGCACATTGAATATTACTGTCCTGAACTGGACATTTCCACACTGAAGATAATTGTGCTGAACTTGACCTCACCACACTGAATGTAGCGGCTCTGCACTTAAACTGTCCACCATGAATTTAACTTTGCTGAGCTGGAACTGTCTGCACAGAAAGCAACCGTGTGGACCAGGATCTGTCTATACTGAATGTAACTCTGATGAGCCGGACCTGTCCACACTGAAAGTAACTGTTCCAAACTGAACATGTCCAAACTGAATGTAGTCCTACTGAACTGAACTTGTCCACACTGAATGTAACAGTACTGATCTGGACCTTTCCTCACTGAATGTAAATGTGCTGAACTGGACGTTTCCACACTGATTGTAGATCTGCTGATCTAAACATGTGCACACTGAATGAAACCGTGCTGACTGGACCTGTTCACACTGAATGTAACAGTGCTGAACTGAACCTGCCAGCATTAAATGCAACTATATTGGACTGGTCCTCTCCACACTGAATGTAAATGGGTTTTACTGGACCTGTCCACACTGAAAGTAACTGTTCCGAACTGAACATGTCCAAACTGAATGTAGTCCTACTGAACTGAACTTGTCCACACTGAATGTAACAGTACTCATCTGGACCTTTCCTCATTGAATGTAAATGTGCTGAACTGGACGTTTCCACACTGATTGTAGATCTGCTGATCTAAACATGTGCACATTGAATGAAACCGTGCTGACTGGACCTGTTCACACTGAATGTAACAGTGCTGAACTGAACCTGCCAGAACTAAATGCAACTATGTTGGACTGGCCCTCTCCACACTGAATGTAAATGGGTTTTACTGGACCTGTCCACACTGCATATAACTTTATTGAACCGGACATTTCCACACTGAATGTAACTGTTTTGAACTGGATCTGACCCCAGTGAATGTAACCGTGCTGATCAGACCCTGTCCATCTGAATGTAACTGTGTTGAACAGGGCCTCTCTTCAATGAATGTAACCCTGCTGATCGGGAACTGTCCACTGAATGTAACTGTGCTGACCTGGAGCTGTCCACTCACAATGTAACTGTGCTGAACTGTGCCTTTCCACACTGAATGTATCTATGTTGAGCTTGACCTGTCCACACTGAATGTAAAAGTGCGGAACTGGAATTGTCCACGTGAATGTAACTGTGCTGAACTGGACCTGTCCTCACTGAATGTAACTGTGCTGAATTGGATCTGCCGAAACTGAATGTAACTCTGATTAACAGGATCTGTCCACACTGAATGTAACCGTGCTGAACTTGACCTGTCTAGTCTGAATGCATCCGTGCTGAACTGGACCCGTCCATACTGAATGTAACTATGTTGAACTGGACTAGTTCACACTGAAGGTAACTGTGCTGAACTGCACCTGACTAACTGAAGGTAACTTTGCTGACCAGGGTCTGTTCACATGAATGTAACTGTGCTGAACTGGACTTGTACGCGTTAAAGGTAACTGTGCAGAACTAGACCTATGCACACTGAATGAAGCTGTACTGAACTGGACCTTTTACATTGAATATAACTGTCCTGAACTGAACATGTCAACACTGAAGATAATTGTGCTGAACTTGACCTCAACACACTGAATGTAACTGTTCTGCACTAGAATTGTCCGCCATGAATGTAACTTTGCTGAGCTGGAACTGTCCAGAAAGAAAGCAACCGTTGGGCCTGGATCTGTCTACACTGAATGCAAATCTGATGAGCTGGACCTGTCCACACTGAAAGTAATTGTTCCGAACTGAACATGACCAAACTGAATGTAGTTCTGCTGAACTGAACTTGTCCACACTGAATCTAACAGTACTGATCTGGACCGTTCCTAACTGAATGTAACTGTGCTGAACTGGACTTTTCCAAACTGGGTGCAACTGTGCTGAAGTGGACCTGTCCACTCTAAATGTAACTGCGCTGAACTGGACTTGTCCATACTGTTTGTAACTGTGATGAGTTGGTCTTGTTCACACTGATTGTAGCTCTGCTGATCTAGACCTTTGCACACTGAATATAACCGTGCTGATTCGACCTATTCACACTGAATGTAACAGTGCTGAACTGAATCTGCCAGCACTGAATGCAACTATGTTGGACTGGTCCTCTCCACACTGAATGTAAATGGGTTACACTGGACGTGTCCACACTGCATATAACTTTATTGAAGTGGAAATTTCCACACTGAATGTAACTGTTTTGAACTGGACCTGACCCCAGTGAATGTAACCGTGCTGAACAGAGCCTGTCCATCTGAATGTAACTGTGTTGAACAGGACCTCTCTTCAATGAAAGTAACCCTGCTGATCGGGAACTGTCCACTGAATGTAACTGTGCTGATCAGGACAAACAACACTAACATTCACTGTGCTTTAGTTAAGTTGTCCACACTGAATGCAACTGTGCTGATCTGGACCTGTCCACACGGAATGTAACCGTGCTGAATTGGACACGACCACACTGAATGTGTCAGTGCTGAACTGGACGACTCCACATCGAATTTACCTGTGCTGAAGTAGACATGTGCACACGAAATGCTATGATGCTGAACTGGAGCTGTCCACACTGAATGTAATTGTGCTAAATTGGAGATGTCCAGACTGACAGAAGCTCTGCTGAGCTGGAATTGTCCACACTGTATATAACCGTGCTGAACTGGACCTGTCTACATTGAATGTAATTTTGCTGAAATGGACCTGTCCAATCTGAATGTAACCGTGCTGAACTGGACCTGTCCACACTTACTGTAACTGAGCTGAACTGCACGTTTGCACATTGAATGTAACCGTGCTGAAATGGACCTTTCCACACTGAATGTAGCCGTGCTAAACAGGACCTGTGCACACGAAATGAATTGTGCTGAACTGGACATGTGCACATTGAATGCAACTGTGCTGAAGTGGACCTGCCCACAGTGAAATTTACTGTGCTGAACTGGACATATCCGCGCTGGATGTAACCATGCAGAACTGGACATCACCACACTGAATGTAACTTTGTTGAACTGGCCATATCCACACTGAATGTAACTGTGCTAAACTGGACCAGCCCGCATTGAATATAACTGTGCTGCAGTGGACCTGTCCACACTGAAGTTATCTATGCTGATTTGGAACTGTCCACACTGCAAGGAGCCATGCTGAAACGGACATGTCCACACTGAATGTAACCGTGTTGAACTGGATCTGTCCACATTGAATGGAATTGTGCTGAACTGGACATGTCCACACTGAATGTAACCGTGCTGAGCTGGACCTGTCCACAATGAATGTAATTGTATTGAACTGGACCTGTCCACACTGAATGTATTTATACTAAATTGGAACTGCCCACACTGCAATTAGCCGTGCTGAACTGGGCTTGTCCACACTGAATGTAACCGTGCTGAACTGGACCTGTTCAAATTGAATGGAATTGTCCTGAACTGGATCTGTCCACACTGAATGAAAATGTACTGAACCGGACCTGTCCACACTGAATTTAACGTTGCTGAACTGCACCTGTCAACACTGAATTTAACTGTGCTGAACTGCACCTGTCCACACTGAATGTAGATGCTGAACTGGACCTTTCACACTGAATGCAACTGTGCTGAAATGGTCCTGTCCACACTGAATGTTGCCGTGCTGAACTGGAACTGTCCACACTGAATGTAACTCTGCTGAACTGGACCTATCCACACTGAGTGTAACCGTGCCGAACTGTTCCTTTCCTCACTGAAGGTAACTCTGCTGAACTGGTTCTGTCCACACTGAAAGAAACTTTGCTGAATTGGATGTGCTGATCTGGACCTGTGCACAGTGAGTATAACTGTGTTCAACTGGACCTGTCCGCATTGAAAATAACTGTGCTGCAGTAGACCTGTCCACACTGAATGTAACTGGGCTGAACTGGACCTTTGCACACTGATTGTAACCGTGCTGAAATGGACCTATTCACACTGGTTCTACCTGTGCTGAACTTGACCTGTCCACACTAAATTTCATGGTGCTGAACTAGGCCTGTCCACCTTGTATCGAATTGTGCTGAAGTGGATCTGTGCATATTGAATGTAACCGTGCTGACCTGGAACTGTCCAGACTGAATGTAACTGTATTGAATTGGAGCTGTCCGCACTGAATGTAACAGTTCTGAACCGGACCTGTCTAAACAAAATGTAACTGTGCTGAACTGGACCAGTCCACACTGAATATAACTGTACTGAACTGGACCAGATCACACTGTATATAGCTGCTGAACTCGACTTGTTCACACTGAGTGGAATTGTGCTGAGATGGAACTGTACACACTGAATGTAACTGAGTTGAACAGGACCAGTCCACATTGAAAGTAATTGTGCTGAACTGTTTCTGAGCACAACTGATTGTAACTGTGCTGAAATGAACCTATTCACACTGAATGTAAACGTGCTGATCAGGTCTTTTCCTCATTGAATGTAAATCTGATGAACTGGTTCTGTCCACACTGAATGAAATTTTGCAGAACTGGACGTCTCCAAACTGCATGTAACCTTGCTGAGCTGGACCTGTCCACACTGAATGTAACTGTACTGGACTAGGCCTGTCCACATTGAATGTAACTTTGCTGAAGTGGACATGTACCGACTGAATGCTACTGTGCTGAACTGGACCTGTCCATACTGAATGTATCTATGCTGATTTGGAACTGTCCACACTGCAAGAAGCCGTGCTGAACTGGACCTGTCCACATTGAATGTAACCGTGCTGAAGTTGACCTGTCCACATTGAATGGAATTGAACTGAACTGGACATGTCCACACTGAATATAACCGTGCTGAGCTAGACCTGTCCACTCAGAAAGTAACTGTATTGAACTGGATATATCTGCACTGAATGTAACCGTGCTGAACTGGTCCTGTCTACACCGAATATAACTGTGCTGAACTGGGCCAGTCCACACTGAATGTAACTGCTGAAATCGACCTGTTCACACTGAGTGCATTTGAGCTAAGCTGGAACTGCACACACTCAATCTAACTGTGTTGAACTGGACCTTTCTGCATTGAATGTAAATGTGCTGAACTGTTCCTGAGCACGCAGATTGTAGCTGTGCTGAACTGAACCTATCAACACTGAATGTAACCATGCTGAACTGGCCCTTTCCTCACTGAATGTAACTCGGAAGAACTGGTTCTGTCCACACTGACTCTAATGTGCTGCACTGGGCCTGTCCGCACTGAATGTAGCCATGCTGAACTGGGCCTGTCTGCACTGAATGTAACCGTGCTGAACTGGACCTGTCCACATTGAATGAAATTGTGCTGAACTGGACATGTCCGTACTGAATTTAACCGTGCTAAGCTTGACCTGTCCACACTGAATGTGATTGTATTGAACTGCATATGTCCGCACTGAATGTAACTGTGCTGAACTGTTCCTGAGCACGCATATTGTAACTGTGCTGAACTGAATCTATTAACACTGAATATAACCGTGCTGAACTGGCCCTTTCTTCACTGAATGTAACTCTGAAGAACTGGTTCTGTCCACACTGACTGTAATGTGCTCCACTGGGCCTGTCCGCAGTGAATGTAGCCATGCTGAACTGGGCCTGTCCGCACTGAATTTAACCGTGCTGAACTGGACCTGTCCACATTGAATGAAATTCTGCTGAACTGGACATGTCCGTACTGAATGTAACCGTGATAAGCTGGACCTGTCCACACTGAATGTGATTGTATTGAACTGCATATGTCCGCACTGAATGTAACCGTGCTGAACTGGACCTGTCTACACAGAATGTAACTGTGCTGACCTGGAGCTGTCCACACTGAATTTAACTGTGCTGAGCTGGACCAGTCCACACTGAATGTAACTGCTGAAATCGACCTGTTCACACTGAGTGGAATTGTGCTGAGCTGGAACTGTACACACTGAATTTCATGTTGCTGAACTAGGCCTGTCCACATTGAGTGTATCTTTGCTGAACTGCTCCTGTCCACACTGATTGTAGCTGTGCTGAACTGAACCTATCCACACTGAATGTAACCGTGCTGAACTGGTCCTTTCCTCACTGAATGAAAATCTGATGAACTGGTTAAATCCACACTGAATGTAACTTTGGTGAACTGGATCTGTCCACACTGAATGTAACAGTGCTGAACTGGATCAGTCTGCAATTATTGTAACTATGCTGAACCAGAACAGCCCGCACTGACTGTAACCGTGCTGAACTGGACCAGTCCACACTGATGTAATGTGCTGAACTGGGCCTGTCCGCACTGAATGTAGCCATGCTGAACTGGATCTGTGCACACTGAATGTAACGTTACGGAACTTCAACTTTCCACACTGAATGTAGCCGTGCTGAACTGGGCCTGTCCACACTGAAAGTAACCGTTCTGAACTGGACCTGTGCACAATGAACTGTGTTGAAATGAATCTGTCCACACTGAAAGAAATTATGCCGACCTGGACCTGGCCGCACTGAATGTATGTATGTTGAACTGAATCTGTCCACACTGAAAGTAATTGTGCTGAACTGGACCTGTCCACACTGAAAGTAATTGTGCTGAACTGGACCTGTCCAAACTGAAAGTAACTGTGCTGAACTTGACCTGACCACAATGAATGTAACTTTGCTGAACTGGATCTGTCCATACTGAATTTTCATGTGCTGTTCTGGTTTGTCCACACTGAATGTAACTATGAGGAACTGGTCATGTCCACACTGAATCTAACTATGTTGATTTGGAACTGTCCACACTGAAAGTAAATATGCTGAACTGGTCCTGTCGTCACTGAATGTAATTGTGCTGAACTGGCCCTGTGCACACTGAATGTAACTGTGCTGAATTGGCTCTGTCCACACTGAATGTAACTGTACTTAACTGGATCTGTCCACACTGAATGTAAATGTGCTGAACTGGCCCTGTGCACACTGAATGTAAATGTGCTGAACTGGCCCTGTGCACACTGAATGTAAATGTGCTGAACTGGGCCTGCCCACACTGAATGTATATGTGCTGAACTGGGCCTGTCCACACTGAAAGTATCTGTGCTGAACTGGACCTTTGCACACTTAATGTAGATGTGCTGAACTGGACCTGTCCACACTGAGTGCAAATTTACTGACCCGGACCTGTCCACACTGAATTTAACTGTGCTGAACTGGACCTATCCACACAGAATTTAACTGTGCTGAACGGCACCTCTCCACACTGAATGTAACTGCTAAACTGGACCTGTCCACACTGAATATAATTGTGCTGAAATGTACCTTTGCACACTGAATGTAACTGTAATGAATTAGACCTGTCCACACTGAATGGCATTTAGCTGAACATTAAGATGTAAATACTGAATGTAACTGTGTTGAATTGGACCTGTCCACACAGAAAGTAACTGTGCTGAACTGCACCTTCCACACTGAATGAAACTTTGCTGAACTGGACCAGTCCACACTGAATGTAACCGTGCTGAACGGGACCTGTGCACACATAATGTAACTGTGCTGGTCTGGACCCGTTCACAATGAGTATAACTGTGTTGAACTGGACCTGTCCACATTGAATAAAACTGTGCTGCAGTGGACCTGTCCACACTGAATGTAACAGGGGTTAACTGGACCTCTGCACAATGATTGTAACTGTGCTGAACTGGACCTAACCACACTGAATGTACATCCGCTGAACTGGACCTGCCCACACTGAATTAAACGGTGCTGAACTAGGCCTGTCCACATTGAATGGAACTTTGCTGAAGTGGACATGTGCACACTGAATGCTACTCTGCTGAACTGGACCTGTCCAAACTGAATGTATCTATGATTAATTTGAACTGTCCACACTGAAAGTAACCGTGCTGAACTGGACCTGTCCACACTGAAATTAACCGTACTGAACTGGACGTGTCCACATTGAATGGAATTATGCTGAACTGGACCTGTCCACACTGAATATAACTGTGATGAGCTGGACCTGTCCACACTGAATGTAACTGTGTTGAACTGGATATATCCGCACTGAATATAACCATTCTGATTTGGAGTTGTCTACACATAATATAGCTGTACTGAACTGGAGCTGTCCACAGTGTATGTAAATGTGCTGAGCTGGTCCATTCCACAATGAATGTAACTGCTGAACTGGACCTGTTCAGATTGAGTGGAGTTGTGCTGAGCTGGAACTGTACACAGTGAATGTAACTGTGCTGAACTGTTCCTGAGCACACTGCTTGTAACTGTGCTGAACTTAACCTATCCACACTGAATGTAACCGTGCTGAACTGGTCCTTTCCTCACTGAATGTAACTCTGTCTAACTGGTTCTGTCCACACTGAATGAAAATTTGCAGTACTGGACGTGTCCAAACTGCATGTAAACGTGCTGAGCTGGTCCTGTGCACACTGAATGTAACTGTAGTGAACTGGATAGCTCCGCACTAAATGTAACCATGCTGAACTGGACCAGTGCACATGGAATATAACTGTGCTGATCTGGACATGTTCGCACTGAATGTAACTGTGCTGAACAGGATCTGTCTACACTGAAATAATTGTGCTGAACTGGACCTGTCCACACTGTATGTAAATTTGCTGAACTGGACCTGTCCACACTGAATGTAACAGTGCTGAACTGGATCTGTCCGGAATTAATGTAACTGTGCTGAACTAGACCTTTCTGCACTGATTGTAACCGTGCTGAACTGGACCAGTGCATACCGAATATAACTTAGCTGAACTGGACATGTTCGCACTGAATGTAACTGTGCTGAACTGGATCTGTCCACAATGAAATAATGGTGCTGAACTGAGTCTGTCCACACTGAATGTAACAGTGCTGATCTGGATCAGTCTGCAATTGTTGTAACAATGCTAAACTGGATCAGTCTGCAATTATTGTAACTATGCTGAACTAGAAATGTCCGCTTTGAATATAACTGTGCTGCAGTGGACCTGTCCACACTGAATGTAACTGGGGTGAACTGGACCTGAGCTCACTGATTGTAACCTGCTGCACTGGACCTGTCCACACTGAAGTTATCTATGCTGAATTGGTACTGATCACACTGCAAGGAGCCATGCTGAAACGGACATGTCCACACTGAATGTAACCGTGTTGAAATGGATCTCTCCACATTGAATGGAATTTTGCTGACCTGGACATGTCCAAACTGAATGTAACCGTGCTGAGCTGGACCTGTCCACAATGAATGTAATTGTATTGAACTGGACCTGTCCACACTGAAAGTATCTATGCTAAATTGGAACTGTCCACTCTGCAATTAGCCGTGCTGAACTGAGCTTGTCCACACTGAATGTAACCGTGCTGAACTGGACCTGTTCAAATTGAATGGAATTGTCCTGAACTGGACCTGTCCACAGCGAAAGAAAATGTACTGAACCGGACCTGTCCACACTGAATTTAACTCTGCTGAACTAGAAATGTCGACACTGAATTTAACTGTGCTGAACTGCACCTGTCGACACTGAATTTAACTGTGCTGCACTGCACCTGTCCACAATGAATGTAGATGCTGAACTGGACCTTCCACACTGAATGTAACTGTGCTGAAATGGTCCTGTCCACACTCAATGTTGCCGTGCTGAACTGTCCACACTGAATGTAACTCTGCTGAACTGGACCTATCCACACTGAGTGTAACCGTGCCGAACTATTCCTTTCCTCACTGAATGTAACTGTGCTGAACTGGTTCTGTCCACACTGAAAGAAAATTTGCTGAATTGGATGTGTCCACACTAAATGTAACTGTGCTGTACTGGACCTGTAAACACTGAATGTTACCGTGCTGAACGGGACCTGTGCACACATAATGAAACTGTGCTGATCTGGACCTGTGCACAGTGAGTATAACTGTGTTCAACTGGACCTGTCTGCATTGAAAACAACTGTGCTGCAGTAGACCTGTCCACACTGAATGTAACTGGGTTGAACTGGTCCTTTGCACACTGATTGTAACCGTGCTGAACTGGACCTATCCACACTGGTTGAACCTGTGCTGAACTGGACCTGTCCACACTAAATTTCACGGTGCTGAAGTAGGCCTGTCCACATTGTATGGAATTGTGCTGAACTGGTTATGTCCACACTGACTGTAATGTGCTGCACTGGGCCTGTCCGCACTGAATGTAGCCATGCTGAACTGGGCCTGTCCGCACTGAATGTAACCGTGCTGAACTGGACCTGTCCACATTGAATGAAATTGTGCAGAACTGGACATGTCCGTACTGAATGTAACCGTGCTAAGCTGGACATGTCCAC
This sequence comes from Somniosus microcephalus, assembly GCF_052327205.1. Taxonomy (NCBI): domain Eukaryota; kingdom Metazoa; phylum Chordata; class Chondrichthyes; order Squaliformes; family Somniosidae; genus Somniosus; species Somniosus microcephalus. The sequence continues at coordinate 107,835,101 of NC_140990.1, read as the reverse complement.
ATGGAATGTGACTGTATTGAACTGCATATGTCCGCAATGAATGTAACGGTGCTGAACTGGACCTGTATACACAGAATATAACTGTGCTGAGCTGGACCAGTCCACACTGAATGTAACTGTTGAAATCGACCTGTTCACACTGACAGGAATTGTGCTGAGCTGGAACTGCACACACTGAATATCACGTTGCTGAACTAGGCCTGTCCACATTGAGTGTGACTTTGCTGAACTGGTCCTGTCCACACTGATTGTAACTGTGCTGAACTGAACCGATCCACACTGAATGTAACCTTGCTGAACTGGATCTGTCCACACTGAATGTAACAGTGCTGAACTGGATCAGTCTGCAATTATTGTATCTATGCTGAACCAGAACATCCCGCACTGACTGTAACCGTGCTGAACTGGACCAGTCCACACTGATGTAATGTGCTGAACTGGGCCTGACCGCACTGAATATAGCCATGCTGAACTGGATCTGTGCACACTGAATGTAAGGTTACTGAACTTGAACTGTCCACACTGAATGTAGCCGTGCTGAACTGGACCTGTCCACACTGAATGTAACCGTTCTGAACTGGACCTTTGCACAATGAACTGTGTTGAAATGAATCTGCCCACACTGAAAGAAATTATGCCGACCCGTACCTGCCCATACTGAATGTAAGTATGTTGAACTGAATCTGTCCACACTGAAAGTAATTATGCTGAACTGGACCTGTCCACACTGAAAGTAATTGTGCTGAACTGGACCTGTCCAAATTGAAAGTAACTGTGCTGAACTTGACCTGACCACAATGAATGTAACTGTGCTGAACTGGCTCTGTCCATACTGAATTTACATGTGCTGTTCTGGACTTGTCGACACTGAATGTAACTATGAGGAACTGGTCATGTCCACACTGAAACTTACTATGTTGATTTGGAGCTGTCCACACTGAAAGTAAATGTGCTGAACTGGCCCTGTCCACACTGAATGTAACTGTGCTTAACTGGATCTGTCCACACTGAATGTAAATGTGCTGAACTGGCCCTGTGAACACTGAATGTAACTGTGCTGAACTGGCCCTGTGCACACAGAATGTAAATGTGCTGAACAGGGCCTGCCCACACTGAGTTTAACCGTTCTGCACTGGACGTGTCCACATTGAATGGAATTATGCTGAACTGGACCTGTCCACACTGAATATAACTGTGATGAGCTGGACCTGTCCACACTGAATGTAACTGTGTTGAACTGGATATATCCGCACTGAATGTAACCGTTCTGATTTGGACTTGTCTACACATAATATAGCTGTGCTGAACTGGAGCTGTGCACAGAGAATGTAGCTGTGCTGAGCTGGACCAGTCCACAATGAATGTAACTGCTGAACTGGACCTGTTCAGATTGAGTGGAGTGGTGCTGAGCTGGAACTGTACACACTGAATGTAACTGTGCTGAACTGTTCCTGAGCACACTGATTGTAACTGTGATGAACTTAACCTATCCACACTGAATGTAACCGTGCTGAACTGGTCCTTTCCTCACTGAATGTAACTCTGATGAACTGGTTCTGTCCACACTGAATGAAAATTTGCAGTACTGGACGTGTCCAGACTGCATGCAAACGTGCTGAGCAGGACCTGTGCACACTGAATGTAACTGTAGTGAATTGGATATCTCCACACTAAATGTAACTGTGTTGAACTGGACCAGTGCTCATGGAATGTAACTGTGCTGATCTGGACATGTTCGCACTGAATTTAACTGTGCTGAACAGGATCTGTCTACACTGAAATAATTGTGCTGAACGGGACCTGTCCACACTGTATGTAAATTGGCTGAACTGGATCTGTCCACACTGAATATAACAGTGCTGAACTGGATCTGTCCGCAATTAATGTAATTGTGCTGAACTAGACGTCTCCGCACTGATTGTTACCGGGCTGAACTGGACCAGTCCATACTAAATATAATTAACTGAACTGGACATGTTCGCACTGAATGTAACTGTGCAGAACTGGATCTGTCCACAATGAAATAATTGTGCTGAACTGGGTCTGTCCACACTGTATGTAACAGTGCTGAACTGGATCAATCTGCAATTATTGTAACAAAGCTGAACAGGATCAGTCTGCAATTATTGTAACTATGCTTAACTAGAAATGTCCGCACTGAATGTAACTGAGCTGAACTGGACCTGTCCACACTGAATGTAACCGTTCTGAACTGGACCTGTGTACAATGAATGTAACTGTGTTGAATGGAACTGTCCACAGAGAATGTAACTGTGTTGAAGTGAATCTGTCCACACTGAAATAAATTATGCCGAACTGGACCTGCCCACACTGAATGTAAACTGTTGAACTGAATCTGCCCACACTGAAAGTAATTGTGCTGGATGGACCTGTCCAAACTGAAAGGAACGGTGCTGAACTGGACCTGTCCATACTGAATTTAGCTGCGCTGTTCTGGACTTATCCACACTGATTGTAACAGTGATGAACTGGTCCTGTCCACACTGAATCTAACGGTGTTGATCTGGACCTGTCAACTCTAAATATAACTGTGATGAACTGCTCCTGTCTTCACTGAATGTAATTGTGCTAAATTGGACCGGTCCACACTGAATGTAAATGTACTGACCCGGACCTGTCCACACTGAATTTAACTGTGCTGAATTGGACCTGTCCGCACTGAATTTAGCTGTGCTGAACGGCACCTGTCCACACTGAATGTAACTGCTAAACTGGACCTGTCCACACTGAATATAATTTTACTGAAATCTATCGTTGCACACTGAATGTAACTGTGATGATTTGGAACTGTCCACACTGAATGGCATTTAGCTGAACTACAACTGTACATACTGAATGTATCTGTGTTGAACTGGACCTGTCCACACTGAATGTTGCCGTGCTGAACTGGACCTGTCCACAATTAATGTAACTCTGCTGAACTGGACTTGTCCACATTGAGTGTAACCCTACGGAACTGGTCCTTTCCTCACTGAATGTAACTGTGCTGAACAGGTTCTGTCCACACTGAATGAAACTTTGCTGAATTGGACGTGTCCACACTGAATGTAACTGTGCTGAACATGACCTGTGCACAAATAATGTAACTCTACTGATCTGAACCTGTGCACACTGAGTATAACTGTGTTGAACTGGACCTGTCCACAATGAATGTAATTGTGCTGAACTGGACTTGTGCACACTGAAGGTAACTGTGCTCAACTGGACCTGTGCACACTGAATGTAACTGTGCTGAACTGGACCTGTCCACACTGAAAGTAAATGTGCTGAACTGGCCCTGTCCACACTGAATGTAACTGTGCTTAACTGGAACTGTCCACACTGAATGTAAATGTGCTGAACTGGCCCTGTGAACACTGAATGTAAATGTGCTGAACTGGCCCTGTGCACACAGAATGTAAATGTGCTGAACTGGGCCTGCCCACACTGAGTTTAACTGTGATGAGCTGGACCTGTCCACACTGAATGTAACTGTGTTGAACTGGATATATCCGCACTGAATGTAACCGTTCTGATTTGGACTTGTCTACACATAATATAGCTGTGCTGAACTGGAGCTGTCCACAGAGAATGTAGCTGTGCTGAGCTGGACCAGTCCACAATGAATGTAGCTGCTGAACTGGACCTGTTCAGATTGAGTGGAGTGGTGCTGAGCTGGAACTGTACACACTGAATGTAACTGTGCTGAACTGTTCCTGAGCACACTGATTGTAACTGTGATGAACTTAACCTATCCACACTGAATGTAACCGTGCTGAACTGGTCCTTTCCTCACTGAATGTAACTCTGATGAACTGGTTCTGTCCACACTGAATGAAAATTTGCAGTACTAGACGTGTCCAGACTGCATGCAAACGTGCTGAGCAGGACCTGTGCACACTGAATGTAACTGTAGTGAATTGGATATCTCCACACTAAATGTAACTGTTGAACTGGACCAGTGCTCATGGAATGTAACTGTGCTGATCTGGACATGTTCGCACTGAATTTAACTGTGCTGAATAGGATCTGTCTACACTGAAATTATTGTGCTGAACGGGACCTGTCCACACTGTATGTAAATTTGCTGAACTGGATCTGTCCAAACTGAATATAACAGTGCTGAACTGGATCTGTCCGCAATTAATGTAATTGTGCTGAACTAGACGTCTCCGCACTGATTGTTACCGGGCTGAACTGGACCAGTCCATACTAAATATAACTTAACTGAACTGGACATGTTCGCACTGAATGTAACTGTGCAGAACTGGATCTGTCCACAATGAAATAATTGTGCTGAACTGGGTCTGTCCACACAGTATGTAACAGTGCTGAACTGGATCAATCTGCAATTATTGTAACAAAGCTGAACAGGATCAGTCTGCAATTATTGTAACTATGCTGAACTAGAAATGTCCGCACTGAATGTAACTGAGCTGAACTGGACCTGTCCACACTGAATGTAACCGTTCTGAACTGGACCTGTGTACAATGAATGTAACTGTGTTGAATGGAACTGTCCACAGAGAATGTAACTGTGTTGAAGTGAATCTGTCCACACTGAAATAAATTATGCCGAACTGGACCTGCCCACACTGAATGTAAACTGTTGAACTGAATCTGCCCACACTGAAAGTAATTGTGCTGGATGGACCTGTCCAAACTGAAAGGAACGGTGCTGAACTGGACCTATCCATACTGAATTTAGCTGCGCTGTTCTGGACTTATCCACACTGATTGTAACAGTGATGAACTGGTCCTGTCCACACTGAATCTAACGGTGTTGATCTGGACCTGTCAACTCTAAATATAACTGTGATGAACTGCTCCTGTCTTCACTGAATGTAATTGTGCTAAATTGGAAAAGTCCACACTGAATGTAAATGTACTGACCCGGACCTGTCCACACTGAATTTAACTGTGCTGAATTGGACCTGTCCGCACTGAATTTAGCTGTGCTGAACGGCACCTGTCCACACTGAATGTAACTGCTAAACTGGACCTGTCCACACTGAATATAATTTTACTGAAATCTATCGTTGCACACTGAATGTAACTGTGATGATTTGGAACTGTCCACACTGAATGGCATTTAGCTGAACTACAACTGTACATACTGAATGTATCTGTGTTGAACTGGACCTGTCCACACTGAATGTTGCCGTGCTGAACTGGACCTGTCCACAATTAATGTAACTCTGCTGAACTGGACTTGTCCACATTGAGTGTAACCCTACGGAACTGGTCCTTTCCTCACTGAATGTAACTGTGCTGAACAGGTTCTGTCCACACTGAATGAAACTTTGCTGAATTGGACGTGTCCACACTGAATGTAACAGTGCTGAACATGACCTGTGAACAAATAATGTAACTCTACTGATCTGAACCTGTGCACACTGAGTATAACTGTGTTGAACTGGACCTGTCCACAATGAATGTAACTGTGCTGAACTGGACCTGTGCACACTGAAGGTAACTGTGCTCAACTGGACCTGTGCACACTGAATGTAACTGTGCTGAACTGGACCTGTCCACACTGAATGTAACCGTGCTGAACTGCAACTGTCCACACTGAAAGTAACTGTGCTAAAATGGATCTGTGCACGCTGAATGTTACTGTGCTGAACTTGATCTGTTTGCACGGAATATAATTGTGCTGAAAGTGACCTGGCCACACTGAATGTAACTGTAGTGAACTGAACCTGTCCACACGGAAATTAACTCTGCTGAACTGGACCTCTCCACACTGAATTTAACCAAGCCGAACTGGAACTGTCCACACTGAATGTAACTGTGCTAAAATGGATCTGTGCACGTTGAATGTTACTGTGCTGAACTGGACCTGTTTGCACGGAATATAATTGAGCTGAAAGTAACCTGTCCACACTGAATGTAACTGTGTTGAACTGAATCTGTCCACACGGAAAGTAATTGTGCTGAACTGGACCCGTCCACACTGCATCTAATTTTGCGGAACTGAACATGTCCACACGGATTTAAGCCGTGCTGAACTGGCCCTCTGCAAACTGAATGTAACTGTGCTGCACTGTACCAGTCTACACCTGAAGGTAACGGTTGAACTGAATCTGTGAACAATTAACTGTGCTGAGCTGGACCTGTCCAGACTGCAACAAAATTTGCTTTCCTGGACCTGTCCTAGCTGAATATAACTACTGAAATGAACGTGTTCACTCTGAGTTTAACTGTGCTCTTCATGACCTGTACACACTGAATGTAACTGTGATGAACTGGTCTTCTCCACACTGAATGTAACTGTGCTGAACAGGACCTGTCAACATTTACTGTAAATGTGATTATCTGATCCTGTCTTCACTGAATGTATCTGTGCTGAACGGGATATGTGCACACTTAATAAAACCCTGCAGAACTGAACTTTTCCACATAGAATGTATCTGTGCTGAACTGGACCTGTCCACATTGAAAGTAACTGTGCTGAACCGAACCTCTCCACACTGAATGTAGCCTTGCTGAACAGGACCTCTCCACTCTGAATGTAACTGTGCTGAACTGGACCTGCCGATACTGAAAGTAACTGCTGAACTTGACCTGTCAACACTGAATGTAACTGGAGTGAACTGAAACTGTCCATACTGAATGTAACTGTGCTGAAATGGACCTGTGCACACTGAATGTAACTGTGCTAATCTGCAACTGTCCACACTGAATGTAACTGTGCTGCACTGGACCTGTCCACACTGAATGTAACTGTGTTGAACTGAATCTATCCACAGTGTAAATAATTGTGCTGAACTGGACCGGTCTACACTGAATGTAACTGTGCTGAACTGAACATGTGCACACTTAATATAACCCTGCTGAACTGGACTTGCTCACATATGATATATCTGTGCTGAACTAGACCTGTCCACACTGAATGTAACTGTGCTGAACAGGACCTGTCCACACTGAATGCAACTGCTGAACTGGACCAGTGAACACTAATTGTATCCGTGCTGACCTGGGCCTTTGCAAACTGAATGTAACTGTGTTGAACTGGACCTGTCCACACTGAATGTAACTGTGCTGAACTGGTCCTAAGTACACTGATTGTACATTTGCTGAACTGGACATGTGCACACTGAATGTAACTGTACTGAACTGGACCTGTCCACACTGAATGTAAATGTGCTGAAATGGACCTGTCCACATTGAATGTAACCTTGCTGCACTTTACCTGTCCACACTGTATGTAACTATGCTGAACTGAATCTGTCAACACTGAAAATAGTTGTGCTGGACTGGACCTGTGCGCACTGTATGTAACTCTTTTGAACTGAATCTGTCCACATTGAAAGTAATTGTGCTGAACTGGACCTGCCCACACTGAATGTAACTATGTTGAGCAGAATCTGTCCACACTGAAATTAATTGTGCTTTACTGGACCTGTCCACATTGAAAGTAATTTTGCTGAACTGGACCTGTCCAAACTGAATGTAACTGTGCTGAATCTGACCTGTCCACACTGAATGTAATTGTGCTGAACATGGACATGTCCAAAATGAATGTAACTGTGATGAATTGGTCCTGTCCACACCGAATGCAACTGTGCTGAACTGGACGTGTCAACACTAAATGTAACTGTGCTGAACTGGTCCTGTCATCACTAACTGTAACTGTGCTGAACTGGACCTGTCCACGCTGAATGTAAATGTGCTGGAGCAGACCTGTTCATACTGAATGTAGCCGTGCTGAACTGGACCTTTGCACACTGAATGTAACTGTGCTGAACTGGACCTGTCCACACTGTATGGAATTGTGCTGAACTGAAATTGTTAACATTGAATGTAACTATTTTGAACTGGATCTGTCCACATCAGAAAGTAACTGTGCTGAACTGGACCTTTCCACACTGAATGTAACTGAGCTGAAATGGACCTCTCCACGTTGAATATAATCTTGCTGAACTGGACCTGTCCACACTGAATGTAAATGCAGAACTGAACATGTCCACACTGATTTTAACCGTGCTGAACTGGACCTGTGCAAACTTGTGTAACTGTGCTGCACTGTACCTGTCTACACTGAACGTAATGGTTGAACTGAATCTCTGAACAATTAACCGTTTTGAACTGGACCTGTCCGGACTGCAACTAGTTTTGCTGTATGGGACCTGTCCAAACTGAATGTAACTGTACTGATATGAACCTGTTCTATCTGAGTTTAACTGTGCTGTTCATGACCTGTACACACTGAATGTAACTGTGATGAACTGGTCCTCTCCACACTGTATGTAACTGTGCTGAACAGGACCTGTCAAATCTGAATTTAAATGTGATTAACTGATCCTCTCATCACTGAATGTAACTGTGCTGAACTGGACATGTGCACCCTTAATTTAACCCTGCTGAACTAGACTTTTCCACATAGAATGTATCTTTGCTGAACTGGACCTGTCCACATTGAAAGTAACTGTGCTGAACCGGACCTGCCCACACTGACTGTAGCCTTGCTGAACAGGACCTCTCCACTCTGAATGTAACTGTGCTGAACTGGACCTGTCCACACTGAAAGTAACTGCTGAACTGGACCTGTCCACACTGACTGTATCTGCTGAACTGGACCTGCGCCCACTAATTGTAACCATGCTGAACGGGACCTGTGCACACTGAATAGAACTGTATTGAACTGGACCTGTCCTCTCTGAATTGAATTGTGCTGATCTGGAACTGTGCACACTGAATGTAACTGTGGTGAACTGGACCTGTCCACACTGAATGGCACTGTGCTGAACTTGACTCTCCACACTGAATGTAACTGCACTGAACGGGTCCTGAACACACTAATTGTAACAGTGCCGAACTGGACCTGTCCACACTGAATGTAAATGCGGAACTGAACCTGTCCACGGTGAATGTAACTTTGCTGAACTGCACCTGCCCACACTGAATGTAACTGTGCTGCACTGTACACTGTACCTGTTCAAACTGCATGTAACTATGTTGAATTGATTCTTTCCACACTTAAAGTAATTGTGCTGAACTGGGCCTGTCCATATTAAATGCGTTGGGAGCGGTGAGAGCGGAGTTAAAGTGAGTATTTAAACTCACTTTCGCTGACTGGTATTCACAGGCCAGTGTCGGGAGCAGTGAGAGCGGAGTTTCAGTGAGTATTTAAACTCACTTCCGTGGGCTTTTTTTCACAGGCCAGTGTTGGAAGCAGTCAGAGCGGAGTTTCATTGAGTTTTTAAACTCACTTTCGCGGGTTTTTTTCACAGGCCAGTGGTGGGAGCAGTGAGAGCGGAGTTTCAGTGAATATTGAAACTCACTTTCGCGGGCTTTTTTTCACATTCAAGTGTCGGGAGCGGTGAGAGCAGAGTTTCATTGAGTATTTAAACACACCTTCGGGGGCTTTTTCACAGAGGCCAGTGCCGGGAGCGGTGAGAGTTGAGTGTCCGTGAGTATTTATACTCACTTTCGTGGGATTTTTGGCACAGGCCAGTGTCGGGAGTGGTGAGAGCGGAGTTTCAGTCTGCATTTAAACTCACTTTCGTGGGCTTTTTCCAGAGGCTTATCAATCTCACAGATCAGGCTGCATTCTAGAGCCATGTTATGATTCAAAATGTGATGTGGGCAGGAGGAAGCAGCTGATTGGGTGAGTAAGGCCAGGTGAGTATTTATAATACTCTAGAGTTTGACAGTTAATGTTCATAGTTTTTAATGTTTAGAAGGTCTTAAATTTGTGGTTATACTTTATAAGATCTCTGTTGTGTACTGGGGAGTGCTAGGAAACAAGGGCCCTTGAGTATATCATTTAACTGCAGTATAATTGGTGGTATTGAATTAATTTAAATTAATTAGAGGGTACGTCATGGCAGCAAAGCTCGGCTGGCCCCTTGGCATGCTCCTCCTGCCCTATGTGGGAAATCAGGGACACTTCCTGTGTCCCTGATGTCAATTTGCATGGGAAGCGTATCCAGCTGCAGCTATTGGCAGACCACATTACGGCACTGGAGCTGTGAATGGATACATACTGGAGCATTTGCGATGCTGAGGACGTCCAGGAAATCCCGTTTAATGTGTTGGTCACACCGCATGTAAAGGCTGCACAGGCAGGAAGGGAATGGGTGACTGCCACGCAGAGTAGTAGTTGCAGGCAGGAAGTATAGAGGTCCCCTGTGGATATCCCCCTCTCAAACAGATACCACTTTGGATAATGTTGGGGAGGATGGCTTATCGGTGGAAGGCAGCAGCAACCAACTTCCTGGCAACATGGGTGGTTCTGCTGCACGGGGTGGGAGGAAAAAGAGCTGGAGAGCTATAGCGATAGGGAATTCTATTGTAAGGGGAATAGATAGGCATTTCTGCGGCCGCAAACGAGACTCCAGGATGGTAGGTTGCCGCCCTGGTGCAAGGGTCAAGGATGTATTGGAGCAGATGCAGGGCATTATGGAGGGGGAGGGTGAACAGCCAGTTGTCGTGGTGCATCTATGTACCAAGGATATAGGTAAAAAACGGGATGAGGTCCTAAAAGCTGAATATAGGGAGTAGGATGAAAATTAAAAAATAGGAGCTCAAATGTAGTAACCTCAGGATTGCTACCAGTGATGCGTGCTAGTCAGAGTAGAAATAGAAGGATATTTCAGATGAATACATGGCTAGAAGAATGGTGCAAGGGGGAGGGATTCAAATTCCTGGGACATTGGAACTGGTTCTGGAGGAGGTGGGACCCACACAACATGAACGGTTTGCACCTGGGCAGGACCGGGACTGATGTCCTCGGGGGAGTGTTTGCTAGTGCTGTTGGGTAGGGGTTAAACTAAAATGGCAGGGGTTTGGGAACCTGTGGAGGGAAACATAGAAAAAAGAAACAAGGATAGAAGTAAAAGAGAGAAAGAGAAGCAAAAATGGAAGTCAGAGAAATCAAGGGTGTAATTCAAACATGGCCACAGTAAACTAAAATTCTAAATGGTCTAAGAGTTTTAAAAAAACAAGCCTGAAGGCTTTTTGTCTTAATGCCAGAAGCATTCCTAAAAAGGTGGATGAATTAGCTGCATAAATAGATGTAAACAGAGATGAAATAATTGGAATTATGGAGACATGGCTCCAGGATGACCAAGTTGGGATTTCAACATCCAGGGGTATTCAATATTCAGGAAGGACAGGCAAAAGGAAAATGCGGTGGGGTGGCATTGCTGGGTAAAGAGGAGATTAACACAATAGTAAGGAAGGATATTAGCTCTGCTGATGTGGAATCTGTATGGGTAGAGCTGTGAAATAACAAGGGGCAGACAACGTTAGTGGGAGTTGTATACAGACCCCCAAACAGTAATGTTGAGTTTCGGGAAGGCTTTAAACGGGAAGTTAGAGATGAGTGCAATAAGGGCACAGTAGTTATCATGGGTGACTTTAATCTACATATAGATTGGTCTAACTAAATTGGTAGCACTACTGTGGAAGAGGAATTCCTAGAGTGTATACGGGATGGTTTCCTGGAGCTGTATGTAGAGGAACCAACTAGAGTTCAGGCCATTTTAGACTGGGTATTAAGTAATGAGAAAGGATTAATTAGCAATCTTGTTATGCGAGGCCCCTTGTGGATGAGCGATCATAATATGATAGAATTCTTCATTAAGATGGAGAGTGAAGTAGTTGATTCAGAGAATTGGTTACTGAATTTAAATAAAGGAAGCTACGATGATATGTGGCACGATTTGTCTAGGATGGATTGGGGAACGTTACTTAAAGGGTTGATGGTGAATAGGCAATGGCAAACATTTAAAGGTCGCATGGATGAACTGCAGATTTTGTTCATCCCTGTTCGGCATAAAAATAAAACAAAAAAGGTGACTCAACCCTGGCTAACAAGGGAAATAAGGAAAAGCATAAGATCCAAGGAGAGGGCATGTAAATTGGCCAGAAAAAGCTGCAAACCTGATGATTGGAAGCAGTTTACAATTCAGCAAAGGAGGACAAAGGGATTACTTATGAGGGGGAATATAGAGTATGAGAGAAAGTTTTCAGGGAACATAAAAACTGACTGTAAAACGTCTATAGATATGTGAAGAGAAAAATATTGGTAAAGACAAGCGTAGTTCATTTGCAGTCAGAATCAGTGGAATTAATAATGGGTAACAAAGACATGGCTGACCAAATAAATGTTCAGTCTTCACAAAGGAGGAGAGAAATAAACTTCCAGAGTTGTCGGGGAACATAGGGTCCAATGAGAGGGAGGAACTGAATGAAATCAGTATTTGTAGGGAAATGGTGTTAGGGATATTGACGGGATTGAATGCTGAAAACCCCCCAGGGCCTGATAACCTACATCCTAGGGTACTTCAGAAAGCGGCCCTAGAAATAGTAAATGCATTGCTGGTCATGTTCCAAAATTCTATAGACTCTGGAACAGTTCCCATGGATTGGAGGGTAACTAATGTAACCACACAATTTAAAAAGGTGGTGCATAAAAAAGGGGGAATTATAGACCGGTAAGCCTGACATCGGTAGTGGGGAAAATGCTGGATTCCATTATAAAAGATGTAATAGCAGAGCACTTGGAAAACAGTGACAGGATCGGACAAAGTCAACATGGATTTACAAAAGGTAAATCATGCTTGTCTAATCTACTGGAATTATTTGAGGATGTAACTGGTAGAATACATAAGGGATAACTAGTGGATGTGGTGTATTTGGACTTTCAGAAGGCATTCGATAAGTTCCCGCATAGGAAACTAGCGTGCAAAGTTCAAGCACATGGAATTGGGGGTAAGGTACTGACTTGGATAGAAAACTGGTTGTCAGACAGGAAGCATAGAGTTGGAATAAACGGTTCTTTTTCCGAGTGGAAAGCAGTAACCAGTGGGGCACCACGGGGATCGGTGCTACGAATCCAGTTATTCACAATATACATTAATGATCAAGACGAGGGAACTAGATGTACTATCTCCAAGTTTGCAGACAACACAAAGCTGGGTGGACGTGTGTGCTTTGAGGAGGAGGCAGAGAAACTCCAGTGCGATTTGCACTGGTTGGGCGATTGGGCAGATGCAGTATAATGTGGATAAATGCGAAGTTATCCACTTTGGTGGCAAAAACAGGAAGGCAGATTATTAGCTGAACGGCAATAGAAGGTAAAAGGGGAGGTGCAACAAGACGTGGGTATTCTTGTGCATCAGTCACTTGCAGGTGCAGCATGCGGTTAAGAAGACCCTCATGCTGGCCCTCATAGCGAGAGGATTCGAGTACAGGGGCAAGGATGTCTTGCTGCTGTGGTACAGGGCCTTGGTGAGACCACACCTTGAGTATTGTGTGCCAATCTGGTCGCCTTATCTGAGGAAGGATGTTCTTGCCATGGAGGAAGTGCAGCGAATATTCACCATACTGATACCTGGCAGGGCAGGAATGAATTATGAAAAGACATTGGGTCGATTAGGCTTATATTCGCTAGAGTTTAGAAGAATGAGGGGATCTCATTGAAACTTATAATTTCTAATTGGACTAGACAGACTAGATGCAGGAAGGCTGTTCCCGATCAATCAAATCAATCAATTCACTTTTATTGTCATTGTTAGTGCACAAGTGCAGTACAACAAAATGTAGACTTGCGGCTCCTGAGAGTGTACATTTAGATTAAGACATTTAAACATTCAACATACATTTGGCTTGTAATAGATTAACATAAACATAACCATAATAAAGTGCATTGGCAGATGTGCAGGCTTTAGAGTTTATTTGTGGAGTTCAGTAGGATGACAGCCCTGGGAAAGAAGCTGTTCCTAAATCTGGTCGTACGGGTGTGAATGCATCTGTAGCGTCTCCCAGATGGCAGGAGGGTGAACAGACTGTGGCTGGGGTGGTTAGGGTCTTTGATGATGGACCGTGACCTCCATAAACAGCGTTTCTGATATATGTGCTCTATGGTCGGTAGCCGGATGTCGGTAATACGTTGGGCAGTTTTGACTACCCGCTGCAGGGCGTTCCGGTCATAGTAGCTACAGCTGCCATACCATACTGTGATACAGTTCGTCAGGATGCTCTCTATTATGCAGCGGTAAAAGGTAGAGAGGATCAGGGGTGACAGGTTACATCGCTTCAGCCTCCTTATGAAATATAGGCGCTGCTGGGCCTTCTTCACCAGAAGAGGAGGTATTGAGGGACCAGGAGAGGTATTCCATGATGTGGACTCCGAGCTACTTAAAGCTGTCCACCCTTTTCACCACAGCCCCATTGATGTGGATGGGGGTGATACTTCCTCCTTTAGACTTCCTGAAGTCCACAATCATTTCTTTGGTTTTCTTGATGTTAACGGCCAGGTTGTTATCGGCATACCACTTCACGAGATGCTGGACCTCCTCCCTATAGGCTGACTCATCGTTGTTGGTGATCTGGCCTACTACCGTGGTATCATCCGCAAACTTGATGATGGTGTTGGAACCATGAACAGCCACACAGTCGTGGGTGAAGAGGGAGTAGAGGAGGGAGCTCAGCACACATCCTTGTGGGGCACCCGTATTCAGGGTCAGGGGGGTAGGTGTGGTTACCTAATTTGACAGACTGGGGTCTGTTTGTTAGGAAGTCCAGGGTCCAGTTGCAGAGGGAAGTGTTCTGGCCAAGAGTTTGGAGTTTGGTGGCCAGCTTGTTGGGGACGATAGTGTTGAATGTTAAGCTGCAGTCTATGAACAGCGTTCTGATGTAGGTCTCTTTACCATCTAAGTGATTCGGTGCCGAATGTAGAGCAGTTGTGATTGCATCCTCCATTGATCTGTTTGCACGATAGGCAAACTGGTGTTTGTCAAGAGAGGCGGTTACACTGGCTTTGATGTGAGCCAGGACCAGTCTCTCGAAACACTTCATTATGATGGGTGTGAGTGCGACAGGTCGATAGACGTTCAGGCACTTCACAGCCGTTTGTTTTGGCACAGGAATAATGATAGCGGTCTTGAAGCATGTAGGGAATACTGCCTGGGCCAATGACAGATTGAAGGTTGCGGTGAAGGCATCAGCCAGCTGATCAGCACATTGCTTGAGTGCCCGTCCAGGGATGCTCTCCGGTCCAGCAGCCTTTCGTGTGTTCACTCCGCGTAGAACACCCCTTACGTCGGAGGTCGGCAGAGTGAGCACCTGGTCTTCTGGGGGTGGCAAGGCTTTGGTAGCCGGCTCCCTGTTGTCCCTGTCGAAGCAAGCATAGAAGTTGTTAAGCTCCTCCGGAAGGGAGGCATCGCTAACCGGGGGGCTTGTGTTTTTGCCCTTGTAGTCAGTGATGGATTGGATGCCTTGCCACATGCGCCGGGGGTCCGAGTTGTTGTGGAAATAATCCTCTATCCGCAGTGTCTGTTTTCTTTTGGCAGTCCTGATACCCTTTTTTAGGTTGGTCCTAGCTGCAGTGTAAGCCGCCACGTCGCCAGATTTAAATGCTGCATCACGTGCTTTCAACAGTGAGTGGATCTCTCCGTTCATCCAGGGTTTCTGGTTGGGGTATGTCCTGATATTTTTATGGGTCGTGACGACCTCGACGCAGCTGTTAATGTAGAATAGCACTGTGGATGCGTATTCCACGATGTCATTATGGGCAAACATGCCCCAATCAATGCGTTCGAAGCAATCCTGAAGCTCCGAGACTGCCCCCTCTGGCCATACTTTCACTGATCTCACTGATGTTCGCACTCTTTTGATGAGCAGTTTGTATGCCGGGGCTAGAAACAGGGAGAGGAGGTCAGAATTCCCAAGGTGGGGGCAGGGAATGGCCTTATAAGCGTCTACAATGCTCATGTAGACTTGATCCAGTGTGTTCTCCCCTCTTGTGGGGCAGGAAACATTCTGGTGGAATTTCGGTCGTACAGTTTTTAGGTTTGTGTGATTGAAGGCCCCTGCGATGATAAAAGCTCCGTCTGGGTGCGCAGTTTGTTGTTCGCTGATGGCCCTTTCGAGGTCCTTCAGTGTTAGTTTGGCATTAGCGTGTGGCGGGGGAGTCCAGAATCAGGGGTCACAGCCTAAGCATAAGAGGTAAGCCATGTAGGATTGAGATGAGGAGGAATTTCATCACCCAGAGAGTGGTGAAGCTATGGAATTCTCTACCACAGAAGACGATTGGGGCCAAATCATTAAATATTCTCAAGAAGGAGTTAGAGATATTTCTTAAGGCTAAGCTGATCAAGGGATATGGGGAGAAAGCAGGGACAGGGTACTGAATTTGGTGATTGGCATGATCGCATTGAATGGCAGAGTAGGCTCAAGGGTCCGAATGGCCTACTCTTGCTCCTATCTTCTATGTATCTATGTTTCTATGTTACTGTGCTGAACTTGACCTGTCCAGACAGAAAGTAACAGTACTGAAATGAACCTCTTCGCACAGAATTTAAATGTGCTGTTCTGGAACTGTACACAATGAATGTAACTGTGATGAACTGGTCCTCTTCACACTGAATGTAACAGTGCTGAACTGGACCTGTCCACACTGAATGTAACTGTGCTGAAACGGACCTGTCCACACTGAATGTAGCCTTCCTGAACAGGGCCTTTCCACTCTGAATGTAACTCTTCTGAACTGGACCTGTACACACTGAATGTAACTGCTGAACTGCACCTCCGCACACTGATCGTAACCGTGCTGTACTGGACCTATGCACACTGAATGTAAACATACAGAACTGGACATTTGCTCACTGCATATAACTGTGTTGAACTGGACCTGTCCACACTGAATGGAATTGTGCTGATCTAGAACATTCTACACTGAATGTAAATGTGCAGAACTGGACGTGTTCACACTGAATGGAACTGTGCTGAACTGGACCTGTCCACACTGACTGTAACTGTGCTGAACTGGTCCTGAGCACACTGATGATAACCATGCTGAACTGGACCTTTCCTCACTGAAGGTAACTGTGCTCAACTGGTTCTGATCTCACTGAATGAATATTTGCGGAATTGGACTTGTCCACACTGAATGTAATTGTGCTGATCTGGGCCTGTCCACACTGAACGTAACCGTGCTGAACTGGGCGTGTCCACACTGAATATAACTGTGCTGAAAAGGACATGTGTACATTGAATGTAGCTGTGCTGAACTGGAAGTGACCACACTGAATGTAACTGTGCTGCACTGGACCTGTTCACACTGAATGTAAACATATAGAACTGGACATTTGCACACTGCATATAACTGTGCTGAACTGGACCTGTCCACACTGAATGGAATTGTGCTGATCTAGAACATTCTACATTGAATGTAAATGTGCAGAACTGGACCTGTTCACACTGAATGGAACTGTGCTGAACTGGACCTGTCCACACTGAATGTAACTGTGCTGAACTGGTCCTGAGCACACTGATGATAACCGTGCTGAACTGGACCTTTCCTCACTGAATGTAACTGTGCTCAACTGATTCTGATCTCACTGAATGAAAATTTGCGGAATTGGGCTTGTCCACACTGATTGTAACTGTGCTGATCTGGGCCTGTCCACACTGAACGTAACCGTGCTGAACTGGACCTGTGCACAATGAATACAGCTATCCTGATTTGGACCAGTGCACACTGAATGTAACTGGGCTGAACTGGACGTGTCCACACTGAATATAACTGTGCTGAACTGGACATGTGTACACTGAATGTAGCTGTGCTGAACTGGAAGTGACCACACTGAATGTAACTGTGCTGCACTGGACCTGTTCACACTGAATGTTACTCTGTCGAACAGAAACTGTCCACACTGCAACTAATTGTGCTGAACTGGTCATGTGCACACTGAAAGTAATTGTGCAGAACTGGAGCTGTCGAAACTGAATGTAACTCTGCTGAACTGGACCTTTCCACACTGAATGGAATTGTGCTGAACTGGACCTGATCTCAATGAATGTCACTGTGTTGAAATATACCTGTCCACATTGAATGTAACTGTGCTGACCTGGACCTGTCCACACTGAATTTAACTGTGGTGAACTGGAACAGTCTACACTGAATGTAACTGCTGAAGTGGGTCTGTCCACACTTAATTTAACTGTGCTGAACTACACCTGTTAACACTGCTTGTAACTGTGCTGAGCTGGACTTCTCCACACTGGATGTATCCGTGCTGAACCGGACCTGTCAAAACTTAGGCCTAGAAATTCACTAGCCTTAGCGCCGCTTTTGAGGCGCTAGAGGGACTAGCGCCAGAGTTATGGCCAGTTTAAAAATTCCCTGGGGCCCTAAATCGGCGTTGCACCGGTAGCGCTGCGCCGGCACCGATGACGTCATCGGTGTGCGCAGCGTCCCGGTTGCCGTGGTAACCCGCCCGAACTCCGAAATTGAGTTGCGGCCGCCTCGCCCGTGGCAGCCGCAAGCAACGTTCTGGCAGAGGTGCCTTACTCCAGTTTGCGCCGGCGCATTAAAGGCCCCGCGGCGGCCGGCCACTTTCCCGCCGGCCGCCTGCCCGCAGCTCCCTCCCTGGACTTCTCAACCCCCCCCCCGGAACAGATGCAAGCCCGGCACTTGTCCGAGGTGCCGGGCTCATTTTTAAGCTGATTTGCGCGGGCCGCGGCCGGGTGCAGGCAGCTCCTCCTTAATGGGAGGAGGAGGCCTGCACGTCCCCAGCCTGCCGCACCGCATCGGGTGCCGCAGCACCGGAATTGCGGCGCGAAACGGCAGTTAGCGCCGATGTACCGCCGCAAAGACCCTTCAGTAGCGCCGGCAGCCGTTTGGGCGTGGCGCCACTGAATTTTTGGCGCGCGCAGGGGAATTAGCGCCGGCACTAACTTCCGGCGCTAAAGCCCTGGCTAAGCCAAAACCCAATTTCTAGGCCTAAATATAGGCGTTTTGAACTGGACATCTCCACACAGAATGTAGCCAAGCTGTAATTGACCTTTCCACACTGAATTTAACCGTGCTGAACTGGACCGAACCACATTGAATGTAACTGTGCTGAACTGGACCTGTCCTCACTGAATGTAACTGTGTTGAACTTGACCTTTCCACACTGAATGTAACTGTGTTGAACTGGACCTGTCCACACTGAATGTAAGTGTGCTGAGCTGGACCTGTGCACACTGAATGCAACTGCGTTGAACTGGACCTGCCTACTCTGAATGTACCTTTGCTGAAATGAACCTGTCCACACTGAATGTAACAGTGGTGAACTGGACCTGTCCACACTGAATGTAGCCGTGATAAACTTGACCATTCCACACTGAATGTAACTGTGCTGAACTGAACCTATTCACACTGAATGTAACTGTGCTGAACTGAGCCTGCCCTCATTGAAAGTAAGTGTGCTGTACTGCACCTGTAAACACTGAATGTAACTGTGCTGAACTGGACCTGTGCACACAGACTGTAACTGTGCTGAACTAAACCTGCCCACACTGAATGTAACGGTGCTGAACTGGATTTGTCCACACTAAATGTAATTGTGCTGAACTGGATCTGTCCGCACTGAATATAATCATGCTGAACTGGACCTGTCCACATTGATTGTAACTGTGCTGAACTGGAACTTTCCACACTGAATGTAGCCGTGCTGAATGTATCCTGTCCACAATTAATACACGGACATTTGGTTAAAGTGGCTGTACACGTTCAGAGGATTTTGGATACAGCTGCACGTGACCCCTGCTGACCCGGACTGGAGCTGGATACTGCGCAGCAGCGAGATATTGGCCGCGTTTTTCGGCTTCAGGACCAGAGTTTCGCTGGTCAGTTATAGATTCTGCTGAGGCCTGTTCGCTCAGCATTTATGGGATTTGACCATGAATTCCTCCTGCATAATGCTCACTTTAAACTTGGCAACAATATTTTTTTTAGCGTTTTATTATATTTCATGAAGAAATCTAACCGGGTTCCTAATGTGATCTCTGAGTATTTCACTTCAGTGGCTGGTCAGAGTTATTTAAATACATTCCATTCCATCAAAACATAAACACCATCCTGTCAGCGGCTGCACTAATCTGTTTGTTTCAATTAGTGTAATTAATATGAAAGATCATGTCATCTGATTATGTCCCTGAAGCCTGACATCAGGTATAAATGTGACAATCTGTGATTGTAGAGCAGAGCGCGCTCAGGCCTTCTGAGAGAAATGCACGGGATACCAAAAGGTCTGGTGTTTGCCCTTTACTATCCCGTCATTGCAGCTATCGGGGTCCCAGGTAAAGTATTGGAGTTAGTTGCTAGTTATGGGAATCATTGCTTAACTGTATCACTGCCCCTATTTACCGGGACGGCTTCTCCCCTTTAATTGTATCATTTCCGATGTTTTACGGTATATTTTATCCCCTTTAATGGAATAATTTCTCCTCTTTGACGGTATAATTCCTCCCCCTTTACCGCGATAATTTCTCCCCTTTCACGGAATCACTATTTATTTTGAGTACCTGGTTCTCCATTATTTGTTTTAAGTTTTTTCCACAGAGCTGCCTTTTCAGCGGCACCTGTGCATTTGCTCCGAGTGGCGTTTTATTGATATTTAACAGTAGATGCCGCTGCACTGTGAATGGTATTATCACAGTATTATAACTGTGCACATATTTGTTATTGTGTTATTGGTATTTCAGTGTGAGTGGTGTTATCACACTATTATAACTGTGTACATATATTTATTATTGTGTTACTGCTATTTCACTGAGTTGTATTAACATTATTATAACGATGTACAGATATTTCTTATTGTGTTATTGGTATTTCTCTGTGAGTGGTATTATCATAGAAACATAGAAGATAGGAGCAGGAGTATGTTTTGCGGCCCCTCGAGCCCGCTCCGCCATTTAATGAATCATGGCTGATCATCCAAATTCAGTACTCTGTCCCTGCTTTCTCCCCATATCCCTTGATCACTTTCGTCTCAAGAAATATATCCAACACCTTCTTGAATATATTTAATGAATTGGCCTCAACTGCCCTGTGTGGCAGAGAATTCCATATGTTCACCACTCTCTGGGTGAAGAAATTCCTCCTCATCTGAGTCCTAAATGGCTTACCCCTTATCCTTCGTCTGTGACCCCTGGTTATGGACTCCCCTGCCATCGGGAAGATCCTTCCTGCAACTAGTCTGTCTAGTCCTGTTAATATTTTATAAGTTTCAATGAGATCCCCTCTCATTCTTCTAAACACTAGCGAATATAAGCCTAATCGACCCAATCTCTCCTCATATGTCATCCCTGCCATCCCAGGTATCAGTATGGTGAATCTTCGCTGCACTCTCTCCATGGCAAGAACATCCTTCCTTAGATAAGGTGACCAAAACGGCACACAATACTCAAGGCGTGGCCTCACCAAGGCCTTGCACAACTGCAGCAAGACTTCCTTGCTCCTGTACTCACATTCTTTCGCTATTAAGGCCAACTTACAATTTGCCTTCTTAACCGACTGCTGCAGCTTACCTTTAGCGACTGGTGCACAAGTACACCCAGGTCTCGTTGCACTTCCCCTTTTCCCAATCTGTTGCCGTTCAGATAATAATCTGTCATCCTGTTTTTGCCACCGAAGTAGACAACCTCGCATTTACCCACATTATACTGCATTTGCCATGCATCTGCCCAATCACCCAATCTGACCAAATCGTACGAGAGTTTCTCTGCATCCTCCTCACAGCACATCCGCCCACCCAGCTTTGAGTCGTCTGCAAACTTTGAGATGTTACATCTAGTTCCCTTGTCTAGATCATTCATATATATATTGTGAACAGCTGGGGTCCCTGGACCGATCCATGCGGAACCCCACTAGTCACTGCCTGCCACTCGGAAAAATGCTAGTTTATTCCATCTCTTTGCTTCCTGTCTGCCAAACAGTTCTCTATCCAAGACAGTACCTTACCCCCAATCCCATGTGCTTTAACTTTACACGCTATTCACAATATTATAACTGTGTCCATATATTTCCTATTGTGTTACTGGTATTTCATTGTGAGTGGTATTATCACACTATTACAATTAATTCCATATATTTCCTATTGTGTTTTTGGTATTTCACTGTGAGTCGTATTATCACACTGTTTATCCTGTGTGCATATATTTCCTATTGTTTTATTGGTATGTCATTGTGAGTGGTATTATCACACTTTTATAACTGTGTACATATATTTCCTATTGTGTTATTGGTATTTCATTGTTATTCGTATTAACAAACTGTTATACCTGTGTGCATATATTTCCAAATGCGTTATTGGTATTTTACTGTGAGTGGTGTTATCACACTATTATAGCTGTGTATATATATTTCCTATTTTGTTCTTGGTATTTCACTGTGAGTGGTATTATCACACTATTATAACTGTGTACATATACTTACTATTCGATTAGGCACTTTACAGCCTTCCAGACTAAACACTGAGTTCGAAAATTTCAGATCATAACCACTACTCCCATTTATTCAGGCAGCATGTGTTGGTCATGACTCTGTTGTTGCCATTTACATCTCTGCTCGATCCATCTTGGTATTCTTTATTTGTTCCATTACCACCCCCTTTTGCCTTGCCCATCATCCCTTTTGTCAATTAATCAGTCATTCCCTCCGCCCATTCACAGACCTTCCCTTTGGGTATTACCTCGCCTCCCCCTTTCCCAGCACCTATACTTGCTAAAAAAAACAGTTAAATCTCTAACGTTATCCAGTGCTAATGAAATGTCCATCGACCTGAAAAGTTATATCTGTTTCTCTCTCCACTGATGCTGCCTGACCTGCTGTGTATTTACAGAATTTTCTCATTTTATTTCAGATTTTAAGCATTCGCCATATTACGTTTTTGCGCATATAGTTCCTATTGTGTTATGGGTATTTCACTGTGATTGATATTATCACACTATTATAACTGTATACCTATATTTCCTATTGTGTTATTGGTATTTTACTGTGAGTGTTTTTATCTCACTATTATAACTGTGTGCATATATTTCCTATTGTGTTATTGGTATTTCACTGTGAGTGTTATTATCTCACTATTATAACTGTGTACATATATTACATATAGGTCCAGTAATTCGGCTCGGGTAATTGCCGCGCGTGCAAGGCCCCAAGGTGGACTTACCCGGCGCGCCGACATCTGAAATCTGGCCCGCAATGACATTCCTGTGACTGGCCAGCTTGAGGTCCTGCCGCGCTGTGCGTGCGTGACCCAGCGGCGTACTTCGTGCGATGAGCCGGCTGGGATAACGTGGGCACTGGGCAACCAATGGGAGGTTGCAAAAGTTCATTCATAAGTTTGACAGTGAGAGCTGTCAAACTCATGAAAACTGCTGGCCCCAAAACACTACTTAAACCTGAAAGAAAATTTAAAAAAACATTGCAATACTTAAATGAACCATAAATAACTATGAAAAACTATTTTAAACAATAATTTTAAAATTTTAAAAAAAAAATTTATAAAAAATCGGGGCTAAAACTAAACTTACCTTACTGTAAATTCTTTAAAAATAACAAACCTGTGGAAAAAAAAAATCTAAATTGTATTAATAGACCACTTACCTGAAAAACTAAGTACTTACGTGTGCTTTTTCTGTGTGTAAATATCGGAGGCATTTACACACGCGCAACTCTGAAAAAAAACGGGAAATTCACTGCGCACGCGCTGCCTGTGCAGTCGCGCGCGCTGTGCCTCTGAACCCCTTCGTTCAGAGGACTGGAAATGCCGGCGTTCCCCGCATGCGCGGTGCTTCCTGAACGCCGGCATTTCCACCGGCCAGATGCGTGAGTACCCAGACCGTACTCACGCATTTGGACCCGAATTACTGGGCCATTGTGTTATTGGTATTTCACTCGGAATGGTATCACTATTATAACTGCGTACATATATTTTCTATTGAGTTACTGGTATTTCACTGTGAGTGGTATCGCACTGTTTTAACTGTTGTACATATATATCCTATTGTGTTATTGGTGCTCTACTGTGACTGCTATTATCATACCATTATATCGTGATACATATATTACAGATGGTTTTATTGGTATTGTACTGAGTAGTATTTTCACACTATTAGAACTGTGTACATATATTTCCTATGGTGTTACTGGTGCTGTACTGTGAGCCGTATTTTTAACAACAATAACCTTCATTTGCATAGCACCTTTAAATTAGTGAAATCTTCACAGGAGCGTTATAAAACAAAATTTCACACCGAGCCGCATGAGGAGATATTACCACAGCAATATCTTGGTTAAATACGTAGGTTTTAAGGAGTATCTTAAAGGTTGAAATGGAGCCAAAGCTCTCGCAATGATGTAGTGTTGGGGAGGTTACAGAGACAGGGAGGAGCGAAGCTATGGAGGGATTTGAAATCAAGGATGATAATTTTAAAATGGAGGCTTTAGTTATCCGGGAGCCAATGTAGGTCAGCGAGCACAGGGGTGATGGGCGAACGGGGCTTGTGCGAGGTAGGATACGGGAGGCTGAGTTTTCGATGAGCTCAAGTTTATGGAGGGTGGAAGGTGGGCGGCCAGCCAGGGGAGCAATGGAATGTTCACGTCAAAAGGAAAGAAGGGCATGGGTAAAGGTTTCAACAGACGATGAGCTGAGGAAGCGGCGGAGACGGGCGATGTTACAGAGGCGGAATTAGGTGGTCATGGTGATGGAGCCAATATGTGGTTAGAAGCTCATTTCAGGGTCAAATAGAATGTCAAATTTGCGAACTGTCTGGTTAAGCCTCAGAGAGTTGCCAGACATAGGGCAGAAGGTGCTGACTAGGGAATATAATTTGTGGCGGGGACCGAAGTTATTGAGTTGGAGCAAAGTTCTGCTTATCTGCTACAAGACGTCAGACAAGCAGCGTGACCAATCGGAGACAGTGCAGTCGAGAGAGGTCAAGGTGAGCTAGAGATGATTGTCATCAGCGTAGATGTGAAACCTAATGCTGTGTTTTTGGATGATTTTGCCGAGGGGTAGAATGTGATTGAGAAATAGGAGGGGGGCAAAGGTAGATCCATCAGGGATTCCAGAGATAACAGTGGGCAGCAGGAAGAGAAGGCAATGCAGGTGATTCTCTGGCTATGAGGCCCGTCCCACGGAGCTGGGCGATGGAGGAGCGGCGTTGGAGGAGGATGGAGTGGTCAACCTTGTCAAAGGCTGCAGACATTTCGGGAAGGATGCGGAAGGATAGTTTACCACAGTCACAAAAACATAGGGTGCCATTTGTGAAATTGATCAGAGCTGTTTCAGCGCCATTATATTTGTATGCATATATTTTCTGTTGTATTATTAATATTTTACTGTGAGTGAATTATCACACTGTTATCACTGTGTACATGGAGTTCTATTGTGTTACTGTCACTGTTGCTATGGATGAATTATCAGACTGTTATCACTGTTTACATGGAGTTCTATTCTATTATTGAAACTGTTGCTGTGGGTGAATGATCACACTGTTATTACTGTGTACATGGTGTTCTATTGAGTATTGGCACTGTCAATGTGGTTGAATTATCACATTGCTATCACTGTGTCCATGGACTTCTATTGTGTTATTGACACTTTTACTGTGGGTGAATTATCACGATGTTATCACTCTGTACATGTAGTTCTATTATGTTACTGACACTGTCACTCTGGGTGAATTATCACACTGCTATCACTGTGTACATGTAGTTCTATTTAGTTATTAACACTGTCACTGTGGGTGTAATGTCACAATGTTATCACTGTGTACATGTTGTTCTATTGTGTTACTTACTCTGTCATTATGGGTGAATTATCACACTGTTATCACTGTGCACATTGTGTTCTATTGTGTTATTGACACTGCCACTGTGGGTGAATTATCACACTGCTATCACTGTGTGCATGGATTTCTATTGTGTTATTTACACTGTCACAGTGGGTGAATTACCACACTGTTATCACTGTGTACATCGAGTTCATTTGTGTTACTGATACTGTCACTGTGGGCGAATTATCACACTGCTATCACTGTGTACATGGATTTATATTGTGATATTGGCACTGTCGCTCTGGGTGAATTATTACTCTGTTATCACTTTGTACAATGGGTTCTATTGTGTTACTGACACTGCCACTGTGGGTGAATTATCACACTGTTATCACTGTTTACATGGAGTTATATTATGTCATTGACACTGTCACTGTGGGGGAATTATCACACTATTATCACTGTGTACAATGGGTTCTATTCTGCTACTGACACTGTCAATGTGGGTCAATTATCACACTGTTATCACAGTGTACATGGTGTTCTATTGAGTTATTGGCACTGTCACTGTGGGTGATTTATCACGCTGTTATCACTGTGTACATGGAGTTCTATTGTGCTATTGACACTGTCACTGTGGGTGAATTATGTCACTGCTATCACTGTGTACATGGTGTTCTATTGTGTTACTTACACTGGCACTGTGGGTGTATTCTCACACCGTTATCACAGTGTACATGATGTTCTATTGTGTTATTGAAACTGTCACTGTGGGTGAATTAACACTGTTATCATTGTGTAGATGGGTTCCTACTGTGTTATTGACACTGTAACTGTGGGTGAATTATCACACACTTATCACTGTGTGCAGGTAGTTTGTTGACCTGTATTATCCAATGCCGGCGGGTGTGTAATAGCTGTTTACGCAACCGTAGGCAAATCGGTAATGCTGCTTTCAGTCATGCGAAGAGCATGTGCTAAATACTGGTATTGCTGTTCTGTCAAGAATCCTCTTGACAGATCGGACGCCTGACCTGGAGAAGATCCTCAGCAGGTGGGGAGTTCCGCTTTCTGCCGAACCTCTGTCTTCTGTAAACCTTTAGAAATCATACGCCTAGTACAAGCAGGCTTAAGGCCTGTTTTTTCCAGCATAAGTTTTTCAAATAGTAAAAAAGATATTTTTAAAATGAATTTATAATTTAAAAATACCTTTAAAACAGGAAAAACATTTTTAGCCCCGTTAAAAACCTTTTTTTTTCTTAAATTTAATTTTTGTTTAAAATATTGCATTTAATGTAATTTTATCTCCTTTTAAAATCATGGTGGTTTTTTAAAATGTATTTAATGTTTTAGTGTCTTTTTTCAGTGATCCCCAACAGCCAGTTGTCGTGATACATGTTGGTACCAACGACGTAGCTAAAAAAAGGGAAGAGGTCCTACAAGTAGAATTTCGGGAGTTAGGAGCCAAGCTAAAAAGTAGGACCTCGAAGGTAGTAATCTCTGGATTACTACCAGTGCCACGTGCTAGTAAGAGTACAGAGAACAGGATAGTTAGGCTAAATACGTGGCTTGAGCAGTGGTGTAAGAGGGAGGGTTTTAAATTTTTGAGGCATTGGAACCAGTTTTGTGGTAGGTGTGACCTATACAAAAGGGACGGTCTACACCTGTGCAGAGATGGAACTGATGTTCTCGGGGTAATTTTTGATAAAGCAGTTCGGGAGCATTTAAACTAGTATGGCAGGGGGCTAGAAACCTATGTAGTGAAATAGAGGAAAGTGAAAGGCAGACAGAAATAAATGATAAAAGGGTGAGGAACAAAAAACAAAGGGCCAAACTAATTCATAAAAAATGTGAGCATAAAAAAAGCCTGAGAGTTTTATACCTTAATGCGAGAAGCATCAGGAACAAGGTAGATGAATTAGCTGTGGAAATAGAGGTTAATAATTATGACCTAATTGGGATTACGGAAACATGGTTGCAGGGTGAGCAGGGCTGGGAGCTTAACATACAGGGGTATTCAGTATTTAGGAAGGATCGACAAAAAAGAAAGGGAGGAGGGGTAGCATTGCTAGTAAAAGAGGGGATAAATGCAATTGAAAGGAAGGATATTAACTCAGTTAATACAGAATCTATATGGGTGGAGCTAAGAAATAGCGAGGGGCGAAAAACATTAATAGGAGTGGTATATAGGCCTCCAAATAGTAAAATAGAGGTTAGGGAGGGCATCACGAGGGAAATTAGAGAAGCGTGCAATAAGAGCACAGCTGTCATCATAGGTGACTTTAACTTACATATAGATTGGACTAGCCTAATCAGTAAAAATAATGAGGAGGAGGAATTCCTTGAGTGTTTGAGGGATGGTTATCTGGATCAATATGTCGAGGAACCAACTCGGGAACAGGCTATATTGGACTGGGTACTGTGCAATGAGAAGGGACTAATCAGTAATCTTGTTGTACGGGGACCCTTGGGTCAGAGCGATCATAACATGATCGATTTCTCACTCGAAATGGAGAGCGAAGAAATTGACTCAGAGACTAAGGTCCTGAATTTAAACAAGGGGAATTATGATGCCATGAGACGGGAACTGAGTAGGTCTGATTGGACAACGTTCCTGGGAGGACTGGAGGTAGATAAACAATGGCAAACATTTAAAGATAGAATGACAAAATTGCAAAAATTGTTTATACCAATCTGGCATAAAAGGAAATCTAAAAAGGTGACTCAACCGTGGATAACAGGGGAAATTAGAGACAGCATAAAATCCAAAGATAGGGCGTATAAAATAGCCAAAAAAAGCGCCAGAGCGGAAGATTGGGAACAGTTTAAGATAGAGCAAAGGAGGGCAAAGGGCATAATCAAGAGGGGCAAAATAGCTTACGAAAACAAGCTGGCGGAAAATATAAAAACTAACTCCAAAAGCTTTTATAAGTATATCAAAAGGAAAAGACTGGTGAAAACCAAAGTTGGTCCATTGCAGTCAGATACGGGGGAATATATAATGGGAAATAAGGAAATGGCAGATCAACTAAATGCATACTTTGGGTCAGTCTTTACGAAGGAAGACACAAAAAACCTCCCTGGGATATCGGGAAAAATAGGGACATTGGCAAAGGAGGAACTGACGCAAATCAATATCTCTAAGGATATGGTGTTAAGGAAGCTAAAGGGATTGAAGGTGGACAAATCCCCAGGGCCTGATAACATGCATCCTAGGGTACTGAAGGAGGTGGCCCTAGAGATAGCGGATGCACTAAGGATGATTTTTCAGAATTCATTAGACTCGGGAACAGTGCCGATGGATTGGAGGGTAGCTAACGTTACCCCACTATTCAAAAAGGGGGGTAGGGAAAAAGCAGGTAATTACAGACCTGTAAGCCTTACATCAGTTGTGGGCAAAATGCTGGAGTCCATCATTAAGGATGAAATAGCGGAGCACTTAGCAAATGGGGACAGGATAGGACAGAGTCAACATGGATTTACAAAGGGTAAATCGTGCTTGACTAATCTATTGGAATTTTTTGAGGGAGTAACTGGTAGAATAGATGGGGGAGAGCCAGTAGATGTGGTGTACCTGGACTTCCAAAAGGCCTTCGATAAGGTCCCACATAAAAGATTAGCATGGAAAATTGAGGCTCATGGGATAAAGGGGAAAGTTTTGGCGTGGATAGGGAACTGGCTGTCAGATAGAAAACAGAGAGTTGGAATAAACGGCTCATTTTCTGAATGGCAGGCAGTAACAAGTGGGGTACCACAGGGATCTGTCCTGGGCCCCCAGCTGTTCACAATTTACATTAATGACCTGGATCAGGGAGTCGGATGCAGCATTTCCAAATTTGCAGACGACACTAAACTAGGAGGGGGGGTGGGCTCAGAGGAAGAGACCAGGAAGCTCCAGAGCGATTTGGACAGACTGGGCGATTGGGCGGATAAATGGCAGATGCACTATAATGTGGACAAGTGCGAAGTTATCCACCTTGGGTGCAGGAACGGGAGGGCAAATTATTATTTAAATGGCAATAGATTGGGAGAGGGGGAAGTACAGAGAGACCTGGGTGTTCTTGTACACCAGTCACTGAAGGCGAGCATGCAGGTGCAACAGGCGGTCAAGAAGGCAAACGGTATGCTGGCCTTCATAGCAAAAGGGTTAGAATACAGGAACAGGGATACCTTGCTGCAGCTGTACAGGGCACTGGTGAGACCACACCTCGAGTACTGTGTACAGTTTTGGTCGCCTCATCTGAGGAAGGATGTTCTTGCCATGGAGGGGGTGCAGCGGCGATTCACCAGGCTGATACCAGGAATGGCGGGAATGACCTATGAGGAGAGACTATGTAGTTTAGGGATGTACACACTGGAGTTTAGAAGATTGAGAGGGGACCTCATAGAAGTGTATAAAATTCTGACAGGTCTAGACAGACTGGATGCAGAAGGAATGTTTCCCTTGGCGGGTGAGAACAGAACTAGAGGACATAATTTGAGGATAAGGGCTAAACCATTTAGGACAGAGATGAGGGGGAATTTCTTCACTCAGAGAGTGGTGAACCTGTGGAACTCATTGCCACAGAGGGCAGTGTACGCCAGCTCATTAAATATATTTAAGAGGGAATTAGATATATTTCTACGGGCAAAAGGGGTTAAGGGTTACGGAGAGAAGGCGGGGACGGGATACTGAATTAAAAGATCAGCCATGATCTCATCGAATGGCGGAGCAGGCACGAAGGGCCGAATGGCCTACTCCTGCTCCTATCTTCTATGTATCTATGTATGTATAATTTTGACGGAACTCTCTGTCAAAAGTATGAAGGGGAATTATTTCCTTTCATTGTCTCGCTGACCCACGTGGTCCCAGGGGCGCTTGCCAACCACATGCACCACTTGGATACGTGGACCCTGCGCATTTCGACTGTGGAGCCGCCCAGCATCGGAAGTGTCCAGACCTCGGGAGCCCTCAGGTAAGTTCGTAGATTTTTTGCCGATAGGGGGCATCCGCAAGCAGGAAGCCTCCTATCAGAAATTAGGGGCCATTGTGTTATTTACAGTGTCTGACTAAATTCCACAAATGATTTGTTGATTGAGATTATTCGCCTGATTTTAATGAATTAATTTAGTGTAATAACATTATTAGGTGGTCAGTTGTCAGAAATATAAGCATGGTAACAAGTTGCTGTTTTATGAAAGAGCCTGAATTTTCCCCAAATTCACACAGCACAGTATTTCTGCTCTCAGACTCTGACTCTCACTGGTTCAGCCCGGCTCCCTCTTCCACATTCGCTGCTGCTGACAGTTCTGCAGTGACCGCCACTGAGCCCCGGATTTCCTTCTTCTCTTGACTCCTGACTATGTCCCAGATTGTCCCCGTCCTCACTCTTTCCTCCACATTGAGCGAGGCTGCAAAACTGGTGGCATGTCTCGTATCTGAGTCGCAAAGTTTTAAGTTCAATATCGACTCTAAGACTAAGCCGATCATTTGTCCCAGCAGCGCTGTGCAGTGCTGAGCAAGTGCTGCATTGTAGGAGTAGCCTTTCACCGACTGAGGGCTCATCCTCTGCCAACTACAGTGGTTCCAATCGGCACCGAAGATTCCAGGTGATTATCAGAAGAAGAGCTCGGATTTTTCAGTTTTCTCGCAACATCCCCTCCGCAAAGTCTGAAACGACAATTGTTCCTCCGCCCTTCACTGTTTGTGAATCTTCCGGCGCATGTTGACTGCAGAATTCTCCAAAACTGAATAATTTTACAGTGATTCATCCGATGAGGGCTTTTTGGGTCCTCCACAGGACCTAATCCATTTAAAATGCATGTTTTCCTATTTTCTTGCTATTTTCCAATTTCATTGTCGGGTTTATTATTTACCCACTTAAATATCTTCTCTGCTGCCTTACTGATATGTTATTTTTTTTTCTATTTGATGTTCCCGCGTTGATTTGGAGGTGCTTCCGATGCTCTCTTGTTCTCCATTAGGATTCATTATATTAACTCTCTCTCCCTCTCTCTCACACACATTCACTCTCTCTCCCTCTCTCTTGCACACATTCACTCTCTCCCCCTCTCTCTCACAAAAATTCACTCTCTCCCTCTCTCACACATTCATTTTCTCTCCCTCTCTCTCACATACATTCACTCATCTCCCTCTCTCTCACACACATTCACTCTCTCCCACTCTCTCACACACATTCACTCTCTCTCACTCTCTATCACAGACATTCACTCTCTCTCCCTCTCTCTCACACACATTCGCTTTATCTCTGTCCCTCTCACACTCATTCCCTCTCTCCCTCTCTCTCACACACATTCACTATCTCCCTCTCTCTTACATATTCACTCTCTCCCCCTCTCTCACAAACTCATTCACTCACTCTCCCTCTTCACTCTCTCTCTCTCCCTGTTTTACAGCTAACTTGGCAGTGATTGTGATCCTGTCCCGAGGAAGGTGCGGTCTCTCCAGATGTGTCAATCGATATCTGGTGTCCATGGCGGTGCCGGATCTCCTGGTCATTATCACCGCTGTAATATTAAACCGGATTGCTGGTATTTATTTCCCGTTTAGTTTCCTGTCCATCACTCCGGTCTGCAGTCTTAAACTTGTACTACTTTATGGAGTTGTGGACAGTTCTGTCTGGTTAACGGTCGCCTTCACCTTCGATCGATTTGTGGCCATTTGTTGCCAGAAGCTGAAAACAAAATATTGCACCGAGAAAACGGCGGCATTGGTTATAGGAACGGTCTGTGCAGTGAGCTGTTTAAAAAATACCTTATTTTATTTTATATATGAACCTTTGTACACAATTAATAACATACCCTGGTTCTGCAGCGTAAAATTAATATTTTATACCTCAGCAGCATGGGCTGCGTATGACTGGATTAGTCGGATTTTAACCCCGTGTCTCCCATTCATTCTGATTTTGCTGCTCAATGCTCTGACCGTCAAACACATTGTAGCGGCAAATAGAGCCCGCAGGAGACTCCGGGCCCACAGCAATGAAGAGAATCAGAGTGACCCAGAGATGGAGAAGCGGAGAAATTCCATCGTTTTACTCTTCTGTATCTCGGGCAGTTTCATCCTGTTATATTTGTTGCATCTATTATCTTTCCTCTATGTCCGGATTGCGAATGTTACTTACTTCTCCGGTTCAAATTTAAAAAAATCAAATTTTATTCTGCAGGAAAGTGGATTTATGCTTCAGCTTTTGAGTTCCTGCATCAACCCATTTATTTATGCAGGCACGCAGAGTAAATTCAGAGAGGAGTTAAAGAATGGAGTGAATTATCCATTGAGTCTAATTGTTAAATTATTTAAATGATGAAAATAGTAAAGTATATCATGAATTGTACCTTATATTCCATGCTGTGCTCTTCTTGTCCGTGTCAGACACGACCTCCACTCTCGCATACACAGTCACTCACTCTAAGATCCTTACCCAATGTGAATTTAATAATGCTTGAGGAAAACTGCAGCAGCGCACAATTCATTGATGTAACCGGTTCTCAGTTAGTTTCCAGTTCTCTTGTCGGTGCTGACTCAGGCCTGGTACATTTCCACCAGCCCCGAGGGCCCTGGAGTATATCTACATTTATGTGGAGTCCTACCTCTGATCTGTGATTGGATATCAAGTTTTACTTTTTAGTGAAGGGACACAATATCCCTCCTGGGAATGGTTTTGATCTTGAGGGTCGGATACGCACTGAAATGGGAGAACGCGCTGACCCCACGCATTGTGCTCCGCTCACTTGGCACCGCCTCACAACTGCACTCCTGTGTCCATAAACCGAGGAACAGAGGAATTGCTGGAGGATAAAGACAAAGGACCATCCAGATCACTTTCTACTCTTTCCAGTGGCCAATTGCGACGGCACCCCAGGTGTCATTAAACAAACTAAAATTAATCTAACGAATGTGCCCGCTTTGTAAAGGGGCACAAACAATAAACACCAAAATCATACAAATATGAAGCTTGTCAACTAAATGATCATATTACCTTCATATTCGTTTATACACTCCAGTCTAGTTCGCTTTCTAACATCCTGCTAGTCTCCCGATACAACGACAATGGAGTTGTTGACTAACCCCAGCGATCAATCTATATCGATTTGCCTACAACAGACCCAGACATAAGGTGAGAAAAACCCCAGTGGTGGTGAGCTTTAGGAACCGTAGGACCGCGGTCACCTTATCCTCCCGAGCACGCTGCACTTACCACATGTCATGTATCTAATTACTCACACACTCTGTCCCCAATTGTTATTCTACGAGTGAAATCTGTCTAATTTGGATTTGAATGAGCGATACTAACTGCTTCCACCGTCTCCATAGGCAGCCTGGCCATATATTGGCCACTCACTCACTGAAGTACTGTTTCAGCAGATTGAGTTTGAATTGACCCTCTTCAAGCACAGGCCGTTTCCTCCGGCTCTACGGCTCTGGACAAGGTGAAATAACTTGTCGTGCTCGACATTATCTGGTCCCAATAGAGTCGTAAAAACAGTAATCATATCACCTCTCGACATTCTCTTTTCCACTGAGAACTTGCTCAATTTAAGGACTCGCTCCTCACAATCCAATTCCTCTATCCTCCAGTAATTCTGGTCACTTTCTTCCGTGTCCGTTCAATAGCTGCAATACCCTGTGTTGTCCAGAGCAATGCACAGTAGTCTGAGCCCGGATGCACCAATGATTTATAAAGTGGGATAGGATTGCCTCGCTAACTCGGCTCAATATTGACCTTTTAATACAGCCCAATATCTGATTTGCTTTACTCATTGTTGCGATCGCTTCAATTTATTGTCAATAAAACCCCCAGATCACTTTCACTTTCCATGGAGATTCATTTATTTTCATATAAGTGATAGACCCTTCCTGGATTTCTTGTGACGCACTTTGCCTTTCTCTACATTGAATTACATCAGTCGCCTGTCTGCCCAATTCCCAGGTATTTAAATCTTCCTATAGCTTATCCTCTTCTGCTTTGCAATCTGCCACCTTCACCAGCTTTTTTTCGTCTGCAGATGTTGCCATTGTTCTTGTGACTCCTAGTTCCAGAGATTTATAAAGATGTTAAACAAAAGAGGTCCAAACAGATCTCTGTGGGACCCCACTGGTGAAACTCACCAAGGCTGATGACAATCCCTGTATCACCGCTCTCTGGGTCTATTGGTGAACTAAGTAAACATCCCTTGTAAAATATTTCCACTGATACTCACGATCTTTCTTTTCAGTACTAGCCTTTACAGAGAAACTGTTTCTAAGGCCTGACTGAAGCCAAGTACACCACATCCACTGCCTTACCCTTGTCCAGCTCCTTTGTCACACCCTCAAAGAGAACTAGTGAACTTTATTGAAAAGGCCTCCCCTTCAGGAACAGATACTAGTTATATTTTAAGGTAATATTTCTATCCAGATGCTCCATGATCTTATCTTTAGCCAGGCTGTCAATGGCTTTACCCACAATGGACCTCTAACTCACTCGTGTGTAGTTTCCTGCATCACTTTTGCCACCTACTTTTTAGAATATAGGCTTAGCACCTGCCTTTTTCTAGTCCCTGGCACCTCTGCAGAATTTAACAATTTCTCCAGATTAATGCGCGGATTTCTGCAACTTTCTCTCTTATCTCCACAAGGATCCTCGGATGAATCTTTCCCGGACACAGAGATTGATTCATTTTAAGTTTGTACAGCTGTTCGGCCACCATGTCGGTGGTAATGTGAACAGTGTCACAACGTACCTCTAACATACCCTCTAGTTCCCATTTACGGATCAAATAACTTACCTGACTCATCTATTGTAAAAATTGAGGCAAAAATATATTTAGCTCCTTTGCAGTCTATGTAGAATCAATAATCCTGTGTATGGAGTATCCATACACGAAAGGAAAAGCTTCCCAACCATGGTTAACAAAAGAAATTGAGGATACTATTAGATCCAAAGAGGAGTCATATAAAGTTGCCAGAACAATTAGCAAGCCTGAGGGTTGGGAGCAAGCTATAGTTCAGCAAAAAAGGACCAGAGATTGATTAAGAGGGAAAAATAGAGTATGAGAGTAAACTTTCAAGGAGCATAAAAGCGGACTGTAAAAGCTTCTACAAGTATGTAAAAAGTAAACAATTAGTGAGGACAAATGTAGCACCCTTACAGTCAGAAACGGGAGAATTTATAATGGGGAACAAAGAAATGAGAGCGCAATAAAACACATACTTTTGTTCTGTCTTCACGGAAGAGAACACCAATAAATTCCCAGAAATGCTAGGGAACGAAGGGTCGAGGGAGAAGTAGGAATTAAAGGAAATAAGTATTAGTAAAAGAATAGCGCTGCAGGAATTAATGGGGCTGAAAGCTGCTAATTCCCAAGGGCCTGATAATCTGCATCCCAGAGTACTAAAAGAGGTAGCCAGAGAAATACTGGCTGCATTGTTTGTCATCTTCGAAAATTCTATAGATTATGGAACAGTTCCTGCAGTTTGGAGGGGGAAAAGTAACCCCACTATTTAAAAAATGAGGGAGAGTGAAAAGAGGGAACTACAGACCTGTTAGCCGAACATCAGTAGTAGGGAAATTGTAGTCTATTATAAAGGATGTGATAAAAGGACATTTAGAATATATCAACGGGATTAGACAAGATCAGCGTGGATTTATGAAAAGGATATCGTTTTTGACAAACCTACAGGAGTTTTTTGTGGATATAACTGGTAGAATAGATAAGGGAGAACCAGTGGGTCTGGTGTATTTGGATTTTCAGAAGGCCTTTGAAAAAGTCCCACATAAGAGGTTAGTGTGCAAAATTAAATCACATGTGATTGGTGGTAATATACTGGCATGGATTGAAAACTGGTTAACAGACAAGAAACAGAGAGTAGGAATAAGTAGGTCTTTATCAGGGTGACAGGCGGTGACTAGTAGGGTAGCGCAGGGATCAGTGCTTGGGCCCCAGCTATTCACAATACATATCAATGATTTGGATGAGGGAACCAAATGTAATATTTCCAAGTTTGCTGACGACACGAAACTAAGTGGGATTGTGAGTTGTGAGGAGGATGAAAAGAGGCTTCAAGGCGATTTAGACAAGTTGAGTGAGTGGGCAAATACATGGCAGATGCAGTATAACCTGGATAAATGTAAAGTTATCCACTTCAGTAGGAAAAACAGGAAGGTAGAGTATAATTTATATGGTGATAGATTGGGAAATGCTGATATACAAAGGGACCTGGGTGTCCTTGTACATCAGTCACTGAAAGCGAACATGCAGATCCAGCAAGCAGTTAGGAAGGCAAATGGTATGTTGGCCTTCATTGCAAGAGGATTTGAGTACAGGAGCAAGGATGTCTTACTACAGTTGTACAGGGCCTTGGTGAGACCACACCTGGAGTACTGTGTACAGTTTTGGTCGCCTTGCCAACGAAAGGGTTTACTTGCCATAGAGGGAGTGCAGTGATGGTTCACCAGAATGATTTCTGGGATGGCAGGACTGTCGTATGAGGAGCGATTGGGTCGACTAGGCCTATATTCATTAGAGTTTAGAAGAATGAGAGGGGATCTCATTGGAACGTATAAAATTATGACAGGGCTAGACAGACTGGATGCAGGGAGGATGTTTCCCCTGGCTGGGGGTCTAGAACGAGGGGTCACAGTCTCAGGATACGGGGTAGGACATTTAGGACAGAGATTAGTAGAAATGTCTTTACTCAGAGTAGTGTGATCCTGTGGAATTCTCTACCACAGAAGGCTGTGGAGGCCAAGTCACTGAATATACTTAAGAAGGAGATAGATAGATTTCTAGACACACAAGGCATCAAGGTGTATGGGGAGAGAGCGGGAATATGGTATTGAGATAGAGGATCAGCCATGATCACATTGAATGGTGGAGCATGAACGAAAGGCCGAAAGGCCTACTCCTGCTCCTATATTTCTTTATATCAGTTATCAGGCCCTCACCAGATCACACTTCCAGTGCCCCACTTCGTCCATCATTTCAATTTTTCTCTTAATTCAAGGGTGGTGTGTATATTTGTTGGTGGAAACACAAATTCATTAATAATA
Organism: Somniosus microcephalus; assembly: GCF_052327205.1. Classification (NCBI taxonomy): domain Eukaryota; kingdom Metazoa; phylum Chordata; class Chondrichthyes; order Squaliformes; family Somniosidae; genus Somniosus; species Somniosus microcephalus. Next base: position 107,797,503 of record NC_140990.1, on the reverse strand, counting down.
CCAGACAATTATATAATTGATTAAAATGGTTTGTCAACCACCATTAACTTATAATGTAAATTAATTGAATGCTTACATAAAATGCAGACAATTTATGATTGATGTAAATCTGTCTTCACAAAAGAGGACAAATCTGCCAATGTCATGGTAAAGGAGGAGAATGGAGCAATTGTAAAGGATAAAATTAGATGAATAGGTTGGCAGAGATCAAAGTAGAAAAGCTAGCTGGTCCAGATGGGATGCGTCCAAAGTTGTTGGGAGGAAGGGTGGAAATAGCGAATGCGCTGGACACAATTTTTCATCCTTCCTGTGATGCAGAATTGGTGCTAGAACACCGGAGGCTTGAAAATGTTATAGCGCTGTTCAACACAGGGGATTGGAATCATCCATTAACTGCAGGCCTGTCAGCCTAACATCGGTGGCAGGAAAAGTTCTAGTGAGCAAAATCCAGGACAACATTAATTGTCACTTGGAAGACCGTGGGTAATGTATGGACTTGTTAATGGCAAATCGTGTCAAACACACTTGAGTGAGCAGTTGAAAGATAAACGGAGAGGGTTAAAGAATCAGAGTCATGGATTAATAACGGCACAGAAGGAGGTCATTCGGCCCATCGAGTCCGTGCCGGCTCTGTAGAGCAATCCAGTCAGTCCCATTCCCCCACTCTATCCCCGTAGCCCTGCAAGTTTATTTCGCTCAAGTGCCTATCCAGTCTCCCCTTGTAAACATTGAGCATCTCCGCTACCACACATTCCATTGGCAGCGAATTTCAGGTCATTACCACTCGCTGCGTAAAAAAAGGTTTTCCTCACATCGCTCCTGTAGCTCTTGTGCAAAATCTTAAATCTGTGTCCCCTAGCCCTGGTAATATCAATTAGTGGGAACAGCCTTTCCCCGTCTGCCCTATCCAAACCCGTCATACTCTTGTACTCCTCTATCAAATCACCCCTCAACCTCTAATTAAAACAAATCCAGCTTCTCCAGCTTTCCTTTTAGCTAAGATCTCCCACCCCCAGAACCATTCTGGTGAATCTCCTCTGCACCCTCTCAAGGACCTTCTCATCCTTCCTAAAGTGCGGTGACCACAACTGGATGCAATACTCCAGTTGTGGCCTAACCAGCACTTTATAAAGCTTCAGCATACCTTCTCTACTATTGTACTCAATACTTCTATTTATGAAGCCCATGATCCCATATGCTTTGCTAACCACTCTCGCAATATGTCCTGCCATCTTCAGGGAGCTAAGCACATTAACTCCCATCTCTCTCTCTCCCTGCACACACTTTAAAACTGTGCCATTAATTGTATATTGCTACTCCCCGTTCCTTCTGATAAAGTGCATCACCTCACAATTATCTGTGTTAAATTCCACCTGCCACATTTCTCTCCATTCTGCTAGCCTTTCTATGTCCAGTTGCAGTCGATTGGTATTATCAGCGCTGTTTGCCACACCCCCAAGTTTGGTGCCATCGGCAAATTTAGAAATTCTACTCTGTATTCCAAAATCCATGTCATTTATATATACATAGATACATAGATACATAGAAGATAGGAGCAGGAGTAGGCCATTCGGCCCTTCGTGCCTGCTCCGCCATTTAATGAGATCATGGCTGATCCTTTAATTCAGTATCCCGTCCCCGCCTTCTCTCCGTAACCCTTAACCCCTTTTGCCCGTAGAAATATATCTAATTCCCTCTTAAATATATTTAATGAGCTGGCGTACACTGCCCTCTGTGGCAATGAGTTCCACAGGTTCACCACTCTCTGAGTGAAGAAATTCCCCCTCATCTCTGTCCTAAATGGTTTAGCCCTTATCCTTAAATTATGTCCTCTAGTTCTGTTCTCACCCGCCAAGGGAAACATTCCTTCTGCATCCAGTCTGTCTAGACCTGTCAGAATTTTATACACTTCTATGATGTCCCCTCTCAATCTTCTAAACTCCAGTGTGTACATCCCTAAACTACATAGTCTCTCCTCATAGGTCATTCCCGCCATTCCTGGTATCAGCCTGGTGAATCGCCGCTGCACCCCCTCCATGGCAAGAACATCCTTCCTCAGATGAGGCGACCAAAACTGTACACAGTACTCGAGGTGTGGTCTCACCAGTGCCCTGTACAGCTGCAGCAAGGTATCCCTGTTCCTGTATTCTAACCCTTTTGCTATGAAGGCCAGCATACCGTTTGCCTTCTTGACCGCCTGTTGCACCTGCATGCTCGCCTTCAGTGACTGGTGTACAAGAACACCCAGGTCTCTCTGTACTTCCCCCTCTCCCAATCTATTGCCATTTAAATAATAATTTGCCCTCCCGTTCCTGCACCCAAGGTGGATAACTTCGCACTTGTCCACATTATAGTGCATCTGCCATTTATCCGCCCAATCGCCCAGTCTGTCCAAATCGCTCTGGAGCTTCCTGGTCTCTTCCTCTGAGCCCACCCCACCTCCTAGTTTAGTGTCGTCTGCAAATTTGGAAATGCTGCATCCGACTCCCTGATCCAGGTCATTAATGTAAATTGTGAACAGCTGGGGGCCCAGGACAGATCCCTGTGGTACCCCACTTGTTACTGCCTGCCATTCAGAAAATGAGCCGTTTATTCCAACTCTCTGTTTTCTATCTGACAGCCAGTTCCCTATCCACGCCAAAACTTTCCCCTTTATCCCATGAGCCTCAATTTTCCATGCTAATCTTTTATGTGGGACCTTATCGAAGGCCTTTTGGAAGTCCAGGTACACCACATCTACTGGCTCTCCCCCATCTATTCTACCAGTTACTCCCTCAAAAAATTCCAATAGATTAGTCAAGCACGATTTACCCTTTGTAAATCCATGTTGACTCTGTCCTATCCTGTCCCCATTTGCTAAGTGCTCCGCTATTTCATCCTTAATGATGGACTCCAGCATTTTGCCCACAACTGATGTAAGGCTTACAGGTCTGTAATTACCTGCTTTTTCCCTACCCCCCTTTTTGAATAGTGGGGTATATCAAAAAGAGCAGTGGCTCCAGCACTGACCCTTGGGGAACACCACTGTCTACCATCCTCCAGTCTGAAAAACAGCCATTTACCACAACTCGTTGTTTTCTGTGCTTAAGCCAATTTCTTATCCAAGCTGCCACTGACCCACCTATTCAATGAGCCTCAATGTTGTTAACCAGCCTTCTACATCGTACTTGGTCAAATGCCTTCCGAAAATGGATTTAGACAACGTCAATTGCATGCCCTTCACCAATCCTTTATGTTACTTCATCAAAAAATCAATTAGATTTGTCAAACACGATCTGCCTTTTACAATTCCGTGTTGGCTTTCCTTGATTAGCTTGACCCTCTCCGAGTGCCCGTTAATTCTTCCTTGATTATTGTTTCTAAAACTTTAACCACCACCGATGTTAAGCTGACCGGCCTGCAGTTATTTTGAGTGTCCTTACACCCTTTCTTGGAAAATGGTGTCACATTTGCCACTTTCCAATCCTCAGGCACTTCCCCCGCATCTGGGGAATATTGGAAAATTATGGAAAGCCTTTCAGCTATCTTTTCCCCTAATTCCCTTAGCAAGCTGGGATGCAAGCCATCTGGACCAGGCGACTTGTCCACTCTAAGCATACCCAGCCTTTCTAGCACATCCTGTCTATCAATTTCCACTCCTTCCATTGCATCAATCTTTTCCACTTCTACCGATATTTTGTCAGCATCCACTTCCTTAGTAAACATCGACGCAAAGTACTCATTGCGTATTCTAGCCTTGCCCTGCACCTCAATGCATATATTACCTTCTTTGTCTCTAATAGGCCCCACTCGCCTCTTATTACCTGCTTCCTGTCTACTTGCCAGTAGAAGGTTTTTGGTTTCACTTTTATGTTCACCAACATTTTACTCTCATATTCTCTCTCTGCCAATCTTATTTTCATCTTCACTGCCCCTCTCAACTTATTGTATTTGATCTGGATCTCCCCTGAAGAATTCGTAGCAGACTTCAGGAAGACATAGACAGACTAGTAAAATGACCAGACACATGGCAAATGAAATTTAATGCAGAGCAGCGTGAAGTGATGCATCCTGGCAGAAAGAATTAGGAGAGACAATATCATCTAATTTGTACCATTTAAAAGTACTGTAGGTACACAGAGCCCTGAGGGTGTACGGACACACATCATTGAAGGAGGCAGGACAAGTTGATAAGCAGACATAAATCTGGGCTTTATATAGAGAGGCATAGAGTACAAAAACAAGGAAGTTATGAAAACTTTATCAATTATTGGTCAGTCCTTTCAATGCCAAGGGTAAACCTGACCCATTATCACTTGGTTTATTTGAAGATTTTACAGAATATTAAGCAGTCCTGGATACGATTAATATTTGTGGAATCCAACTCCAGCAGTCACATGTAAACTCGCTGTTATGTCACAGATTGGCATGATGACAACATTCCTCTCCACCCACTTAAAATTTCAATGGTTTCTGTCCCTTGTGAAGATACTGGTGTGTGAGCGATGGGAGGACTGGTTCAATCCTCGCCCAGACACGCAGAACGTGAACGGCCTCATCCCGTTGTAAGTTTCAAGCTAGGACGGGTAATTGAATCTCACCCCACAGTCCGCACATTTCCGCGGTTTCTCCGTGGTGTGGGTGTCCTTGTGCCTCTCCAGGTTGGACGATCGGTTGAATCCTCATCCACATGCGGAATACGTGTACAGCTTCTCCCCGCTGCGAATGGTGCAATGATTTGTTTCAGCCTGTGTAACTGGTTAAAGCTCTTTCCATAATCAGTACACTGGATCACTCACTCGGGTGTGCGTGTCTCGGTGATTTTTCCAGTCACACTGATGTTCCCCTCCCTCCCCTCCCCTGAAGTTGCTGACTCTGGTTGGGTGCAGTTCCACACTCATTTGTTCCCCTCCCTCTCCTCCCCGGAAAGTGCTGACTCTGAATGGGTGCAGTTCTACACTCACTGGTTCCCCTCTAGCTCCTCCCCTGAAGGTGCTGAATCGGGCTGGGTTCAGTTCTACACTCACTGGTATCCCTCCCTCTCCTCCCCTGAAGGTGCTGACTCTGGCGGCGTTCAGTTCCACACTCACTGGTTCCCCTTCCTCTCCACCGCTGAAGGTGCTGATTCTGGCTGGGTTCAGTTAAATCACTGGTTCCCCTTCCTCTCCTCCCCTGAAGCTGCTGACTCTGCCTTGGTTCAATTCTTCACTCAGTGGTTCCCCTCCCTCTCCTCCCCTGAAAGTGCTGACTCTGGCTGGGTTCAATTCCACACTCACTGGTTCCCCTCCCTCTCCTCCCCTGAAAGTGCTGACTCTGGCTGGTTTCAGTTCTACGCTCAGTGGTTCCCCTCCCTCTCCTCCCCTGAAGTTGCTGACCCTGGCTGGGTCCAGTTCTACATTCAGAAAATAGAACTCCATGTACAGAGTGCTAACGGTGTGATAATTCGCACAAGAACGACATTACAAGCCGGTAGAATGCGTTTGGAGCAAGGATAATAACATAGACTGAAACTCCAGCACTTGGTGTTATTAAAAACCTTCAGCCTTGTCTTTCACACTCACGTGCTGGGCACTGCCATCATTGAGGATGGGGATATTCACGGAGCCTCCTCTTCCCGTTAGTTGCTTAGTAGTCCAATACCATTTACGACTGAATGTGCCAGGATTGCAGAGATTTGATCTGATCCTTTGATCGTGGGATCGCTTAGCCCTGCTCATTGCATGCTGCTTCCGCTTTTTAGCATGCATGCCTTTTCAGCCCCCCTCCCTCCGGGAGAGAGGCAGTTGGGTAAAGCTCTGAATAAAATAACACACTGTGACATATGTACATTGTTGATTTCATCAAGTACTGGACCAGTTACTAATTCTTCTTGGATCCACCTTATCTGTAGTAAACTCTGATAATTCAGTGTGTAAATATCTGGTAAGTCTGCAACATCATGTGATCTGACAGGAGAGTCTCGAGTCTATTTGCAGCGGGACTGTGGATGTTACAGCAATCCCCAGCGAGCCCTGCAGTGGAAATATAGAGAAATGATCTGGGCTTGGGTATGTGGGGCACAAGATGAAAATCTGCAGCTGAGACCAAAATATGGAGCGCGGGAACTGTGAAGCCGACTGTAAGTGACATCAGAATGAATACAGAGGTTATTAAATGGGGCAGATAGATGATAGATGAAAATTTGTCACAGAGAAATGTGAGGAGATAGATTTTAGGATGAAGCAAAGGGAAAAGTAATGTACACTAAATGCTAAACCTTTGAAAGTAGTAGAGAAGCAAAGGGACTTAGGTGTTTAAGGTTCTAGTTAAAGCCCTGACTTATTAATTGGCACGATCGAGAGTTTAGAGTCAGCAACTTTACTACTATATTCATAAATATAAGATGAGCAAATTCTCTGTCCTCTACCATACTGATCCATCAATCAGAGTAAGCTTGCAAGTCCCGTGTGTCCACAGTAACTTACACCAGGTCAGCCCACTGGATGGAACCTCGGGCGCCCTGAGCTTAATCTCCGGTGTCTCCAGTCCCGACTGCCCCCTTACATCAGGATCCCCTCACTTTCATACCCGATACTGATCCATCTCTGGCACCTGATTCTTCTTTGTCTTCTCTGCTGGGTTTTGGCAGGAAGTGAGGAAAAGACAGCTGGAACTTCTCCAATCTGTGATTTACAGGGACAATTTCCCTGGTTCCCAGCAGTTACTTTTCTTCAGTAATTTTCATATTATGCCTACAATTAATTATATTATTTCTGATAGTTTAATCATTATATGTATAAAGGTGACATATTCTAATCTAATCTAATGGCCCAGAAATTCGGGTCCCAACGCATGAGTACGGATGGAGTACTCACACGTGGACCCGATGGAAGTGCCAGAATCTTGCATGAACTACGCATGCGTGGGAAAATGGCACTTCCGATCCTCTGAACCAAGGGGTTCAGGTGTCGAACGCGTGTGCGTGGGAGTCTGCACGTGCACGTTGAACTTCCTTTTTTTTCAGGTTTTAACGTGCGGGTAAGCCTGTACATTTTAGAAATGTAAAAAGCAGCCATAAGGACTGCATTTTCAAAGGTAAGTGGTCAATTATTTATTTTAAAACATTTTTTCCGCAAATTTATTACTTTTAAATACTTTAAAGCAAGGTAAGTTTATTTTTAGCCCCGTTTTTTTTAAAAATTATTTTTTTCAAAAATTTATTTGAAGTTTATTTACAAAGTGTGATTTTAAATTTTTTTTATTTGATGTTAAAGTACAGTTTTACAGTCTCAGCATTTACACGTTTGGACAGGTCTATCTGTCAAGACTTATGAATGGAGCATTCCCTGCTCCGATTGGCTGCCTGTTGCTCAGGTGATCCCAGGGGACGCTTTGCACTAACTACGCCCCTGAGACACGCAAGCATAGCGCGCCGGCCTCTGGGACAGGCCTCGGAGAGGAATTCCACGCAGGACTAGAGGTCAACTGCCGGCGCACTAGGTAAGTGTAGGTCGGGGGCTTGCACCTGGCATCTGTGACCTAGTGACTGCAGGCCCTCGCCTGATCAGGAGGAACTACAACCCACCCCAGAGTGTGCACAGGGAGAGACAGTAATTTGACATGCAGTCAGAGGAGTTTTATGTGAGGAGGCTGCGCTTCAGTAAATGGGCAATCGGCCGACTATGTGGCATTTCCTTCAAACAGACTCGAAGACCCGCACTGCCTTGTCAGTGAACATGAAGGTAACCACAGCATTGAACTTCTTTGCAAGTGGGTCATTTCAAGCAAGAAACGGTGACCTTACCAACATCTCCCAGATTGCTGCGAGGGCCTGCAGTCACTAGGTCACAGCTGCCATTTTCTGTAGGGCTTCAGAGTTCTTAAACATTGATTGCCCACTCGCCATCAAAAGGAGATGGCCCTTGCATTTTATAGCATTGCTGGATTCCCCAAAGTGATGGGGCCGTCGATGGAACCCATGTTGCATTGAAGGCACCAGTGGATGCAACTGTGACAGTTATTGAATGTCATGATAGTCTGTGATGTGCACCTCAGGATCCTAAACGTGAATGCAGAGCACCGGGGAAGTAATCATGACTCCTTCATCCTCCGTAACTCGCACTTATATGGCACCCTCAGCACATTGCCTCCAGGATCCATATGGATATTGGGCGACAAGGGCTACCGCTAAGACCATGGCTGATGATTCCTTGCTGCAAGACCAATAATGAGGCTCAGGTGAGATGCAACCAGGCACAAGTGTCCACAGAGTAAGTGGTGGAGAGGACAATCGGGGTTCTGAAATCACGCTTCTGGTGCCTGGACAGGCCAGGGGGGAAATTGTACTATTCTCCTCTGAAAGTGCCAAGGATTGTGGCGGCCTGTTGCTCTTTGCATAACTTTGCCCTGCAGGAAGGACTGACCCTTAACCCTGCAGAGTAGCTCCCTGCTGAAATGGAGGACATAAGCGCTGCCAATGTTCCTGTGGCGAGGTCTGATGGGGAGGGGTCAAGTGCTGCCAAAAGTAAGGCTGCTCGGGAACTGCTTGTAGCCAACACCTTCACGAGGTACCTCCCCCTCCCCCAGCAAGGTAAAGAAAGGAGCAGACACATTTTAAAGTGAAACAGTGAACTTTTATTGCAGCATCAAAGACGTTTCAGGTTCAGTTTTGACGTACATAGTTTTTAACTTTAAATGTTAACTAGCTATTTTGTACTTTTCAAACATTCACAAATGTTTGAATAAAATTTGTAAACAGTTTAAAGTGACTTTTTTGCTTTCTTAGTGCAATATAGACAGTAAAGATGGAAACTAGCTATTTTCTCATTTTCAAACAGTTGTAATTTTAAATATTTTTGCAAATAACAAACTTTACATTAATTTCAAAGTGATTAGAGGCTCTACTTTTTAAACGAAAAGGTTACATACACTGGTGTGAGGATGGATGATGGGTGAATGGCGCTCGGTGTGAGTTAGCACGTTGGTGAATGGGTCTTGGTGTGATTTAGGATGATGGGTGAATGGGTCTTGGTTTGAGTTAGGATGATCGGTGAATGGGTCTTGGTGTGAGTTAGGATGATGTGTGAATTGGGCTTGGTGTGAGTTACGATGATGGGTAAATGCGTCTTGGCGTGTATTAGGATTATCGTTTGAGTTAGGATGATGGGTGAATGGTTATTGGTGTGAGTTAGGGCGATGGGTGAATGGGTCTTTGCGTGAGTTAGGAAGAAGTGTGAATGGGCTTGGTGTGAGTTAGGATGATGGGTGAATGGTGCTCGGTGTGTGTTATGATGATGAGTAAATGGGTCCTGGTGTGAGTTAGGATGATGGCTGAATGATCTTGGCGTGAATTAGGATGATGGATCAATGGAGCTTGGTGCGAGTTTGAATGATGGGTGAATGGGTTGGTGTGAGTTAGGATGATGGGTCAATCGGACTTGGTGTGAGTTAAGATGATGCATCAATGGATCTTGGTGTGAGTTAGAATGATCGGTGAATAGGTCTTGCTGTGGGTTAGGATGATGGGTGAATGCGTCTTGTTGTTTGTTAGAATGACAGGTGACTGTGGCTCTTTGTGATTCAGCATGATGGGTGAATGGGTCTTGGTGTGAATGAGGTTGGTTGCTGAATGGGGCTTGATCTGAGTTAAGATGATGAGTGAATTTTGCTTGGTTGAGTTCGGTTGATGGATGAATTGTGCTTCGTGTGTGTTAGGATGATGGGTGAATGGTGCTTGGTGTGAGTTAGAATGATGAGTGAATGTGTCCTTGTGTGAGTTAGGATGTTGGGTGAATGGGTCTTCGTGTAAGTTAGGATGATCGGTAAAGCATTTCTCTGTGAGTTATGATGATAGTTGAATGGGGATTGTGGTGAGTTAGGATGACGGGTGAATGGTGCTCGGTTTGAGTTACAATGATCAGTGAATGTGTCTTGGTGTATGTTAGGATGATGGGTGAATGGACTTGTTGTGAGTTAGGATGATGTGTGAATGGTCCTGGTGTGAGTTAGGCTGATGGGTGAATGGAGTTCTGTGTAAGTTTGGATGATGAGTGTAAGTGTGCTGGTGTGAGTGATGGTAATTGTTGAATGAGTCTTGGTGTGAGTTGGGATGGTGTTTGAATGGGACTTGGTGTGAGTTAGATTAATATGTGAATGCGGTTCGGTGTGAATTTGGTTGACGTTTGAATTGTCTTGTTGTGAGTCTGGATGATGGGTGAATTGTTCTTGGTGTGTGTTAGGATGAATGGTGAATGGGGCTCGCTGTGAGTTTGGATGATGGGTGAACATCCCTCGATGTGAGTTAGGATGATGTGTGAAATGGTCTTGGAGTGAGTAAGGATGATGTTTGAATGGTTCTTGTTGTGAGTTAGAATAATGTATAAATTCATCTTGGTGTGAGTTAAGATGATGGGTGAATGGGTTTTGGCTTGAGTTACCATGATATGTGAAAGGCTCTTGGTGTGAGTTAGGATGATGGGTGAACGTGTCTTGGTGTGATTTTGGATGATGAGTAAATGGGTCTTGTTGTGATTTAAGATGATGGGTGAATAGATCTTGGTGTGAGTTAGGATGAAGGGTGAATGGGTCTTGGTGTGTGTTAGGATGATTTATGAATGGGTCTTGGTGTGAGTTAGAATAATGTGTGAATGGATCACCGTGAGTGTTTGGATAATGTGTGAATGGGTCTTGGTGTGAGTTATGATGTTGTGTGAATGGAGCTCGGTATGACCACGGACGGTGAGAGAATGGGTGTTAATGTGAGTTAGGATGATGGGTGAATGGGTCTTGGTGTGAGTTAGGATGTTGAATGATTGAGTCTTGGTGTGAGTTAGGATGCTGAGTGAATGCGACTATGTGCGCTTTAGGCTGATGTGTGAATGGGTCTTGGTGTGAGTTAGAATGATGTGTGAATGGCTCTTGCTGTGTGTTAGGATGATGCATGATGGACCATTGTGTGAGTTAGGATGATTGTAAATGGCACTTGGTGTGAATTAGGATGATGGCTGATTGGAGCTCAATATGAGTTAGTATGATGTGTGAGTGGGTCTTGTTTTGTGTTAGGGTGATGGGTGAAGAGGTCTTGGTGTGATTTAGGCTTATAGTTGAATGGGGCTTGGTGTGAGTTGGGATAATGAGAGAATGGTCTCGATCTGAGTTATGATGTTGGGTGAATGGGCCTTGGGGTGAGTTAGGATAACGGGTGCATCGGGCTTGGTGTGAGTTAGGATGATGGGTGAATGGGGCTTGGGTTGAGTTAGGATGATTGGTGAAGGCGCCTTGGTCTAAGTTAAGAACCTCGGTGAATGGGGCTTGGTGTGAGACGGGATGATGGAGTAATTGTGCTACTTGTGAGTTAGGATGATGAATCGGGTTTGGCGTGTGTTAGGATGGAGAGTGAATGTGTCTTGGTGTGAGTTAGGATGACCTGTGAATGGGTCTTGGTGTGTGTTAGGATGATGGGTGAATGTGACTTGGTGTGACTTGTGGTGCTGGGTGAATTTTGCTTCGTGTGAGTAAGGATGTTGAGTGATTGGATATTGGTGTGCTTAAGGATCCTGGGTGAATGGGGCTGGGTATGAGTTCGGATGATGTGTGAATGGTTCCTGGTGTGAGTTAAGATTCTGAATATGGGATATTGGTGTGATTTAGAATCCGGGTGAATGGGTCATGGTGTGAATTAGGATGATGGACGAATGGGTCTTGGTGGGTGATAGTATTATGGGAGAACGTTTCTTGGTGTGAGTTAGGATTATGGTGAATGGGGCTTGGTGTGAGGTAGGATGATGATTGAATTATTCTTCGTGTGAGTCAGAATGATGGGTGAATGTGCTCGCTGTGAGTTATGATGATGGGTGAATGGTGCTTGGTGTGAGTTAGGGTGATGGGTGAATGGTGCTCCGTGTGACTTAGGATGTTGGGTGAATGGGGCTTGTTGTGAGTTTTGATGAATTGTGAATGGTTCTGTGTGTGAGTTAGGATAATGTGTGAATTGGTCTTGGTGTGATTTTGGATGATGTGTGAATGTGTCCTGGCGTGAGTTAGGATGCTAGGTGAATGGGTCTTCGTGTGGGTTTGGCTAGTGGGAGATTGCGTCTATGTGTGAGTTAAAGTAATGGGTGAATGGATCTTGATGTGATTTAGGATGCTGTGTAAATGGGTCTAGGTGAGTTAGGATGATGTGTGAATGGAGCTTGTTGCGGGCTAGAATGTTAGGTCAATGGGTCTTGCTGTGTATTAGGATGTGGGTGATTGTTTCTTGTGAGTTAGGATGATTGGTGAATGGGTCTTGCTCTGAGTTAAGCTGATGTGTGAATGGGGCTTGGTTTGATTCCAAACGATGGATGAATTGTGCTTCGTGTTAGTTAGGATGATGGGTGAATGATGTAGGTGTGAGTTAGGATGATGGGTGAATGGGTCTTCATGTGAGTTTGGATGATTGTTGAATGGTTTTTGGTGTGAGGTTCGATGACGGGTGAATGTGGCTCGGTGTGAATTCGAATGATAGGTGAATGGGGCATGGTGTGATTAGGCTGCTCCGTAAATTGTGCTTGGAGTGAGTTAGGATGATGGTGAATTGGTCTTGATATGTTTTAGGATGATGGGAGAATGGGTCTTGGTGTGAGTTAGGAGGATTTTTGAATTGTTCTTGGTGTGTTAGGATAATGGGTGAATGGGGCTCGGTGTGAGTTAGGATGATGTGTCAATCGGACTTGGTGTGAATAAGGATGATGGATGAATGGATCTTGGTGTGGGATAGGACGATGGTTGAATGGGGCTGGGTGTGTGTTTGGATGATGAGTGAATGAGGCTTGGTGTGAGTTAGGATGATGGATCAATCGGATTTGGTGTGAGTTAGGATGATGGATGAATGGATCTTGTTGTGAGTTAGGATGATCAGTGAATGGATCTTGATGTGGGTTAGGATGATGGGTGAATGTGTCTTGGTGTGTGTTAGAATGATGTGGGAATGGTCTTGGTGTGCGTTAGGATGATGGGAGAATGGGTTTTGGTTTGTGTTAGGATGATAGGTGAATGGGCCTTTTTGTGAGTTAGAATGATATGTGAATGTGTCCTGGTGTGAGATAGGATGATGGGAGAATGGGACATGGTGTCCGTTAGGATGATGTGTGAATGGGTCTTGTTGTTAGTTATGATGATGGGTGAATGGGTCTTGGTGTGAGTTAGGATAATTGGTGAATGGGTCTTCGTCAGGGTAAAGATGATGTGTGACTGCGCATTGGTTTGCTTTCGGATAATGGATGAATTGTGCTTCGTGTGAGTTAGGATGATGGCTGAATGGGTCTTGGTATGCTTTCGGGTGATGTGTGAATGGGTCTTGGTGTGGGAATGGTTGATGGGTCAATGTGTCTTGCTTTGTGTTAGAATGATGGGTGAATGTGTCTTCATGTGAGTTAGGATGATGATTGAATGCGTTTCACTCTGTGTTATGATGATGGGTGAATTGAAGTTTGGGGTGCGTTAGGATGATGGGTGAATGGTGCTCAGTTTGAGTTACAAAGATGAGTGATTGGATCCTCGTGTGAGTTAGGATGATGGGTGAATGGTCTTGCTGTGAGTTAGGCTGATGTGTGAATGGGGTTTGGTGTAAGTTAGGATGATGAGTGAATGTGTCCTGCTGTGAGTAATGATGATTGGTGAATGGGTCTTGGTGTGAGTTACGATTGTGGGTGAATGTGTCTTGGTGTGAGTTAGAATAATATGTGAATGGGGCTCGGTGTGAATTTGATTGACGTGTGAATTGCCTTTCTGTGAGTTCGGATGATGGGTGAACTGTTCTTGGTGTGTGTTAGGAAGTTGGGTGAATGGGGCTCGGTGTGAGTTAGGATGATGTATGAATATCCCTTGCTGTTTGTTAGAATGGGCCTTGTTGTGAGTTACGATGGTGTATGAATGGAGCTCGGTGTGAGTTAGGATGATATGTGAGTGGATTTTGGTGTGAGTTAGGATTAGGTGTAAATGGTTTTGGGGTGAGTTAGGATGATGCGTGAATTGGTCTTGGATTGTATTACGATGATGGGTGAATAGGTCTTGTTGTGATTTAGGATGAGGTATGAATGGGGCTTGGTGTGAGTTAAGCAGATATGTGAATGGATCTCGGTGTGAGTTAAGATGATGCGTGAATGGATTTTGTCGTGAGTTAGGATGATATGTGAATCGCTGTTGGTGTGAGTTAGGATGATGGGTGAACGTGTCTTGGTGTGATATAGGATGATGAGTAAATGGATCTTGGTGTGTTTTCGGATCGTGGGTGAATGGGTCTTGGTGTGAGTTAGGATGATGGGTAAATGTGTCTTGGTGTTACTTAAGATGATGGGTGATTTTGTCTTAGTGTGAGTTAGGACGAAGAATGAAGGGATCTTGGTGGGAGTGAAGTATGATGGGTGAATGGAGCTCAATTTGAGTTAGGAAGATGGTTAAATGGGCCTTGGTGTGAGTTTTGATGATGGGTGAATGTGTCTTCGTGTGAGTTAGAACGATGGATGAATTTGTCTTGGTGAGAGTTTGGATGATGTGTGAATGGGTCTTGGTGTGATTTAGGTTGATGTGTGAATTTGGCTCGGTGTGACTAGGGGTGATGAGTGAATGCGTCTTGTTGTGAGTTAGGAGGATGGCTGAATGGATCTTAGTGTGAGTTAGGATGATGTGTGAATGTGTCTTGGTGTGAGTTATGATGACGTGTAAATGGGGTTTGCTGTGAGTTATGATGATGTTTGAATGGGTCTTTATATGATATAGGATGATGTGTGAATGGGTCTTGGTTTGACTTTGGTTGATGGGTCAAAGTGTCTTACTTTCTGTTAGGATGATGGGTGAATGGTTCTTGGTGGGAGTTTGGATGATGGGTGTATGTTGCTTGGTGAGTGTTAGGATGACGGGTGAATGGGTCTTGGTGTGAGTTAGGATTATGTGTGAATGGAGGTTGGTGGGAGTTAGGACGATTGGTGAATTGGTCTTGGTCAGAGTTAAGATGATGTGTGAGTGGGGCTTGGTTTGATTTCGGATGATGGATGAATTGTGCTTCGCTTAAATTAGGACGATGGGTGAATGGTTCCTGGTATGATTTAGGATGATGTGTGGATGGGTCTTGGTGTGACTTTGGATGATGTGTCAATGTGTCTTGCTTTGTGTTAGGATGATGGCTGAATGCAACTTGGTGTGAGTTAAGATGATGGGTCAATGTAGCCATGAGTTAGGACGATGGTTGAATGAGTTTCTCTATGAGTTAGGATGATGAGTTCATGGGGTTCGGTGTAAGTTGGGATGATGAGTCAATGTTTGCTAGTGAGGCTGATGATGATTGGCGAATGGGTTTTGGTGTGAGTTAGTATGGTGTGTAAATTGGTCTTGGTGTGAGTTAGAATAATATGTGAATGGGGTTCGGTGTGAATTTGGTTGACGTATGGATTGTCTTGCTGAGGTTTCGAATGATGGGTTAATTTATCTTGGTGTGTGCTAGGATGTTGGATGAATGGGGCTCGGTGAGAGTTAGGATGATGGGTGAATATCCCTTGATGTGCGTTAGCATCATGGGTGAATGGGACTTGGTGGGAGTTAGGATGATGGTTGAATGGGCCTTCGTGTGAGTTAGGTTGATGGTTGAATGGGAAATGTCGTGAGTTAGGATGATGTATGAATGTGGCTTGTTGTGAGTTTGGATGACGGGTCAAAGTGTTTTGCTTTGTGTTAGGATGATGGGTGAATGGGTCTATGTGTGAGTTTGGATGATATGTGTATGGTGCTTGGTGTGAGGTCAGTGTTTACGTGAATGGGTCTTGGTGTGAGTTAGGATTATGTGTGAATGCGGCTTGGTGGGAGATAAGATGAATGGTGAATGGGTCCTGGTCAGAGTTATGATGATGTGTGAATGGGGCTTGGTTTGAGTTCAGAAGATGGATGTATTTTGCTTCGTGTGAGTTAGGATGATGGGCGAATGAGCCTTGTAGGATTTGGGATGTTGTGTGAATGGGTCTTGGTGTGAGTTTGGATGATGGGTCAAAGTGTCTTGCTTTGTGTTAGGATGATGGGTGAATGGATATTTGTGTGTGTTAGGATGATGGATGAACGGATTGTGGTGTGTGTTACGTTGATATGTGAATATGTCTTGGTATGATTTAGGGCGATGAGTTAATGGGTCTTGGTGTGAGTTAGGATGATCGGTGAATGGGGCATGTTGGAATTAGGATAATGTGTAATTTTATTTTGGCATGAGTTAGGGTGATGGGTGAATGGTACTTGTTTTGTGTTAGGATGATGGGTGTATGGTGCTTGGTGTGAGTTAGGATGATGGGTGAATGGAGCTGGTGGGAGTTAGGTTAATGTATAAATTTATTTTGGCATGAGTTAGGGTGATGGGTGAATGGTACTTGTTTGTGTTAGAATGATTGGTGAATGGGGCTTGAGGTGAGTTAGGACGACGGTTGAATGCGTTTCTCTGTGAGTTAGGATGATGGGTGAATGGAATTGGTGTGAGTTAGGATTATGTGTGACTGGTCTTGGTGTGAGTTAGGCTGTTGAGTGACTGGGGGTCGGAGTAAGTTAGGATGATGAGTGAATATTTGCTGGTGAGTGTTATGATGGTTGGCGAATGGGTCTTGGTGTGAGTTAGGATGTTGGGTGAATCGGACTTGGTGTGAGTTAGAACAGTATGTGAATGGGGTTCGGTGTGAATTTGGTTGACGTGTGCGTTGTCTTGCTGTGAGTTCGGATGATGGGTGTATTTTTCTTGGTGTGCGTTAGGGTGATGGCTGAATGGGTCTTGATGTGAGTTAGGATGATGAGTGAATGGGAAATGTTGTGAGTTAGGATGATGTATGAATGGGGCTTGCTGTGACTTAGGATGATGTGTATGTGGATTTTGGAGTCTTTTAGGATTATGTGTGAATGGTTCTTGGTGTGAGTTAGGATCTTGGATGAATGGGGCTCGGTGTGAGTTAGGAGGATGGGTGAATATCCCTTGGTGTGAGTTATGATGATGGATGAATGGGTTTTGCTGTGAGTTAAGATGATGGGTGACATTTTTTTGGTGTGAATTATGGTGATGTGTGAATGGGTCTTAGTCAGAGTTAAGATGATGTGTGACTGGGGATTGGTTTGAGTTCAGTTGATGGATGAATTGTGCTTCTTGTGAGTTTGGATGGTGTGTGAATGGGTTTTGGTGTGAGTTTGGATGATGGATGAACGGGTCGTGTTGTGTGTTAGGTTGATATGTGAATATGTCTTGGTATGATTTAGGATGATGTCTGAATGGGTCTTCGTGTGAGTTTGGATGACGGGTGTTTGGTGCTTGGTGTTAGTTTGGATGCTGTGTGAACGGGGCTTGGTTGGAGATAGGATAATGGGTGAATGGTGTGAGTTAGGCGGTTGGGTGAATGGCATTCATGTAAGTTAGGATGATGATTGAATGTTTGCTGGAGAGGTTTGGCGAATGGGTCTTGGTGTGAGTTTAATGGTGAGTGAATGTGTATTGGTGTGAGTCAGCATAATATATGATTGAGGTTTGGTGTGAATTTGGTTGACGTGCGGATTATCTTGCTGTGATTTCGGATGATGGTGAATTGTTCTTGGTGTGTGTTAGGATGTTGGATGAATGGGGCTTGGTGTGAATTACGATGATGGTTGAATCGGAAATGTTGTGAGTTAGGTTGCTGTATGAATGGTGCTTGTTGTGAGTTAGGTTGATGAGTGAATGATTCTAGGTGTGAGTTAGGATGATGCGTGAATGGGATTTGGTGTGAGGTAAGAAAATGGGTGAATGTGGTTTTGTATGAGTTAAGATGATATGTGAATGGCTGTTGGTGTGAGTTAGGACGAATAATGAAGGGATCTTGGTGTTAGTGTGGAAGATGGGTGAATGGGTTTTGGTGCTAGTTATGATGATGTGTGAATGGGCCTTGGTGTGATTTAAGATGATGCGTGGATCGGTTTTGGTGTCAGTTAGGATTATATGTGATTGGATGTTGGTGTGCCTTAGGATAATGGGTGAATTTGTCTTGGTGTGATATAGGATGATGAGTGAATGGATGATGTTGTGTGTTTCGATCGTGGGTAAATGGGTCTTGGTGTGACTTAGGATGATGGGTGAATGGGTCTTGGTGTGAGTTAAGATGATGGCTGAATGGGGCTTGGTGTGAATTAGGATGATGGATGAATGGAACTCAGTGTGAGATGGATGATGTTTGAATGGTCCTTGGTGTGAGTAATGATGATGGGTGAATGTGTCTTGGTGAGTGTTTGGATAATGGGTGAATGGGTCTTGGTGTGAGCTATGATGCTGTGTTAATAGTCCTCAGTGTGCCTAGGGAGGATGAGTTAATGGGTCTTGTTTTGAGTTAGCATGATGTTTGAATGGGTCTTAGTTTGAGTTAGGATGATTTATGAATGTGTCTTGCGTGAGTTAGGATGACGGGTGCATGGTTCTTGGTGTGAGTTATGATGATGGTTGAATGGCACCTGGTGTGATTTAGGATGACAGGAGAATTGGTCTTGGTGTGAGATAGGATGATGTGTGAATGGGGTCTTGGTGTGTGTTAGGATAATGGGTGGATGGGGCTTGGTGTGAGTTAGGATGATGGGTGAGTGGATCATGGTGTGAGTTAGGGTGATAGGTGAATGGTTCTTGTTATGATTTAGGATGATGTGTGGATGGGTCTTGGTGTGAGATAGGATGATGGGTGAATGGGGCTTGATGGGAGTTAGGATGATGTGTGAATTGATATTGTCGTGATTTAGGATGATGGGTGAAAGGTACTTGGTTTGTGTTTGGATGATAGTTGAATGGGGCATGGTGTGAGTTAGGACGATGTTTGAACGCCTTCCTCTGTGAGTTATGATGATGGGTGATTGGGGCTTGGGTTGAGTTATGAAGACGGCTGAGTGGGTCTTGGTGTGAGTTAGAATGATGGATGAATGTGTCCTGCTGAGTGTATGGATGATGGGTGAATGGATCTTGCTTTGAGTTAGGATGATGTGTTAATGGGTCTTGTTGTGAGTTAGGATGATGTGTGAATGTGTCTTAGTGTGAGTAAGGATGACGGGTGAATGGGGCTTCGTGTGAGTTATGATGTCGATTGAATAGGTCTTGGTATGATTTAGGATGATGTGTGAATTGGTCTTGGTTTGAGTTTGGATGTGTGGTGTATGTGCCTTTAAGAGCCCCTGTGTACTGTATTGCCGTTAATGGCCACTCGGGCTATATAAGCCTGTATAGTGTCTTGTATCTGTTAGTTCACCTCCAGACTTTGTTCAGTAAACACCTGTGAAACCAACTCCTGCATTCCGTGTCTCCATTAACACAGGGATACAACAGTGGCGACGAATTGGAAACAGATTTACCTGCAATTCGGCAGCACCTCAAGGAGATCGATTCCTCAGACGAAAGTCGAAGAAAAACAAGAAAGAAAAAAAAAAAAAAAAACTGTGGTTTCACCAGCTAGCCGAGCTGGTGGCAGGTACTGCAATAATCCATCCTGGGCGTCGGGCTGGGGCTCCATCGGCTGGCTCTGCAGTGGGGCCGAGCAGCGAAGGCGGAGGCTAATGGAGACAGATGGTGGAGCACTAGGGAGACGGCCGGCGCTGCAAAGGAGGTCGGCGTTCGGACCAAGCAGAGGGAGCGAAAAGTCCCAGAGAGTCCGGCGGGAACGAGTCTCCACCTATTAAACATACCTATGTAAATAAAAACCGCGGAAAACAGCGTTGTCAGAAACGGCAGCGGCGGAAAAGCGCGGGAGGCGCCATTTTTTTTCTGCGGGGAAGAAAGGAAAGCGCGGGAGGCGACATTTTTTTTTCAGAATGCCTAAGACTGGCAATATTATTGATTTCGATAGCGATATAGAGGATTGGACCACATATGTGGAAAGAGTGGAGGTATATTGCACAGCAAATGAAATAGAGGATGATGAAAAGGCATCAGTACTTCTAAATCTAATGGGCGCAAGGACATACGGGCTGTTACGAAACTTAATCACTCCAGCCAAACCGAATGACAAGAATTTTAAGGAGATTGTTGATACCGTACAGGAGCACTTAAACCCAACACCGCTGCTGATAGCAGAACGATTCAAATTCTTCAGGAGGAATCAGCACAAAAATGAAAGTAACTCTGATTACCTCAGCGAATTAAGGAAGCTCTCAAAGCACTGCCAATTCGGGGCAGGACTGGCAGATTCTCTTCGAGACAAATTCGTCTGCGGTCTCCTAAGTGAAGGAACACAGAAAAGGCTACTTTCTGAGTAAGATTTTACACTGGACAAGGCTTTCAGTGTGGCTGTATCATACGAAGCAGCCACAAGAGGAGCTGCAGAGACACAGCAAAAGCCACAGGACTCCGGCACCCATGAAATGACACAGGGTTTCGAGAGATGTTATCGCTGCGGCAGTCCACCCATGACCAGAGAGACTGCTGGTTCAAGGACAAAGCATGCAGGCAATGCGGAAAGATTGGACACATTGCACGAGTATGCCGATCTGGAAACAAAAAATCCACGGACAGGAAAAAAATCAATAAGGAAAAGTACAGAAAGGTACAAATGATGACGGACAGTAGCTCCGAAGACCAGAAGAGCGATAGCGACTCCGGAAACAAGAGACTAAGCTGTCTCAAATTACATAATGTAATTGCCAAAGAAGATTACCAGACCATTTGGGTTATCCTCACGATAGCGAGGTCCCCAGTTAAAATGGAGCTAGATAGAGGATCGGCTCTGACCGTCATATATCGACGGGATTACGAGCGGCTATTTCTGCATATACCTTTGAAAGACACATTCTTTATCTTGAAAACATATACGGGGCAGAAAGTATACCACAAAGGGAAAATAAGGGTGCCTGTTGTATGCAACGGCAAGGAAATACAGAAGTTGTATTTATACGTTCTGCAAGATGGTGGTCCCCCGCTGTTGGGACGTGAATGGATCAGGAAGATACGCTTAGCATGGCACTCCATTCAGGCACTGACGGTGACCAGTAAGAAAAAAAATGATGATGACGTCATACCTGAACGATTAAAAGACATCTTGGCCAACGCCAAAGAAGTGTTTCAGCAGGAACTAGGGACCTTGAAAGGCGTCACCGCCTCAATAAAAGTAGAAGATGTGGCAATTCCCAAGTTTTTAAGGCAAGGCCGGTGCCATACGCAATTCGTCCAGCAGTCGAGGCAGAGCTGGAGAATTTGGAAAAGGCAGGCGTATTATCCAAGATAGATTGGAGCGAGTGGGCAACACCCATCGTCCCGGTGATGAAGAAAACGTTGAATAATGATAAATCTGAAGAACAGAGAAAAATTCGCATCTGTGGGGACTTCAAGGTGACTAAACCCGATCCGTCACACGGTACAGTATCCTCTTCCGAGGATAGAAGATATTTTCGCCTCACTATACGGAGGGAAACATTTCACCAAAATTGACTTGGCACAAGCATATCTACAGATGGAGGCTGAGGAGGCCTCTAAAAAGTATCTCACGATAAATACACACAAAGGCCTGTACCAGTACAATCGACTAGTCTTCGGAGTAGCATCAGCTCCAGCTATCTGGCAAAGAGCTATGGAACAAGTCCTCCAAGGGATTCCGGGGACTCAATGCTACATAGAGTCATAGAGTTATGCAGCACAGAAAGAGGCCCTTCGGCCCATCGTGTCTGTGCCGTCCATCCATCCCTGTCCAGTCTTATCCCATTTTCCAGCATTTGGTGCATAGCCTTGTATGCAATGGCATTTCAAGTGCTCATCCAAATGCTTCTTGAATGTTGTGAGGGTTCCTGCCTCTACCATCCTTTCAGGCAGTGAGTTCCAGATTCCAACCACCCTCTGGGTGAAAAAGGTCCTCCTCAAATCCCCTCTAAATCTCCTGCCCCTTACCCTGAATCTATGCCCTCTTGTTATTGCCCCCCCTACTAAGGGGAAAAGTTCCTCTTTATCTACCCTATCTATGCCCCTCATCATTTTGTACACCTCAATCAGGTCCCCCCTCAGCCTTCTTTGCTCCAAGGAAAACAACCCCAGCCTGTTTAGACTTTCTTCATAGCTGAGGCGCTCCATCCCAGGTAACATCCTGGTGAATCTTCTCTGCACCCTCTCCAAAGCAATCACATCCTTCCTATAGTGAGGCGACCAGAACTGCACACAGTACTCCAGCCGTGGCCTCACCAGCGTTTTGTACAGCTCCATCATAACTTCCCTGCTCTTATATTCTATGCCTCGGCTAATGAAGGCAAGTATCCCATATGCCTTTTTAACCACCTTATCTACCTGTTCCGCTGCCTTCAGGGATCTATGTACATGCACACCAAGGTCCCTCTGACCCTCTGTACTTCCTAGGGTCCTACCACTCATTGTGTATTCCCTTGCCTTATTTGTCCGTCCAAAATGCATCACCTCGCACTTTTCAGGGTTAAATTCCATTTGCCACTTTTCCGCCCATCTGACCAACCCATTTATATCGTCCTGTAGCTTGAGGCTTTCCTCCTCGCAATTTACCACCCCACCAATTTTCGTGTCTTCCGCGAACTTACTGATCATACCTTTTACATTCTCATCCAAATCATTTATGTAGATCACAAACAGCAAGGGACCCAGCACCGATCCCTGAGGTACCCCACTGGACACAGGCTTCCAGTCACAAAAGCAACCTTCGACCATCACCCTCTGCCTCCTGCCACTCAGCCAGTTTAGAATCCAACGCGCTAAGGCACCCTGGATCCCATGGGCTCTTACCTTCTTGACCAGTCTCCTATGCGGGACTTTGTCAAAAGCTTTGCTGAAGTCCATGTAAACCACATCCACAGCATTTCCCTCATCCACACACCTAGTCACCCCCTCGAAAAATTCAATCAGATTTGTCAGACATGATTTACCCTTGACAAAGCCATGCTGAAGATCCCCGATTAATCCTTGCCTCACCAAGTGGAGACTAATTTTGTCCCTCAGAATTTTTTCCAATAATTTCCCTACCACAGATGTTAGGCTCACTGGCCTGTAATTCCCTGGTTTATCCCTGCTACCCTTGTATAATGGTACTACGTTAGCTGTTCTCCAGTCCTCTGGTACATCACCTGTGGCCAGAGAGGTTATGAAAATTTGTGTCAGAGCCCCTGCAATCTCCTCCTTTCCCTCATACAACAGCCTGGGATACATCTCGTCCGGGCCTGGGGATTTATCCACTTTTTGGCCTGCTAAAACCGCTAGTACCTCCTCCCTCTTGATGCTAATATGTTCAAGTATGTCACAGTCCCCTTGCCCGATTTCTATGTCTACATCGTCTTTGTCCATAGTGAACACAGATGCAAAAAATTCATTTAAAACCCCACCTACATCATCTGGCTCTACACACAGATTGCCACTTTGGTCCCTAATGGGCCCTACCCTTTCCCTGGTTATCCTCTTCCCTTAATATACTTATAAATCATCTTAGGATTTTCCTTTATTTTGCTCGCCAGTGTTATTTCATGGCCCCTCCTCGCCCTCCTAATTTCTTTTTTAATTATGCCCCTGCACTTTTTATATTCCTCTAGGGCTTCCTCTGTCTTTAGTCTTTTGTAACTGCCAAAAGCCCCCCTTTTTTTCCTAATGCATTTTTTTATATCCCTTGTCATCCAAGGTTCCCTTTGCTTGTTGGTCCCACCCTTGGCCTTTGCAGGAACATGTTGGCGTTGTACTATCTCTATTTCCCTTCTGAAAGTCTCCCACTGTTTTGATGTGGATTTTCCTATAAGTAGCTGCTCCCAGTCCACTTTGGCCAGATCCTGCCTTATCATATTAAAATCGGCCTTCCCCCAATTTAGAACCCTTATTTCTGGGCCGTCTTTGTCTTTTTCCATGACCGCCTTAAATCTCACCGAATTATGGTCACTGTCGCCAAAATGCTCTCCTACTGACACTTCCACAACTTGCCCGGCTACATTCCCTAGAATAAGGTCCAGTACCGCCCCCTCTCTTGTAGGACTTTCTACACGTTGGCTCAAAAAGCTCTCCTGGGTGCACTTTAAGAATTCTGCACCCTCTAAGCCTTTCACACTCTGACTATCCCACTTAATATTGGGGAAGTTGAAATCCCCCACTATTATTACCCTATTATTTTCGCACTTCTCTGAGATTTGCCTACATATCTGTTCCTCTATCTCCCCCTGACTGTTTGGGGGCCTATAGTACACTCCCAGCAAAGTGCTTGCCCCCTTTTTGTTAATAAGTTCTACCCATATGGCCTCATTAGAGGAACCCGCTAATATATCATCCCACCTTACAGCAGTAATTGACTCCTTAATTAATATTGCAACACCCCCTCCCCTTTTACACCCCCCTCTGTCTCGCCTGAAGATTCTATACCCCGGAATATTGAGCTGCCAGTCCTGACCCTCCCTCAAACATGTCTCCGTGATAGCAACAATATCGTACTCCCATGTGTTCAACAACAACTTCAGTTCATCCACCTTATTTGCAAGACTCCTTGCATTAAAATAAATGCCTTCCAGCCTTGCCATATTCCCTTTTGCCTTCACATATTTGCTCTGCCTTCCCAGCTGACTTGTTTTTTCCTCCGTATTTGGCTGTAAATCACCCCCTACTATAGCTCCACTCTGTATCCCAACCCCCTGCCAAGTTAGTTTAAACCCCCCCCAGCAGTGCTAGCAAACCTCCCCGCAAGGATATTGGTCCCCCTCTGGTTCAGGTGTAAACCGTCTGACTTGTACAAGTCCCACCTTTCCCAGAAGCAGACCCAGTGATCCAGGAAACTAAAGCCCTCCCTCCTGCACCATCCCTTTTACCACGCATTCATCTGTTCTATCTTCCTATTCCTATACTCACTAGCACGTGGCACCGGGAGTAATCCAGAGATTACAACCTTTGAGGTCCTGCTCTTTAATCTTCCACCTAGCTCCCTAAATTCTTGCTGCAGGACCTCATCCCTCTTTTTTAGCTATGTCGTTGGTACCAATGTGGACCACAACCTCTGGCTGTTCACCCTCCCCCTCCAGAATTCCCTGCAGCCGCTCCGTGACATCCTTGACCCTGGCACCAGGGAGGCAACAAACCATCCTGGATTCACGTCTACGGCCACAGAAATGCCTACCTGTTCCCCTTACTATAGAATCCCCGACCACTATTGCTCTCCCACTCTTTTTCCTCCCTTCCTGGGAAGCAGGAGCACCCCCAGTGCCAGGAAGTTGGCTGCTGCTGCCTCCCCCTGGTGAGTCATCCCCCTCAACAGTATCCAATCGGTATACCTGTTTGAGAGGGGAATGGTCACAGGGGTCTCCTGCACTACCTGCCTTCTTCTATTGCTCCGCCTGGTGGTCACCCATTTCCTTTCTTCCTGTGCAGCCCTTACCTGCGGTGTGACCAACTCACTAAACGTGTTATCCACGTCCCCCTCAGCATCGTGAATGCTCCACAACCCATCCACCCGCAGCTCCAGCGCCTCAATGCGGTCTGCTAGTAGCTGCAGCTGGATGCATTTCCGGCACACGTGGTCATCAGGGGCACCGGCAGTGTCCCTGAATTCCCACATAGAGCAAGAGGAGCATAACACGGGGCTGGGCTCTCCTGGCATGACTTACCCTTTAATTAATTTAAATTTATTCACTATCACCAATTAAAGATATTTCTAAGGCGCTTGTATAGTCTACCTACAGTCCCTGCTACACCAGAAAAGACCCTAGTAACTGTAAACTACAGAGTTAATGTTTAAAAAAGAGAAATACTCACCAACCAATCACTTACCTGCTCCCTGGTGACGTCACACTCTGATTAATTTTTACCTCTCTCCCCGCTGCTGAGTTGGTGTGCCTCGCTGCTTGCGCCGGTTTTTATGCCGGGCTCCACCTCACCTCGCTCCCTGGTCCGAACTGGTCGGCCCTCGCTGCTTGCACCGGTTTTTATGCCGGGCTCCGCCTCACCTCGCTCCCTGGTCCGAACTGGTCGGGCCTCGCTGCTTGTGCCGGTTTTTATGCCAGGCTCCGCCTCACCTCGCTCCCTGGTCCGAACTGCTCTAGCCTCGCTGCTTGCGCTGGTTTTTATGCCGGGCTCTGCCTCACCTCGCTCCCTGGTCCGAATCTGGTCTGGCCTCGCTGCTTGTGCCGGTTTTTATGCCGGGCTCCACCTCACCTCGCTCCCTGGTCCGATCTGGTCGGGCCTCGCTGCTTGCGCCAGTTTTTATGCCGGGCTCTGCCTCACCTCACTCCCTGGTCCGAACTGGTCGGGCCTCGCTGCTTGTGCCGGTTTTTATGCCGGGCTCCACCTCACCTCGCTCCCTGGTCCGAACTGGTCGGGCCTCGCTGCTTGCGCTGGTTTTTATGCCGGGCTCCATCTCACCTTGCTCCCTGGTCCGCTACCTAGACGACATCCTTGTAACAGGAGAAAAGGAAAACGAGTACCTTCCAATTTGTAGCAGGTGCTCACTAGGCTGAAAGAACGGGTCCTACGAGCAAATCACCTCAAGTGCGAATTTTTCCAGAAACAAATATCATATTGTGGCCACATAATTAACGAGGAAGGGTTGCATAAGTCACCTGAAAAAATTTAAGCGGTCATAAAAGCCCCAGCACCTGAAAATGTCTCACAATTAAGGTCGTTCCTGGGATTGATAAATTACTATCATAAATTTTTACCGAACTTGTCAACTCTTCTGCACCCTCTTAACGAATAGCTACAAACGGGAGTAATTTGGAAATGGAGCGAAGACTGTAAATGTGCCTTCCATAAATGCAAAATCTTGATCACGTCCAAGAAAGTTTTGGCTCATAACAACCCATCACTGCCAATCAGACTGGCGTGTGATGCATCCCCTTACGGCGTGGGAGCGGTATTATTGCATAGATTCCCTGATGGCTCGGAGCGGCCGATAGCTTTTGCATCACGCTCATTGAACTCAGCTGAGCGTAACTATGCCCAGATCGACAGGAAAGCACTCAGCCTGGTATGGGGAGTGAAGAAATTCAACCATTACCTACACGGACAAAAATTTACCTTGCTGACTGACCATCAACCCCTCGTCTCCATATTCAACCCTAAAAAGTGTGTTCCCATTATGACAGCGCAAAGGCTACAGAGGTGGCCCCTTTTCCTAGGGGCACACCAATATGACATAGAATACAAAGGATCAAAACAGCATGGGAATGCTGACGGTTTATCGCGCCTACCTTTGCCAACGGTAGAAGAGGCACCTACAGTGGACCCAGTGGAGATGTTCCACTCAACCATAGTGGAATGTCTACCAGTAACAAATTCTGCCATTGAAAAGGAAACGAGAAATGACCCAGCTCTCTCACGAGCCTACGATTTAATGGTGAAGGGATGGCCAGCACATGGCGAACCACTGTTGCCAGCATTCTCGCAAAGAAGAGAACAGCTGTCAGTGTGCCGAGGAACCTTGATGTGTGGATCCAGAGTGGTGATTCCACCCAAACTCCAGGATAAAGTGCTAAAGGAGCTTCACGAGGGGCATCTGGGTGGAGTGAAAATGAAGAACATACCCAGAGCGTTTGTGTGGTGGCCAGGTATCGATGGACACATCGAAGAAATGATCAAGCGCTGCCTAGGATGCCAGAAGGTCCAAAACGCCCCACCACAAGCCCCTCTACATCCATGGGAGTGGCCCTCATCTCCATGGCAAAGGGTACACATCGACTTTGCTGGTCCATTTCTGGACTAAATGTTCTTAATCGTGGTTGATGCACACTCCAAGTGGCCGGAGGTAATAAAGATGTGCTCCACCACTACGGAAAAAATCATCACAGTGTTAAGGGCCATATTTGCCAGGAATGGGTTGCCTGAACAGATCGGTTCTGATAATGGACCGCAATTTGTGTCCGAAGAATTCAGGAAGTTCTTAAGAAACAATGGGGTTAAGCACTACACGTCCGGCCCATACCATCCCGCCACCAATGGATTTGCTGAAAGGTTTGTCCAGACCTTCAAGCAGGCCATAAAGGCCATGGGTAATGAAGACATAAATCTACAGCATCAGGTAGATAAATTATTTTTTGCATACAGGAATGCAACACATGTGGTTGCAAACCATACTCCCGCCATGATGTTCTTCAATAGAAGCCTAAGATGCCGGCAGGATTTGATCAAGCCAAACATCAGAAGGGACGAGGAGAGCCGGCATTTTCAAGGCATGAATGAAAGGCCAACTAGAACCTTCCAGATAGGTCAACAAGTTTTGGCCCGGGACTACCGTACCGAGAAATGGAAGCCTGGAACTATTTGCACACGACTAGGACCACTGATGTATACCGTGGACATTGGAGAAAGCATAATGAGGCGCCATGCTGACCAGATCATAGAGTCATCCGAAAAGGGACAACCTACACCAGAACTCCATACGCCTAATGATGAAGCAGAGATACCCATAGTATCTACCTCCAATCCGGTGATACTGGAACCAGATGAACCCGACACTGGCATTCAAGCCGAATTGACCTTGCCAAAAGAACCTACTACACCACCAAAAACTACTGCACCACCGAGTCATTATCCGGACCGAGTCAGGAAGCCTCCAGAGAGACTGACTTATAATTGATTAACTGCAGCAAATGTGTAGATTATTGTTCTTGTAACAGGTTAATTAATGATTAGTTATAATGTTATGTACTGGTTGTCTAAAAGGGGAGGAATTGTGGTGTATGAGCCTTTAAGAGCCCCTGTGTTCTGTAATGCCGGTAATGGCCACTAGGGCTATATAAGCCTGTATAGTGTCTTGTATCTGTTAGTTCACCTCCAGACATTGTTCAATAAACACCTGTGAAACCAACTCCTGCATTCCGTGTCTCCATTAACACACGGATACAACAGGATGATGGGTCAATGTTTCTTGCTTTGTGTTAGGATGATGGGTGAATGTGTCATGGTGTGAGTTTGGATAATTGAGTTATGGTGCTTTGTGTGAGTTAGGATGATGGGTGAATGGGTCTTGGTGTGAGGTAGGATGATGGGTGAAAGTGTCTTGGTGTGAGTTAGGATTATGTGTGAATGGGGCTTGGTGGGTGATAGGATGACGTGTGAATAGTTTTGCTGTGAGTTCGGATGATGTGTGATTTCTTCTTGGTATAAGTTAGGATGTTGGGTGAATGGCTCTTGGTGTGAGTTAGATTGAAGTATGAATGGGGATCGGTGTGAATTTGTATGATGGGTGAATGGGGCTTGATGTGAGTTAAGGTGTTGGGTGAATGGGTCTCGTGTGAGTTAAGATGATGCGTGAAGGTTTTTTTTTGTGTTAGGATGATATGTGAATGGCTGTTCGTGTGAGTAAGTAAGATGGGTGAACGTGTCTTTGTGTGATATAGGATGATGAGTGAATGGATCTTGGTGTGTGTTCGGATCGTGGGTGATTATTTCTTGGTGTGAGTTAGGATAATAGGTGAATGGGGCTTGGTGCGAATTAGGATGATGGGTGAATGGAGCTCAGTGAGTATTAGGAGGATGGTTGAAAGGGCCTTGTTGTGAGTTATGATGACGGGTCTTGGTGTGAGTTAAAATGATGGATGATTGTGTATTGGTGAGTGTTTGGATGATGGGTGAATGGGTCTTGGTGTGAGTTAGGATGATGTGTGAATGGGTCTTGTTGTGAGTTAGGTTGATGGGTGAATGTGTCTCAGTGTGAGTTAAGATGGTGTGTGAATGTGTCTTGGTGTGAGTTAGGATGACGTGTGAATGGGGTTTAGTGTGAGTTATGTTGTTGGTTGAATGGGTCTTGGTATGATTTAGGATGATGTGTGAAAGGGTCTTGGTTTGAGTTGGAATGATGGGTCAATGTGTCTTGCTTTGTGTTAGGATGATGGGTGAATGGGTCATGGTGTGAGTTTGGATAATTGGTGTATGGTGCTTTGTGTGAGTTAGGATGATGGGTGAATGTGTCTTGGTGTGAGTTAGGATTATGTGTGAATGGGGCTTGGTGGGAGATAGGATGATTGGTGAATGGGTCTTGGTCAGAGTGAAGATGATTTTTGAATGGGGCTTGTTTTGAGTTCGGATGATGGACGTATTGATCGTCGTGTGAGTTAGGATGATGGGTGAATGGGAATTGGTATGATTTAGGATTTTGTGTGAATGGGTCTTGGTGTGAGCTTGGATGATGAGTCAATGTGACTTGCTTTGTGTTAGGATGATGGGAGTATCGTGCTTGCTGTGAGTTAGGATGATGGGTGAATAGGGCTTGGTGGGAGTTAGGATGATATGTGAATGGATTTTGGCGTGAATTTGGGTGATCGGCGAAAGATCCTTGGTTTGTGTTGGGATTATGGCTGAATGGGGCTTGGGTTGATTTAGTACGATGGTTGAATGCGTTTCACTGTGAGTTAGGATGATGGGTGAATGAACTTGGTGTGATTTAGGATGATGCTTGAAAGGCCTTGGTGTGAGTTGTGCTGATAGGTGAATGGGGTTCGCTGTAATTTAGGATGATGAGTGAATGTTTGTGGCGAGTCTTATGATGATTGCCAAAAGGGTTTTGGTGTGACTTAGGATGGTGGGTGAATGTGTCTTGTTGTGAGTTAGGAACATTTGTGAATGGGGCTTGGTAGGAGTTAGGGTGATGTGGGATTTGATTTTGGTGTGAGTTATGATGATGGGTGTATGATACTTGGTTTGTGTTAGCCTGATAAGTGAATGGGGCTTGGTGTGAGTTAGGACGATGGTTGAATGCGTTTATCTGTGAGTTATGATGATGAGTGAATGGGGCTTGGGGTGAGTTAGGAAAATGGGTGAATGCTGCTCGCTTTGAGTTACAATGATGAGTGAATGAATCCTGGTGTGAGTTAGGATGATGGGTGAATGGACTTGGTGTGAGTTAGGATGATGCGTGAATGGTCTTGGTCTGAGTTATGCTGATGGGTGAATGGGTTTCATTTTAAGTTAGGATGATGAGTGCATTTTTCATGGTGTGAGCTTTGATGATTGGTGAATGGGTCTCAGTGTGAGTTAGGATGGCGGGGGAATGGGTCTTGGTGTGAGTTAAAACAATTTGTGAATGAGGTTCGGTGTGAATTTGGTTGACCTGTGAAGTGTCTTGCTGTCAGTTCGCATGATGTGTGAATTCTTCTTTGTGTGTGTTAGGATGTTGGGTGAATGTGTCTTTGTGTGAGTTAGGATGATATATGAATGGTGCTCGGTGTGACTTTGTATGACGTTGAATGGGGCTTGATGTGAGTTAAGATGTTGGGTGAATGGGTCTCGGTGTGAGTTAAGATGTTGCGTGAATGGCTTTTTTTTGGAGTTAGGATGATATGTGAATGGCTGTTGGTGTGAGTCAGTATGATCGGTGAACGTGTGTCTTGGTGTGATATAGGATGATGAGTGAATGGATCTTGGTGTGTGGTCGGATCGTGGGTTAATGTGTCTTGTTCTGTGTTAGCATGATGTGTGAATGGGGCTTGGTGCGATTTAGGATGATGGGTGAATGTAGCTCAGTTTGAGTTAGGAGGATGGTTGAATGGGCCTTGGTGTGAGTTATGATGACGGGACTTTGTGTGAGTTAGAATGATGGATGATTGTGTTTTGGTGAGTGTTTGGATGATAGGTGAATGGGTCTTGGTGTGAGTTAGGATGATGTGTGAATGGGTCTTCTTGTGAGTTAGGTTGATGGGTGAATGGGGCTTAGTGTGAGTTACGATGATGTGTGAATGTGTCTTGGCGTGAGTTAGGATGACGTGTGAATGTGGTTGGTGTGAGTTAAGATGACGATTGAATGGGTCTTGGTCTGATTTACGATGATGTGTGAAAGGGCCTTGGTGTGAGTTTGGATGCTGGGTCAATGTATCTTGCTTTGTGTTAGGATGATGGTTGAATGGGGCTTCGTGAGAGTTAGGATGATGGGTGAATTGGACTTGGTGTGTATTAGGATTATGTGTGAATGTGGCTTGGTGGGAGATAGGATGATTGGTGAAAGTGCCTTGGTCAGAGTTAAGATGATGTGTGAATTGGGCTTGGTTTGAGTTCGGATGATGGATGTATTATGCTTCGTGTGAGTTAGGCTGATGGGTAAATGGATCTTGGTAAGATTTAGGATGTTGTATGAATGGGTCTTGATGTGAGTTTGGATGATGTGTCAATGTGTCTTTCTTTGTGTTATGATGATGGGTGAATGGACCTTTGTGTGAGTTAGGATGATGATAAACGGTTCGTGGTGTGAGTTAGGTTGATATGTGAATATGTCTTAGTTTGATTTAAATGATGTGTTAATGCTTCTTGGTGTGAGTTAGGATGATGGGTGAATGGGGCTTGGTGGGAGTTAGGATGATGTGTGACTGGATTTTGGTGTGAGCTAGGGTGAAGCTTGAATGGCACTTGTTTTTGTTAGGATGAAGGATGAAAGGGGCTTGGGGTGAGTTAGGACGAAGGTTGAATGCGTTTCTCCGTGAGTTTGGTTGATGCCTGAATGGCCTTGGTGTGAGTTAGGCTGATGGGTGAATGCGGGTTGGGTTGAGTTAGTACGAAGATGAGTTCGTTTCTCTGTGAGTCAGGATGATGGTTGAATGGATTTGGTGTGAGTTAGGATGATGCGTGAATGGGTCTTAGTGTGAGTTAAGATGATGTGTGAATGTGTCTTGGTGTGAGTTAGGATGATGTGTGAATGGGGTTTGATTTGAGTCATGATGATGGTTGAATGGGTCTTGGTATGATTTAGGATGATGTGTGAATGGGTCTTGGTGTGAGTTTGGATGCTGGGTCAATGTGTCTTGCTTTGTGTTAGGTTGCTGTGTGAATGGATCTTGGTGTGAGTTTGGATGATGGGTCAATATGTCTTGCTTTGTGTTAGGTTGATGTGTGAATGGGGCTTCGTGTGAGTTAGGATGATAGGCGAATGTGTTTTGGTTTGTGTTAGGATTATGTGTGAATGTGGCTTGGTGGGAGATAGGATGATTGGTGAATGGGTCTCGGTAAGAGTTAAGATGATGTGTGAATGGGGCTTGGTTTGAGTTCGGATGATGGATGTATTAAGCTTCGTGTGAGTTAGGATGATGGGTGAATGGATCTTGGTAAGATTTAGGATGTTGTGTGAATGCATCTTGGTGTGAGTTTGGATGACGGATGAACGGTTCATGGTGTGAGTTAGGTTGATATGTGATTATGTCTTAATATGATTTAGGATGATGTTTTCATGATTCTTGGTGTGAGTTTGATGATGGCTGTATGGTGCTTGGTGTGAGTTAGGTTGATGGGTGAATGGGGCTTGGTGGGAGTTAGGATGATGTGTGAATGGATTTTGGTGTGAGTTAGGGTGATGGGTGAATGGTACTTGTTTGTGTTAGGATGATGTGTGAATGGGGCTTGCGTTGAGTTAGGACGAAGTTTGAATGCGTTTCTCTGTGAGTTAGGATGATGGCTGAATGGACTTGGTGTAAGTTTGGATGATGCGTGAAAGGTCTTGGTGTGAGTTAGGCTGATGGGTGAATGGGGCTTGGTTTGAGTTAGGACGAAGATGTGTTCGTTTTTCTGTGAGTTAGGATTATGGGTGATTGGACTTGGTGTGATTTAGGATGATGCGTGAATTGACTTAGAGTGGGATAGGCTAATGGGGGAATGGGTTTTGGTGTAAGTTAGGATGATGAGTGACTGTTTGCTGGTGAGGGTTATGATGATTGGCGAATGGGTCTTGGTATGTGTTAGGGTGGTGACTGAAAGGGACTTGGTGTGAGTTAGAATAATATATGAATGGGGTTCGGTGTGAATTTGGTTGACGTCTGCATTGTCTTGCTCTGAGTTCGGATGATGGGTGAATTGTTCTTGGTGTGTGTTAGGATGTTGGATGAATGGGTCTCGGAGTGAGTTAGGAAGATGTGTGAGTATCCCTTGGTGTGCGTTTGGATGATGGGGAATGGGTCTTGGTGTGAGTTAGGATGATGTCTGAATGTGAAATGTTGTGAGTTAGGATGATGTATGATTGGTGCTTGGATTGAGTTAGGCTGATGGATGAATGGGTTTTGGTGTGCGTTAAGGTGATGGGTGAATGGGTTTTGGTGGGGGTTAGGATGATGGGTGAATGGGTCTTGGTCAGCTTTAAATGATGTGTGAATGAGGCTTGGCTTGAGATCGGATGATGGATGAATTGTGATTCCTGTAAGTTAGGATGATGTGTGAATGTGTCTTGGTGTGAGTTTGGATGATGGGTCAATGTGTCTTGCTTTTTGTTAGGATGATGGGTAAATGGATCTTGGTTTGATTTAGGAAGATGTGTGAATGGGTCTTGGTGTGAGTTAGGATACTGTGTGAATGGGCGTCGGTGTGCCTAGGGATGATGAGTGAATGGGTCGTGTTGTGAGTTAGCTTGATGGGTGAATGAGTGTTAGCGTGAGTTAAGATGATGGGTGAATTTGTCTTGGTGTGAGGTAAGATGATGGGTGAATTGGTCTTGGTGTGACTTAGGGTGATTGGTGAATGGGACTTGGTGTGAGTTAGGACGATGGATGAAGGGATCCTGGTGTGAGTTCGGATGAAGTTTGAATGGTCTTGGTGTGAGTTAGGATGATGGTTGAATGCTGGTTGGTATGAGTTATGATGATGGGTGAATGTGGCTCGGTGCAAGTTAGGATGATCTGTAAATTGTTCCTGGTTTGAGTTAGTATGATGGGTGAATGGATTCGCTCTGCGCTAAATGATGAATGTATTGGGTTTGGATTGAGTTAGGATGGTGGGTGAATGGTTCCTGGTGTGTGTTAGGGTTATGTGTGAATGGGGCTTGGTGCGAGATTGGATGATTGGTGAATGGGTCTTGGTCAGATTTAAGATGATGTGTGAATGTGTCTTGGTGTGAGATTGGATGATGTGCGAATGGATTTTGGCGTGAGTTAGGATGATGGCCGAATGCTCTCGGTGTGAGTTAGGATGATGGTTGAATGGGAGTTTGTGTGAGATGGGATGATGAGTAAATGCGTCTTGGTGTGTGTTAGGACGATGGGTGAATAGGGCTTTATGTGAGTTTGGATGATGGGTGGATGGGGCTTGGTGTGAGTTTGGATGATGTGTGAATTGTTCTCTGTGTGCGTTTTAATGCTGGGTGGATGAGGCTTGTTGTCAGTAAGGATGAAGATTGAATGTATCTTTGTGTGGTTTAGGATAACGTGTGACTGCGTCTTGGTGTGGCTAAGGATTATATTTGAAAGAGCCTTGGTGACAGTTTGGATGATTTGTGAAGGTGCCTTGCGGTGAGTTAAGATGAACTGTGAATGGGTCTTGGTGTGAGTTAGTAGATGAGTGAGGGTTTATTGTTGTGAGTTAGGCAGATGGCTGAATGCGTCTTGGTGTAAGTTAGGATGTGGAGTGAATGCGTCTTTGTGTGATTTAGGATGGTAGGTGAATGGGGCTTGGTGTGAGTTAGGATGATGGGTGAATGGGGTTTGGTGTGGTTTAGGATGGTGGGTGAATAGGGCTTGCTGTGAGGTAGGATGATCAGTGAATGGGTCTTGGTGTTTGTTAGGATGATGAGTAAATGTGTCTTAGTGTGAGTTAGGATGATGTGTGAATGCGTTTTGGTGAGCGTTATGATGCTGAGTGAATTGGTATTCTTGTGATTGATGATGATGGGAGAATGGGTCTTGGTGTGAGTTAGGCTGATAGGCGAATGGGTCTTGGTGTCAGTTAGGTTGATGGGTGAATG
The DNA here is from genome assembly GCF_052327205.1 of Somniosus microcephalus. Classification (NCBI taxonomy): domain Eukaryota; kingdom Metazoa; phylum Chordata; class Chondrichthyes; order Squaliformes; family Somniosidae; genus Somniosus; species Somniosus microcephalus. The sequence continues at coordinate 107,761,939 of NC_140990.1, read as the reverse complement.
AGTCTTGGTGTGAGTTAGGAGGATCTGTGAATGTTCTCGGAGTGAGTTATGATGAGTGTGAATGGTGCTTGGTGTGAGTTACGATGATGGTTTAATGGGGCTTGGTGGGAATTAGGATGATGGGTGAGTTGATCTTAGTGTGTGTTTGGATGATGGTTGAATGGGGCTTGGTGTGAGTTACGATGATATGTGAATCGGGCTTTATGTGATTTAGGATGATGGGTGAATGTATCTTGGTTTGATTAAGGATGATGGCTGAGTGGGGTTGGGTGTGATTTAGGATGATTGGTGAATGGGCCTTGGTGTGAGTTAAGATGATGGGTGAATGGGACTTGGTGTGAATTAGGATGATGGGTGAATGGATCTTGGTGTGAGATATGATGATGGGTGAATGGGTTTGGGTTTGATTTACGATGATGGGTCAATGATTCTTGGTGTGAGTTAAGATGATGGGTGAATAGGGCTTGGAATGAATTAGGATGATGGGTGAATGGAGCTCACTGTGAGTTAGGATGATGGTTGAATGGTCTTGGTGTGAGTTAGGATGATGGGTGAATAGGTCTGGGTGAGTGATTGGATGATGGATGTATGGGTCTTCGTGAGAGTTAGGATGATTCGTGAATGGGGCTCGGTATGACTAAGGATGATGGCTGAATGTGTCTTGTTGTGAGTTAGGATGATGGGTGAATATGCTTTGGTGCGAGTTACGATGCTGGGAGAATGGGGTTTGGTGTGAGTGCTCCTGATGGTTGAAAGAGGCTTGGTGTCATTCAGGATGACCGGTCAATCGTCTTTGTGTGAGTAAGGTTGATGAGACTTGGTTTGAGTGAGAATGACGGGTGAATGGAGCTGCAGTGGTTGAGGATGCTGGTCAATGGGTCTTGGTGTGAGTTCGGATGATGGATGAGTTTTGCTTCATGTGAGTTAGGATGATGGTTGAATGGTCTAGCTGAAGGTTTGCATGATGGGTGATTGGTTTTGGTGTGCCTTAGGATGAGGAGTGAATGGGTATTGTTGTGAGTTAGGATGATGGGTGATTGAGGCTTGGTGTGAGTCTGGATAATGGGTCAATCGGTCTTGCTGTGAGTTAGGATGATGGATGAATGGATCATGGTGTGATTGAGAATGATTGGTGAATGGGGCTTGGTGTGCGTTAGGATGATGTTTGAATAATCTTGGTGTGAGTTAGGATCAATGGTGAATGTGGCTCGGTGTGAATTAACATGATAGGTGAATCGTTCTTGGTGTGAGTCAGGATGATGAGTGAATGTGTCTTTGTGTGAGTTAGGATGATGCTGGAATGGGGCTTGGTTTGATGTAGGATGACAGGTGAAAGTGACCTGGTGTGAGTTAGGGTGATGGCTGAATGGGGCTCGGTGTGACTAAGGATGTTCTGTTAGTGGCTCTTGTTTTGTGTTAGGATAATGGGTGAATGTTTCTTAGTGTGAGTTAGAATGATGTGTGAATGTGACTTGGTGTGTGTTATAATGATGGTTGATTGGGGCTTGGTGTGATGTAGGATGACAGGTGAAAGTGGCCTGGTGTGAGAAAGGGTGATGGGTGAATGGGTCTTGGTGTGAGTTAGGAGGATGGGTGAAAATGTTTAGGCTTAAGTTTGGTTGATGAGTGAATGGGACTTGCTGCAAGTTAGGATAACAGGTGAATGGGTCTTGGTACAAGGTTTATATGTGAAAGCGTCTTAGTTTGAGTTTGGATGATGGATGAATGCATCTTGGTGTGAGTTACGATGATGTGTGAATGGGGCTTGTTGTGAATTAAAATGATGGGTGAATGGATCTTGGTGTGAGTTACGATAACGGCTGAACGGGTCTTGTTGTGGGAAAGGATTATATGTGAAAGTGCCTTGGTGTGAGTTTGGATGATGGGTGAATGGGTCTTGTTGTGAGTTAGAATAATGTGTGAATGTGTCCTGGTGTGTGTTTGGCTGATGGATGAATGAGTCTTGGTTGGAGTTACGATGACTGTTGACTTTGGTGAATGGATATTGGTGTGAGTTAGGATGATGGCTGAATGGGTTTTGGTGTGAATTAGTATGATCGGTGAAAGCGGAAAGGTGTCAGTTAGGATGAAGAGTGAATGGGTCTTGGTGTGAGATAGGATGATGGATGAATGGGCCTTGGTGTGAGATTGGATGATGGGTGAATGGGTCTTGGTGTGAGTTAGAATGATGGGTGAATTAGTCTTTGTGAGTGTTTGGATGATGCGTGAAATAGTCTTGGTATGAGTTAGGATGAGGGGTGAATGTGGCTTAGAGTGAGTTAGATTGATGGGTGAATGGGCCTTGGTGAGAGTTTGGATGATGGTTGAATGGATCTTGGTGTGAGTTATGACGATGGATGAATGGGGCTTGATGTGAGTTAAGATGTGGGGTGGATGTGTCTTTGTGTGAGTTACGATGATGTCTGAATGTGTCTTGGTGAGAGTTATTTTGCTGAGTGAATGGGTTTGGTGTGATTTAGGATGATGGGTGAATGTGGCTCTGTTTGAGTTAGACTGATGGGCCAATAGTGCTTGGTGTCAGTTACGATGATGGGTGAATATGTCTTGGTGAGAGTTATGATGCTGAGTGAATGGGTCTTGGTGTGATTTAGGGTGACAATTGAATGGGGCTTGGTGTGAGACAGGATGATGTGTGAATGTGTCTTGGTGAGAGTTATGATGCTGCGTGAATTGGTACTGCTGTGATTTAGGAAGATGGCTGAATGTGTATTGGTGTGAATTCATCTGATGTGCTAATGGGTTTTGGTGTGAGTTAGGATGATGTGTTTGTGGGTCTCGGTGTGAGATGGATGATGATGAATGCTCTCGGTGGGAGTTAGAATGATGAGTTAATGGGCCGTGGTGAGAGATAGAATGATGGATCAACAGTGCTTCGTGTGTGTTAGGATGATGTGTGAATGGTCAAGGTTGACTGGGTCGTGGTGTGAGTTAGGATGATGGCTGAATGGGTCTTGGTGTGACTTAGGATGATGGGTGAATGGGTCATGGTGTGAATTAGGATGACCTGTGACTATGTCCTGGTATGAGTTAGGATGATGGGTGAAAGGGGCTTGATGTGAGTTGGGATGATGGGTGATATGCCTATCAATTAGTCCAATAAAAGGCGACGAGTTAAGAACGTAACTGAAGGTTTTTATTGGCTAAATAACAGAGCCCACCCTCGTGGGTGATCCGATCCAACAGGAAGGAATACTAGCCAGTCAGCTACCTTTATACCTGGGCAGGTAATGGGCAGAGTCGGAGGTGGTCAGCCCAGGTATAACAGTGCGACAAGAGGCGACCTCGTGTAGTGATGTGACAGTGAGAACAGTGAGAACAATATACAGTGATAACTATAACAGTGGTTTACCACATTCACCCCTTGTTTAGATTAGAGTCCGGCGGGGTGAAGTGTATTACCAGCTCTGGTATGTCAGTCTGTCCGGAGGCTTCGTTAGCCTCTCCGATCGTCGCAGCGGCGGTGTTACATTATCCGGTGTTAAAGCTGGTGTCTGCGTAGTCGGCAAAGGCTCGTGGGGTTCCGGCATGCCGTCTACCTCGGCTGGACTCGGGGGGTTGGGAGGGGGGGGTGAGGGTGCGAGGTCTCGTAAGGAGACAGTGTCCTCCCGTCCGTCTGGGTAAGCCACATAGGCGTACTGGGGGTTGGCGTGCAGGAGGTTCACCTTCTCGACCAGGGGGTCCGTTTTATGGGCCCTCACGTGTTTTCGCAGCAAGACGGGTCCCGGAGAGGTCAGCCAGGTTGGTAGGGTGGTTCCCGTAGTCGACTTCCTGGGGAAGACAAACATTCGAGCATGGGGGGTGGTGTTAATGGCAGTGCAAAGTAGTGACCGGATGGAGTGCAGCGCAATCGGGAGGACCTCTTGCCAGCGGGAGGTTGGGAGGCCCTTAGACTTTAAGGCTAAGAGGGTGGCCTTCCATACCGTCGCGTTCTCTCTTTCCACCTGGCCGTTCCCTCGGGGGTTGTAGCTGGTGGTCCTGCTTGCTGCAATACCCCTCTCCAATAGGAACTGACGGAGTTCCTCGCTCATGAAGGAGGCGCCCCGGTCACTATGTATATAGTTCGGGAACCCGAACAAGGCGAAGAGTTTGTTCAGGCATTTAATGACCGTGTTACTGGTCATGTCTGGGCAGGGGAAGGCAAAGGGGAAACGGGAGTACTCATCAACGATGTTGAGGAAGTACACATTACGGTCGGATGACGGTAGGGGCCCCTTGAAGTCGATGCTCAGACGCTCGAAGGGGCGGGTGGCCTTGATCAGGCTTGCTCTGTCCGGCTTATAGAAGTGCGGTTTGCACTCAGCACAGATCTGGCAGTTCCTGGTCATGGTCCTGACCTCCTCGATGGAGTATGGCAGGTTGCGGGCCTTAATGAAATGGTAGAGTCTGGTGACTCCGGGGTGGCAGAGGTCATTGTGGAGGGTCTGAAGTCTATCACTTTGCGCGCTGGCGCATGTAATGCGTGAAAGAGCATCAGGGGGGTCGTTCAGTTTACCGGGCCGGTACAAGATCTCATAATCATAGGTGGAAAGCTCGATTCTCCACCTCAAGATTTTGTCGTTCTTGATCTTGCCCCTCAGCTTGTTATTAAACATGAAGGCAACCGAGCGTTGGTCGGTGAGGAGGGTAAATCGTTTGCCTGCCAAGTAGTGCCTCCAGCGCCGTACTGCCTCCACAATTGCCTGGGCTTCCTTCTCGACCGACGAGTGTCGGGTCTCGGGGCCCTGTAGGGTCCTTGAGAAGAAGGCTACCGGCCTACCCTCCTGGTTAAGGGTAGCGGCTAGGGCGAAGTCGGATGCATCGCTCTCCACTTGGAAGGGGATTGACTCATCCACTGCGTGCATTGTGGCCTTGGCTATGTCTCCCTTAATGAGGGAGAAGGCCACGCACGCCTCTTCCGTGAGGGGGAAGGATGTGGTTTTCAGGAGGGGTCTGGCTTTGTCCGCATAATTGGGTACCCATTGGGCATAGTAGGCGAAAAGCCCCAGGGTTCTCCTAAGTGCTTTTGGACAGTGGGGGAGGGGTAGCTCCATGAGGGGGCGCATTCTTTCGGGGTCGGGGCCGATGACTCCGTTCTCTACTACACAGCCAAGGATGGCAAGGCGCGCTGTGTTAAACACGCATTTCTCCTTATTGTAGGTGAGGTTCAGCCGTTGGGCCGTACGGAGGAATTTCTCCAGATTCACGTCATGGTCCTGCCGGTTGCGGCCGCAGATGGTGACATTATCGAGATAGGGGAAAGTGGCCTGTAGTCCGTTCTGGTCAACCATCCGGTCCATCTCCCGTTGGAAAACCGAGACCCCGTTGGTGACACCAAAGGGGACCCTAAGGAATTGGTAGAGGCGGCCATTCGCCTGGAAGGCGGTGTACTGGCTGTCCTCCGGGCTGATGGGGAGTTGCTGGTAGGCCGACTTGAGGTCGATGGTCGAGAATAAGCGGTATTGTGCAATCTCATTGACCATGTCCGATATGCGGGGGAGGGGGTATGCGTCCAGCTGGGTGTATCTGTTTATGGTCTGGCTGTAGTCGATAACCAGGCGATTTTTGTCGCCGGTCTTGACTACCACCACCTGGGCACGCCAGGGGTTGCTGCTCCCCTCAATAATGCCCTCTTTCAGGAGTCGCTGCACCTCAGAGCTAATGAAGGCTCTGTCCCCAGCGCTGTACCGCCTGCTCTTAGTAGCGACAGGTTTGCAGTCGGGGGTGAGGTTAGCGAACAGGGAAGGTGGCGGTACCTTGAGGGTGGATAGGCTGCAGGTGTTACGCGGTGGGCGGTTTAACTTTCGCTGGTTGTCGACTGTGAGTGGGGGGAGGGGTCCACCGTATGCTAGGGTTACACTTTGGAGGTGGGATTGGAAGTCCAGCCCTAGTATGACGGCAGCGCACAGCTGGGGGAGTACGAGGAGTTTAAAATTTTTATACTCTGTCCCTTTAACCGACAATGTCACGACACAGTAGCCGCTGATGTCTGTGGCGTGCGACCTCGATGCCATCGAGATGCGGCTGCGCGTTGGCAGGACGGGGAGGGAGTAGTGGCTCACCGTGTCTGGGTGGATGAAGCTCTCCGTGCTTCCGCTGTCGAACAGGCAGGTCGTGGCGTGGCCGTTGACTTTGATGTCCATCATTGAGCTGGCCAGGTGGTGCGGGCGGGCTTGATCCAGGGTCACAGAAGCTAGGGTGTAGATGAGCGCGTCGTTGTCATGACAAGATGGCGGCGAAGATGGCGGCCCCCGTAGTTCACATGAGGCTCTGTTTAAATCGTTTGCCCCGCACAAAGATGGCCGCCCCTGCTGTTCCCATGAGGCTCTGCAGGCTTCGGCTGCCCCGCACAAAGATGGCCGGCCTGGTTTTCCCATGAGGCTCTGCAGGCTTCGGTTGCCCCGCACAAAGATGGCCGCCCCTGGTTTTCCCATGAGGCTCTGCAGGCTTCGGCTGCCCCGCACAAAGATGGCCGCCCCCAGGGTTCGCATGAGGCACTGCTGGCTTCTGAGGATTTGCTTCTGCAGGCCTTGGAGAAGTGGCCTTTCTTGAGGCAGGTTTTGCAGGTCGAGTTTTTGGCTGGGCAGCGCGACCTCGGATGCTTCTCCTGGCCGCAAAAGAAGCAGCCAGCGGCCGATCGGGGTTGCCTGATGTCGGGGCCGGTACCGGGGCTAGCGGGCCCGGTCGGATCCGTGATGCAGACGCTGAGGTAGGTCCCGGGGGCAGCGCTGTGAAGGGTGGTGGGGTGGGGGTCGGGCCCGAGTCCCAGGGTCGCGAATAGTACCTGGCAAACGCTTTCTGGTCTTGCTGGGTGGCCTCTAGGGTGAGGGCGAGGGCTTCGGCCTTGTCCAGGTCTATGTCCTTAGCTTCAAGCAGTCTTTGCCGTGTGTAGTCGGAACGTAGGCCTCTCACCAAGGCGTCGCGGACATTGTCTTCCATGTTCGCAGTAGCCGTCACCGCTTTAAAGTCACAGTTCCTGCCGAGTTGTCTCAGCGCTCGTGAAAATTCAGCTATCGATTCTCCTGGCTGTTGCTGGCGAGATCTTAAGAGATGCCTAGTGTACATGTAGTTTACCGGGCTCCGGTACTGCTGTTTCAGTAGGTTGATGGCGTCGTCGTACGTAGTCATGTCCTGGATGAGTGTATATACTCTCGGGCTCGCTTGGGCTTTCAGGACTCTTAGTTTGGATCTCTGAGGGACGACGGCTTCCTCCAGGTACGATTCGAAGCAGTCCAGCCAGTGTTTGAAGTCGTTGGCTGAGTTTGGTGCCTGTGGGTTTAGATCCAGGTATGGTGGTTTCAAGGCTTGCAGCCAAGCCGGCCGGTGTGGCCCGTTGTCTGGAGGCTGCTGTTGCTGTGCTGCTGGGTGAGCTCCTTGCTGTTGCTGTTCATTATCAGACATCTTTAAAATTTAGCCAATAAAATTGATATGCCTATCAATTAGTCCAATAAAAGGCGACGAGTTAAGAACGTAACTGAAGGTTTTTATTGGCTAAATAACAGAGCCCACCCTCGTGGGTGATCCGATCCAACAGGGAGGAATACTAGCCAGTCAGCTACCTTTATACCTGGGCAGGTAATGGGCGGAGTCGGAGGTGGTCAGCCCAGGTATAACAGTGCGACAAGAGGCGACCTCGTGTAGTGATGTGACAGTGAGAACAGTGAGAACAATATACAGTGATAACTATAACAGTGGTTTACCACAATGGGTGCATGTTTCTCAGTGTGAGCTACGATTATGGGTGAATGGTGCTCGGTGTGAAATAGGATGATGTGTGAATGAGTCATCGTGTGAGTTAGGATGGGTCAATCGGGCTTGGTATGAGTTAGTATGCTGGATGAATGAATGTTTGTGTGATTAGTGTGATGTGTGAATGGGTCTTTGAGTCGGTTAGGATGATGGGGGAATGCGTCTTGTTGTGAGTTAGGATGATGGGTGTATTTATCTTGGGTGAGTTGGATGATGGGCATATGGGGCTTGATGTGATCTAGGATGATGGGTGAATGTTTCTTGGTGTGAGATAGGATAATTAGTGAATGGCTCTTGGTGTGAAATAGGATGATGTGTGAATTGACTTGGTGTAAGTTAAAATGTTTGCTGAAAGGTCTTTGTGTGAATTAGGATGATAGGTGAATACTCTCGGTGTGAGTTAGGATGATGGGCGAATGGGTCTTGTTGTGTAATAGGATGATGAGTGAATTGTCTTGGTGTGAGTTAGAATGATTGCTGAAAGGTCTTAGAGTGAGTTAGGATGATGGGTGAATGCTCTCGATGTGAGTTAGAATGATGGCTGATTGGGTCTTGGTGTGTGATTGGATGATGGTTGAATGGGGTTTGGTGTGAGTTAGGATGATGGGTCAATCGGGCTTGGTGTGAGTTAGGAAGAACGATGAATGAATCTTGGTGTAAGTTAGGATGATGTGTGAGTGGGTTTTTGTGTCTGTTAGGATGATGGGTTAATGGGTCTTCGTGTGATTTAGGAGGATGGTTGAACGTGGCTCAGTGTGTGTTAAGATGATGGGTGAACGGGTCTTCGTGTGAGTTAGGATGATGGGTGAATAGGTCTTATTGTGAGTTAGAATGATGGGTGAATGTGTCTTGCTGTTAGTTAGGAGGATTGGTGAATGGAGCTTGGTGCGGTTTAGGTTGATGGGTCAATGTGTCCTGCTGTGTGATAGGATGATGGGTGAATGAGTCTTGCTGTGAGTTAGGATGGTGGATGAATGTTTCTTGGTGTGAGTTAGCTTCATCGGTGAATTGGGCTTAGTGTGAGTTAGGATGTTGTGTCAATGGATCTTGGTTTGAGATAGGATGATGGGTGAATGGTTCTCAGTGTGGGTTAGGATGATGGGTGAATGGGGCTTGGTGTGAGCTAGGTTGATATGTGAATGGGGCTCGGTGTGAATTGAATAATGGGTGAATGTGCCTTCGTGTGAGTTAGGATAATGGGTGATGCGTTTTGGTGCGAGTTAGAATTATGGGTCATACATAGATACATAGTAGATAGGAGCAGGAGTAGGCAATTCTGCCCCTCGAGCCTGCTCCGCCATTCAATGAGATCATGGCTGATCATCCAAATTCAGTATCCTGTCCCTGCTTTCTCCCCATATCCCTTGATACCTTTAGCCTTAAGAAATATATCTAGCTCCGTCTTGACTATATTTAATGAACTGGCCTCTACTGCCTTCTGTGGTAGAATATTCCACAGGTTCACCACTCTCTGGGTGAAGAAAATCCTCCTCATCTCTGTCCTAAATGGCTTACCCCTTTTCCTTAGACCGTGACCCCTGGTTCTGGACTCCCCGTCCATTGGGAACATTCTTCCTGCATCTAGTCTGTCTAGTCCTGTTAGAATTTTATGAATTTCAATGATATCCCCTCTCATTCTTCTAGACTCCAGCGAGTATAAGCAGAATCGACCTAATCTCTTCTCATACGTCATTCCTGCCATCCCAGGTAACAGTCTGGTGAACCTTCGATGCACTCCCTCCATGGAAAGAACATCCTTCCTCAGATAAGGCGACCAAAACTCCACACAATACTCAAGTTGTGGTCTCACCAAGGCCCTGTACAACTGCAGCGAGACATCCTTGTTCCTGTACTCAAGCCCTCTTGCTACGAAGGCCAACATACCATTTGCCTCCTTAACCGCCTGCTGCACCTGCATGCTTACCTTTTGCGACTGGTGCACAAGGACACCTAGGTCTCGTTGCACTTCCCCTTCTCCCAATCTATTGCATTTCAGATAATAATCTGCCTTCCTGTTTTGACACCAATGTGGATAACCTCGCATTTATCCAAGTTATATTGAATCTGCCATGCTTCTTCCCACTCATCCAACCTGCCTAAATCAAACTGGAGTTTCTCGGCATCCTCCTCACAGCACACACGTCCACCCAGCTTTTTGTATTCTGCAAACTTGGAGAAAGTACATCTAGCCCCTCGTCTAGATTATTAATATATATTGTCAATAGCTGGGGTCCTAGGATAAATCTCCACGTTAACCCACTAGTCACTGCCTGCCAGTCGGAAAATGACCCGTTTATTCCAACACTTTGCTTTCTGCCTGCCAACCAGTTCTCTATTCAAGTCAATACCTTGCCCCCAATCCCATGTGCCTTAACTTTACACTCTAATCTCTTACGTGGGACCTTATCGAAAGCCTTCTGAAAGTCCAAATACACCACATCCACTGGTTCTCCCTTATCTATTTCACCAGTTACATCCTCAAAATGTTCCAGTAGGTTAGTCAAGCACGATTTACCTTTTGTAAATCCATGTTGACTTTGTCCGATCCTGTCAATGTTTTCCAAGTGCCCTGCTATTACATCTTTTATAATGGACTCTAACATTTTCCCCACTACCGATGTCTTGCTTACCAGTCCATAATTCCCAATTTTCTCTCTACCACCTTTTTTGAATAGTGGGATAACATTAGCTACCCTCCAATCCATGGGTAGTCTTCCTGAGCCTATCGAATTTTGGAAGATGACCAGCAATGCATCTACTATATCTAGGGCCACTTCCTTTAGTACCCTATGATGTAGATTATCAGGCCCTGGGGATTTATCGGCCTTCACTCCCGTCAATTTCTCCAACACCATTTCCATACAAATACTGATTTCTTTCAATTTCTCCCTCTCATTAGATCCTATGTTCCCCGACATCTCTGGGAGGTTATTTGTGTCCTCCTTTGTGAAAACAGAACCAAAGTATGTATTTAATTGGCCTATCATTTCTTTGTTCCCCATTATAATTTCCCCTGATTCTGACTGCAAGGCACCTACGCTTGACTTAGCCAATATTTTTTCTCTTCACATATGTATAAATGTTTTTACAGTCAGTTTTTATGTTCCCTGAAAGTTTACTCTCATACTCTATTTTCCCCTTCTTAATTAGTCCCTTTTTCATCCTTTGTTGAAGCCTAAACAGCTCCCAATTCTCTGGTTTACTGCTTTTACTGGCCAATTTATATGTCCTCTCCTTGGATCTTATGCTATCCCTAATTTCCCTTGTTAGCCACGGTTGAGTCACCTTTTTTGTTTTATTTTTATGCCAAACAGGGATGAACAAATTCTGTAGTTCATCCATGCGATCTTCGAATGCTTTCCATTGCCTTTCCACCGGCAACCCTTTGAGTGACATTCCTCAATCAATCCTACCCAACTCCTGTCTCATACCATCGTAGTCTGATTTATTTAAATTCAGGACCGTAGTCTCTGAGTCAACTACATCACTCTCCATCTTAATGAAGAATTCTATCATATTATAATCGCTCCGGCCCAAGGGGCCTCGCACAACCAGATTGCTAATTGATCCTTTCCAATTACATAATACCCAGTCTCAGATGGCCTGATCTCTAGCTGGTTCCTCCACATATTGGTCCAGGAAGCCATCCTGTATGCACTCCAGGAATTCCTCCTCCACAATATTGTTACTAATTTGGTTAGCCCAATCTATATGTAGATTAAAGTCACCCATGATAACTACAGTGCCCTTATTGCACGCTTCTCTAATTTCCCTTTAAATGCCATCCCCAACCTTCGCATTACTGTTTGGTGGTCTAGATACCACACCCACTAACGTTTTCTGCCCCTTGGTACTTCTCAGTTCTACCCATACAGATTCCACATCATCAGAGCTAATATCCTTCCTTACAATTGTGTTAATCCCCTCTTTAACCAGTAATGCTACACCACCTCCTTTTCCTTTTTGCCTATATTTCCTGAATATTGAATACACCTGGATGTTGAGTTCACAGCCTTGGCCACCCTGGAGCCATGTTTCCATAATCCCAATCAAATCATATCCATTTACCTCTATTTGCGCATCTAATTCATCCACTTTAATACGAATGCTCCTCGCATTGAGACACAAAGCATTCAGGCTTGTTTTTTTAACGCTCTTAGTCCTTTTAGAATTATTTAGTGTGGCCATGTTTTATTTAAACCCTTGATTTCTCTGATTGCCACCTTTGTTTTTCTCCTTCCTGTTTTTTACTTCTATCATTGTTTCCATTTCCTCTGTCTCTCTGCTCAGGTTCCCAACCCCCTGCCATTTTTGCTTAAACCCTCCTCCAGAGCACTGGCAAACATTCCCCCTAGGACATCAGTCCCGGTCCTGCCCTGGTGCGAACCATCCGGTTTGTACTGATCCCACCTCCCCAGAAGCAGTTCCAATGTCCCAGGAATTTGAATCCCTCCCCCTTGCACCATTCCTCTAGCCACGTATTTTTCTGAAATATCCTTCTATTTCAACTCTGACTAACACGTGGCACTGGTAGCAATCCTGAGATTACTAACATTGAGGTCCATTCAGTTAGGATGATGGATGAATGGGTATTGGTGTGAGTGAGGATGATGGTTGAAAGGGCCTTGGAGTGAGTTTCAATGATCGGTGAATGGGGATCAGGGTGAGATAGGACAATCGATGAATGCAGATCTCTGTGAATTAGGATGGTGTGAGAATGGGGCTTGGGGTGAGTTCGGCTGATGGGTGAATCTTGCTCGGTATGAATTAGGATGATGAGTGAATGGGTCCTGGTGTGAGTTAGGATGATGTTACGTTGGATCCTGGTATGATTTAGGAGGATATGTGAATGTGTCTTAGTGAGTGACATGAAGCCGAGTGAATGGGTCTTTGTGAGATTAAGAATGATGGGTGAATGTGTCTTGGTGTGTGTTAGGATGATGGGCGAATGGGGCTTGATGTGATCTGGGATGATAGGTGAATGCTCTCCATGTGAGTTAGGAAGATGGGTGAATGGGTGTTGGTGAGAGTTAGAATGATGTGTGAATGGGTCTTTGAGTGGGTTAGGATGATATGTGAATGCGTCTTGTTGTGAGTTAGGATGATGAGTGTATGTGTCTTGGTGCGAGTTAGGGTAATGGTTGAATGGGTCTTTGTTTGAACTCGTGTGATGGGTGAATGGCTCTCTGTGTGTGTTTGGATGATGGTTGGATGGGGCTTGGTGCGAGTTAGGGTGATGGGTCAATCGGGCTTGGTGTGAGTTAGGATGATGGATGAATGAACGCTTGTGTGAGTTAGGATGATATGTGAATTGTTCTTTGAGTGTGTTAGGATGATGGGTGAAAGCTTCTTGTTGTGAGTTAGGATGATGGGTGTATGTGTCTTGGTGTGATTTAGCAGGATGGGTGAATGGTCTAGGTGTGAGTTAGGATGATTGGTGAATAGGTTTTAGTCTGAGTTAAGATGATATGTGAATTGTTCTTTGAGTGTGTTAGGATGATGGGTGAATGCTTCTTGTTGTGAGTTAGGATGATGGATGAATGGGTCTTGGTGTGAGTTAGAATGATGGATGAATGGTCTAGGTGTGAGTTAGGATGATTGGTGAATAGGTTTTAGTCTGAGTTAAGATGATGTGTGAATGGGGCTTGGTGTGAGTTCGGATGATGAATGAATTGTGCTTCGTGTGAGCTAGGATCATTGGTGAATTGTTTAGGTGCGAGTTAGGATGATGGGTGAATGGGGCATGGAGTGAGTTAGGATGAAGGAATAATGGATCATGATGTGAGTTAGGATGATGTGTGAATGGGTCTTGGTCTGATTTAGGATGATGGTTGTATGGTTCTTTCTGTGAGTTATTATGATGGGTGAATATGTCTTGGCATGAATTAGGATGATGGGGGAAATGGGCTTCGAATGAGTTTGGATGATGGTTGTATGGTTCTTGGTGAGAGTTAGGATGATGGGTGAATGGGGCTCGGTGTGGATTAGGTTGATGGTTGAATGGTCTTCGTGTGAATAAGGATGATGGGTGTATGTGATTTGGTGTGAGATAGGATTATGGGTGAATTGGGCTTGGTGTGCGTTAGGAAGATGGGTGAATGTGTCTTTGCGTGAGTTAAGCTGATGGGTGTTTTGGGCTTGGTGTGAGTTAGGATGATGGGAGAATGGGTCTTGTGAGTTAGGATGATGGGTGAATGTGTCTTGTTGTGAGTTAGGATGATGGGTGAATGGGGCTTGGGTTGAGTTTGAACGATGGGCGAATGGTGCTCGTTGTGAGTTAGGATGATGTGTGAATATGACTTGGTGAGTGTTATGAAGCCGAGTGAATGGATTTTGGTTGATTTAGGATGATGCATGAATGGGTCTTGGTGTGAGTTAAAATGATGGGCGAATGGGGTTTGATGTAATTTAGAATGAATGGAGAATGGGTCTTGATGTGAGTTAGGATGATGAGTGTGTCGGTCTTACTGCGAGATAGGATGAGGTGTGAATTGCCTTGGTGTGAGTTAGGATGTCTTATAAATGGGCTGGGTGTGAGTTAGGATGAAATGTGAAAGGGTCTTGGTGAGAGTTAAAATGATGGCTGTATGGGTCTTGTTGTGTCTTTTGATTATGGTTGAATGGAGTTTGGTGTGAGTTAGGATGATGGGTCAATCGGGCTTGGTGTGAGAGAGGATGATGGATGAAAATATCTTGGTGTGAGTTTGGATGATGTGTGAATGGGTCTTTGTGTGGGTTAGGATGATGGGTGAATGCATCTTGTTAGAGATCGAATGATGTGTGAATGTGTCGCTTTGTGAGTTAGGATGATATGCGAATTGGACTTGGTGTGTGTTTGGATGATATGTGAATTGGGCTTGTTGTGATTTAGGATAATCGGTGAATGTTTCTTCGTGTGGGTTAGGATGACGGGTGAAAGTGCCTTCGTGTGAGTTAGGATGATGTCTGATGCATTTTGATGCGAGTCAGGATGATTCGTGAATGCGGCTCACTGTGAGATAGGACAATGAGTGAATGGGGCTTGGGGTGAGTTATGATGATGAGAGAATGGTGCTCGCTTTGAGTTAGGATGATGAGTGAATGGCTCCTGGTGGGAGTTAGGATGATGGGAGAATGGGTCTTGGTGTGAGTTAGGATGATGTGTGAATGTGTCTTGGTGAGTGTTTAAACGCTGAGTGAATAGTCTTTGTGTGATTTAGGATGATGGGTGAATGGGTCTTGGTGTGAAATAGAATGATGGGCGAATGGGGCTTGATGTGATCTGGGTTGAGATGTGAATGGTTGTTATTGTCAGGTAGGATGACTAGTGAATGGGTCTTGGTGTGAAAAAGGATGATGGGTGAATTGTCTTGGTGTGAGTTAGAACTATTGCTGAAGTGCCTTGGCGTAAATTAGAATGACGTGTGAATGCTCTTCGTGTGAGTTAGGATGATGGGTGAATGTGTTTTGGTGATAGTTAGAATGATGGCTGAATGGGTATTGGTGAGTGTTTGGATGATGGTTGAATGGGACTTTGAGTGGGTTATGATGATGGGTGAATGCGTCTTGTTTTTAATTAGGATGATGTGTAAATGTGTCTTGGTGTGTGTTTGAATGATGGGTGAATGGGTCTTCCTTTGATTTAGTAGAATTGGTGGATGGGGGTCGGTGTGATTTAGGATTATGGGTGAATGGGTCTTGTTGTGAGTTAGGATGATGGGTGAATGGGTCTTGCTGTGAATTAGAATGAGGGATGAATGGGTCTTGCTGTGAGTTAGGCTGATGTGTGAATGGGTCTTGCTGTGAGATGGATGATGGGTAAACTGATCGTGGTGTGAGTTTGGATGGTGTGTTTATGGTTCTTGGTGTGAGTTAGGATGATGTGTGATTGGGGCTCGGTGTGAATTAGGACGATGGGTGAATGTGGCTTCGTGTGAGTTAGGATGATGAGTGATGGGTTTTGGTATGGGTTAGTATTATGGTTCAATTCTTGGTGTGATTTATGTTGATGGTTGCATTGGGCTTGGTGTGAGTTAGGATGATGGGTGATGGGTTTTGGTATGGGTTAGTATTATGGTTGAATTCTTCTTGGTGTGATTTATGTTGATGGTTGCATTGGGCTTGGTGTGAGTTAGGATGATGGGTGAATGGTTATTGGTGTGAATTACCATGATGGTTGAATGCTTCTGTGTGAGGTAGAATGATGGGTGAATGGGTCTTTGTTTGAGTTAGGATGAGTGTGAATGTATCTTGGTGTGAGTTAGGGTGATGGGTGAATGGGGCTTGGGGTGAGATAGAACGATGGTTGAATGGGTCTTGGGATGAGATAGGACGATGGATGAATTATATGCCTGTGAGGACAATGAGTGAATGGGGCTTGAGATGAGTTAGGATGATGAATGTATGGGTCCTGTGTGTATTAGGATGATGGGAGAATGGGTCTTGCTGTGAGTTAGGATGACGTGTGAATGTGTCTTGGCGAGTGATATGATGACGAGTGAATGGGTCTTGGTTTGATTTGGATGATGTGTGAAAGTTTATTGGTGTGAGTTAGGATGATGGGTGAATGCATCTTGGTGTGAGATATGATGATTGGTGAATTGTCTTTGTTTGAGTTGGATGAATTGTGCTCGATGTGAATTAGGATGATGAGTGAATGTGTCCTGGCATGTGTTAGTATGAAGGGAGATTGGGTCTTGGTGTGTGATTGGATGATGGGTGAATGGGTCTCATGTGATTTAGGAGGATGGGGGAATGGTTCTTGGTGTGAGAGGACAATTGGTGAATGGGTCTTGGTGTGAGTTAGAATGAAGGGTGAATGGGTCTTGGTGTGTGATTGGATGATTGGTGAATGGTACTTCGTGTGATTTAGGAGGATGGGTGAATGGGGCTCGGTGTGAGTTAGGAAGATGTGTGAACGGGTCTTGGTGTGAGTTACGATGATGGGTGAATGGATCTTGTTATGAGTTAGAATGATGTGTGAATGAGTCTTGGTGTGAGTTAGGATGATGGATGAATGGGTCTTGGTGTGAGTTAGATTGATGGGTGAATTGGGGTTGGTGTGAGTTAGGATGATGGGAGAGTCGGTATTGGTGTGAGTTAGGATGTTGGGTGAATGGGTCATGGTGTGGCTTTGGATGATGGGTGAATGGGGGTCGGTGTGAGTTAGAATGATGTTTGAATGTGTCTTGTTTTGAGTTAGTTTGTTGGGTGAATGTGTCTTGTTGTGAGTTATTTTAATGGGAGAATAAATCTTGGTTTGGATTAGGATGTTGTGTCAATGTTTTCTTCTGTGTGTTACGATGATGGATGAACGGGCCGTGGTGTGAGTTAGGGTGATGTGTGAATATGTCTTGATATGAGTTGGATGATGGGTGTATGGTTCTTGTTGTGAGTTAGGATGACGGGTGAGTGAGGCTCGGTGTGAATTAGGATGATGGGTGAATGTGTCTTCGTGTGAGATAGAATGATATGTGAATGGGTATTGGTGTGAGTTAGTGTGATGGGTGAATGGATCTTGGAGTGAGTTAGAATATGTTAGAATGGTTCATTGTGTGAGTTAGGATGATGGCTGATTGGAACTTGGGTGAGTTAGAGCGATGAGTGAATGCAGCTCTCTGTGAGTTATGATGATGCAGAATGGAGCATGGTGTGAGTTAGGATGATGGGTGAATGGTGCTCGGTGTGAGTTAGGATGATGAATGAATGTGTGCTGGCGTGAGTTATTATGATGGAGAATGGGTTTTGGTGTGAATTAGGATGATGCGTGAATGGGTCTTGCAGTAAGTAAGGATGATGTGTGAATGTGCATTGGTATGAGTTAGTATGATGTATGAATGGTTCTTTGTGTGGGTCAGGGTGATGGGTGAATGGGTCTTGCTGTGGGTTTGGATGGTGGATGAATGCGTCTTTTTGTGAGTTAGAATGATTGGTGAATGTGTCCTGGTTTCAGTTAGGATGATGGGTAAAAGTTTTTGGTATGAGTTAGGGTGATGGTGAATGGGGATTGGGCTGAGTTAGGATGATGTGTGAATGGTATTTGGTGTGAGTTAGGTTGGTGTGTGAAAGCGGGTCGCTGTGAGTTAGGATGATGGGTGAATGGGTCTTGGTGTGAGTTAGGATGATGGGTGAATGGGGCTCCCTGTGAGTTAGGATGATGGGTGAATGTGTGCTGGCGTGAGTTAGTATGATGGGAGAATGGGACTTGTTGTGAATTAGGATGATGTTTAAATTAATCTTGCCGTGTGTTAGGATGATGAGTGAATGGGTCTCGGTGTGAGTTAGGATGATGGGTGAATGGCATTTGGTGTGAGTTAGGATGATGGGTGAAAGCGGGTCGCTGTGAGTTAGGATGATGGGTGAATTGAGCTTGGTATGATTTAGGATGATGGATGAATGGGTCTTGGTGTGAGTTAGGATGATGACAGAATCAGTCTAGTTGTGAGTTAGGATGATGGGTGAATGTGTCTTTGTGTGATTTGGATGGTTGGTGAATGTGTCCCCGTGAGAGTGATGATGATGTGTAAATGTGTTTTGCTGTGAGTTTGGATGATGGGTGAATTGGATTTGGTGTGAGTTTGGATGATGGTTGAATGGACTTGGTGTGAGATTGGATAATGGGTGTATCGGTCTTGGTGTGAGTTAGGATGATGTGTGACTGGTCTTGGTGTGAGTTAGCATCATAGGTGAATGGGGCTCGGTCTGAGTTAGGATGATGGGTGAATGTTTCTTGGGTGTGATTTAGGAGGATGGGTGAATGGGTCTTGTTGTGAGCTAGGATAATAGGTAAATGGGGTTGGGTGTGATCTCGGAAGATTTGCGTATATGTCTTTGTGTGAGTTACGTTTATGAGGTAATTGGGCTTGATGTGAGTTAGGATGACGGTCAATCGGGCTTGGTGTGAGTTAGGATAATGTGCGAATGCGTCTTGTTGTGAGTTAGGATGATGGATTAATGGGCCTTGCTACGAGTTAGTGTGATTGGTGAATGGTGCTCCGCGATAGTTAGGATCTGTGTGAATGGGTCTTGGATTTAGTTAGGATGATGGGTGAATGGGTCTTGTTATGACATAGGATGATAGGTGAATGGAGCCCAGTGTGAGTTCGGATGGTGGGTGAATGGAGTTGGTGTGAGTTAGGATGTTTGATGAATGGACCTTGGTGTGAGCTAGCATGACTGGTGAATGGGTCTTGTTGTGGGTTATGATGACGTATGAATTCGTCTTGTTGTGAGTTAGAAAGTTGGTTAATGAGGTTCATTTTGTGTTAGGATTTTGGGTGAAATGGTCTTGGTGTGAGTTAGGATGATGGGTGAATGGGTCTTGTTGTTTGTTCGGATGTTGGTTGAATGGGTCTTCTTGTGATTTAGGAGAATGGGTGAACGGGGCTTGGTGTGAGTTAGAATGATGGGTGAATGGGTATTTTTGTGAGTTAGGATGGCGGGTTAATTGGGCTTGGTGTGATTTAGGAAGATGGATGAATTGTTCTTGGTGTGAGTTAGCATGATGAGAGAATGGGTCTTGTTGTGAGATTGGATGATGTGTAAATTTCCTTGGTGAGAGTTAGGATGATGGCTGAAAGATCTTGGTGTGACGTAGGATGATGGGTGCATCGTCTTGGTGTGAGTTAGGATGATGGGAGAATGGGTCCTTGTCTGAGATATAATGATGGTTGAATGGAGCTTGGTGTGATTCAGGATGATGGGTCAATTTTTCTTGCTGTGAATTAGGATGATTACTGAATGATTCTTGATGTGAGTTAGGATGATTGGTGAATGGGTCTTGGTCTGAGTTAAGATGATGGGTGAATGGGGTTTGGTGCGAGTTAGGATGATGGGTCAATGGAGTTTGGTGTACGATGCATGATGGGTGAATGAGTCTGTCTGTGATTTAGAATGATGGGTTAATAGGTCTTGGTGTGAGTTAGTTTGTTGTGTGATTGGAACTTGGTGTGGGTTAGGAACATGAGTGAATGGGGCTTCTGGTGAGTTAGGATGATGAGTGAATTGGGCTTGAAGTGAGTCAGGATGGTGGGTGAAAGTGACCCGGTTTCAGTTAGGTTGATGGGTGAATAGTCTTGGTGTGAGTTAGGATGATATGTGAATGGGTCTTGGCGTGAGTTAGGATGATGGGAGAATGGATCTTGTTGTCAGTTAAGGTGATGGGTAAATATGCCTTGGTATAAGTTAGGATGATGGGTGAAAGGGGTTGGCGTGAGTTTGGACGATGTGAGAATGTTTCTTGGTGTGAGTTATGATGATGGGTGAATTGAACACGGTGTGAATTAGGATGGTGGGTGAATGTGTTTTGGGTTGATTTAGGATGATGACTGAATGGGTCTAGGTGTGAGCAATGCTAATGTGGTAATGGGGTTAGGTGTGATCCAGGATGATGTGTGTATGTGTCTTTGTGTGAGTTAAGATGATGGGTAAATGAGGCTTGTTGGGAGTTAGGATGATAGGGCAAGCGGGCTTGATGTGAGTTAGGATTATGGATGAATTGAGCTTGGTGTGAGATAGGATGATGGGTGAATGTGGCTTGGTGTGAGTTAGAATAATGGGTGAATGGGGCTCGGTCTCAGTTAGAAAGGTGGCTCAATGTGTCTTGGTGTGAGTTTGGATGATGTTTGAATGGGGCATGGTTTGAATTAGGATGATGGTCAATCGGGCTTGGTGTGAGTTAGGATGATGGAGGAATGAATCATGGCCTGAGTTAGGATGATGTTTGAATGGGTCTTGGTGTGGGTTATGATGATGGGTGAGTGGGTCTTGGTGTGAGTTAAGATGATTGGTGAATGGGCCTTGGTGTGAGTTAGAATGATGGGTGAATGGGTCTTGGTGTGTGTTTGGATGATGGGTGAATGGGTCTTCTTGTGATTTAGGAGAATGGGTGAATTGAGCTTGGTATGATTTAGGATGATGGATGAATGGGTCTTGCTGTGAGTTAGGATGATGACAGAATCAGTCTAGTTGTGAGTTAGGATGATGGGTGAGAGAGTCTTTGTGTGATTTGAATGGTTGGTGAATGTGTCCCCGTGAGAGTGAGGATGATGGGTAAATGTGTCTTGCTGTGAGTTTGGATGATGGGTGAATGGGATTTGGTGTGAGTTTGGATGATGGTTGAATGGACTTGGTGTGAATTTGGATGATGGGTGTATCGTTCTTGGTGTGAGATGGGATGATGGTGCAACGGGGCTCGGTTTTAATTTGGATGATGAGTGAATAGGTCTTGGTGTGATTCAGGCTGATAGATGAATTGAGCTTGGTGTGATTTAGGATGATGGATGAATGGGTCTTGGTGTGAGTTAAAATGATGGGTGAATGGGTCTTGGTGTGTGTTTGGATGATGGTTGAATGGGTCTTCTTGTGATTTAGGAGAATGGGTGAAAGAGGCTGGTGTGAGTTAGGATGATGGGTGAATGGGTCTTGTTGTGAGTTAGGATGATGGGTGAATTGGGCTAGGTCTGATTTAGGATGATGGATGAATGGGTCTTATTGTGAGTTAGGATGATGGGAGAATGGGTCCTGGTCTCAGA
This sequence comes from Somniosus microcephalus, assembly GCF_052327205.1. Lineage (NCBI taxonomy): Eukaryota > Metazoa > Chordata > Chondrichthyes > Squaliformes > Somniosidae > Somniosus > Somniosus microcephalus. The sequence continues at coordinate 107,740,682 of NC_140990.1, read as the reverse complement.
TATAATGATGGTTGAATGGAGCTTGGTGCGATTCAGGATGATGTGTCAATTGTTCTTGCTGTGAGTTAGGATCATTGGTGAATTGGTCTTGGTGAGAGTTCAGATGATGTTTGAATGGGGCTTGGTGCGTGGTAGGATGATGGGTGAGTGGAATTTGGTGTATGACGGATGATGGGTGAATGAGTCTGGCTGTGATTTAGGATGATGAGATAATGGGTCTTGGTGTGAGTTAGTTGCTGTGTGATTGGAAATTGTTGTGGGTTAGCAACATGGGTGATTCGGGTTTCTGGTGATTTAGGATGATGAGTGAATTGGGCATGTACTGAGTCAGGATGGTGTTTGAAGATGGCTTGGTTTGGGTTAGGTTGATGGGTGAATAGTCCTGGTGTGAGTTAGGATGATGTGTAAATGGGTCTTGGCGTGAGTTAGGATGATGGGTGAATGGGTCTTGGTGTCAGTTAAGTTGATGGGTAAAGATGCCTTGTTATAAGTTAGGATGATTGGTGAACGGGGTTGGCGTGAGTTTGGACGATGGGTGAATGTGTCTTTTTGTGATTTAGGATGATGAGTGAATGGGTCTTGGTGTGAGCAAGGATGATGGCGGACTAGGGTTGTGTGTGATCTAGGATGATATGTATATGGGTCTTTGTGTGAGTTAAGATGATGGGCAAATGGCGCTTGTTGTGAGTTAGGATGATAGGGCAAGCGGGCTTGATGTGAGTTAGGATTATCGATGCATTGATCTTGCTGTGAGATAGGATGATGGGTGAATGTGGATTGGTGTGAGTTAGGATGATGGCTCAATGGGTCTTGGTGTGTGTTTGGATGTTTGTTGAATGGGGCTTGGTTTGAGTTAGGACAAATTCAACATGGATTTACAAAAGGTAAATCATGCTTGACTAATCTACTGGAATTTTTTGAGGATGTAACTGGTAAAATAGATAAGGGAGAACAGTGGATCTGGTGTATTTGGACTGTCAGAAGGCTTTCGATAAGGTCCCGCATAAGAGATTAGCGTGCAAAATTCAGGCACATGGGATTGGGGCAAGGTATTGACTTGGATAGAGAACTGGTTGGCGGACAGAAAGCAAAGAGTTTGAATAAACGGCTCGTTTTCCAAGTGGCAGGCAGTGACTAGTGGGGTACCGCAAGGATCGGTCCTAGGACCCCAGCTGTTCTCCATATATATTAATGATCTGGACGAGGGAATTGGATGTAATATCTCCAAATTTGCAGACGACACAAAGCTGGGGGGAGGGTATGCTGTGAGGAGGATGTCGTGAAACTCCAGCACGATTTGGGCAGGTTGGGTGATTCGGCAGAAACATGGCAAATGCACTATAATGCGGATAAATGTGAGGTTATCCACTTTGGTGGCAAAAACAGGAAGGCAGATTATTATTTGAATGGTAATAGTTTGGGAGAAGGGGAAGTGCAAAGAGACCTGGGTGTTCTTGTACACCAGTCGCGTAAGGTAAGCATGCAGGTGCAGCAGGCGGTTAAGAATGCAAATGGTATGTTGGCCTTCGTAGCAAGAGGGTTCGAGTACAAGAACAAGGATGTCTTGCTACAGTTGTACAGGGCCTTGGTGAGACCACACATTGAGTATTGTGTGCAGTTTTGGTCGCCTTACCTGAGGAAGGATGTTTATGCCATGGAAGGAGTGCAGCGAAGATTCACCAGGCTGATACCTGGGATGGCAGCAATGACGTATGAGGAGAGATTGGGTCGATTGGGTTTATACTCACTGAAGTTTAGAAGATTGAGAGCGGATGTCATCGAAACCTATAAAATCCTGTCAGGCCTGGACAGACTAGATGCAGGAAGGATATTTCTGATGGCCGGGGAGTCCAGAACCAGGGGTCATAGTCTAAGGATAAGGGGTAAGCCATTTAGGACTGAAATGAGGAGGAACTTCTTCACCCAGAGAATGGTGAACCTGTGGAATTCTCTGCCACAGAGGGCGGTGGAGGCCAGTTCATTAAGTATATTCAAGAAAGAGTTGGATATATTTCTTAAGGCTAAAGGGATCAAGGGATATGGGGAGAAGGCAGGGACCGGGTACTGAATTTGGATGATCAGCCATGATCTCATTGAATGGCGGAGCAGGCTCGAAGGGCCGAATGGCCTACTCCTGCTCCTATCTTCTATGTACCTATGTATCTATGATGGTCAATCGGGATTGGTATGAGTTAGGATGATGGATGAATGAATCTTGATCTGAGCTAGGATGATGTTTGAATGGGTCTTGGTGTGGGTTATGATGATGGGTGAATGCGTCTTGTAGTAAGTTAGAATGAATTGTGAATGTTGCTCTTTGTGAGTTAGGATGATGGGTGAATTGGACATGTAGTGAGTTAGGAGGATGGATGAATGAATCTTGGTGTGAGTTAGGTTGATGTGTGAATGTGGCTCGTTGTGAATAAGGTTGATGGCTGAATGGGTCTTGTGTGTGATTTAGGATGCTGAGTGAGTGGGCTGTGGTGTGAGCTAGGCTGAAGGGTGAATGCGGTTGGGTGTGAGTTAAGATGATATGTGAATGGGCCTTGGAGTGAGTTACGATGATGGGTGAATGGGTCTTGGTGTGAGCTCGGTTGATGGGTGTATGGAGCTTGGTGTGATTTAGGATGCTGAGGGAATGTGTCTTAGTGTGAGCTCGGTTGATGGGTGAATGGGTTTGGATGTGATTTAGGATGATGGGTGAATGTGCCTTGCTGTGAGTTAGGATTATGGGTCGCCACCTTGTCGTGGTGGAAAGGCTTGCATCAACCTATGAACCTGTGAGCGATGCCGACGGGAGCATAGGTCTTGGCAGGGTCACCCAAGGCGGTAAGCTCAAGGGGGAGGTTCCAGACGAAGTGCGATCCATACCAAGTCCTCAACGGCGGATCAGGCGGATGATGGTGGTAACTCTGAATCACTTTGGTTCAGGGGCTGCGAGAAGCACCACAACGGCTGTGAAGGTGGAAGAAGGTTGCAGCAGAGAGGGGTCTCCAGTCATTTCGGTTTTTCCTTGCCACTGGACCCTGGCACCTTTTCTGTTAAGGATCGTGTGGTGGCTGGCTGTGCACCAACCACCCCACGCTAAAAGATACCACGCACAGGCGTCCTTCAGAGGGATATACATTTATCTTTACAACATGCCAGCTTAAAGTCCTGTGGCGATCAGTAAGTGGTGATGGCGGCAGGATTGTGAGATCTGGAAGCTCCTAATCACAAGCTGGCACACTAGGCGGTGGGTGTCTGATTCAGTCGTCGGGCTCCTGGATCATTGCAGGGGAGTCCCCCGGCAGCTACATCCATGACTGAGCAGCCCTATTTAGGATCCGCTCTGCTCAACCTGAACAGGGAGGAGGCTAGAAATGGTGCCCCAAAAATAGCCTGCCACAATAACACTCTGTCTGGAATACGGCATCCAGAGGGGTCACCAAAGTGCGGTCCTAAAGACAGAAAATTGAACTTCGGAGCATGGAATGTGCGGACACTAGTAGACAGTGCAACAATTGATCGACCAGAGAGAAGGACGGCCATCGTATGCAGAGAGCTGAAACGATGCAACATTGATATAGCGGCCCTATCTGAAACTCGACCAGCAGAAGAAGGTCAATTGAAGGAGGAGAAGGGGAATTACACATTCTACTGGAAAGGGAAGCCAACGGAAAACCCCCAGATCCATGGAGTTGGATTTGCCATCAAAAATGAACTTGTTAGCCAACTCTCCGAATTTCCTGTGGGAATCAATGAACGCCTCATGAAAATGCGTCTAACCCTATCCAACAATCAGATGGAAACAGTTGTGAGTGCTTATGCTCCCACCGTGGATTCGCTAGATGAAGTAAAGGAGATCTTCTGTGCTGACCTGGATAAAACCTTGTCTGGTATCCCAAAAGACGATAAAGTCATTCTTCTTGGGGACTTCAGTGCCAGGGTCGGTCGGGCTTACCAACTATGCAAAGGTATCATAGGAAAAGAGGGCATCGGAAAGTCCAACTTAAATGGACTTCTTCTTCTCACTAAATGTGCTGAGCACAACCTCATAATCACAAACACTTTCTTCTGATGAAAAAACAAGTACAAAACCTCTTGGAGGCACCCCCGTTCAAAATTGTGGCATCTCATTGACTATGTCATTGTACGGGCAAGGGATCGTCGTGATGTTCTGGTCACTAAGGCCATGTTCAGCACTGATGACTGCTGGACAGGTCATCGCCTTATCCGAGCAACTATGTCCCTCAAACTAAAGCCCAAGATACGTGCTCAGAAGAAGAAATTCCGGCCAAAATTAAACATTGAATGTCTTGCAGACACTGCCATTCAGCAGTGCTTTCAGGATTCCATCAGGCAAAGTCTTCCAAAGGAATATCCACATGATACTGGAGAACATTGGGAACTGCTGAAAGCCACTATCGTCAACACCTCCCAGAACATATTCGGTTGCAAGTCCAGAAAACATCAGGACTGGTTTGATGAGAACGACTCAGAAATTGAGCAGCTCATAGAAAGGACAAGGATAGCTTTCTGCGCCTGGCAAAACGACATCAGCAGCAAGGCCAAAAGAGAGGCTCATGCTAAAGCTAAGGCAGATGTCCAGCAGAGAATAAGGGAGATGAAGAGCAACTGGTGGTCTCAAAAGTCCCTAGAAATACAACGTATGGCTGATACTGGGGACTCCAGAGGCTTCTTCAGTGCCACCAAGGCAGTTTTCGGACCAAGCTACCATGGCTTAAACCCCTTACGCTCTAAGGATGGTTTTACTCTGCTAAAGGAGAAGGAGGCAATTGACACAAGATGGAGGGAGCATTTTCAAGAACTGCTCGAACTGACACAGTAACGCACATCTGGAGTCCATCAATCAATTACCACAGAGACCAGAAAAGGAGGAAATGGGTGTACATCCAAGCATTGTAGAAGTGCAGAATGCCATCAGGTCCATGAAAAACAATAAAGCTGCCGGCTCAGATGGGATTCCAGCAGAAGTCCTTCAAAAAGGTAGCCCTGAGCTCCTGACACACATACATTCCTTCCTCCTAAAAACATGGCAGCAGGAAGAAATTCCACAAGATCTCAGAGACGCTTTGACTGTTACTATCTTTAAAAAGGGGGAAAAGTCGGTGTGTGGAAACTACCGAGGTATCTCCCTTCTTTCTTCCACAGGAAAAGTGGTTGCCCGTGTGCTTGCTAATAGACTTCTGCCGTTATCTGAGGAGGTGCTTCCGGAGTCGCAGTGTGGTTTCTGAGCATCCAGAGGAACAGCTGATATGATCATCACAGCAGGTCAATTACAGGAGAAATGCCGTGAACAAAAGCAACCACTGTTCATAGATTTCATAGACTTAACTAAAGCTTTTGACACCATCCACCGCCAGATTTTATGGCACATCTTGTCTAAACTTGGTTGTCCCGATAAATTCATCTTAGTTCTGAGGCTGCTACATGACAAAATGTCCGCAGCAGTTCTCAGCAGCAGTGGTTCTATTTCAGAGCCCTTTAAATTTGAGACAGGAGTAAAATAGGGCTGCATCATTGCTCCAACCCTTTTTGCAGTGTTCATCTCAGTTATCCTCGATCTTATCGGCAATGACCTGCCCACCGGAATTCAAATCCTTTACTGTACTGATGGCCGACTTTTCAATCTCAACAGGCTTAAGGCCAAGAGCAAAGTCTTCATCACTACCATTATGGAGTTGCAGTATGCAGGTGATAACGCCATCACAGCTCTTTCCGCGCATGATCTACAAAACACCTTGAATGTTTTTTCCAGAGCCTACAAACTTCTGTCCTCACCATGAATATAAAGAATACCCAGGTGCTCCTCCAGCCATCACCTAATCAGCTTGTAACTCCTCCCTCTATAAAGATTGATAATAAAATCCTTGAAAAAGTCAACACCTTTCCATATCTTGGTAGCCATTTATCCTCCAACGCTGACATTGATTCTGAAATTCATCACCGCCTGATTTGTGCAAGTGCAGCCTTTTCTAAACTGAGGAGGAGAGTCTTTGAAAATCTTGACCTCCGAGTCCAAACTAAAATTTTTGTATACAAAGCCATCATCCTTCCCACCCTTTGATATGGAGCTGAAAGCTGGACTACGTACAGTAGACATCTCAAAGCCTTAGAGCAATACCACCAACTCTCTCTATGCAAAATCTTGAGGGTCAGCTGGGAGGACAAGCGTACCAACTGGAGTATACTTGAAGAGGCCAATATCTACAGCAACACTACGCTCATCATGCAGCATCAACTCCGATGGATTGGGCATGTCATTCGCATGTAAGACTCACGTCTCCCAAAACAGGTTCTTTACTCCCAATTGAAGGAAGGGCAGAGGTCTCCTGGTGGTCAAAAAAGCGTTACAAAGATAACATCAAAGTAATCCTTAAAAAGTTCCATATCGATATTAATAACTGGGAGGATACCGCACTGGACAGAGACAATAGGAGAAAATGCATCCACAATGGTGCCACACTACATGAAAAGAATCTCCAGCGTGCCGCTGAGGATAAACGCCAGCGCCATAAGGAGAGACAACAACTTAAGAAGACCCATACTCCAGTTACTACCAATAGTCTTACATGCCCACACTGCAGTAGAGTCTGTGGATCTCGAATTGACCTCCACAGCCACCTAAAGACCCACATAGTAGATGACTGATGAAGGACATACCATACTCGAATTTGAGTGGTCGCCGATGATGATGGGTCTTGTTGGGAGTTGGATGATGGTTGAATGGAACTTGGTGTGATTTAGGATGATGCGTGACTGGGTCTTAATGGGTCTTAGTATAAGCTAGGCTGAAGAAGAATGTATTTGGGTGTGAGTTAAGAAAATGGGTGAATGGGGCTTGGTGTGATTTATGATGATGTGTCAATCGGGCTTGATGTGAGATATGATGATGGATGAATGGGTCTTGTCGTCAGTTAGGATGATAGGTGAATAGTTCTTGGTGTGAGTTAGCATGATGTGTGAATGGAGCTCAGTGTGAGTTAGGATGATGGGTGAATGGTCTTGGTTTGAGTTAGGATGATGGTTGAATGGGTCTCTGTCTGAGTTAGGATGATGGGTGAGTGGGATTTGATGTGAGATAAAAAGATGTGTGAATGGGTCTTGGTCTGAGTTCGAATGATGGGTGAATGATTTTGGTGTGTGTTACGAGGATGGGTAAATGGATCTTTGTGTGAGTTAGGATGATGGGTGAATGGTTTGTTGTGTCTTAGGATGATGGGTGAATGGATCTTAGTGTGAGATGGGTTGATGGGTGAAATCGGTCTTGGTGTGAGTTAGGATGATGGGAGAATGGAGCTTGGTGTGAGATAGGATGATGGGTAAATGGGCTTGGTTTGAGTTAGGATGATGCGTGAAATGTTCTTGGTATGAGTTAGAATGTTGGATGAATGGGTCTTGCTGTGATTTAGGATGAAGTGTGATTGGGACTTGGTGGGATTTAGGATGATGAGTGAATTGTTCTTGGTATAAGCTAGAATGATGGGCGAATGGGGCTGGCTGTGAGTTAAGATGATGGGTGAATTGGGCTTCGTGTGAGTTAGGATGATGGATGAATGGATCTTGGTGTGAGTTAGGATGATGGGTGTATGGTTCTTGGTGTGAGTAATCATGATGGGTGAATGGAGCTCAGTGTGAGTTAGGATGATGGGTGAATGGACTTGATATGATTTAGCATGATTGGTAAATGTGTCTCTGTCTGAGTTAGGATGATGGGTGAATGGGTCTTAGTGTGAGCTAGGATGATGGGTGAATGGGTCTTGTTGTGAGTTAGGATGATGGGTAAATGGGTTTTGGTGTGTGTTAGGATGACGCGTGAATGGGGCTCGGTCTGTGTTAAGATGATGGGTGAATGATTTTGGTGTGTGTTAGGATGATGTGTGAATGGTTATTAGTGTGAGTTAGGATGATGGGTGAATGTGTCTTGGAGTGAGTTACGATGATTAGTGAACAATCTTGGTGTGAGTTAGGATGATGGTGAATGGATCACGTTGTGAGCTAGGATAATGTGTGTATGTGGCTTGATGTGAGTTAGGATGATGGTGAATGGGCTTGTGGTGAGTTAGGATGATAGGTGAATTGCCTTGGTTTAAGTTTCGATGACGGATGAATGGATTTTGTCTTGAGTGAGGATGATGGTTGAATTGGGCTTGGTGTGAGTTTTGATGATGTGTGAATGGTCTTGGTGTGAGTTTCGATGATGGGTGAATGGTTTTGGTTGTGTTAGGATGATGGGTGAATGGATCTTATTGTGAGTTAGGATGATGTGAGAATGGCTCTTGTTGTGGGTTAGGATATTGGGTTAATGCTTTCGTGTGAGTTAGGATGATGGGTGAATGGGTCTTGTTGTGAGTTAGGATGATTGGTGAGTGGGTTTGGTGTGAGTTCGGATGATGTGTGAATGTGTCTTGGTGTGAGTTATGATGACGGGTGAATGTGTTTGTGTGCGTTAGGATGATAGGTCAATGGGCGTCATGTGAGTTAGGATGATGTGTGAATGCGGCTTGGTATGAGTTAGGATGATCGGTGAATGGGTGTTGGTGTGACTTTCGATGATGTGGTAATGGGTCTTGGTGTGAATTAGAATGATGTGTGACTGGGGCTTTTTGTGAGTTTCGACGATCTGTCAACGATTTTATTCTGTGTTAGGATGATGGGTGAATGGATCTTAGTGTGAGTTAGGATGATGGGTATATTAATCTTGGTGTGAGTTCGGATGATGTGTGAATGGGTCTTAGTGTGAGTTAGGATGATGAGTGAATGGGCTTGGTGTGAGTTAGGATGATGGGTGGTTGGGTCTTGTTGTGAGTTAGGATGATGTGTGAATGGTGCTTGGTGTGAGTTAGGATTATGTGTGAATGTGCTTCTTCGTGAGTTAGGATGATGGATGAATGAGTCTTGGTGTAAGTTAGGATGATGGCTAAAAGTGTCTTCTTGTGAGATAGAAGGATGGATGAATGTGGCTTGTTCTGATTTAGGATGATGAAAGAATGCGTCTTGTTTTGAATTAGGATGAGGGGAAAAGGGGGTTGTTTTGATTTAGGATGATGGGTGAATGGGTCTTGGTGTGATTTGGGATGATGAGTGAATGTGACTTGGTGTGATGTAGGATTATGGGTAAGTTGTCTTGGTCAGAGTTAGGATGATGGCTGAATGGACTTGTTGTGATATAACATGATGGGCGATTCGTGCTTCGTGTTTGTTCGAATGATGGGTGAATGTGTCTTAGTGCGATTTATGATGATGGCTGAATGGTTCTTGGTGTGAGTTACGATGTTGAGTGATTGGAACTTGGTGTCAGGTAGGATCATGGGTGAATGCGAATTCAGGTGAGTTAGGATGATGGGTGAATGGGGCTTGTATTGCGTTAAAATGATGGCTGAAGAGGGCCCTGTGTGGGTTAGGATGATGGTTGAATATGTCTTGGTGTGAGTTTTGATGATGGGTGAATAGGTCTTGGTGTCAGTAAAGTTGATGGGTGAATATGCCATGGTATAAGTTAGGATGATGGGTGCAAGCGACTTGATGAGATATTGGAAGATGGATGAAAGTTTCTTGGTGTGAGTAAAAATGATGAGTGAAAGGCGATCGGTGTGACTTAGGATGATGTTTGAATGGGACTTGGTGGCAGTTAGGATGATGAGTGAATGGGTCCTGGTGTAACCTACGATGTTGGGTGAATGGGGCTGGTTGTGAGTTAAGATGATGGGTAAATGGGTCTTGCTGTGAGTTACGATGATGTCACAATCGGGCTTGAAGTGAGTTAGTATGATGAATGAATGGATCTTGATGTGAGATAGAATGATGTGCGAATGGGTCCCTGTCTGAGTTAGGATGATGTGTGAATGGGTCTTGGTGTGAGTTAGAATGATGTGTGAATGGATCCTGCTGTGAGTTAGGGTGATGGGTGAATGGGTCTTAGTGTCAGTTATGATGAAGGGTGAATGGATCTTCGTGTCAGTTAGGACGATGGGTGAATGGTTTTTTGCGTGAGTTAGGATGATGCTTAAATAATATTGGTATGAGTTAGGATAATGTGTGTATGTGGCTTGGTGTGAGTTAGGATGATGGGTGAATGGGCTTGTTGTGAGTTAGGATGATGGGTGAATGGCCTAGGTGTGAGTTTCGATGACGGATGAATGGATTTTGTCTTGAGTTAGGATGATGGGTGAATTGGGCTTGGTGTGCGTTTCGATGATGTGTGATTGGTCTTGGTGGGAGTTTCGATGATGGGTGAATGGTTTGGTGTGTGTTACGATGCTGGGTGAATGGATCTTAATGTGAGTTATGATGATTTGAGAATGGGTCTTGTTGTGAGTTAGGATATTGGGTTAATGGTTTCGTGTGAGTTAGGATGATGGGTGAATGGGTCTTGTTGTGAGTTAGGTTGATTGGTGAGTGGGTTTGGTGTGATTTCGGATGATGTGTAAATGTGTCTTGGTGTGAGTTAGGATGATGAGTGAATGTGTTTGTGTGAGTTAGGATGATGTTTGAATGGGTCTTGTTGTGAGTTATGATGGTAGGTGAATGGGTGTCGTGTGAGTTAGGATGTTGTGTGAATGCGGCTTGGTATGAGTTAGGATGATCTGTGAATGGGTGTTGGTGTGACTTTCGATGATGTGGTAATGGTTCTTGGTGTGAGTTAGGATGATGGGTGACTGGTGATTTTTGTGATGTTCGACGATGTTTCAATGATTTTATTCTGTGATAGGATGATGGGTGAATGGATCTTAGTGTGAGTTAGGATGATGGGTAAATTTATCTTGGTTTGATTTTGGATGATGTGTGAATGGGACTTAGTGTGAGTTAGGATGATGGGTAAATGGGCTTGGTGTGAGTTAGCATGATGGGTGATTGGGACTTGTTGTGAGAGAGGATGATTTGTGAATGGTGCTTGGTGTGAGTTAGGATTATGGGTGAATGTGGTTCTTTGAGGGTTGGGATGATGAAATGAATGAGTCTTGGTGTAAGTTAGGATGATGGGTAAAAGTTTCTTCTTGTGAGATAGAAGGATGTAGGAATGTGGCTTGGTTTGATTTAGGATGATGAAATAATGCGTCTTGTTTTGAGTTAGGAAGTGGGGAAAAGGGGGCTTGTTTTGATGTAGGATGATGAGTGAATGTGACTTGTCATGATATAAGATGATGGGTGATTCGTGCTTCGTGTCTGTTCGAATGATGGGTGAATGTGTCTTAGTGCGTTTTATGACGATGGCTGAATGGGGCTTGGTGTGAGTTACGATGTTGAGTGATTGGAACTTGGTGTCAGTTAGGATCATGGGTGAATGCCAATTCTGGTGAGTTCGGATGACGGGTGAATGGGGATTGTCATGAGTTAGGATGATGGCTGAATGGGGCTTGTTGTCAGTTAAAATGATGGGTGAAGAGGGTCCTGTGTGGGTTAGGATGATGGTTGAATATGTCTTGGTGTGAGTTTGGATGATGGGTGAATAGGTCTTTGTGTCAGTAAAGTTGATGGGTGAATATGCCTTGGTATAAGTTAGGATGATGGGTGCAAGCGACTTGGTGAGATATTGGAAGATGGATGAAAGGTTCTTGGTGTGAGTTACAATGATGGGTGAATGGGGATCGATGTGACTTAGGATGATGGTTGAATGGGACTTGGTGGCAATTAGGATGATGAGTGATTGGGTCTTGGTGTAAGCTAGGACGATGGGTGAATGGGGCTGGGTGTGAGTTAAGATGATGTGAAAATGGGGCTTGGTGTGAGTTACGATGATGTCACAATCGGGCTTGAAATGAGTTAGCATGATGAATGAATGGATCTTGATGTGAGATAGAATGATATGCGAATGGGTCTCTCTCTGAGTAAGGATGATGTGTGAATGGGTCTTGGTGTGAGTTAGGATCATGTATGAATGGATCTTGGTGTGAGTTAGGATGCTGGGAGAATGGAGCTTGGTGTGAGTTAGGATGATGGGTGCATGGGTCTTGGTGTGAGTTAGGATGAAGTGTGGATGGATCTTGGTGTGAGTTAGGATGATGTGTGAATGGATCTTAGTGCCAGTTAGGACGATGGGTGAATGGTTCTTGGTGTGAGTTAGGATGATGCGTAAATAAGTCTTGGTATGAGTTAGGATAATCTGTGTATGTGGCTTGGTGTGAGTAAGGATGAAGGGTGAATGGGCTTGTTGTGAGATAGGATGATGAGTGAATGGCCTTGGTGTGAGTTTCGATGATGGATGAATGGATTTTTTCTTGATTTAGGATGATGGGTGAATTGGGCCTGGTGTGAGTTTCGATGAAGTGTGAATTGTCTTGGTTTGAGTTTCAATGATGGGTGAATGTTTTTGGTGTGTGTTAGGATGATGGTGAATGGATCTTATGGTGAGTTAGGATGATGTGAGAATGGGTCTTGTTGTGAGTTAGGATATTGGATTAATGGTTTCGTGCATATAGGATGATGTGTGAATGCTCTCACATTGAACAACTTCTCCTTTAACTCCACTCATATCCTCCAAATCAAAGGTGTTGCCATGAGTATCCGCATGGGTCCTAGCTATGCCTGCCTTTTCGTGGGCTATGTGGAACTATCTTTGTCCCAGTCCTACTCGGATCCCCTCCCTCACCTCTTTTTTCGATACATTGATGACTGTATCGGTGCCGTTTCCTGCTGTCGCCCTGAACTAGACAATTTCATTCACTTTGCCTCCAATTTCCACCCTTCCCTCACCATCACATGGTCCATCTCTAACTCTTCCCTTCACTTCCTCGACTTCTCCGTCTCCATCTCTGGGGATAGGTTATCGAGCAATATTCACTACAAGCCCACTGACTCCCACAGGTACCTGGACTACACTTCCTCCCACCCAGCTTCCTGTAAGGACTCTATTCCATTCTCCCAATTTCTCCGTCTCCGCCGCATCTGCGCCGATGATGCCACCATCCACACCAGTGCTTCAGACATGTCTTCCTTTTTCCGCAACCGAGGATTCCCCTCTACCTTGGTTGACACTGCCCTCGACCGTGTCAGTTCTATCTCCCGCACTTCTGGCCTCACCCCTGCCCCTCCCTCCCAGAACTACGATAGGGCTCCCCTTGTCCTCACCTTATCACCCCACCAGCCTCCACATTCAATGGATCATCCTCCAGCATTTCCGCTACCTCCAAACTGAACCCACCACCAAACGTATCTTCCCCTCCCCTCCCCTTTCAGCATTCCGCTGGGACCGCTCCCTCCGAGAAACCCTAGTCCACTCCTCTATCACCCCAAACAGCCCTTCCCATTCGTCTGGCACCTTCCCGTTCAAGCGGAGGAGATGTAACACCTGCCCCTATACCTCCGCCCTTCCCACTGTCCAGGGCCCCAAACACGCCTTCCAGGTGAAACAGTGATTTACTTGTACTTCTCGCAATCTAGAATACTGTATTCGCTGCTCACGATGCGGTCTCCTCTACATTGGGGAGACCAAACGCAGATTGGTGACCGCTTTGCGGAACACCTGTGTTCAGTCTGTAAGGGTGACCCCGAGCTTCTGGTCGCCTGTCATTTTAATTCACCGCTCCATTCCCACTCAGACCTCACCGTCCTTGGCCTCTTGTATTGTTCCACGTAAGCTCAATGTAAACTCAAGGAACAGCAACTCATCTTCCGATTAGGCATTCTGCAGCCTTCCAGACTCAATATCGAGTTCAACAATTTCAGGTCATATTCTCTGCCCCTATTTCATTTTTTCTTGTAATTTTTCCACTCCTTTCCCCCCCTCGCCCTTTCGTTTTGTTTCTCTCTCAAACCTGGCAGCTATCTCTTGCCCTGCCAGTACACTTTACACCTAATCTCAGCCTATTACCATCTCGTCTAGCTTCTAATACCTTTTATTGTCTCTTTTTCTTATTTAGTTTCTTTTATACCTTTGTCCAATCGCAGCCCTGCCTCCGATCTATCTTCTTTCCTTTCCAGTTTTGAAGAAGGGTTCGACCCGAAACGTCAACTCAAATCTTAGTGTGCGTTAGGATGATGGGTAAATGGATCTTGGTGTGAGTTAGGATGATGGGTGAATGGGTTCCTGTGAGTTAGAGTGATGGGTGAATTGGTCTTGTTGTGAGTTAGGATGATAGGTGGCTGGCCGTCGTGTGAGTTAGGATGATGTGTGAATGCAGCATGCATGAGTTAGGATGATGGATGAATGGCTCTTGTTGTGAGTTAGAATGATGGGTGACTGGGGCATTTTGTGAGATTCCAAGATGTGTCAATGATTTTCGTGTGTGTTAGGAAGATGGGAGAATGGATCTTAGTATGAGTTAGGATGATGGGTGAATGGGCTTCTTGTGAGGTAGGATGATGGGTGATTGGCTAAAGTTGTGAGATTTGATAATGGATAAATTGGGTTCGAGTGAGATATGATGATGAGTTAATGGGACTTGGCGTGAGTTAGGATGATGGGTGAATGGTATGGTGTGAGTTAGGATGACGGGTGAATGGTACTTGTTGTGAGTTAGGATGATGAGTGAATGGGCTTGTTGTGAGTTAGGATGATGTGTGAACGGGTCTTGGTGTGAGTTAGGATGATGGGTGAATGGGGTTTGGTGTGAGTTCGGATGATGGGTAAAAGGGTTTTGTTGTGAGTTAGGATGATGGATGAATTGGGTTGGAGTGAGATATGATGATGGGTGAATTGGTCTTGGTGTGAGTTAGAATGATGGGTGAATTACCTTGGTGAATTAGGATGATGGGTGAAGGGGGCTTGGTGTGAGACAGGATGATGGTTCCATTGGGATGGTGTGAGCTAGGATGACGAATGATTGCATCTGTGTGTGATTTAGCATGATGGGTGAATGGGTCTTGTTGTGGGTTAGGATGATATATGAATGCGTCTTGTTGTGAGTTACAGTGATGGGTGAATGTGGTTCTTTGTGACTAAGGATGATGGGTGAATGAGTCTTGGTGTGAGTTAGGATGATGGGTGAATGTGTCTTGGTGTGAGTTACAATGATGGGTGAATGGCTCTTGGTGTATGTTTGGATGATTTGTGAATGGGTATTCGTGTGATTTAGGATGACGGGTGAATGGGGCTTGCTTTGAGTTAGGATGATGATTGAATAGGTCTTGTTGTGAGTTAGGATGACGGGTAAATGTGACTTGTTTTGATTAAGGTGATTTGTGAATGGGTCTGTGAGTTAAGATGATGAGTGAATAGGGTTTGTTGTGAGTTTGGATGATGGGTAAATTGTCTTGGTGAGAGTTGGATGATGGCTGAATGGGCTTGGTGTGAGTAAAGCTGATGGGTGAATCGTGCTTCCCGTGCGTTAGGATGATGTGTGGATGTTTCTTAGTGTGACTTAGGATGATGTGCGAATGGAGTTTGCTGTGGGATATAATGATGGGTGAATGAGTCCTGCTGTGATTTAAGATGATGGGTGAATGGGTCTTGGTGTGAGTTATGCTGTTGAGTGATTGAAACTTGGTGTGAGTTAGGATCATGTGTGAATGGGGATTGTGGTGAGTTAGGATGATGGGTGAATGGGCTTGTAGTGTGTTAAGATATGTGAATGGGTCTTGGTGTGAGTTAGGCTGATGTGTGAATGGGTCTTGGTGTTAGTACATTGATGGGTGAATATGCCTTGGAATAAGTTAGGATAATGGGTGAAATGGGCTTGGTGTAAGTTTGGAGGATGGGTGATTCGTTGTTGGTGTGAGTTAGAATGATGGTGTTTGGTGCTTTGTGTAACTTAGGATGATGGCTGAATGGGACTTGGTGTGATTTAGGATGATGCGTGAAAGGGTCTTCGTATAATCTTTGATGGCGTGTCAATGGGGTTGCGTGTGAGTTAATATGATGGATGAATGGAGCTTAGTTTGAGTTACGATGATGAGTGAATGAGGCTTGGTGAGAGTTAGGATGACGTGTGAATTCATTTTGCTGTGGGTTAGGCTGAAGGTTGAATGGGTCTTGGTTTCAGTTAGGATGATTCGTGAATGGCTCTTGGTGTGAGTTAGGATGATGCGTGAATGGGTTTTGATGTGAGTTAAGAAGATGGGTGAATGGGGCTTAGTATGAGTTACGATGATGTGTCAATCGGGCTTCATGTGAGCTAGGATGATGGATGAATGGGTCTTGGTGTCAGTTAGGATGAATGGTGAATGGTGCTTGGTGTGAGTTAGGCTGTTGAGTGATTGGAACTTGGTGTGTGTTAGGATCATAGGTGAATGGGGCTTGTGGTGAGTTGGATGATGGGTAATTGGGATTGTCGCGAGTAAGAATGAAATGTGAATGGGGCTCGGTGTGAGTTAGGATGATGCTTGAATGTGTCTTGGTGTGAGTTTGCATGATGGGTCAGTGGGTCTTGGTGTGAGTTATGCTGGTGTGTGAATGGGTCATAGTGTTAGTAATTTTGATGGTTGAATATGCCTTGGTATAAGTTAGGATAATGGGTAAATTGGGCTTGGTGTGAGTTTGGAGGATGGGTGGTTGGTTGTTGGTGTGAGTTAGAATGATGGGTGAATGGTGCTTCGTGTGACTTAGGATGATGGCTGAATGGGACTTGGTGTGATTTAGGATGATGCGTGAATGGGACTTAGTGTAAGCTAGGATGAAAATGAATGGGTTTAGCTGTAAGTTAAGAAGATGGGTGAATGGGGCTTGGTGCGAGTTACGAAGATGTGTCAATCGGTCTTGATGCGAGTTAGGATGATGAGTGAATGGGGCTTGTGTAAGCCAGGTTGATGTGTCAATGAGTTTGTGTTTGAGTTAAGATGATGGGTGAATGGAGCTTATTTTGAGTTACGATGATGAGTGAATGGGACTTGGTATGAGTTAGGATGATGTGTGAATGAGATTTGCTGTGGGTTAGGATGAATGGTGAATGGGTCTTGGTGTGAGTTATGATGCTGGTTGAATGGGTCTCGGTCTGAGTTCGGATGATGGGTAAATGGTTTTGGTGTGTGTTAGGATGATGGGTGAATGGATCTTGGTGTGAGTTCGGATAATGGGTGAATGGGTCTTTGTGTGAGTTAGGATGATGGATGAATGGGGCTTGGTGTGAGTTAGGATGATGGGTAAAAACATCTTGATGTGAGTTAGGATGATGGATGAATTGGGTTGGAGTGTGATATAATGATGTGTGAATGGGTCTTGGTGTGAGTTAGGATGATGGATGTTTAATCTTGTTGTGAGTTAGGATGATGTGTGAGTTGGTCTTGTTGTGATGGGTGAATGGGCTTTTTTGTGAGTAAGGATGATAGATGAATGGGACTTGCTGTTAATTTAGATGATGGGTGAACGGGGCCTGGTGTTAGTCAGGATGATGGTTCCATTGGGCTTGGTGTGAGCTAGGATGACAAAAGCATGAATCTGTGTGTGATTTAGCATGATGGGTGAATTGGTCTTGTTGTGGGTTAGGATGATGGTTCAATGCGTCTTGTTGTGAGTTAGAATGAGGGGTGAATGTGGTTCTTTGTGAGTTAGGATGATGGGTGAAAGTATCTTGGTGTGAGTTACAATGATGCGTGAATGGCTCTTGGTGTGTGTTTGGATGACGGATGAATGGGTCTTCGTGTGATTAAGGATGATGGGTGAATGGGCATGGCTTTGAGTTAGGATGATGTTTGAATCAGTTTTGTGCTGAGTTAGGATGTCAGGTAAATGTGACATGTTTTGATTTAGGATGATGGGTGAATGGGTTTATGAGTTAAGATGCTGAGTGAATGGGTCTTGATGTGAGTTAGGATGATGGGTAAATTGCCTTGGTATAATTTATGTTAATGGTAAAATGGGCTTGGTGTAAGTTTTGAGCATGGGTGATTGGTTGTTGGTGCGAGTTAGAATGATGGGTGAATGGTGCTTCTTGTGACTTAGGATGATCACTGAATGGGACTTGGTGTGATATAGGATGATGAGAGAAATGCTCTTAGTCTAAGCTGCGATGATGGTGAATGGGTTTGGGTGTGAGTTAAGAAGATGGGTGAATGGGGCTTGGTGTGAGTTATGCTGATGTGTAAATCGGGCTTGACGTGAGTTAGGATTATGGATGAATGGGTCTTGGCGTCAGTTAGGATGATTGGCGAATGGTTCTTGGTGTGAGTTAGGCTGTTGAGTGATTGGAACTTGGTGTGTGTTAGGATCATGGGTGAATGGGGCTTGTGGTGAGTTGGGATGATAGGTGAATGGGCTTGTAGTGACTTTGGATGAAATGTGAATGGAGCTCGGTGTGAGTTAGGATGATGGTTGAATGTATCTTGGTGTGAGTATGCATGATATATCATTGAGTCTTGGTGTGAGTTAGGCTGATGTGTGAATGGGTCTTAGTGTTAGTAATGTTAATGAGTGAATATGCCTTGGTAAAATTTATGATAATGGGTGAAATGGCCTTGTTGTGAGTTTGTAGGATGGGTGGTTGGTTGTTGGTGTGAGTTAGAATGATGGGTGAATGGTGCTTCGTGTGACTTAGGATGATGGCTGAATGGGACTTGGTGTGATTTAGGATGATGCGTGAAGGTGACTTAGTTTGTGCTAGGAGAATGATGAATGGGTTTGGGTGTGAGTTAAGAAAATGGGTGAATGGGGCTTGGTGTGAGCCACGATGATGTGTCAAACAGGCTTGATGTGAGTTAGGATGATGAGTGAAAGGGCCTTGTGTAAGCTAGGTTGATGCGTCAATGGGGTGGGTGTGAGTTAAGATGATGGGTGAATGAAGCTTATGGTGAGTTACGATTATAAGTGAATGGGGCTTGGTGTGAGTTAGGATGATGTGTGAATGAGTTATGCTGTGGGCTAGGGTGAACGGTAAATGGGTCTTGGTGTGAGTTATGATGCTGGTTGAATGGGGCTCTGTCTGAGTTCGGATGATGGGTAAAAGTGTCCTGTTGTGAGTTAGGATGATGGTTGAATTGGGTTGGAGTGTGATATGATGATGGATGAATGAGTCTTGGTGTGAGATAGGATGATGGGTGAATGATCTTGGTGTGAGTTAGGATGATGGGTGAATGGGTCTTGTTGTGTGATTGGCTGATGGTGAATGGGCTTGTTGTGAGTTAGGATGATAGACGAATGGGAATTGCTGTGAGTTAGGATGATGGGAGAATGGGTCTTGGTGTGAGTTTCATGATTGGTGAATGGTCTTGGTGTGAGTTTAGATGATGGGTGATTGGATTTTGTTGTGAGTTAGAATGATGGCTGACTTGGGCTTGGTGTGAGTTTCGATGATGTGTGAATGGTCTTGGTGTGAGTTTTGATGATGGGTGAATGGATCTTAGTGTGCGTCAGGATGCTGGGTGAATGGATCTTGGTGTGAGTTAGGATGATGGGCGAATGGGTCTTGTTGTGAGTTCGGATGATGGGTGAATGGGTTCGTGTGAGTTAGAGTGATGGGTGAATTGGTCTTCTTGTGATTTAGGATAATAGGTGAATGGGCGTCGTGTGAGTTAGGATGATGTGTGAATGCGGATTGGGTGAGTTAGGATGATGGCTAAATGGCTCTTGGTGTGAGTTAGGATGATGGGTGGATGGGGCTATTTGTGAGATTCCATGATGTTTCAATGATTTTCGTGTGTGTTAGGAAGATGGGTGAATGGATCTTACTTTGAGTTAGGATGAAGTGTAATTTACACTTGGTGTCAGTTAGGATGATGTGCGAATGGGTCTTAGTGTGAGTTAGGATGATGGGTGAATGGGCTTCTTGTGAGGTAGGATGATGGGTGATTGACTATAGTTGTGAGATTGGATGATGGATAAATTGGGTTGGAGTGAGATAGGATGATGAGTTAATGGGACTTGCTGTGAGTTAGGAAGATGGGTGAATGGCATGGTGTGATTTAGGATGATGGATGAATGGGACTTGTTGTGAGTGAGGCTGATGGGTGAATGTTTCTTGGTGTGAGTTAGGATGATGGGTGAATGGGGTTTGGTGCGAGTTCGGATGATGGGTAAATGGGTCTTGTTGTGAGTTAGGATGATAGATGAATTGGGTTGGAGTGAGATATGATGATGGGAGAATTGGTCTTGGTGTGAGTTAGAATGATGGGTGAAAGATCTTGGTGTGAGTTAGGATGATGGGTGAAGGGGGCTTGGTGTGAGTCAGGATGATGGTTCCATTGGGATGGTGTGAGCTAGGATGACGAATGAATGAATCTATGTGTGATTTAGCATGATGTGTGAATGGGTCTTGTTGTTGGTTAGGATGATGGTTGAATGCGTCTTGCTGTGAGTTACAATGATGGGTGAATTTGGTACTTTGTGACTTAGGATGATTGATGGATGAATGAGTCTTGGTGTGAGTTAGGATGATCGGTGACTGTGTCTTGGTGTGAGTTACAATGATGGGTGAATGGCTCTTGGCGTGTGTTTGGATGATATTTGAATGGGTATTCGTGTGACTTAGGATGATGGGTGAATGGGGCTTGCTTTGAGTTAGGAAGATGTTTGTATAGGTCTTGTTGTGAGTTCGGATGACGGGTGAATGGATTTTTTTGTGAGTTAGGATGATGGCTGACTTGGGCTTGGTGTGAGTTTCAATGATGCGTGAATGGTCTTGTGAGTTAGGATGATGGGTGAATGGGTTCGTATGAGTTATAGTGGTGGCTGATTTGGTCTGGATGTGAGTTAGGATGATAGGTGAATGGGCGTCGTGTGTGTTAGGATGATGTGTGAATGCGGCATGGGTGAGTTAGGATGATGGCTGAATGGCTCTTGGTGAGTTAGCATGATGGGTGACTGGTGCTTTTTGTGAGATTCCATGATGTGTCAATGATTTTCTTGTGTGTTAGGAAGATGGGTGAATGGATCTTAGCGTGAGTAAGGATGAAGGGTAAATTACACTTGGTGTCAGTTATGATGATGTACGAATGGGTCTTAGTGTGAGTTAGGAAGATGCGTGAATGGGCTTCTTGTGAGTTAGGATGATGGGTGATTGGCTATAGTTATGAGATTGGATGATGGATAAATTTGGTTGGAGTGAGATAGGATGATGTGTGAATGGGACTTGGTGTGAGTTAGGATGATGGGTGAATGGTATGGTGTGAGTTAGGATGATGGGTGAATGGCACTTGTTGTGAGTTATGATGATTGGTGAATGGGACATGGTGTGAGTTAGGATGCTGGATGAATTCGGTTGCAGTGAGAGAGGATGATGGGTGTATGGGTCTTGGTGTGTGTCAGGATGATAGATGAATGGGACTTGGTGTGAGTTAGAATGATGGGTGAACGGGGCTTGGTGTGAGTCAGGAAGTTTGTTCCATTGGGCTTGGTGTGATTTAGGATGATTGGGGATTGGCTATTGTTCTGAGATTGGATGATGGGTGAATGGTTCTTTGTGTGAGTTAGAATGATGTGTGAATGAATCTTAATCTCTGTTAGGATGATGGGTGAATGGGTCTTGGTGTGAGTTAGGATGATGGAAGAATGGAGCTTGGTGTGAGTTAGGATGGTGGGTGAATGGGACTTGTTGTGAGTTAGGGTGATGGGTGAATGGGCTTGTTGTGAGTTAGGATGATGGTGAATGGGTCTTGGTGTGAGTTAGGATGATGGGTGAATGGGGTTTGGTGGGAGTTCGGATGATGTGTAAAAGGGTCTTGTTGTGAGTTGGATGATGGATGAATTGGGTTGGAGTGAGATATGATGATAGGTGAATTGCTCTTGGTGTGAATTAGAATGATGGGTGAAAGTTCTTGTTGTGAGTTAGGATGATGGGTGAAAGGGGCTCGGTGTGAGTCAGGTTGATGGTACCATTGTGATTGTGTGAGCTAGGAAGACGAATGAATGAATCTGTGTGTGATTTAGCATGATGGGTGAATGGGTCTTGTTGTGGGTTAGGATGATGGTTGAATGCGTCTTGTTGTGAGCTACAATGATGGGTGAATGTGGTTCTTTGTGACTTAGGAAGATGGATAAATGAGTCTTGGTGTGAGTTAGGATGATGGGTGACTGTGTCTTGGTATGTGTTACAAAGATGGGTGAATGGCTCTTGGTGTGTGTTCGGATGATTTGTGAATGGGTATTCCTTTGACTTAGGATGATGCGTGAATGGGGCTTGCTTTGAGTAAGGATGATGTGTGAAAAAGTCTTGTTGTGAGTTAGGATGACGGCTAAATGTGACTTGTTTTGATTTAGGATGATGGGTGAATGGGTCTGTGAGTTAAGATGATGAGTCAATGGGTTTTGGTGTGAGTTAGGATGATGAGTAAATTGTCTTGGTGAGAGTTAGGATGATGGCTGAATGGGCTTGGTGTGAGTAAAGATGATGGGTGAATTGTGCTTCTTGTGCGTTAGGATGATGGGTTGATGTTTCTTAGTGTGAGTTAGGATGATGTGTGAATGGAGTTTGCTGTGGGATTTGATGATGGGTGAATGAGTCCTGCTGTGATTTAAGATGATGGGTGAATGGGACTTGGTGTGAGTTAGGATCATGGGAGAATGGGGATTGTGGTGAGTTAGGATGATGTGTGAATGGGCTTGTATTGAGTTAGGATATGTGAATGAGTCTTGGTGTGTGTTAGGCTGATGTGTGAATGGGTCTTGGTGTTAGTACAGTTGATGGGTGCATATTCCTTGGTATAAGTTAGGATAATATGTAAAATGGGCTTGGTGTTAGTTTGGAGGATGGGTGGTTGGTTGTTGGTGTGAGTTAGAATGATGGGTGAATGGTGCTTCGTGTGACTTAGGATGATGGCTGAATGGGACTTGGTGTGATTTAGGATGATGCGTGAATGTGACTTAGTTTATGCTAGGAGAATGATGAATGGGTTTGGGTGTGAGTTAAGAAGATGGGTGAATGGGGCTTGGTGTGAGCCACGATGATGTGTCAAACAGGCTTGATGTGAGTTAGGATGATGAGTGAAAGGCCTTGTGTAAGCTAGGTTGATGTGTCAATGGGGTGGGTGTGAGTTAAGATGATGGGTGAATGAAGCTTATGGTGAGTTACGATTATAAGTAAATGGGGCTTGGTGCGAGTTAGGATGATGTGTGAATGAGTTATGCTGTGGGTTAGGATGAACGGTGAATGGGTCTTGGTGTGAGTTATGATGCTGGTTGAATGGGGCTCTGTCTGAGTTCGGATGATGGGTAAAAGTGTCCTGTTGTGAGTTAGGATGATGGTTGAATTGGGCTGGAGTGTGATATGATGATGGATGAATGAATCTTGGTGTGAGATAGGATGATGGGTGAATGATCCTGGTGTGAGTTAGGATGATGGGTGAATGGGTCTTGTTGTGTGATTGGATGATGGTGAATGGGCTTGTTGTGAGTTAGGATGATAGATGAATGGGAATTGCTGTGAGTTAGGATGATGGGAGAATGGGTCTTGGTGTGAGTTTCATGATTGGTGAATGGTCTTGGTGTGAGTTTAGATGATGGGTGATTGGATTTTGTTGTGAGTTAGAATGATGGCTGACTTGGGCTTGGTGTGAGTTTCGATGATGTGTGAATGGTCTTGGTGTGAGTTTTGATGATGGGTGAATGGATCTTAGTGTGCGTCAGGATGCTGGGTGAATGGATCTTGGTGTGAGTTAGGATGATGGGCGAATGGGTCTTGTTGTGAGTTCGGATGATGGGTGAATGGGTTC
Source organism: Somniosus microcephalus (assembly GCF_052327205.1). Lineage (NCBI taxonomy): Eukaryota > Metazoa > Chordata > Chondrichthyes > Squaliformes > Somniosidae > Somniosus > Somniosus microcephalus. The sequence goes on along the minus strand of NC_140990.1, from coordinate 107,717,165 downwards.
GTGTGAGTTAGAGTGATGGGTGAATTGGTCTTCTTGTGATTTGGGATGATAGGTGAATGGGCGTCGTGTGAGTTAGGATGATGTGTGAATGCGGATTGGGTGAGTTAGGATGATGGCTAAATGGCTCTTGGTGTGAGTTAGGATGATGGGTGGATGGGGCTATTTGTGAGATTCCATGATGTTTTAATGATTTTCGTGTGTGTTAGGAAGATGGGTGAATGGATCTTACTTTGAGTTAGGATGAAGTGTAATTTACACTTGGTGTCAGTTAGGATGATGTGCGAATGGGTCTTAGTGTGAGTTAGGATGATGGGTGAATGGGCTTCTTGTGAGGTAGGATGATGGGTGATTGGCTATAGTTGTGAGATTGGATGATGGATAAATTGGGTTGGAGTGAGATAGGATGATGAGTTAATGGGACTTGCTGTGAGTTAGGAAGATGGGTGAATGGCATGGTGTGATTTAGGATGATGGATGAATGGGACTTGTTGTGAGTTAGGCTGATGGGTGAATGTTTCTTGGTGTGAGTTAGGATGATGGGTGAATGGGGTTTGGTGCGAGTTCGGATGATGGGTAAATGGGTCTTGTTGTGAGTTAGGATGATAGATGAATTGGGTTGGAGTGAGATATAATGATGGGTGAATTGGTCTTGGTGTGAGTTAGAATGATGGGTGAAAGATCTTGGTGTGAGTTAGGATGATGGGTGAAGGGGGCTTGGTGTGAGTCAGGATGATGGTTCCATTGGGATGGTGTGAGCTAGGATGACGAATGAATGAATCTATGTGTGATTTAGCATGATGTGTGAATGGGTCTTGTTGTTGGTTAGGATGATGGTTGAATGCGTCTTGCTGTGAGTTACAATGATGGGTGAATGTGGTACTTTGTGACTTAGGATGATTGATGGATGAATGACTCTTGGTGTGAGTTAGGATGATCGGTGACTGTGTCTTGGTGTGAGTTACAATGATGGGTGAATGGCTCTTAGCGTGTGTTTGGATGATATTTGAATGGGTATTCGTGTGACTTAGGATGATGGGTGAATGGGGCTTGCTTTGAGTTAGGAAGATGTTTGTATAGGTCTTGTTGTGAGTTCGGATGACGGGTGAATGGATTTTGTTGTGAGTTAGGATGATGGCTGACTTGGGCTTGGTGTGAGTTTCAATGATGTGTGAATGGTCTTGTGAGTTAGGATGATGGGTGAATGGGTTCGTATGAGTCATAGTGGTGGCTGATTTGGTCTGGATGTGAGTTAGGATGATAGGTGAATGGGCGTCGTGTCTGTTAGGATGATGTGTGAATGCGGCATGGGTGAGTTAGGATGATGGCTGAATGGCTCTTGGTGAGTTAGCATGATGGGTGACTGGTGCTTTTTGTGAGATTCCATGATGTGTCAATGATTTTCTTGTGTGTTAGGAAGATGGGTGAATGGATCTTAGCGTGAGTAAGGATGAAGGGTAAATTACACTTGGTGTCAGTTATGATGATGTACGAATGGGTCTTAGTGTGAGTTAGGAAGATGCATGAATGGGCTTCTTGTGAGTTAGGATGATGGGTGATTGGCTACAGTTATGAGATTGGATGATGGATAAATTTGGTTGGAGTGAGATAGGATGATGTGTGAATGGGACTTGGTGTGAGTTAGGATGATGGGTGAATGGTATGGTGTGAGTTAGGATGATGGGTGAATGGCACTTGTTGTGAGTTATGATGATTGGTGAATGGGACATGGTGTGAGTTAGGATGCTGGATGAATTCGGTTGCAGTGAGAGAGGGTGATGGGTGTATGGGTCTTGGTGTGTGTCAGGATGACAGATGAATGGGACTTGGTGTGAGTTAGGATGATGGGTGAACGGGGCTTGGTGTGAGTCAGGAAGTTTGTTCCATTGGGCTTGGTGTGATTTAGGATGATTGGGGATTGGCTATTGTTCTGAGATTGGATGATGGGTGAATGGTTCTTTGTGTGAGTTAGAATGATGTGTGAATGAATCTTAATCTCTGTTAGGATGATGGGTGAATGGGTCTTGGTGTGAGTTAGGATGATGGAAGAATGGAGCTTGGTGTGAGGTAGGATGGTGGGTGAATGGGACTTGTTGTGAGTTAGGGTGATGGCTGAATGGGCTTGTTGTGAGTTAGGATGATGGTGAATGGGTCTTGGTGTGAGTTAGGATGATGGGTGAATGGGGTTTGGTGGGAGTTCGGATGATGTGTAAAAGGGTCTTGTTGTGAGTTGGATGATGGATGAATTGGGTTGGAGTGAGATATGATGATGGGTGAATTGCTCTTGGTGTGAATTAGAATGATGGGTGAAAGTTCTTGTTGTGAGTTAGGATGATGGGTGAAAGGGGCTCGGTGTGAGTCAGGATGATGGTACCATTGTGATTGTGTGAGCTAGGAAGACGAATGAATGAATCTGTGTGTGATTTAGCATGATGGGTGAATGGGTCTTGTTGTGGGTTAGGATGATGGTTGAATGCATCTTGTTGTGAGCTACAATGATGGGTGAATGTGGTTCTTTGTGACTTAGGAAGATGGATAAATGAGTCTTGGTTTGAGTTAGGATGATGGGTGACTGTGTCTTGGTATGTGTTACAATGATGGGTGAATGGCTCTTGGTGTGTGTTCGGATGATTTGTGAATGGGTTTTCCTTTGACTTAGCATGATGCGTGAATGGGGCTTGCTTTGAGTAAGGATGATGTGTGAATAGGTCTTGTTGTGAGTTAGGATGACGGCTAAATGTGACTTGTTTTGATTTAGGATGATGGGTGAATGGGTCTGTGAGTTAAGATGATGAGTCAATGGGTTTTGGTGTGAGTTAGGATGATGAGTAAATTGTCTTGGTGAGAGTTAGGATGATGGCTGAATGGGCTTGGTGTGAGTAAAGATGATGGGTGAATTGTGCTTCTTGTGCGTTAGGATGATGGGTTGATGTTTCTTAGTGTGAGTTAGGATGATGTGTGAATGGAGTTTGCTGTGGGATTTGATGATGGGTGAATGAGTCCTGCTGTGATTTAAGATGATGGGTGAATGGGACTTGGTGTGAGGTAGGATCATGGGAGAATGGGGATTGTGGTGAGTTAGGATGATGTGTGAATGGGCTTGTATTGAGTTAGGATATGTGAATGAGTCTTGGTGTGAGTTAGGCTGATGTGTGAATGGGTCTTGGTGTTAGTACAGTTGATGGGTGCATATTCCTTGGTATAAGTTAGGATAATGTGTAAAATGGGCTTGGTGTTAGTTTGGAGGTTGGGTGATTGGTTGTTGGTGTGAGTTAGAATGATGGGTGAATGGTGCTTAGTGTGACTTACGATGATGGCTGAATGGGACTTGGTGTGATTTAGGATGATGCGTGACTGGGTCTTCGTGTAAGCTAGGATGATGTGTCAATGGGGTTGCGTGTGAGTTAAGATGATGGGTGAATGGAGCTTAGTGTGAGTTACGATGATGAATGAATGGGGATTGGTGTGAGTTGGATGATGTGTGAATTAGTTTTGCTGTGGGTAAGGATGAAGTTTGAATGGGTCTTGGTTTCAGTTAGGATGATTGGTGAACGGTTCTAGTTGTGAGATTGGATGACGCGTGAATGGGTCTTAGTGTAATGTAGGATGATGGTGAATGGGTTTTGGTGTGAGTTAAGAAGATGGGCGAATGGGGCTGGTGTGAGTTATGATGTTCTGTCAATCGGGCTTGATGTGAGTTAGGATGATGGATGAATGGGTCTTGGTGTCAGTTAGGATGAATGGTGAATGGTTCTTGGTGTGAGTTAGGCTCTTGTGTGAAGGAACTTGGGTTGTGTTAAGTTAATGGGTGAAGGGGGCTTGTGGTGAGTTAGGACGATGGGTGAATGTGCTTGTAGTGAGTAAGGATGAAATGTGAATGTGGCTCGGTGTGAGTTAGGATGATGGTTGAATGTGTCTTCGTGTGAGTTTGCATGATGTGTCATTCGGTCTTGGTGTGAGTTAGGTTGATGTGTGAATGGGTCTTAGTGTTAGTAATGTTGATGGGTGAATGTGCCTTGCTATAACTTAGGATAATGGGTGAATTTGGCTTGGTGAGAGTTTGGAGGATGGGTGGTTGGTTGTTGGTGTGAGTTAGAATGATGGGTGAATGGTGCTTCGTGTGACTTAGGATGATGGCTGAATGGGACTTGGTGTGATTTAGGATGATGCGTGAATGGGACTTAGTGTAAGCCACGATGAAGAAGAATGGGTTTGGGTGTGAGTTAAGAAGATGGGTGAATGGGGCTTGGTGTGAGTTTCGATAATGTGTCAATCGGGCTTGATGTGAGTTAGGATGATGAGTGAATGGGTCTTGTGCAAACCAGGTTGATGTGTCAATGTGCTTGGGTTTGAGTTTAGATGATGGGTGAATGGAGCTTATTGTGAGTTACGGTGATGAGTGAATGGGTCTTGGTATGAGTTAGGATGATGTGTGAATGAGTTTTGCTGTGGGTTAGGATGAAGGGTGAATGGGTCTTGGTGTGAGTTATGATGCTGTTTGAATGGGGCTCGGTCTGAGTTCGGATGATGGATGAATGGTTTTGGTGTGTGTTGGGTGATGGGTGAATGGGTCTTGGTGTGAGTTCGGATAATGGATGAATGGATCTTGATGTGGGTTAGGATGATGGGTAAACCGTCTTGTTTTGAGTTAGGATGATGGATGAATTGGGTTGGAGTGAGATATGATGATGGGTGAATGGGTCTTGGTAAGAGTTAGGATGATGGATGAATGATCTTGGTATGAGTTAGGATGATGTGTGAATTGGTCTTGTTGTCTGTTAGGATGATGGGTGAATGGGCGTTTTTGTGAGTTAGGATGATAGATGAATGGAACTTGCTGTTACTATGGATGACGGGTGAACGGGACTTGGTGCGAGTCAGGATGATGGTTCCATTGGGCTTGGTGTGAGCTAGGATGACGAATGAATGAATCTGTGTGTGATTTAGCATGATGGGTGAATGGGTCTTGTTGTGGGTTAGGATGATGGTTGAATGCGTCTTGTTGTCAGTTAGAATGATGGGTGAATGTGGTTCTTTATGAGTTAGGATGATGGTTGAATGTGTCTTGGTGTGAGTTACAATGATGTGTGAATGGCACTTGGTATGTGTTTGGATGATGGATGAATGGGTCTTCGTGTGATTTAGGATGACGGGTGAATGGGGCTTGCTTTGAGTTATGATGATGTTTGAATAGGTCTTGTTGTGAGTTAGGATGTCAGGTAAATGTGACATGTTTTGATTTAGGATGATGGGTGAATGGGTCTGTCAGTTAACATGCTGAGTGAATGGGTCTTGGTGTGAGTTAGGATGATGGGTAAATTGCCTTGATATAATTTATGATAATTGGTGAAATAGGCTTGGTGTAAGTTTGGAGGATGGGTTATTGGTTGTTGGTTTGAGTTAGAATGATGGGTGAATGGTGCTTCGTGTGACTTAGGATGATCGCTGAATGGGACTTGGTGTGATTTAGGTTGATGTTTGAATGGCTCTTAGTTTCAGCTAGGATGATGGTGAATGTGTTAGGGTGTGGGTTAAGAAGATGGGTGAATGGGGCTTGGTGTGAGTTACGATGATGTGTAAATCGGGCTTGACGTGAGATAGGATGATGGATGAATGGGTCTTGGTGTCAGTTAGGAGGAATGGTGAATGGTTCTTGGTGGGAGTTAGGCTGTTGTGTGATTGGAACTTGGTGTGTGTTAGGATCATGGGTGAATGGGGCTTGTGGTGATTTGGGATGATGGGTGAATGGGGCTCTGTGTGAGTTAATACGATGATTGAATGTGTCTTGGTGTGAGTTTGCATGATATGTCATTCGATCTTGGTGTGAGTTAGGCTGATGTGTGAATAGGTCTTACTGTTAGTAATGTTGATGGGTGAATATACCTTGGTAAAAGTTAGGATAATTGGTGAAATGAACTTGGTGTGAGTTTGTGGGATGGGTGGTTTGTTGTTGGTGTGAGATAGAATGATGGGTGAATGGTGCTTCGTTTGACTTAGGATGATGGCTGAATGGGACTTGCTGTGATTTAGGATGATGCGTGAAAGGGACTTAGTTTAAGCTAGGATGAAGATGAATGGGTTTGTGTGTGAGTTACGAAGATGTGTCAAACAGGCTTGATATGAGTTAGGATGATGAGAGAATGGGCCTTGTGTAAGCTAGGTTGATGTGTCAATGGAGTTGGGTGTGAGTTAAGATGATGGGTGAATGGAGCTTATTGTGAGTTACGATGATGAGTGAATGGGACTTGGTGTGAGTTGGGATGATATGTGAATGAGTATTGCTGTGGGTTAGGATGAAGGGTGAATGGGTCCTGGTGTGACTTATGATGCTGGTTGAATGGGGCTCGGTCTGAGTTCGGATGTTGGGTAAAAGTGTCTTGTTTTGAGTTAGGATGATGGATGAATTGGGTTGGAGTGAGATATGATGATGGATAAATGGGTCTTGGTGTGAGTTATGATGATGGGTGAATAACCTTGGTGTGAGTTAGGATGATGGGTGAAAGATTTTGGTGTGAGTTAGGATGATGTGTGAATGGGTCTTGTTGCGTGTTATGATGATGGGTGAATGGGCTTGTTGTGGGTTAGGATGATAGATGAATGGGACTTACTGTGAGTTAGGCTGATGGTTGAATTGGGGCTTCGTGTGAGTTAGGATGATGGGAGAATAGGTCTTGGTTTGAATTTCGATGATGGGTGAATGGTCTTGGTGTGAGTTTAGATGATGGGTGAATGGATTTTGTCGTGAGTTAGTATGATTGCTGACTTGGGCTTGGTGTGAGTTTCGATGATGTGTGAATGGTCTTGTTGTGAGTTAGGATGTTGGGTGAATGGTTTCGTATGAGTTAGAGTGATGGCTGATTTGGTCTTGATTTGAGTTAGGATGATAGGTGAATGGGCATCGTGTGAGTTAGGATGATGTGTGAATGCGGCATGGGTGAGTTAGGATGATGGCTGAATGGCTCTTGGTGAGTTAGGATGATGGGTGAATGGGCTTCTTGTGAGTTAGGATGATGGGTGATTGGCAATAGTTATGAGATTGGATGATGGATAAATTGGGTTGGAGTGAGATAGGATGATGTGTGAATGGGACTTGGTGTGAGTTAGGATGATCGGTGAACGGTATGGTGTGAGTTAGGATGATGGGTGAATGGCACTTTTTGTGAGTTAGGATGATTGGTGAATGGGACATGGTGTGAGTTAGGATGATGGATGAATTGGGTTGGAGTGAGAGAGGTTGATTGGTGTATAGGTCTTGGTGTGTGTTAGGATGATAGATGAATGGGACTTGGTGTGAGTTAGGATGATGGGTAAACGGGGCTTGACGTGAGTCAGGATGATTGTTCCATTGGGCTTGGTGCGAATTAGGATAATTGGGGATTGGGTATTGTTGTGAGATTGGATGTTGTGTGAATGGGTCTTGGTGTGAGTTAGAATGATGTGTGAATGGATCTTAGTGTCAGTTAGGATGATGGGTGAATGGGCCTTGGTGTGAGTTAGGATGATGGTAGAATGGAGCTTGCTGTGTTAGGGTGATGAGTGAATGGATCTTAGTGTGCGTTAGGATGATGGGTGAATGAGTCTTGGTGTGAGTTTGAATGATGGGTGAATCGTGCTTCGTTTGTGTTAAGATGATGGGTGAATGGTTCTTATTGTGAGTTAGGATCATGGCTGAAACATAGAAAAATAGAACATAGGAGCAGGCGTATGCCATTCGGCTTCTCGAGCCTGCTCCGCCATTCAATTAGATCATGGCTGATCATCTAAATTCAGTATCCTGTCTCTGCTTTCTCCCCATATCCCTTGATCACTTTAGCCTTAAGAAACATGTCTAACTCCTTCTTGATTATATTTAATGATTTGGCCTCTAATGCCTTCTGTGGTAGAGAATTCCACAGGTTCACCAATGTCTGGCTGAAGAAATTCCTCCTCATCTCTGTAATAAATGGCTTACACCATATCCTTAGACAGTGACACCTGTTTCTCGACTCCCCGGCCATTGGGAACATCCTTACTGCATCCAATCTGTCTAGTCCTGTTAGAATTTCATAAGTTTCAATTAGATCCCCTCTCATTCTTGTAAACTCCAGCGAGCATAAGCCCAATCGACCCATTCTCACATCATATGTCATTCCTGCCATCCCAGGTATCAGCCTGGTGAATCTTCGTTGCACGCCCTCCATGGCTAGAGCATCCTTCCTCAGATAAGGCGACCAAAACTGCACACAATACTCAAGATGTGGTCACACCAAGGACCTGTACAACTGCAGCAAGTCATCCTTATTCCTGTACTCAAACCCTCTCACTACGAATGCCAACGCACCATTTGCCTTCTTATATGCCTGCTGCACCTTCATGTTTACCTTCAGCAACTAGTGCACAAGGACACCCAAGTCTCGTTGCACTTCCCCTTCTCCCAATCTATTGCCATTCAGATAATAATCTGCCCTCCTGTTTTTGACACCAAAGTGGATAACCTGGCATTTATCCACGTTATATCGCGTCTGCCATGCTTCTGTCCAATCACCCAACTTGTCCAAATCATACTGGAGTTTCTCGGCATCCTCCTCACAGCACACACGCCCACCCAGCTTTGTGTCATCTGCAAACTTGTAGATATTACATCTAGTTCCCTTGTCTAGATCATTAAAATATATTGTGAATAGCTGGGGTCCTAGGACCGATGCCTGTGGAACCCCACTAGTCATTGCCTGCCACTCGGAAAAAGCCCCATTTATTCCAACTCTTTGCATTCTGTCTGCCAAACAGTTCTCTATCCAAGTCAATACCTTGCCCCCAATCCCATGTGCCATAACTATACACGCTAATCTATTATGCGGGACCTTATCAAAAGCCTTCTGAAAGTCCAAATACACCACATGCACTGGTTCTCCCTTAACTATTTTACCTGTTACATCCTCAAAAAGTTCCAGTAGATTAGTCAAGCACGATGTACCTTTTGTAAATCCATGTTTACTTTGTCCAATCCTGTCACTGTTTTACAAATGGTCTGCTATTATATCTTTTATAATGGACTCTAGCATTTTTCCCACTACTGATGTCAGGCTTACCGGCCTATAATTCCCCGTTTCCTCTCTGCCACAATTTTTCAATAGTGGGGTAACATTAACTACTCTCCAATCCATGGGTACCGTTCCAGAACCCATCGAATTTTAGAAGATGACCAGCAATGCATCTACTATTTCTGGAGCCACCCTAGGATGTAGATTATCAGGCCCTGGGGATTTATCGGCCTTGAGTCCCGTCAATTTCCCAACACCATTTCCCTACAAATACTGATTTAATTCAGTTCCTCCCTCTCATTAGACCCTAGTTTCCCTGACATCTCTGTGAGGTTATTTGTGTCCTCCTTTGTGAAGACAGAACCAAAGTATGTATTTAATTGGCCTGCCATTTCTTTGTTCCCCATTACAAATTCCCCTGATTCTGACAGCAAGGGACCTATGCTTGACTTCACCAATCTTTTTCTTTTCACATATCTATAAAAGCTTTAACAGTCACTTGTTATGTTACCTGCAATCTTACTGTCATACTCTATATTCCTCTTCTTAATTAATCCCTTTGTCCTCCTTTTTTGAATCATAAACTGTTCCCAATCCTCAGGATTATTGCTTTTTCTGGCCAATTTATATGTCCTCTCCTTGGATATTATGCTATCCCTAATTTCCCTTGTTAGCCACGGTTGAGTCACCTTTTTTGTTTTATATTTATGCCAAACTGGGATGAACAAATTCTGTAGCTCATCCATTCGGTCTTTGAATGTTTGCCATTGCCCAACAACCGTCAACCCTTTGAGTGCCATTCCCCAATCAATCCTACCCAACTCGCTCACCGGCCATCATAGTTTCCTTTATTTAAATTGAGGACCCTAGTCTCTGAGTCAACTATTTCATTCTCCATCTTAATGAAGTATTCGATCATATTATTATCGCTCCGACCCAAGGGGCCTCGTACAACAAGATTGCTAATTAATCCTTTCTCATTAAATAATACCCAGTCTAAGATGGCCTGATCTCTGGTTGGTTCCTCGACATATTGGTCCAGGAAACCATCCCATAAACACTCCAGGAATTCCTCCTCCACAGTATTGTAACTAATTTGGTTGGCCCAATCTATATGTAGATTAAAGTCACCCATGATGACATCTATGCCCTAATTGCAGGCTTCTTTACTTTCCATTTTAATGCCATCCCCAACCTTAGCCTTTTTTCCTTTTCGCCTATCTTTACTGAATATTGAACACACCTGGATGTTGAGTTCCCAGCCCTGGCCACCCTGGAGCCATGTTTCCACAATCCCAATCATATCATATTTGTTTACCTCTATTTGCGCAGCTAATTCATCCACCTTATTACGAAAGCTCCTCACATTAAGACACAAAGCCTTCAGGCTTGTTTTTTTAACAGTCTTATCGCTTTAAGCATTATTATTTATTGTGGCCATTTTTGATATAAACGCTTGAAGTCTCTCACCGCCACCTTTGTTTTTCTCCTCCCTGTCTTTTGCTTCTATCATTGTTTCCTTTCCTCTGTCTCCCTGCTCAGGTTAGTTTAAACACTCCCCAGAGCACTAGCAAACACTCCCCCTTGGTCATCGGTCCTGGTCCTGCCCAGTTGCAAACCATCCGGTTTGTACTGGTCCCACCTCCCACAAAACCGTTTCCAATGTCCCAGGAAGTTGAATCCCTCCCCCTTGTACCATTCCTCTAGCCACGTATTCACGTGAAATATCCTTCTATTTCTACTCCGAATAGCTCGTGGCACTGATAGCAATCCTGAGATTACTACCTTTGGGGTCCTATTTTTAATATACCTCCTAACTCACTATATTCAGCTTTTTGAGCCTCATCACTTTTTTTAACTATATCTTTGGTACCTATATTCACCACGGCAACTGTCAGTTCACCCTCCCCTTCCAAAATGTTCTCTAGCCGCTCTGAGACATCCTTGACCCTTGCACCAGTGAGGCAACCCACCATCCTGGAGTCTCGTATACGGCCGCAGAAAAGCCTATCTATTCCGCTTACAATAGAATCCCCTATCACTATAGCTCTACCCCTTTTTTCCTCCCGTCCTGCGCAGCAGAACCACCCCTGGTGCCAGGAATTTGGCTGCCACTGCCTTCTTCTGATAAGCCATCTCCACCAACAGTATCCAAAGTGGTATATCTGTTATGAGGAGGATGACCACAGGGGACTCCTGCAGTACCTGCCTGCACCTACTACCCTGCATGGTGGTCAACCATTCCCTTTCTGCCTGTGCAAACTTTACCTGCAGTGTGACCAAATGATTTAACGTGATATCCATGACCTCCTCAGCATTGCAAATGGATCGTGAATGGAGTTTGGTGTGTGATATGATGATGGGTGAATGAGTCTTGCAGTGATTTATGATGATGGGTGAATGTGTCTTGGTGTGATTTAGGCTGTTGAGTGATTGGAACTTGGTATGAGTTAGGATCATTGGTGAATGGGGCTTGTGCTGAGTTAGGATGATGGGCGAACAGGGCTTGTCTTGATGATGTATGAAAGAGGCTCGTTGTGAGTTCGGACGATGGCTGATAGTGTCTATGTGTGAGTTTGGATGATGGGTCAATGGGTCTTGGTGTGAGTTAGGCTGATGGGTGAATGGGCATCGGTGTCAGTAAAGTTGATGGGTGAATATGCCTTGGTATAAGTTAGAATGATGTGTGAAATATGCTTCGTCTGACTTAGGATCATGGCTGAACAGGACTTTCTGTGATTTAGGATGATGTGTGAATGGATCTTGGTGTAAGCTAGGGTGATGGGTGAATGGAGTTGGGTGTGAGTTAAGATGATGGGTGATGGGGCTTACTGTGAGTGACGATGATGTGTCAATCGGGCTTGATGTGAGTTAGGATGATGGATGAATGGATTTAAGTGTGAGTTAGAATGATTGGTGAATCGTTCTTGGTGTGAGTTAGAATGATGTGTGAATGGAGCTCAGTGTGAGTTACGAAGATGAGTGAATGGCAATTGATTTGAGCTAGGGTGATGGGTGAATCGGTCCTAGTGTGAGTTAGGATGATGGGCGAATGGGCTTGTTGTGAGTTAGGGCGATGTGTGAATGGTTCTTTCTGTGAGTTATACGATGGGTGAAAGGGGCTTGGTGCGAATCAGGATGATGGTTCCATTGGGCTTGGTGTCAGTTAGGATGATGGGTGAATGGGTCATGTTGTGGGTTAGGATGATGGCTTAATGCGTCTTGCTTTGAGTCAGAATGATGGGTGCATGTGTTTTATTGTGAGATAGGATGATGGATGAATGAGTCTTGGTGTCAGTTAGAATGATGGGTGAATGGCTCTTGGTGTGTGTTTGGATGAGGCGTGAAAGGACCTTCGTGTGACTTAGGAGGATTGGTGAATGGTTCTTGCTGTGAGTTACGATGATGTGTCAATCGGGCATGATGTGAGTTAGGAAGATGGATGAATGGATCTTGCTGTGAATTAGGATGATTGGTAATAATCTCTTGGTCGAATGGATCACGTTGTAAATAGAATGATTTATGAATGGGGCTTGGTGTGTGTTAGGATAAGGGGTGATTGGGTCTTGGTGAGAGTTTGGATGATGGGTGAATGGGTCTTAGTGTGAGTGAGGATGCTGGGTGAATGGGACTTTATGTGAGTTAGGATGATGGTTGAATGGGTCTTTGTGTGAGTTAGCATGATGGGAGAACGGATCTTGTTGTGAGTCAGGATAACGTGTGAATGTGTATTGGTGTGTGTTAGGATGATGGGTGAATGGAGCTCGGTCTGAGTTAGAACGATGGCTGAACGTTTTTGGTATGTGTTTGGATGATCGGTGCATGGATCTTATTGTGATTTCGGATGATGGGTGAATGGGATTTGGTGTGAGTTAGATTGATGGGAGAATGGATCTTGTCGAGAGTTAGGATGATGGTTGAATGGGTCTTGGTGTCAGTAAAGTTGATGGGCGAATATGCCTTTGTATAAGTTAGGATGATGTGTGAAATGGGATTGGTGTGAGTTTGGATGATGGGTGATTGGTTGTTGACGTGAGTTAGAATGATGGGTGAATCGTGCTTCGTGTGAAGTAGGATCATGGCTGAACGGGATTTAGGATGATGCATGAATGGCTCTTGGTTTAAGCTAGGATGATGGGTGAATGGAGTTGGGTGTGGGTTAAGATGATGAGTGATTGGGGTTTTCTGTGAGTTACGATGATGTATCAATTGGGCTTGATGTGAGTTAGGATGATGGATGAATGGATTTAGGTGTGAGTTAGAATGATTGGTGACTCGTTCTTGGTGTGAGTTAGAATGATGTGTGAATGGAGCTGAGTGTGAGTTAGGAAGATGGGTGATTGGGACTTGATTTGAGCTAGGATGATGGGTGAATGGGTCCTAGTTTGAGTTAGGATGATGGGTGAATGGGTTTCGTGTGAATTAGGATCATGGGTGAATGGGCTTGCTGTGTGTTAGGATGATGGGTGAGTGGTTTGGTGTGAGTTAGGATGATGGGCGAATGTAGCTTGGCATGAGTTAGGATGATGGGTGAATGGGCTTGATGTCAGTTTCGATGATGGGTGAATGGTTTTATTGTGCATTAGGATGATGGGTGAATGGGGCTTGGTGTGAGTTAGGATGATGGGCGAATGGGTCTTGGTGTGAGTTAGAATGATGGGAGAATGGAGCTTGGTGTGAGTTAGGATGATGGGTGAATGGGCTTGATATCAGTTAGGATGATGGGTGAAAGGGGCTTGGTGTGAGTTAGGATGATGGGTGAATGGGCTTGCTGTGTGTTAGGATGATGGGTGAGTGGTTTGGTGTGAGTTAGGATGATGGGCGAATGTAGCTTGGCATGAGTTAGGATGATGGGTGAATGGGCTTGATGTCAGTTTCGATGATGGGTGAATGGTTTTATTGTGCATTAGGATGATGGGTGAATGGGGCTTGGTGTGAGTTAGGATGATGGGTGAATGGGCTTGCTGTGTGTTTGGATGATGGGTGAGTGGTTTGGTGTGAGTTAGGATGATGGGCGAATGTAGCTTGGCATGAGTTAGGATGATGGGTGAATGGGCTTGATGTCAGTTTCGATGATGGGTGAATGGTTTTATTGTGCATTAGAATGATGGGAGAATGGAGCTTGGTGTGAGTTAGGATGATGGGTGAATGGGCTTGATATCAGTTAGGATGATGGGTGAAAGTTTCCTAGTGCGAGTTAGAATGAGCGGTGAATGGAGATCGGAGTGATTTAGGATGATAGGTGAATCTGACTTGGTGGGGTTTAGGATGACGAGTGAATGGGTCTTGGTGTAAGCTAGGATGAAGGGTGAAGGGGGCTGGGTGTGGGTTAAGATGATTGGTGAATGGGGCTTTGTGTGTGTGTTACGATGATGTGTCAGTCGGGATTTATGTGAGTTAGGAAGATGGATGAATGTATCTTGGTGTGAGTTAGGATGATTGGTGAATAGGTCTTGGTATGGGTTAGCATGATGGGTGAATGTTTCTTAGTGTGAATTAGCATGATGTGTGAATGGAGCTCAGTGTATGTTCGGATGATGGGTGAATGATTTTGGTGTGAGTTAGGTTGATGGGTGAATGGGTCTCTGTCTGAGTTAAGCTGATGGGTGAATGGGTCTTGGTGTGAGCTAAGATGATGTGTGAATTGGTCTTTTTAGTGAGTTAGGATGATGGGTGAATGGGTCTTGTTGTGAGTTAGGATGATGGATGAATGGGTCTTGTTGTGAGTTAGGATGATGGGTGAATGGGATTGGTGTGAGTTAGGATGATGGGTGAATGGATCTTAGTGTTAGTTAAGATGATGGATGAACGGATTTTTGTGAGTTAGGGAGATGGGTGAATGGGTTTAGTGTGAGTTAGGATGATGGGTGAATGGGTCTTGGTGTGAGTTAGGATGATGGTTGACTGGGTCTTGGTGTGAGTTAGGATGATGGGAGAATGAATCTTGTTGTGAGTCAGGATAATGTGTGAATGTGTCAAGGTGTGAATTAGGTTGATGGGTGAATTGTGTGGGAGTGAGATAGGATGATGGGTGAATGGGCCTTGGTGTCAGTTAGGATGAGGGGTGAATGATCTTTGTGTGAGTTAGGATGATGTGAGAATGGTTTTCTTTATGAGTTAGGATGATGGGTGAATGGGCTTGTTGTGAGTTAGGGTGATATATCAATGGTACATTTCGTGAGTTATACAATGGGTGAACGGGGCTTGGTGCGAGTCAGGATGATGCTTCCATTGGGCTTGGTGTCAGTTAGGATGATGTGTGAATGTGTCATGTTGTGGGTTAGCATGATGCCTTAATGCGTCTTGTTTTGAGTCAGAATGATGGGTGAATGTGTTTTCTTGTGAGTTAGGATGATGGATGAATGAGTCTTGGTGTCAGTTAGAATGATGGGTGAATGGCTCTTGGTGTGTCTTTGGATGATTCGTGAATGGATCTTCGTGTGACATGGAGGATGGGTGAATGGGACTTGGTGTGAGTTACGATGATGTGTCAATCGGGCATGATGTGAGTTAGGAGGATGGATGAATGGATCTTGGTGTGAGTTAGGATGCTTGGTGATAATCTCTTGGTTGAATGGATCACGTTGTGAGTTAGAATGATTTGTGAATGGGGCTTGGTGTGAGTTAGGATAAGGGGTGAATGGGTCTTGGTGAGAGTTTGGATGATGGGTGAATTGTTCTTAGTGTGAGTGTGGATGCTGGGTGAATGGGACTTTATGTGAGTTAGGATGATGGTTGAATTGGTCTTTGTGTGAGTTAGGATGATGGGAGAGCGGATCTTGTTGTGAGTCAGGATAACGTGTGAAATTGTATTGATGTGTGTTAGGGTGATGGTTGAATGGAGCTCGATCTGAGTTAGGACGATGGCTGAACGTTTTTGGTGTGTGTTTGGATGATCGGTGCATGGATCTTATTGTGATTTAGGATGATGGGTGAATTAGTCTTGATGTGAGTAAGGTTGATGGGAGAATGGATATTGTCAAGAGTTAGGATGATGAGTGAATGGGACTTGGAGTGAGTTTGGATGTTGGGTGAATTGGGCTTGGTGTGAGTTTCGATGCTGGGTGAATGGAACTTAGTGTGAGTTAGAATGATGGGAGAATGGAGCTTGGTGTGAGTTAGGATGATGGGTGAATGGGCTTGATATCAGTTAGGATGATGGGTGAAAGTTTCCTAGTGCGAGTTAGAATGAGCGCTGAATGGGGAGCGGAGTGATTTAGGATGATAGGTGAATCTGACTTGGTGGGGTTTAGGATGACGAGTGAATGGGTCTTGGTGTAAGCTAGGATGAAGGGTGAAGGGGGCTGGGTGTGGGTTAAGATGATTGGTGAATGGGGCTTTGTGTGTGTGTTACGATGATGTGTCAGTCGGGCTTTATGTGAGTTAGGAAGATGGATGAATGTATCTTGGTGTGAGTTAGGATGATTGGTGATTAGGTCTTGGTATGGGTTAGCATGATGGGTGAATGTTTCTTAGTGAGAATTAGCATGATGTGTGAATGGAGCTCAGTGTATGTTCGGATGATGGGTGAATGATTTTGGTGTGAGTTAGGTTGATGGGTGAATGGGTCTCTGTCTGAGTTAAGCTGATGGGTGAATGGGTCTTGGAGTGAGCTAAGATGATGTGTGAATTGGTCTTTTTAGTGAGTTAGGATGATGGGTGAATGGGTCTTGTTGTGAGTTAGGATGATGGATGAATGGGTCTTGTTGTGAGTTAGGATGATGGGTGAATGGGATTGGTGTGAGTTAGGATGATGGGTGATTGGATCTTAGTGTTAGTTAAGATGATGGATGAACGGATTTTTTGAGTTAGGGAGATGGGTGAATGGGTCTTAGTGTGAGTTAGGATGATGGGTGAATGGGTCTTGGTGTGAGTTAGGATGATGGTTGACTGGGTCTTGGTGTGAGTTAGGATGATGGGAGAATGAATCTTGTTGTGAGTCAGGATAACGTGTGAATGTGTCTTGGTGTGAATTAGGTTGATGGGTGAATTGTGTGGGAGTGAGATAGGATGATGGGTGAATGGGCCTTGGTGTCAATTAGGATGAGGGGTGAATGATCTTTGTGTGAGTTAGGATGATGGGAGAATGGTTTTCTTTATGAGTTAGGATGATGGGTGAATGGGCTTGTTGTGAGTTAGGGTGATATATCAATGGTACATTTCGTGAGTTATACAATAGGTGAACGGGGCTTGGTGCGAGTCAGGATGATGCTTCCATTGGGCTTGGTGTCAGTTAGGATGATGTGTGAATGTGTCATGTTGTGGGTTAGGATGATGCCGTAATGCGTCTTGTTTTGAGTCAGAATGATGGATGAATGTGTTTTCTTGTGAGTTTGGATGATGGATGAATGAGTCTTGGTGTCAGTTAGAATGATGGGTGAATGGCTCTTGGTGTGTCTTTGGATGATTCGTGAATGGATCTTCGTGTGACTTAGGAGGATGGGTGAATGGGACTTGGTGTGAGTTACGATGATATGTCAATCGGGCATGATGTGAGTTAGGAGGATGGATGAATGGATCTTGGTGTGAGTTAGGATGATTGGTGATAATCTCTTGGTTGAATGGATCACGTTGTGAGTTAGAATGATTTGTGAATGGGGCTTGGTGTGAGTTAGGATAAGGGGTGAATGGGTCTTGGTGAGAGTTTGGATGATGGGTGAATGGGTCTTAGTGTGAGTGTGGATGCTGGGTGAATGGGACTTTATGTGAGTTAGGATGATGGTTGAATTGGTCTTTGTGTGAGTTAGGATGATGGGAGAACGGATCTTGTTGTGAGTCAGGATAACGTGTGAAATTGTATTGGTGTGTGTTAGGGTGATGGTTGAATGGAGCTCGATCTGAGTTAGGACGATGGCTGAACGTTTTTGGTGTGTGTTTGGATGATCGGTGCATGGATCTTATTGTGATTTAGGATGATGGGTGAATTAGTCTTGATGTGAGTAAGGTTGATGGGAGAATGGATATTGTCAAGAGTTAGGATGATGAGTGAATGGGACTTGGAGTGAGTTTGGATGTTGGGTGAATTGGGCTTGGTGTGAGTTTCGATGCTGGGTGAATGGATCTTAGTGTGAGCTAGGATGATGAGTGAATGGGTCTTGGTGTGAGTTAGGATGATGTGTGAGTTGTTCTTGTGATTTAGGTTGATGGGTGAATGGGCTTGGTGTGCGTTAAGGTAATGGGTGAATCGATCTTAGTGTTAGTTAGGAAGATGTGTGAACGGTTCTTGGTGTGAGTTAGGATGATGGGAGAATGGAGCTTCTTGTGAGTTAGGATGATGGGTGAATTGAACTTAGTGTGAGCTGGGATGATGGGTAACTTAGTCTTGGTGAGAGTTTGGATGATGTGTGAGTGGGCTTCGTGTGAATTTGGAGGATGGGTGAATGGTTCTTGGTGTGAGTTAGAATGATGGGAGAATGGATCTTGCTGTGAGTCAGGATGATGTGTGAATGTGACTTGGTATGAGTTAGGATGATTGGTGAATGGGGTTGGAGAGAGATAGGATGATTGGTGAATGGGCCTTGGTGTGAGAGAGAGAGAGAGAGAGAGTAAGGATGACGGTTCAATGATCTTTGTGTGAGATAGGATGATGGTTCCATTGGGCTTGTTGCGAGTTAGGATGATGGGTCAACGAGCCATGATGTGGTTTAGGATGACGGTTGAATGCGTCTTCTTGTGAGTTAGAATGATAGGTGAATGAGGCTCGGAGTGAGTTAGGCTGGTGTTTGAATGTGATTTGGAATGAGTTTGGATGATGTGTCAATGGGTCTTGGTGTGAGGTAGGATGATGTGTGAATGGTTCTTGGTGTGTGTTTGGATGATGGGTGAATGGGGCTCTGTGTGAGTTAGGCTGATGGTTGAATGTGAATTGGTATGTGTTTGGATGATGGGTCAATGGGTCTTGTTGTGTGTTAGAATGACGGGTGAATAAGTATTGGTGTCAGTAAAGTTGATGGGTGAATATGCCTTGGTATACGTTAGGATGATGGTTGAAATGGGCTTGGTGTGAGTTTAGATGATGGATGAATGGTTCTTGGTGTGAGTTAGAATGATGGGAGAATGGATCTTTCTGTGAGTCAGGATGATGTGTGAATGTTTCTTGGTGTGAGTTAGGATGATGTGTGAATGGGGTTGGAGTGAGATAGGATGATGGGTGAATGGGCCTTGGTGAGAGAGAGAGAGAGAGAGTTAGGATGATGTGTCAATGGTCTTTGTGTGAGTTAGGTTGATTGTTCCATTGGGCTTGGTGCGAGTTCGGATGATGTGTGAATGAGCCATGTTGTGGTTTATGATGATGGTTGAATGCGTCTTCTTGTGAGTTAGAATGAAAGGTGAATGGGACTCAGTGTGAGTTAGGCTGATGTTTAAATGTGATTTGGTATGAGTGTCGGTGGGAGGCGCGAGCAGGAAGCTTAAAAAGGCTTCAGAGACCCAGGTAAGTCCTCAGACCGCGGGTGTCAGCGGGAGGCTCGAGCAGTTACCTTGAAAAGGCTTCAGAGGCCTAGGTAAGGCCTCAGATGGCGGGTGTCGGCGGGAGGCGCGAGTGGGAAGCTTGAAAAGGCTTCAAAGACCCAGGTAAGGCCTACCAGTCTCCAGTCTTCGAAGTCAGAAGGAAGGAGAGAGGTAAAAAGTAATCCAAGTGTGACGTCACCAGAAAGCAGGTAAGTGATTGGTTGGTAAGTATTTCTCTCTATTTAAGCTTAAACTCTGTGTTTTATAGTTTCTAAGGTGCGATATTCTTCATCTAGAATCGGGGCAGAGGGTATTTAAGAATAATAATAAATTCAATTAACTACATAGAATGGGAGATCAGGTGATGTGTTGCTGCTGCAATATGTGGGAGCTGGTGGACACCATTGGAGCTCACAGTGATCACATTTGCAGTAAGTGTTGGCTGCTTGTTGAAGAGCTGGAATCCGAGCTTCAGACACATCAGGGAGGGGGAGGTTTACCTGGTCTCTGTGTATCAGGAGGTAGTCACACCAATTAGATTAATTAATTCAGATGTAATCCGTGGCCAGGGTCAAGATGGTGTGACTAGAAGTGAGGCAGGTACGGGGATCCAGGAGGTAGTGTTGGAGGAGCCGCAGCCCTTGCTCTTGTCCAACAGGTTTGAGCATCTTACTCCCTGTGAGGATGGGAACGGGGACTATGGGGAGGATGAGCAACCCGGCCACAGCACCGTGGAGCGGGCGGCCATTCAAGTGGGGGGAGATAAAAGAAATTTTGAAGTGGTAGGGGATAGTATCGTTAGGGGGATCGATAGGGTTCTTTGCAGCCGAGAGCGAGACTCCCGAAGGCTGTGTTGCCTGCCCGGTGCCAGGGTTAAGGACATCTCCTCTGGGCTGGAGAGAAACTTGGATTGGGAGGGGGAGGATCCAGTTGTCGTGGTCCATGTTGGTACCAACGACATAGATAGGACAAGGAAGGAGGTTCTGCTGAGGGAGTTTGAGCAGCTAGGGGCCAAATAAAAAGCAGAACCACAAGGGTAATAATCTCTGGATTACTACCTGAGCCACGTGCAAATTTGGCTCGGGTAAATAAAATTAGAGAGTTAAATGCGTGGCTCAAAGCCTGGTGTGGGAGAAATGGGTTTTGCTTCCTGGGACACTGGCATCAGTACTGGGACAGGAGAGAGCTGTTCCGTTGGGGCGGACTTCACTTGGCCAGTTCTGGGACTAGAGTCATGGCGAATCGAATAACTAGGGCTGTAGAGAGGACTTTAAACTAATTAGTGGGGGGGAGGTTTTAAGAGAGTGAAAAATAAAAATGACATCGGAGAAGGCAATAGAGCAAGGTAGCAGTGGGGGAATTAAAAACCAGGGCGTGTCAGGAAGGGACAGAAAGTATAATGATAAAGGTAAAGTAGTAGAAGGTTTAAAAACATGAATACATTTTCAGAAAACATATTTGAAAGTTCTTTATCTGAATGCACGCAGCATTCGTAATAAAATTGACGAATTGACGGTACAAATAACTACACATGGGTAAGATCTGGTGGCCATTATGGAAACATGGCAGCAAGATAATCATGACTGGGAACTAAACATACAAGGGTATTTGACAATTAGGAAGGACAAACAGGAAGGAAAGGGAGGTGGGGTTGCTATGTTAATCAAGGATGGAATCACTGCAATAGTCAGAAATGATATTGGGTCAAAGGATCAGGTTAGTGAAATAGTTTGGGTGGAGATAAGGATTAAGAAAGGGAAAAAGTAATTAGTGGGCATAGTCTATATGCCTCCTAACAGTTGCAACTCTGTTGGTCAGAGTATAAATCAGGAAATAGTTGGGGCTTGTAATAAGGGAACAGCTATAATCATGGGGGATTTTAGCTTTCATATTGACTGGGCTAATCAAATTGGGCATGGCAGCATTGAGGAATAGTTCATATAGTGTATTAGGGACGAGTACCTTGAGCAGTACGTAACTAAACCAACCAGGGGGCAGGCAATCTTAGATCCGGTCCTGGGTAATGAAACAGGATTAAGAAAAAATGTCCTAGTAAAGGATCCCCTCGGAATGAGTGACCATAATATGGTTGAATTCCAAATTCAGTTTGAGTGTGAGAGAGTTGGATCTTAAGCCAGCATACTGAGCTTAAATAAAGGTGACTATGAAGGTATGAGAGTAGAATTGACTAAAGTGGACTGGGAAAACAGATTAAAGTGTAAGACGGTACAAGAGCAGTGGTCTACATTCAAGGAGATATTTCACATCTTTCAAGATAAATATATTCCACTGAGGAAAAAGGGGAATAAAAGGAAAGGCAGCCATCCGTGGCTTAGTAAAGTAATAAAGGATAGTATCCGACTGAAAACAAGGGCATATAAAGTAACCAAATCTAGTGGGAGGATAGAAGATTGGGAAGCATTTAAAGCCAGCAAACAATAACTAAAAGATTAATTAAGAAAGGGAAGATAGATTATGAAAGTAAACTAGCAAAAAATATAAAAACAGATTGCAAGAGTTTCTACAGCTATATAAAAAGAAAAAGTGTGGCTAAAGTGAACATTGGTCCCTTAGAGGATGCGACCGGGAAACTAGTGGTGGGGAACATGGAGATGGCAAAGACGCTGAACAAATATTTTGTATCCGTCTTTACAGTAGAGGACACTAAAAATATCCCAACACTGGACAAACAGGGGGCAATGAGGGGGGAGGAGCTAAAGACGATTAAAATCACTAAGGAGATGGTACTCAGTAAAACAATGGGACTTAAGGCGGATAAATCCCCCGGACCTGATGGCCTACATCCCAGGGTCTTGAGAGAAGTGGCGGTAGGGATTCTGGATGCATTGATGATTATTTTCCAGAACTCCCTGGACTCAGGAAAGGTCCCGGCAGATTGGAAAACTGCTTATATAACACCCTTATTTAAGAAGGGAAGTAGACAAAAAGCTGTAAACTATAGACCAGTTAGCCTAACATCTGTGGTTGGCAAAATGTTGGAGTCCATTATGAAGGAAACAGTAATAGAGCATTTGGATAAACATAATTTAATAGGACAGAGTCAGCATGGTTTTATGAAGGGGAAGTCATGTTTGACAAATTTGCTTGAATTCTTTGACGATGTAACATACAGGGTGGATAAAGGGGAACCAGTGGATGTAGTGTATTTGGACTTCCAAAAGGCATTATACAAGGTTCCACACAAAAGATTACTGATCAAGATAAGAAATTGCGGGATTGGGGGTAATATACTGGCATGGGTGGAAGATTGGATATCTAACCGAAAACAAAGAATTGGGATAAATGGTTCATTCTTGGCCAGGCAATCAGTAACTAGTGGTGTTCCGCAGGGGTCAGTGCTGGGACCCCAACTCTTTACAATCTATATTAACGATTTGGAGGAAGGGACCGAGTGCAACATATCCAAGTTTGCCGATGATACAAGGATGGGAGGGAAAGCAATGAGTGAGGAAGACATAAAAAACCTGCAAAAGGATATAGACAGGCTAAGTGGGTGGGCAGAGATTTGGCAGATGCAATATAATGTTGGAAAGTGTGAGGTTATGCAGTTTGGCAGAAAAAATCAAAGAGCAAGTTATTATCTAAATGGAGAGAAACTGCAAAGTGCTGCAGTGCAAAGGGATCTGGGGGTCCTGGTGCATGAAACACAAAAAGTTAGTATGCAGGTGCAGAAGGTGATCAGGAAGGCCAATGGAATCTTGGCTTTTATTGCAAGGGGGATGGAGTATAAAAACAGGGAAGTCTTGCTGCAGTTATACAGGCTATTGGTGAGGCCACACCTGGAATACTGCCTGCAGTTTTGGTTTCCATATTTAAGAAAAAATATACTTGCTCTCGAGGCGGTTCAGAGAAGGTTCACTCGGTTGATTCCAGAGATGAGGGGTTTGACGTATGAGGAAAGGTTGAGTAGGTTGGGACTCAACTCATTGGAGTTCAGAAGAATGAGAGGCGATCTTATCGAAACATATAAGATTGTGAGGGGAGGATGTTTCCACTGATGGGTGAGACTAGAACTAGGGGGCATAATCTAAGAATAAGGGGCTGCCCTTTCAAAACTGAGATGAGGAGAAACTTTTTCACTCAGTGGGTAGTAAATCTATGGAATTTGCTACCCCAGAGAGCTGTGGAAGCAGCAACTTTAAATAAATTTAAAATGGAGATAGACAGTTTCCTAGCAAATAAGGGAATTAGGGGTTACGGGGAGAGGGCAGGGAAGTGGACGTGAGTCTGGATTCGGATCAGCCATGATCCTATTGAATGGCGGAACAGGCCTGAGGGGCCGTATGGCCTGCTCCTGCTCCTACTTCTTATGTTCTGATGTTCTTGTGGATGAAGGGTCAATGGGTCTTGGTGTGAGGTAGGATGATGGGTGAATTGGTATTGGTGTCAGTAAAGTTGTTGGGTGAATATGCCTTCGTATAAGTTAGGATGATGGGTTAAATGGGCTTGGTACGAGTTTCGATGATGGATGAATGGTTCTTGGTGTGAGTTAGAATGATGGGTGAATGGTTCTTGGTGTGACTTAATATGATGGTTGAATGGAGCTCAGTGTGAGTTCGGAAGATGAGTGCATGGGTCTAGATGTCAGCTAGGATGAGGGGTGAATGGGTCTTGGTGTGAGTTAGGATGGTGTTTGATTGGGGCTCTGTCTGTGGTAGGCTGATGGGTGAATGGGTCTAGATGTCAGCTAGGATGATGGGTGAATGGGTCTTGGTGTGAGTTAGGATGATGGGTGAATGGGTCTTGGTGTGAGGTGGGATGATGTGTGAATGGGTCTCGGTCTGAGTTAGGACGATGGCTGAATGATTTTGGTGTGTGTTTGGGCCTTGGTGTGAGTTAGAATGATGGGTGAATGGTTCTTGTTGTGACTTAATATGATGGGTATATGGAGCTGAGTGTGAGTTAGGATGATGAGTGAATGGGTCTAGATGTCAGCTAGGATGCTGGATGAATGTGTGTTGGTGTGAGTTAGGATGGTGTTTGAATGGGGCTCTGTCTGAGGTAGGCTGATGATTGAATGGGTCTAGATGTCAGCAAAGATGATGGGTGAATGTGTCTTGTTCTGAGTTAGGATGACGGGTGAATGCGCTTGGTGGGAGATAGGATGATGGGTGAATGGATCTTGGTGTGATTTAGGATGATGAATGAATGTATCTTGGTGTGAGTTAGCATGATGTGTGAATGGGTCTAGTTGTTGGTTAGGATGTTGGGTGAATGCGTCAGTTGGGAGTTAGAATGACTGGTGAATGGTCTTGGTGTGAGTTAGGATGATGTTTGAATGGGGCTCTGTCTGAGTTAGGAAGAAGCGTGAATTGTTCTTATTGTGAATTAGAATGATGGTTGAATGTTTCTTGGTGTGAGTTCGGATGATGGGTGAATGGGGCTCGGTCTGAATTACGATAATGGGTGAATGGTTATTTTGTGTGTCAGGATGATGGGTGAATGGATCTTAGCTTGAGTTGGGATGATGGGTGAATGGATCTTAGCGTGAGTTAGGCTGATAGGTGAATGGGTCTTGGTGTGAGTTAGCATGATGTGTGAATGGGTTTTGTTGTTGGTTAGGATGATTGGTGAATGTGTCTTATTGTGAGTTAGAATGATGGGAGAATGTGGTTCTTTGTGAGTTACGATGATTGATAAACGATCTTTCTGTGAGTTTGGATGATGGGTGAATGTGTATTGGCGTGAGTTAGAATGATGGCCGATTGGTTCTTCGTGTAATTTTGGAGGATGGGTAAATGGGTCATGGTGTGAGTTACGATGATGAGTGAATGGGTCTTGTTGTGAGTTAGGATGATGTGTAAATCGGGCTTGTTTTGATTTAGAATGATAGGTTAATGGGTCTTGCTGTGAATTAGGATGATGGATCAATGGGGCTAGTTTTGATTTAGGATGATGGGTGAATGGATCTTGGTGTGAGTTAGTATGATGGGTAAATTGTCTTGGTGAGAGTTAGGATGATGGCTGAATGGGCTTGGTGTGTGTTATAATGACGTGTGAATCATGCTTCATGTGTGTTAGGATGATGGGTGAATAGGTCTTAGTGTGAGTTAGGTTAATGGGTGAATGGGGTTTGGTGTGAGTTAAGATGATGTTTGAATGGGGCTATGTCTGAATTAGGATGAAGGGTGAATTGGTCGTGAAGTGAACTAAGATGATTGGTGAATTGTTCTTGGTGTGAGTTAGTTTGATGGGTGAATGTAGTTTGGTGTGGGATAGGATGATGTGTGAATGAGTCTAGCTGTGACTTAGCATGATGGGTGAATGGGTCTTGGTGTGTGTTAGGATGTTGATTGATTGGAACTTGATGTGAGATAGAATCATGGGCAACTGTCGTTGTTGTGCATTAGGATATTTTCTGAAGGGGGCACGGTGTGGGTTAGGATGATGGGTGAATAGACTTGGTGTTTGTTAAGATGATGGGTGAATGGGGCTCGGTGTGATCTAGGCTGATGGCTGAATGTGTTTTGGTATGTGTTTGGATGATGGGTCAATGGGTCTTGGTGTGAGGAAGGATGATGGATCAATGGGTCCTGGTGTCAGTAAAGTTGCTAGGTGGATATGCCTTGGTATAAGTTAGGATGATGGGTGAAATGGGCTTGGTGTCGGTTTGGATGATGGGTGAATGGTTCTTGGTGTGAGTTAGAACGATGGGTGTATGTGGCTTGGTGTGACTTCGGATGATGTGTGAATGGAGCTCAGTGTGAGTTAGGATGGTGGGTGAATGGGTCTAGATGTGAGCTAGGATGATGGGCGAATGGTTCTTGGTGTGAGTTAGGATAATGGGTGAATGTGTCCTGGTATGAGTTAGGATGATGGGTGAATGGGTCTTGGTTTGAGGTAGGATGATGGGTGAATGGGGCTCGGTCTGAGTTAGGACGATGGCTGAAAATTTTTGGTGTTTGTTTCGATGATGGGTGTATGGTCCTTAGCGTGATTTAGGATGATGGGTGAATAGATATTAATGTGAGTTAGGTTGATGGGTGAATGGGCCTTGGCGTGAGTTAGGTTGATGGGTGAATGGGTCTTGGTGTCAGTTTCGATGATGAGTGAATGGTATTGGTCTGAGTTAAGATGATGTGCGAATGGTTTTGGTGTGTGTTAGGATGATGGCCGAAACATCTTTTGATGTGGGTTAGGATGATGTGTGAATGCGGCATGGTGTGATTTAGGATGATATGTGAGTGGGTCTTATTGTGAGTAAGGATGATGAGTGAATGGACTTGGTGTGTGTTAGTGTAATGGGTGAACGGATCTTAGTGTTAGTTAGGATGATGTGTGAACGGGTCTTGGTGTGAGTTAGGATGATGGGTAAATTAGTCTTGGTGAGAATTAGGATGATGGTTGAATGTGCCTAAGTGTTAGTTAGGATGATGTTTGAATGGGTCTTGGTGTGAGTTATGTTAATGTTTGAATTGGTTTTGGTGTGAGTTAGGATAATGGGAGAAAGGATCTTGTTTTGAGTCAGGATGATGGGTGAATGTGTCTTGGTGTGAGTTAGGATGATGGGTGAATGGGGTTGGAATGAGATAGGATGATGGGTGAATGGACCTTGTTGTGAGTTAGGATGATGGGTGAATGATCTTTGTGTGTGTTAGGATGATGGGTGAATGGGTCATTTTTTGAGTTAGGATGATGGGCGAATGGGCTTGTTGTGATTTAGGATGCTATGTAAATGTGTCTTGGTGTGAGTTAGGATGATGGTTGAACGAGGTTTGGTATGAGTCAGGATATTGGTTCCATTGGGCTTGGTGTGAGTTAGGATGTTGGGCGAATGGGTCATGTTGTGGGTTAGGATGATGGTTGAAGTCGTCTTCTTGTGAGTTAGGATGATGGATGAATGAGTCTTGGCGTGAGTTAGAATTATGTGTTGAATGGTTCTTGGTGTGTGTTTGGATGATAGGGGAATGCGGCTCAGTGTGAGTTAGGCTGATGGTTCAATGTGAATTGGTGTGAGTTTGGATGATGTGTCAGTGGGTCTTGTTGTGAGTTAGAATGATGGGTGAATAGGTAATGTTGTCAGTGAAGTTGATGCGTGAATATGCCTTGGTATAAGTTAGGATGATGGGTGAAATGGGCTTCCTGTGAGTTTGGATGATGGATGAATGGTTCTTGATGTGAGTTAGAGTTTAGGGTGAATGGGTCTTCTTGTGCCGTAATATGATGTGTGATTGGAGCTCAATGTGAGTTAGGATGATGGGTGAATGGTTCTAGATGTCAGCTAGGATGATGGGTGCATGGGTCTTGGTGTGAGGTAGGATGATGGGTGAATGGGTCTTAATGTGAATTAGAATGATGGGTGAATGGAGCTCAGTGCGAATTAAGATGATGGGGTGAATGGTTTTGGTGTGAGTTAGGATGATGGTTGAATGGAGCTCTGTCTGATTTAGGATGATGGGTGAATGGGTCTAGATGTGAGCTAGGATGATGGGTGAATGGGTCTTGGTGTGAGTAAGGATGATGTGTGAATGGGTCTTGATGTGAGTTAGGATGATGGGTGAATGGGGCTTGGTGTGAGTTAGGAGGATGTGTGAATGGGACTTGGGGTGGTGGAGGATGATTGCTGAACGATCTTGATGTTCGTTAGGATGATGGGTAAAACGATCACGTTGTGAGTTACAATGATGTGTAAATGTGGCTTGGTGTGAGTTAGGATGATTGGTGAATTGATCTTAGTCTGAGTTAGGATGATGGATAAATTAGTCGTCGTGTGAGTTAGGATGATGGGTGACTGTGTCTTGGTGTGAGTTAGGATAATGGTTGAGTGGTTCTTGGTGTTAGTTAGGATGACGGGAGAATGGATCATGTTGTGAGTCCGGATGATGTGTGAATGTTTCTTGTTGTGAGTTAGGATGATGGGTGAATGGGCTTTTTGTGAGTTAGGATGATGGGCGAACGGGGCTTGGTGAGTCAGGATGATGTTTCCGTTGGGCTTGGTGTGAGTTAGGATGATGGGTGAATGGGTCATGTTGTGGGTTAGGATGTTGGTTGAATGCGTCTTGTTGTGAGTTAGAAATATGGGTGAATGTGGTTCTTTGTGAGTTAGGATGATGGATGAATGAGTCTTGGTGTGAGTTAGAATAGAAACATAGAAGATAGGAACAGGAGTAGGCCATTCGAGCCTGCTCCGCCATTCAACGAGATCATGGCTGATCATCCAAACCCTAGCACCCGGTCCCTACACCGACAGCCATCCCACACAAGCCCTATCCCCGTAACCCCACATATTTAATCCCCCCTAACACTAAGGGCCAATTTTTTTTATCATGGCCAATCAACCTAACCCGCACATCTTTAGAATGTGGGAGGAAACCGGAGCACCCGGAGGAAACCCACGCAAACACGGGGAGAATGTGCAAACTCCACACAGACAGTCACCCGAGCCCGGATTTGAACCCGGGTCCCTGGCGCTGTGAGGCAACAGTGCTAACCACTATGCCAATCACAATGATTGGTGAATGGCTCTTGGTGTGTGTTTTGATGATGTGTGAATGGTTCTTCGTGTGAATTAGGAGGATGGGTGAATGGGGCTTGGTTATATTTAGGATGATTTTTCAATGTGTCTTGTAGTGATTTAGGATGATGGGTACATGAGGCTTGTTTTGGTTTAGGATGATGGGCAAATGGGTGTGTGAGATAGCATGATGAGTGAATGGGACTTGTTGTGATTTAGGATGATGGGGAAATTGTCTTGGTGAGAGTTAGGATGATGGGACAACGGGGCTTGTAGTGAGTTAAGATGATGTGTGAATTGGGCTCCGTGTGAGTTTTGATGATGAGTCAATGTGTCTTGGTGTGAGTTAGGCTGATGGGTGAATGGGGCTTGGTGTCAGTAAAGTTGATGGGTGAATCTGCCTTGGTATAACTAAGGATGATGGGTGAAATGGGCTTGGTGTGAGTTTGGATGATGGGTGATTTGTTGTTGGGGTGATGTAAGATGATGAGAGAATGCGTCTTGGTGTGAGTTAGGATTATGCTTGACTGGGGCTCTGTCTGAGTTAGGATGAAGTTTGAATGGGTTTGATGTGAGCTAGGATGATGCTTAAATGGGGATCTGTCTGAGTTAGGATGAAGGGTGAGTAGGTTTGCTGTGAGCTAGGATGATGGGTGAATGCTTCTTAGTGTGAGTTAGGATGATGGTTGAATGTGTCTTGGTGTGTTAGAATGGGGTTGTGTTTGAGTTAAGATGATGTGTGAATATGGGTTGGTGTGAGTTACGTTGATGAGTCACTCGACCTGATATGAGTTAGGATGATGGGTGAATGGGTCTTGGTGTGAGTTACCATGATGTGTGAATGAAGCACAGTGTGAGTTAGGACGATTGGTGAATGGTCTTGCTGTGAGTTAGGATGATGCTTGAATGGGGCTTTGTCTGAGTTAGGATGGTGGGTGAATGGGTCTTGGTGTGAGTTAGGATGATGTGTAAATTGGTTTGTTTTGGTTTAGGATGATGGGTGAATGTGTTTGTGAGTCAGCATGAGTGAATGTGTTTTGTTGTTAGTTAGGATGATGGGGAAATTGTCTTGGTGAGTGTTAGGATGATGGGTGAATGGTTTTGGTGTGAGTTAGGATGATGGGTGAATGGGACGTGCTGTGAGTTTTGATGATGGGGGAATGGTTTTTGTGTTTGTTAGCATGATTGGTGAATGGATCTTAGTGTGAGTTGGGATGATGGGTGAATGGGTCTTGGTGTGAGTTAGGTTGATGGAAGAATGGAGCATGGTGTGAGTTAGGATGATGGGTGAATGGAGCTTGGTGTGAGTTTCGATGATGGGTGAATGGTTTATGTGTGTGTTAGGATGATATGTGAATGGATCTTAGTGTGAGTTAGGATGATGGGTGAATGGGTCTGGATGTGAGTTTGGATGATGTGAGAATAGAGCTGGTGTGAGTTAAGATGTTTGGTGAATGGGCTTGATGTCAGTTAGTATGATGGGAGAAAGCAGCTTATGTTGTGAGTTAGAATGAAGGGTGAATGGGATTAGTGTGAGTTAGGATGATGGTGAGTGAGTCTTGTTGTGAGTTAGGACGATGGGTGAGAGCGCTTGGTGTGATTTAGGATGATGTGTGATTGGGTCTTGATCTGAGTTAGCATGATGGGTGAATGTGTCTTGTTGCGGGTTAGGATGATTGGTGAATGCGTCTTGTTGTGATTTAGAATGATGGTTGAGTGTGGTTCATTATGAGCTAGGATGATGGATGAATGTGTCCTATTGGGAGTTTGGATGATGGGTGAATGTGTCTTGGTGTGAGTTAGAATGATGTGTGAATGGTTCTTCGAGTGATTTAGGATGCTGGCTGAATGGGCTTGGTGTAAGTTAAGTTGATGGGTGAATCGTGCTTCGTATGGGTGAATGGATCTTAGTGTGAGTTTGATTGATGGGTGAATGGAGTTTGGTATGTGTTGGAATGATTGGTGAATGGATCTTAGTTTGAGTTGGGATGATGAGTGAATGGATCTTAGAGTGAGTTAGGATGATGGGTGAATGGGTCTTGGTGTGAGGTAGGTTGATGGGAGAATGGGAGCATGGAGTGAGTAAGGATGATGGTTGAATTGGGCTTGGCGTGAGTTTCGATGATGGTTGACTGGTCTTTGTGTGAATTAGGTGATAGGTGAATGGTCCTGGTGTGAGTTATAATGATGGGTGAATTGGGCTTGATGTGAGTTTCGATGATGGGTGAAAGGTTTTTGTGTTTGTTAGGATGATGGGTGAATAGATCTGAGTGTGAGTTAGGATGATGGTTGAATGGGTCTTGATGTGAGTTAGGAAGATGTGAAAATGGATCTTGGTGTGAGTTAAGATGCTTGGTGAATGGGCTTGGTGTCAGTTAGCATGATGGGAGAATGGAGCTTGTTGTGAGTTAGGATGAAGGGTGAACGGGACTAGTGTGAGTTAAGATAATGGGTGAGTGAGTCTTGTTGTGAGCTTGGATGATGGGTGAATGCAATTGGTGTGAGTTAGGATGATGGATGAATGGGTCTTGTAATGAGTTAGGATGATGGGTGAATAGGCTTGATGTGAGATAGGATGATTGGTGAATGGATCTTGGTGTGAGTTAGGATGATGAATGAATGGATCTTGGTGTGAGTTAGCATGATGGGTGAATGGATCTTGTTGGTTAGGATGATTGGTTAATGCGTCTTGATGTGATTTAGAATGATGGGTGTATGTGGTTCTTTGTGAGTTAGGATGATGGATGAAAGAGTCCTGGTGTGAGTTTGGATGATGGGTGAATGTGGCTTGGTGTGAGTTAGAATGATGGGTGAATGGATCTTCGTTTGATTTTGGAGGAGGGTGAATGGGTCTTGGTGTGAGTTAGGATGATGAGTGAATGTGTCTTGTTTTGAGTTAGGATGAAGTGTAAATGTGGCTTGTTTTCATTTCGGATGATTGGAGAATGGGTCTTGTTGTGAGTTAGGATGTTGGGTAAATGGGGCTTGTTTTGATTTGTGATCATGGGTGAATGGGTCTTTTTGTGAGTTAGGATGATGGGTAAATTGTATTGGTGAGAATTAGGATGATGGCTGATTGGGCTTGGTGTGAGTTAAGATGATGGGTGTATCATGCTTCGTATTTGTTAGGATGATGGATGAATGGGTCTTAGTATGAGTTAGGTTGATGGGTGAATGGAGTTTGATGTGGGATCGGATGATATGTGAATTAGTCTTGCTGTGATTTAGGATGATGGTGAATGAGTCTTGTTGTAAGTTAAAATGATGGGTGAATGAACTTGGTGTGAGTTAGGACGATGTTTGAATGGGGCTCAGTCAGAGTTCGGATGAAGGATGAATGGATCTTGATGTGAGCTAGGATGATGGGTGAATGGTTCTTGTTGTGAGTTAGGTTGATGTGTAAATGGAGTTTGGTGTGGTATAGGATCATGGTAGAATGAGGTTGTTGTATGTTAGGGTGATGGGTGAATGGGGCTTGGTGTGAGTAACGATGATGGGTGAATGTGGCTCGGTGTGAGTTAGGCTGATGGATGAATATGTTTTGGTATGAGTTTGGATGATTGGTCAATGGGTCTTGGTGTGAGATAGGCTGATGGGTGAATGGGTCTTGTTGTCAGTAAAGTTGATGGGTGAATATGCCTATGTATAAGTAAGGATGGTGGGTGAAATGGGCCTGGTGTGTGATTGGATGATGGGTTACTGCTTTTTGGTGTGTGTTCGAATGATGGGCGAATGGGGAATTGTGTGACTTGGGATGATGGGTGAATGGGACATTCTGTGATTTAGGATGATGAGTGAATCGGTCTTGGTGTGAGTTAGGATTATTGTTTAATGGGTTTGGTATGAGTTAGGATGATGTGTGAATGGGCTCGATCTGAGTTAGGACGATGTGTGAATGTTTTTGGTGTGTGTTAGGATGATGGCTGAATGGGAATGGTGTGAGTTCAGCATATTGGTGTATCGTGCTTCGTGTTTGTTAGGATGATGGGTGTAGTGTATGTAACCTGTACCACCTTAAGGGGATACCTTAAGGTGATGGACTTCTTTCTGATGGCTCCTGTACATTGTAGTACCGGTGGTGACCACACCGGCATATAAACCCTGTGGAGCAAATTGTATTTCAGTTCAGCCCTGACCCTCAGTTACTAAAGACCTGTTTAAGTATTCTGTATTCTGTGTCCAGTTATTCAGCATAACTACATTTGA
The DNA here is from genome assembly GCF_052327205.1 of Somniosus microcephalus. NCBI lineage: Eukaryota > Metazoa > Chordata > Chondrichthyes > Squaliformes > Somniosidae > Somniosus > Somniosus microcephalus. The sequence goes on along the minus strand of NC_140990.1, from coordinate 107,684,018 downwards.
AAGCACAGACTCAACAGTGGCGACGAGTCTGATCGTACCTAGTGGCAGTTTTGCATCCAAGGAAGCTTCGTCCTCAGAACGGGCGTCGAAAAGGGGCATCCGCCCTCAACATCCTGCTGAGCACTGCATCGCACGGTAGGCCATCGGGAACCCGGGTTCCGTTGCTGGCCACGAAGTCCAACATCAGCAACAGGCAGTGATCATCCCTTCTACGACAGCGGCGGGTAAGCCCGATCGAGCGGCACGGAGGGGAAGTCGGTCGAGTTGTCAGTGGGAGAAGGGGAGGGAAAATGAAGAAAAGGGCGGAGAACACGGCCGCAGCTGGTGTCAGGGGCTGGACTGCAATCGGGGCAGAGACGTGCAGCAGCCAGAAAAGCGTTGATGTCCACAAGGACCGGGGAGCAGCGGGGAAAAAGAGCAGCAGCGTCGGGGGAAATAAAGGACCACTGGGAGGCGAGAATGGCAACAGCGCGGTAATCGCCATTTTTAGTCGGCGGGGGAAGAAGACAAGCGCGGGAAGCCGCCATTTTGAAAAATAAAATAAAATGAGAATCATAATCCGAAGGAAAGGAAACACAACAAGGATGCCAAAAACGGGTAACATCACTGCTTACGATAGCGATGTGGAAGATTGGGCCACTTATGTGGAATACGTTGAAGTTTACTGTACAGCGAATGAGGTACCGGTGGATAAGAAAGCACTAACCCTATTAAACTCGATGGGTGCGAAGACGTATGGGCTATTAAGGCACCTTGTAACACCAGATAAACCGGTAGGAAAGAGTTTTGCGGATATTGTTACTATCCTGCAAGAGCATTTAAACCCCACGCCGCTGCTGATAGCGGAACGATTTAAATTTTACAAAAGAATTCAACTTAAAGAGGAAAGCAACGCTGAATTCTTAATCGAACTGCGCAAGTTATCAAAGTACTGCCAGTTCGGTACAGGACTAGCAGACGCTCTGAGAGATAAGTTTGTGTGTGGGCTACTAAGGGCAGGAACCCAGAAGCGGTTGCTAGAGGAAAAGGATCTTACGCTGGACAAAGCTTTCAGCATTGCAGCATCGCATGAGGCAGCAGCAAGAGGCACTGCAGAAATGCAGCAAAGGCCATTGGAATTCAGCACCAATGAAATGGCATTGGGCGCAGTAAAGTGCTATTGTTGCGGAAGGACAACGCATGACAAGAACCAGTGCTGGTTCAAAGATAAAGAATGCAGGCAATGTGGCAAACTTGGTCACATAGCGAGAGTATGCCGGTCAGGAAAGAAGACCAGCAGCAAAAAGTCGCCGCAGGCGAAGTACAAAAAAGTACACAAGGTGACAGAGAACAGTTCGGATGAACAGAAGACGGATTCAGACTCCAGCAGTAAGGAACTGGGTTGTCTAAAAATACATAATGTGGGTAACACAGTAGACCACCAAACTATCTGGGTCATGCTTCGGATAGCAGGAGTCCAAGTGAAGATGGAATTGGACACTGGATCGGCATTGACGTTCATGAATAAGCAAGATTACACAAGGTTATTCTCACACATTCCCCTGAGGGATACGGAGATAGTATTAAAAATATACACGGGGCAAAGGGTATACCCCATCGGAAAGATAAAGGTAAAGGTGGTCTACAATGGTAAAGAAAGTCAGGAAAAGGACTTGTATGTGTTACCTGAGGGAGGTCCGCCACTACTGGGACGGGAATGGATCCGGAGAATAAATGTGGACTGGCATTCCTTACAAGCACTAACTGTAGATTCCTGTAAAGAGGACGACGTCAAAACTAAACGACTGTCCAAAATATTGGACGATGCTAAGGAGGTGTTCCAACAGGGACTGGGAACACTGAAAGGAATTACGGCAAACATCAAGGTTGAAAAACATGCAAACCCAAAATTTTTCAAAGCCAGACCGGTACCTTATGCGATACGACCTGCTGTGGAAGCAGAGCTGGAAGGGCTAGAACGTTCAGGAGTACTGTTAAAGGTGGACTGGAGCGAATGGGCCACACCCATTGTTCCCGTAATGAAGCGCTCGTTGAGCAACAAGCCGGGGGAACCTGGGAAGGTTCACATCTGTGGCGATTTCAAGATCACTGTTAATCCGGTTCTTCACATGGTGCAATATCCGCTTCCCCGGATTGAGGATATCTTCGCTTCGCTGTCTGGTGGGAAACACTTCACCAAGATAGACCTGGTGCAGGCGTACCTACAGATGGAAGTTGATGAAGCGTCACGCCAGTATCTCACGATCAATACACATAAGGGCTTATATAGGTAAAATAGACTGGTTTTCGGAGTGGCATCAGCTCCAGCGATTTGGCAAAGGGCCATGGAGCAGGTATTGCTGCGAATTCCAGGCACACGATGCTACCTGGACGACATTCTGATTACAGGAAATGATGATAAGGAACACCTCGCGAATTTGGAGCAGGTGCTCACCAGATTGAAAGAATATGGACTCAGAGTTCATCGCCAGAAATGTGAGTTCTTTCAGAAGTGAATCTCGTACTGCGGCCACGTCATTGACCAGGAGGGGCTTCATAAGTCACCGGACAAGATCGAAGCTGTTGTGAAAGCTCCCGCTCCGGAAAATGTATCCCAGTTGAGGTCGTTCCTTGGGTTGATTAACTATTACCACAAGTTTCTTCCAAATTTATCCACGGTGTTACACCCGCTGAACACTCTTTTGCAAATGGGAGTACCATGGAAGTGGAGCGAGGACTGTAAGCGGGCTTTTCAAAAAAACAAGGCACTGATCACCTCTAAGGAAGTGTTGGCTCACTTTAACCCAACGCTGCCTATTCGCTTAGCTTGTGATGCTTCTCCATATGGTATCGTGGCAGTGCTCTCACATAAGTTGCCAAATGGCTTGGAAAGGCCAGTCGCGTTCGCATCCAGATCATTGACCTCCGCAGAGCACAACTATGCTCAGATAGACAGGGAGGCTCTCAGCCTCGTGAGGGGAGTTAAGAAATTTAACCATTACCTGCAAGGCCAAAAGTTAACGCTGCTGACAGATCACCAGACGTTGGTTTCCATTTTTAACCCTAAGAAGGGTGTTCAGGTTATGACGGCTCAGAGGCTTCAGAGATGGTCCCTTTTCCTAGGGGCACATCAGTATGATATCGAATTCAAAGGTACAAAGCAACATGGTAATGCTGATGGGCTGTCGCGCCTGCCACTACCTACAGCAGAAGAGGCACTGGCGGTTGACCCTGTCGAGATATTTCACTCGACCATCATCGAATGCTTACCAGTAATCAATGCGAGTATTGAGAGAGAGACCCGAAACGACCCGCCACTGTCTCGGGTCTACAATTTGACAGTGAAGGGATGGCCAGCATATGGCGAACCACTGTTACCTGCATTCTCAGCCAGACGAGAACAGCTGTCCGTCTGTCAAGGAAAATTGATGTATGGAACAAGGGTGATTATTCCTCCTAAATTAAGGGAGAGAGTTCTGAAGGAACTGCATGAAGGTCATCTGGGGGGAGTTAAGATGAAAAGCCTTGCTAGGGCTTATGTGTGGTGGCCAGGTATCGACAAACAAATAGAGGATCTGACTAAAAGCTGCTCAGGGTGCCAAAATGTTCAAAACGCAACTCCAATTGCACCGCTGCATCCGTGGGAATGGCCTTCAACCCCATGGCAACGTGTGCATATCGACTTTGCAGGTCCATTCATGGATTCCATGTTTTTGATAGCGGTAGACGCACATTCTAAATGGCCAGAAGTGATTAAGATGTCGACCACTACCTCTGAGAAGACGATCACAGTTCTAAGAAACATATTTGCAAGGAATGGGTTGCCAGAACAAATATGTTCAGACAACGGACCACAGTTTGTGTCAGAAGAATTCCAGAAATTCATGAAAAAGAATGGGGTGAAACACTATACATCTGCCCCATATCATCCGGCTACCAATGGGTTGGCCGAGAGATTTGTACAAACGTTCAAAAAGGCGATAAAGGCCATGAGTGAAGACCATATTCCACTACAACACAAGGTGGACAATTTCCTGATGGCATATCGAAATGCCACGCATGCAGTGACAAATCAAAGCCCTGCCATAATGTTCTCTAACAGGAGGTTGCAGTCCCGGTTGGATCTGTTAAAACCCAATGTGCGTAGGGAAGTCGAAAACAAGCAATTCCAGCACGTAAATAACAAGGCCACTCGGAGTTTCGAAATAGGACAACCAGTGTTGGCCAGGGACTATAGGAATGATAAATGGCAATCCAGAACAATTCGTGCCCGACAAGGATCCTTGATGTACACGGTAGACGTTGGTGAGAACGTAATACGACGTCATGCTGACCAACTTGTGGAATCGAGAACAAGGGTCGACCCCATGTCTATGGCAGAGACACCAGTTTAAGAAGTTATTGAGCCTGTAGCATCTACCTCAGAAGCGAACGTACATGATGATGTTCAATCCATAGGAGATCAAATGGATGAGTCACCCCAGCAACGAGAACCAGAGACCCCTGAAAGGTGTTATCCGGCCCGGATCAGGAGGCCTCCTCAGAGACTGAATCTTTCAACAGTTTTGTGTGAAAGTTGTATATATGTTATCCATGTTATGTTTAAATTGGGGTGTACACTGTTAAGCTAAAAGGGGAGGAATTGTACTGTATGTAACCTGTACCACCTTAAGAGGATACCTTAAGGTGATGGACTACTTTCTGATGGCTCCTGTACATTGTAGTACCGGTGGTGACCACACCGGTATATAAACCCTGTGGAGCAAAGTGTATTTCAGTTCAGCCCTGACCCTCAGTTACTAAAGACCTGTTTAAGTATTCTGTAGTCTGTGTCCAGTTATTCAGCATAACTGCATTTGAAAGCACAGACACAACAATGGGTGATTGGTTCTTAGTGTGAGTTAGGATGATGGGTGAATGGAGTTGTTGTGGGATATGATGATGGTTGAATGAGACTTGCTGTGATTTAAGATGATGGGTGAATGAGACTTTGTGTGACTTGGGATGTGTAGTGATTGGAACTTGGTGTGAATTAGCCTCATTGGTGAATGGGGCTTGTGGTGAGTTAGGATGATGTGTGAATTGGGCTCGGTGTGAGTTTGGATGATGGGTCAATGTGGCTTGGTGTGAATTCGGTTGATGGGTGAATGGGTCTTGGTGTCAGTAAAGTTGATGGGTGAATATGCCTTGGTATAAGTAAGGATGATGTGTGAAATAGGCTTGGTGTGAGTTTGGATGATGGGTGATTGGTTGTTGATGTTTGTTAGAATGATGGGTGAATGGTGCTTCGTGTGACTTAGGATGATGTGTGAATGGAGCTCAGTGTGTGTTAGGATGATGGGTGAATGTGTCTTGGTGTAAGTTAAATTATGGGTGAATGAGGTTGGTTGCGAGTTAAGATGATGGGTGAATGGGGATTGGTATGAGTTACGGTGATGTGTCAATTGGGCTTGATGTGAATTAGGATGATCTTTGAATGGATCGTGGTGTGAGTTAGGATGATTGATGAATGGGTCTTGGAGTGAGTTAGCATGATGTGTGAATGGAGTTCAGCGTGAGTTAGGATGATTGGTGAATGGTCTTGGTGTGAGATAAGGTGATGCTTGAATGGGTCTCTGTCTGAGTAAGGATTAAGGGTGAATGGGTTTGATGTGAGCTAGGATGATGGGTGAATGGGTCTTGGTGTGAGTTAGGATGATGATTCAATGTGTCTTGGTTTGAGTTAGGATGATGTGTGAATGGGGCTCGGTCTGAGTTTCGATGATGGGTGAATGGTTTTGGTTTGTGTTCGGATAATGGGAACATGGGTCTTGTTGTGAATTAGGCTGATGGGTGAATGGGTCTTGTTGTGAATTTGTATGATGGGTGAATGGGTCTTGGTGTGAGTTAGGATAATGGGAGTATGGGTCTCTTTTGAGTTAGGGTGATGGGTGAATGCGCTTGGTGTGAGTTAGGATGATGAGTGTACGGGTCTTGTTGTGAATTAGGATGATGGGTGAATGGGTCTTGGTGTGAGATAGGATGATGGGTGAATGGATCTTATTCTGAGTTAGGATGATGGTAGAAAGGGCTTGGTGTGAGATAGGATGATGGGTGAATGGATTTTGGTGTGAGTTAGGATGATGAATGAATGGATCTTGGGATTAGTTAGCATGATGGGTGAATGGGTCTTGTTGTGAGTTAGAATGATGGGTGAATGTTTTTGGTGTGAGTTAGGATGCTGGTTGAATGGGGCTCTGTCTGAGTTAGGATGAAGGGTGAATGGGTCTTTGTGTGAGTTAGGTTGATGGGAGAATGGAGCATGTTGTGAGCTAGTGTGATGGGTGAATTGGGCTTGGTGTGAGTTTCGATGAGGTGTGAATGTTCTTTGTGCGAGTTTAGATGATAGCTGAATGGTCTTTGTGTGAGTTCGGAAGATGGATGAATGGGGCTTGGTGTGAGTTTCGATGAAGGGTGAATGGTTCTTGTGTGGGTTAGGATGATGGGTGAATGGATCTTAATGTGAGTTAGGATGATGGGTAAAGGGGTCTTGATGTGAGTTAGGACGATGGGAGAATAGAGCTTGGTGTGAGTTAGGATAATGGGTGAATGGGATTGGTGTGAATAAGGATGATGTGTGAATGGGTCTTGTTGTGAGTTAGGATGATGGGTGAATGCGGTTGGTGTGAGTGATGATGATGTGTGAATGGGTCTTGTTCTGTGTTAGCATGATGGGTTAATGGGCTTGATGTGAGATAGGATGATGGATGAATGGATCTTGGTGTGAGTTAGGATGATGAATGAATGGATCCTGTTGTGTGTTTCCATGATGGGTGAATGGGTCTTGATGTGGGTTAGGATGATTGCTGAATGCGTCTTGTTGTTGTTTAGAATAATGGGGGAATGTGATTCTTTGTGAGTCAGGATGATGCATGGATGAGTCTGAGTGTGAGTTTGGATGATGGGTATATGGGTCTTGTTATGAGTTCTAATGATGTGTGAATGGTTCTTCATGTGATTTTGTAGGATGGGTGAATGGGTCTTGGTGTGAGTTAGGATGATGAGTGAATGTGTGTTGTTGTGAGTTAGGATGATGTTAAAATGGGGCTTGTTTTTACTTAGGATTAATGTCAAATGGGACTTGTGAGTTAGGATGATGGGTAAATGGGGCTTGCTTTGATTTAGGATGATGAGTGAATGGGTCTTGATGTGAGTTATTATAATGAATAAATTGCCTTGGTGAGAGTTAGGATGATGGCGGAATGGGCTTGATGTGAGTTGAGATGATATATAAATCGTGCTTCGTGTGTGTTAGTCTGGTGTGTGAATGGGTCTGAGTGAGAGTTAGGTTGATGGGTGAATGTTCTTGGTGTGGGTTAGGATGATGTTTGAATGGGGCTCAGCCTGAGTTAGGATGAAGGGTGAGTGGGTCTAGATGTGATCTAGGATGATGTGTGAATGGTTCTTGGTGTGAGTTAGGATGATGTGTGAATGGAGTTTGGTGTGGGATAGCACGATGCGTGACTGAGTCTTGCTGTGATTAAGGATGATGGGTGAATGGATCTTGGTGTGAGTTAAGAGGTAGAGTGATTGGAACTTGGTGTAAGATAGGATCATGGGTGAATGTTGTTGTGTGTTAGGATGATGGGTGAATGGGGCTTGCAGTGAGTTAGGATAATTGGTGAAGAGGGCACGGTGTGGGTTATGAATATGGGTGAATAGACTTGGTGTGTGTTAGGATAATGGGTGAATGGGGCTCGGTGTGAGTTAGGCTGAATGTTGAAAGTGTTTTGGTATGTGTTTGGATGATTGGTCAATGGGTCCTGGCGAGAGTTAGGATGATGGGTGAATGTGCCTTGGTGTGAGTTAGGATGATGAGTGAATCGGTCTTGTTGTTAGTAAATTTGATGGGTGAGTATGCCTTGCTATAAGTTAGGATGATCGTTGAAATGGGCGTGTTGTGTGTTTGGATGATGGGTGAATGGTTCTTTGTATGAGTTAGAATGATGGGTGAATGGGGCTTTGTCTTATTTAGGATGGTGAGTGAATGGATCGTAGTGTGATTTAGGATGATGGGTAAATGGATCTTTGTGTGAGTTAGGGTGATGGGTGAATGGGCCTTGGTGTGAGTTAGGTTGATGGGAGAATGGAGATTGTCGAGAGTTAGGATGATGAGTGAATGTGTCTTGTTGTGAGTTAGGATGATGGGTGAATGGTCTTGGTTCGCGTTTGGATGATGGGTGAATGGGGCGTGGTGTGAGTTTCGATGATGGGTGAATGTTTTTTGTGTGTTTTAGGATGATGAGTGAATGGATCTCATTTTGTGTTAGAATTATTGGTGAGTTGGTCTTGGTGTGAGTTAGGATGATGGGAGAATGTAACTTGGTGTGAGTTACGATGATTCCTGAATGGGCTTGGTGTAAGTTAGGATGATGGATGAATGGGTCGTTTTGTGAGTTAGGATGATGGGTGAATGGCCTTGGCATGAGATAGTTTGATGTGTGAATGGAACTTGGTGTGAGTTAGGTTGATGGAAGAATGGAGCTTGGTGTGAGTTAGCATGATGTGTGAATGGGTATTGTTGTGGCTTAGGATGATGTTTGAATGCGTCTGGTTGTGAGTTAGAATGCTGGGTGTATTTGGTTTTTGTGAGTTAGGATGATGGATAGAAATGTCTTGGTGTGAGTTAGGATGATGGGTGAATGTGTGCTGGTGTGTGTTAGAATCATGGGTGAATTGTTCGTCATGTGATGAATGGGTCTTGGTGTGAGTTAGGATGATGGGTAATGGGGCTTGTTTTGTGTTAGGTTGATGGATGAATGGGCTTGGTGTGACTTAAGTTGATGGGTGAATCGTGCATCGTGTGTCATAGAATAATGGGTGAATGGGTCTTAGTGTGAGATAGGTTGATGGGCGAATGAGTTTGTTGTGGGATAGGATGATGTGTGAATGAGACTTGCTGTGATTTAGCATGATGTGTGAATGGGCCTTGGTGTGAGTTAGGATGTTGTGTGATTGGAAGTTTGTGTGAGATAAGATCATGGTTGAATGGGGCATCTGGTGAGTTAGGTTGATGGGTGAATGGGGCTTGCAGTGAGTTAGAATGATGGCTGAAGGGGGCACAGTGTGGGTTAGGATGATGGGTGAATAGTTCTTGGTGTGAGTTAGAATGATGTGTGGATGGGACTCGGTGTGACTTTGGATGCTGGGTGAATGGGAATGTGGGTATTTAGAATGATGGGTGAATGTTTCTTGGTGTTTGCTAAGATGATGGGTGAATGGGATTGATGTGAGTTAGGATGATGGATGAATGCGTTTTGGTGTGAGTTAGGTTGATTTGTCAATCGGGCTTCATGTGAGTTAGGATGATGGATGAATGGGTCTTGGTGTGTGCCAGCATGATGGGTGAATGGAGCACATTGTGAGATAGGAAAAAGGTTGAATGGTGTTTATTTGAGTTAGGATGATGGGTGAATGGGGCTCTGTCTGAGTTAGGATGATGGGTGAATGGGTATTGGTGTGAGCTAGGATAATGGGTGAATGGGCCTTGGTGTGAGTTAGGATGATGCGTGAATGGGGCTCGTTCTTAGTTAGGATAATGGGTGAAACTATCGTGGTGTGAGTTAGGATGATGGGTGAATATTTCTTGGTGTGAGTTAGGATGATGTGTGAATTGGTCTTGGTGTGAGTTACGATGATGTGTGAATGGGACTTGCTGTGACTTTCGATGATGGGTGTATGGTCTTGGTGTGAGATTCGATGATGGGTGAATGGTTTTGGTGGGTGTTAGGATGATGGGTGAATGGAGCTTTGTGTGAGTTAGTATGCTGCGTGAATGTGTCTTGGTGTGAGTTAGGATGATAGGAGAATGGGTCTTGTTGTGTGTTAGGATGATCGTTGAATGGGCTTTTTATGAATCAGGATGATGGGTGTATGGGTCTTGTTGTGAGTTAGGATGATGGGTGAATGGGCATGGATTGAGTTAGGATGATGGGTGAATGTATCTTCGTGTGAGTTAGGTAGATGAGTGAATGATCTTGGTGTAAGTTAGGATGATGGGTGGATGAGTCTTGGCGTGAGATAGGATGATGGTTGAATGGGTCTTGTGTGATTTAGGATGATGCGTGAATGGGGCTTTGTGTGAGCTTCGATGATGCATGAATGGTCTTGCAGTGAGTTTTGATGATGCGTGATTGGGTCTTGGTATGAGTTTGCATGATGTGTGAATGGGGCAGGTTGTGAGTTTCGATAATGTGTGAATGTTTTTTGTGTGTGTTAGCATGATGAATGAATGGATATTCGTGTGAGTTAAAATGATGGTTAAATTGGTCTTGGTATGAGTTAGGATGATGGATGAATGGGTCTTAGTGTGAGTTAGGATGATGGGTGAGAGGGTCTTGGTGTGAGTTAGGATGATGGGTGAATGATTCTTCGTGTGATTTAGGAGGTTGGATGAATGGGTCTTGGTGTGAGTTAGGATGTTGAATGAATGGGTCTTGTTGTGAGATAGGATGATTGGTAAATGTGGCTTGTTTTGATTTAGGATGATGGGTGAATGGGTCTTGATGTGAGTTGGGATGATGGGTAAATGGGGCTTGATGTGAGTTAGGATGGTGGATGAATCGGTCTTCGTGTTCGTTAGGATGATGTGTCAATCGGGCTTGATGTGAGTTAGGATGATGGATGAATGCGTTTTGGTGTGAGTTAGCATGTTAGGTGAATGGAGCTCAGTGTGAGTTAGAATGATGAGTGAAAGGTATTTATTTGAGTTAGGTTGACGCGTGAATGGGGCTCTGTCTGAGTTAGGATGATGGGTGAATTGGTCTTGTTGTGAGCTAGGATAATGGGTGAATGGGTCTTGGTGTGAGATAGGATGATGGGTGAATGGCTATTGGTGTGAGTTGGGATGATGCGTGAATGGGGCTCGGTCTTAGCTAGGATGATGTGTGAATGAGACGTGGTGTTAGTTAGAACGATGGGTGAATAATTCTTGGTTTGTATTAGAATGATATGTGAATGGGTCTTGGTGTGAGTTAGGATGATGGGTGAATGGGACCTGCTGTGCGTTTTGATGATGGGTGAATGTTCTTGGTGTGAGTTTCGATGATGTGTGAATGGTTTTGCTGGGTGTTAGGATGACGGGTGAAAGGAGCATAGTGTGAGTTAGGACAATGGTTGAATGGTATTTGTGTGTGTTAACGTGATGAATTAATAGATTTTAGTCTGAGTTAGGATGATGTGTAAATTGGTCTTGGTATGAGTTAGGATGATGGATGGAACAGTCTTGGTGTGTGTTAGGATGATGGGCGAATGGGTCTTGGTGTGAGTTAGGATGATAGTTGAATGGGTCTTTGTGTGAGTTAGGATGGTGGATGAATGGGTTAGGTTTGAGTTAGGATGATGGGTGAATGGGTCTTGTTGTGATTTAGGATGATGGGTGATTGGGACTTGGTGTGAGTTAGGATGTAGAGTGATTGGAACTTGGTGTGAGATAGAATCATGGTGAATGGTGTTGTTGTGAGTTAGGAAGATGGGTGAATGGGGCTTGCAATGAGTTAGTATAATTGCTGAAGAGGGCACGGTGTGGGTTAGGAACATGGGTAAATAGACTTGGTGTGTGTTAGCATGATGTGTGAATGGGGCTCGGTGTGAGTTAGGCTGATGGTTGAAAGTGTTTTGGTATGAGTTTGGATGATTGGACAATGGGTTTGGTGTGTGTTAGGATGATGGGTGAATGGGTCTTGGTGTCAATAAAGTCGATGGGTGAATGGGCCTTGGTGTGAGTTAGTTTGATGGGAGAATGGAGATTGGGGAGAGTTAGGTTAAAGGTGAATGTGTCTTGGTGTGAGTTACGATGATGTTTGAATTGGTCTTGGTGTGAGTTTGGATGATGGGTGAATTGGGCTTGGTGTGGGTTTCGATGACGGGTGAATGGACTTGTTGTGAGTTTCGAAGAAGGGTGAATGGCTTTTCTGTGTGTTAGGATGATGGGTGAATGGATCTTAGTTTGAGTTAGAATGATTGTTGAATGGGTCTTGGTGTGAGTTACGATGATTCCTGAATGAGTTGGTATGAGGTAGGATGATGGGTGAATGGGTATTTTTGAGAGTTAGGATGATGGGTGAATGGTCTTGGCATGAGTTAGGTTGATGTGTGACTGGAACTTGGTGTGAGTTAGGATGAAGGAAGAATGGAGCTTGGTGTGTGTTAGCATGATGTGTGAATGGGTATTGTTGTGGCTTAGGATGAAGGGTGAATAATCTTGTTGTGAGTTAGAATGATGGGTGTGTTTGGTTCTTTGTGAATTAGGATAATGGGCAAAAGTGTCTTGGTGTGTGTTAGGATGATGGGTGAATGTGTGCTGGTGTGCGTTAGATTCATGTGTGATTGTTTCTTCGTGTGATGAATGTGTCTTGGTGTGAGTTAGAATGCTGAATGAATGGGTCTTGTTGTGAGTTAGGATGATGGCTAAATGGGGCTTGTTTTGATTTAGGTTGCTGGGTGAATGTGTCTTGGTGAGTGTTAGGATGATGGATGAATGGGCTTGGGGTGTGTTAAGTTGATGGGAGAATCGTGCTTCGTGTGTGTTAGGATGATGGGTGAATGGGTCGTAGTGTGCGATAGGTTGATGGGTGAATGGAATTTTACGTGGGATAGGATGATGTGTGAATGAGACTAGCCGTGATTCAGGATGATGGGTGAATGGGTTTTCGTGTGAGTTAGGATGTTGATTGATTGGAACTTTGTATGAGATATGATCATGGATGAATGGGGCTTGTGGTGAGTTAGGATGATGGGTGAATGGGGCTTGTAGTGAGTTAGGATGATGTCTGAAGGGGGCACGGTGTGGGTTAGGATGAAGGGTGTATAGACTTGGTGTGAGTTAGGAAGATTGCTGAATGGGTCTTGGTGTTAGTTAGGATGTTGTGTGATTGCAATTCGGTGAGAGATAGGATCATGGTTGAATGGGGCTTCTGGTGAGGTAGCATGATGGGTGACAGTGGCTTGGTGTGAGTTTGGTTGATGGGTGAATGTTTCTTGGTGTGATTAGAATGATGGGTGAATGGGGCTCGGTGTGACTTTGCATGATGTGTGAATGGGAATGGGGGGATTTAAAATGATGGGTGAATGTTTCTTCATGTACGCTAAGATGATGGGAGAATGGGGTTGAATGTGAGTTAAGATGATGTGTGTTTGGTGCTTGATGTGAGTTAGGATGATGGATGAATGGGACTTGGTGTGAGTTAGAATGATGTGTCAACCGGACATGATGTGAGTTAGGATGATGGATGAATGGGTCTTGGTGTGACAAAGCATGATATGTGAATGGACCTCAGTATGAGTTAGGAAGATGGGTGAATGTTATTTATATGAGTGAGGATGATGAGTGAATGGTGCTCTATCTGAGTTAGGATGATCGGTGAATGGTTATTGGTGTGAGTTGGGATGATGCGTGAATGGGGCTCGGTCTTAGTTAGGATGATGTTTGACTGAGTCGTGGTGTGAGTTAGGATGATGGGTAAATAATTATTGGTTTGAGTTAGGATGATGTTTGAATGGGTCTTGGTGTGAGTTAGGATGATGCGCGAATGGGACTTGCTGTCAGTTACGATGATGCGTGAATGGTCTTGGTCTGAGTTTCGATGATGGGTGAATGGTTTTGTTGGGAGTTAGAATGATGGGTGAATGGATCTTAGTGTGAGTTAGGATAATGTGTGAATGGGTCTTGGTGTGAGTTAGGATGATGGGTGATAGGGTCTTGTTGTGAGTTAGGATGATGTTTGAATGGCCTTCGTGTGACTCAGCATGATGGGTGTATGGGTCTTGTTGTGAGTTAGGATGATCGGTCAATGATCTTGGTGTGAGTTAGGATGATGGGGAAATTGGTCATCTGAGTTAGGATGTCGTGCGAATTCGTCTTGGTGTGAGATATGATGATGGTTCAATGGGTCTTGAGTGAGATAGAATGATGCCTGAATGGGGCTTTGTGTGAACTTCGATGATTGGTGAATGGTCTTTGTGTGAGTTTCGATGATTTGTGATTGGGTCTTGGTGTGAGTTAGGATGATGGAGGCATGATCTTGGTGTGAGATAGGATGAAGGGTGAATGGATCTTGGTGTGAGTTAGGATGATGTGTGAATGTGTCTTGGTGTGAGTTAGAATGATGGGTGAATTTGGTTGTTTTGTTTTTGGATGATGTGTGAATGGATCTTGTTGTGAGGTAGGATGATGGGTAAATGGGCCTTGTTTTGATTTAGGATGATGGTTGAATGGGTCATGGTGTGAGTTAGGATGATGGGTAAATTTTCTTGGTGAGTTTTAGGATGATGCTTGAATGCAATTGCTGTGAGTTAAGATGCAGGGTGAACTGTGCTTCGTGTGGGATAGGATGATGCCTGAATGGGACTTGCTTTCAGTTTCGATGATAGGTGAATGGTCTTGGTGTGAGTTTCGATGATGGGTGAATGGTATTGCTGGGTGTTAGGATGTTGGGTGAATGGATCTTAGTGTGAGTTAGTCTAATATGTGAATGGGGCATGTGGTGAGTTAGGATGATGGGTGAATGGGGCTTGTAGTGAGCTAGGATGATGGGTGAATTTGTCTTGGTTTGAGATAGAATGATGGGTGAATGGGTCTTGGTCTGCGATGGATGATGGGTGAATTGGGCTCGGTCTGAGTAAGGAAGATTGGTGAATGTGTTGGTGTGTGTCAGGATGACGGGTGAATGGATATTAGTGTGAGTTCGGATGTTTGATAAATGGACCTTAGTGTGAGTTAGGAAGCTGTGTGAATGAGTCCTGGTGTGATTACGATGATGGGTGAATTAGGCTTGGTGTGAGTTTAGATGATGTTTGAATGGGGCTTGGTGTGATTTAGGATGATTGGAGAATGGAGCTTGGTGGTGAGTTAGGATGATGGGTGATTGGGCTTGGTGTGAGTTATGATGATGGTAGAATGGGTCTTCTTTTGAGTTAGAATGATGGGCGAATGCGCTGGGTGTGAGTTAGAATGATGGGTGAATGGGACTTCTTGTGAGTTAGGATGATGGGTGAATGGGCGTGATGTGAGTTAGGATGATGGGTGAATGGATCTTGGCGTGTGTTAACATAATGAGTCAATGGATCTTGTTGTGGGTTAGGATGATGGGTGAATGCGTCTTGTTGTGAATTAGAATGTTGGGTGAATGTGGATTTTTGTGAGTTAGGATGATGGATGAATGAGCCATGGTATTAGTAGGAACGATGGGTGAATGGTTTTCGTGTGATTTAAGAGGATGAGTGATGAGTCTTGGTGCGAGTTAGGATGATGAGTGAATGGCCCTTGATTTAGGATGATGTGTGAGTGGGTCTTGGTGTGAGTTAAATTATGGAGGAATCGTGCTTCGTGTTTGTTTGGATGATGGTTGAAGGGGTCTTATTGTGAGATAGGTTGATGGGTGAATGGAGATTGGTTTTGGATAGGATGATGCATGAATCAGTCTTGCTGTGATTTAGTATGATGGGTGAATGTGTCTTAGTGTGAGTTAGGATGTTGAGAATCATGGGTGAATTGTTCGTCGTGTGATGAATGGGTCTTGGTGTGAGGTAGGGTGATGGTTAAATGGGGCTTGTTTTGATTTAGGATGATGGTTGAATGGGTCTTGTTGTGAGTTAGGATGATGTGTAAATTTTCTTGGTGAGAGTTAGGATGACGCTTGAATGCAATTGGTGTGAGTTAAGATTCTGGGTGAATTGTGCTATGTGTGGGACAGGATGATGGGTGAATGGTTCTTGCTTTCAGTTTCGATGATGGGTGAATGGTGTTGGTGTGAGTTTCGATGATGAATGACTGGTTTTGCTGGGTGTTAGGATGATGGGTGAATGGCTCTTAGTGTGAGTTATGATAATGGAGCTTGGTGTGAGTTAGGATGATGGGTGATTGGTCTTGGTGTTAGTTAGGATGAAGAGAGAATTGAGCTTGGTGTGAGTAGGATGATGGGTGATTGGGCTTGGTGTGACTTATGATGATGGTAGAATGGGTCTTCTTTTGAGTTAGAATGATGGGTGAATGCTTTGGGTGTGAGTTAGAATGATGCGTGAATGGGACTTGTTGTGAGTTAGAATGATGGGAGAATGGACGTGGTGTGAGTTAGGATGATGAGTCAATGGATCTTGGCGTGAGTGAGTTAGGATGATAGATGAATGGATCTTGGTGTGAGTTAACATAATGAGTCAATGGATCTTGTTGTTGGTTAGGATGATGTGTGAATGCGTCTTGTTGTGAATTAGAATGATGGGTGAATGTGGTTATTTGTGATTTAGGATGATGGATGAATGAGTCTTGGTATTAGTAGCAACGATGGGTGAATTGTTTTCGTGTGACTTAGGAGGATGGGTGAATGGGTCTTGGTGCGAGTTAGGATGATATGTTAATGGCCCTTGTTGTGAGTTAGGATTATGTGTAAATGGGGCGTGTTTTGATTTAGGATGATGGGTGAATGGGTCTTGGTGTGAGTTAAATTATGGGTGAATCGTGCTTCGTGTTTATTAGGATGATGGTTGAAGGGGTCTTAGTGTGAGATAGGTTGATGGATAAATGGAATTAGATTTTCGATAGGATGATGCATGAATCAGTCTGGCTGTGATTTAGTATGATGGTTGAATGGGTCTTAGTGTGAGTTAGGATGTTGAGTGATTGGGACTTGTTGTGAGATATGATCATGGGTGACTGGGGCTTGTCGTGAGTTAGGCTGATGGGAGAACGGGGCTTCTAGTGAGTTAGGATAATGGGTGAATGGGTTTGGGTGTGAATTAAGATGGTGGGTGAATGGGACTTGAAGTGAGCTAGCATGATGGGTGAATGGGACTTGGTGTGAGTTAGGAGGATGGGTGAATATGTCTTTGTGTGAGTTAGCATGATGGGTGAATAGGGCTCGGTCTGATGTCGGATGATGTGTGAATGATTTTGGTGTGTTTTAGCATGATGGTTGAATTGATCTTAGTGCGAGTTAGGATGATGAGTGAATGGATTTTAGTGTGAGTGAGGATGATGGGTGAATGGGTCCTGGTGTGAGTTAGGAAGATGGGTGAATGGGTCCTGGTGTGAGTTATGAAGATGGGTGAATGGATCTTGGTGTGAGTTAGAATGATTGCTGAATTGGGCTTGGTGTGAGATTCGATGATGGGTGAATGGTCCTGGTGTGAGTTTCGATGATGAGTGAATGGTGTTGGTGTGAGTTAGGATGATGGGTGAATGGGTCTTGGTGTGAGTTAGGATGATGGGGGAATGGAGCGTGGTGTGATTTAGGATGATGTGTGAATGGGTTTTGGTGTGAGTTAGAATGATGTGAGTATGGAGCTTGGTGGGAGTTAGAATGATGTGTGAATGGACTTGGTGTGATTTAGGATGATGGGTGAATGTGCTTGGTGTGAGTTAGGATGATGGGTGATGGGTCTTTTTGTGAGTTAAGATGATGGGTGAATGGGCCTGGTGTGAGATAGTTTGATTGGTGAATCGATCTTGGTGTGAGTTTGAATGATGGGTGAATGGTTCCTCGTGTGATTTAGGAGGATGGGTGAATGGGTGTTGGTGTGAGTTAGGATGAAGAGTGAATTTTTCTTGTGATTTAGAATGATGTGTAAATGGGGCTAGTTTTGATTTAGGATGATGGGTGATTGGGTCTTTGTGTGAGTTAGGATGATGGGTAAATCTTGCTTCGTGTGTGTTAGGATGATGCGTGAATGGGTCTTAGTGTGAGATGGGTTGATGGGTGAATTGAGTGTGGTGTGGGATAGGATGATGTGTGAATGAGTCTCTCTGTGATGTAGGATGATGGGTGAATGTGCCTTGGTGTGATTAAGGATGTTGAGTGTTTGGAACTTGGTGTGTGATAGGATCATGTATGAATGTGGCTTGTGGTGAGTTAGGATGATGGGTGAAGGGGCACATTGTGGGTTAGGATGATGGGTGAATATTTGTTGGTGTGAGTTGAATGTTGTGAGAATGGGTTTCGGTGTGACTTAGGATGATGAGTGAATGGGTCTTGGTGTAAGCTAGGATGATGTGGGAATGGAGTTGGTGTGAGTTAAGATGAAGGGTGAATGGGGCTTTGTGTGAGTTCCGATGATCTGTCAATCGTGCTTGATGTAAGTTAGGATGATGGATGAATGGATCTTGTTGTGAGTAAGGATGATGGGTGAATTTGGCTCGGTCTGAGTTAGTATGACGGGTGAATGATTCTAGATGTGATTTAGGATGATGGGTGAATAGGTCTTTGTGTGAGTTAGGGTGATGGGTAAATGGGTCTCGGTGTGAGTTCGGATGATGTGTGAATGGGTTTTGTTTTGAGTTAGGATGATGGTACAATGGGCTTCATGTGAGTTACGATGATGCGTGAATGTGTCTTGTTGTGAGTTAGGATGATGAGTTAATGTGCTTGGTGTAAGTTAGGATGATGTGTTATTGGCCTTGTTGTGATTTAGGATTATGGGTGAATGGTGCTAGTTTTGAGTTAGGATGATGGGTGAATGGATCTAGGTGTGAGTTAGGATGATGACTGATTTGTTCTTGTTGTGAATTAGAAAGATGGTTAAATTGTGCTGGTATTGAGTTAGGATGAATGGGTCTTGGTGTGAGTTAGGATGATGGGTAAATTGTCTTGGTGAGAGTAGGAAGATGTCTGAATGGGCTTGGTGTGAGTTAAGATAATGTGTGAATCGTGGTTCATGTGTGTTAGGAAGATGCGTGAATCGGTCTTAGTGTGAGATAGGTTGATGGGTGAATGGAGCTTCGTGTGGGATAGGATGATGTGTGAATGAGTCTCGCTGTGAATTAGGATGATGGTTGAATGGGTCTTGGTGTGAATTATGATGTTGAATGTTTGGAAATTGGTGTGAGATAGGATCATGGGTGAATGGGGCTTGTGGTGAGTTAGGATGATGGGTGAATGGGGTTTGTAGTGAGTTAGGATAAAGTGGGAAGGGGCACGGTATGGCTTAGGATGATGGGTGAATGGTTCTTGGGGTGAGTTAAATGATGGGTGAATGGGTCTCGGTGTGACTTAGGATGATGAGTAAATGTGTTTTGGTGTAAGCTAGGATGATGGGTGAATGAGGTTGGTGTGATTTAAGAGGATGGGTGAATGGGGCTTGGTGTGAGTTCAGATGATGTGTCAATCGGGCTTTATGTAAGTTAGGATGATGGGTGAATGGAAATTGTTTGAGTTCGGTTGATGGGTGAATGTGGCTCTACCTGAGTTTGGATGATGAGTAAATGGGTCTTGGTGTGATTTAGGATGATGGGTGAACAGGTCTTTGTGTGAGTTAGGATGATGGGTGAATTGTTCTTGGTGTGAGTTCCGATGATGTGTGAATGGGTCTTGTTTTGAGTAAGGATGATGGTTCAATGGGCTTGGTGTGAGTTAGGATGATGGGTGAATGTGTCTTGTTTAAATTTGGATGATTTGTGAATGTGCTTGGTGTGAGTTAGGATGATGGGCGGTCGGTCTTGTTGTGATTTAGGATTATGGGTGACTGGGCTTGGTTTGAGATATGTTGATGGGTGAATGGGTCTTTTTGTGGGTTAGGATGATGTGTGAATTGGTCTTACTGTTAGCTAGCATGATGGTTGAATGGGTCTTGGTGTGAGTTATGATGATGGGTGAATGGGTCTTTGTGTGAGTTCAGATGATGGGTGAATGGGCTTGGTGTGAGTTTGGATGATAGGTGAATGGGTCTTGTTGTGAGCTTCGATGATGGGTGAATGGTTTTGGCGTGTGTTATCATGATCCGTGAATGGATCTAAGTGTGTGTTAGGATGATGTGTAAATTGGTCTTGGTATGAGTTAGAATGATGCGTGGATGTGTCTTAGTGTGAGTTAGGATGATGTATGAATGGGTCTTTGTGTGAGTTAGGATGATGGGTGAATGGGCTTGGTATGATTAGGATGATGGGTGAATGGGTCCTATTTTGTGTTCGGATGATGGATGAATGGATCTTGGTGTGAGTTAGCATGATTGGTGAATGGCTCTTGTTGTGGGTGAGGATGATGGGTGAATGCGTCTTGTTGTGAGCTAGAATGATGGGTGAATGTGGTTCTTTGTGAGTTAGGATGAAGGATGAATGGGTCTTGGTGTGAGTTAGGATGATGGGTGAATGTGGCTTGCTGTGAGTTAGAATGATGGGTGAATGGTTCTTCATGTGATTTAGGAGGATGGGTGATTGGGACTTGGTGTGAGTTGGATGATGATTGAATGGGTCTTGTGAGTTATGATGATGGGTAAATGTGGCTTGTTTTGACTTAGGATGATGGGTGAATGCCTCTTGCCGTGAGTTGGGATGACGGGTACGCTGTCTTGGTGAGAGTTAGGATGATGGCTGAATGGGCTTGGTGTGAGTTAAGATGATGGGTCAATGGATATTGGCATGGGTTAGGATGATTGATGAATGGATCTTGGTGTGAGTTAGCATAATGAGTCAATGTGTCTCGTGTGGGTTAGCATGATGGGTGAATGCATCTTGTTTTGAATTAGAATGATGGGTGAATGTGGTTTTTTTGTGAGTTAGGATGATGGATGAATGTGTCTTGGTATTAGTAGGAATGATGGCTGAACAGTTTTCGTGTGATTTAGGAGGATGCGTGAATGGGTCTTGGTGCGAGTTAGGATGATGAGTGAATGGCCCTTGTTGTGAGTTAGGATTATGGGTAACTGGGTCGTGTTTTGATTTAGGATGATGGGTGAACGGGTCTTGATGTGAGTTAAATTATGGGTGAATCGTGCATCGTGTGTGTTAGGATGATGGTTGAAGGGGTCTTAGTGTGAGATAGTTTGATGGGTGAATGGGGTTTGGTTTTGGATAGGATGATGCGTGAATCAGTCTTGCTGTATTTTAGTATGATGGGTGAATGGATCTCACTGTGAGTTAGGATGTTGAGTGATTGGGATTGGTGAGAGGTAGGGTCATGGGTGAATGGGACTTGTCGTGAGTTAAGCTAATGGGGGAACGGGGCTTCGACTGAGTTAGGATGATGGGTGAATGGGATTTGGTGTGATTTAGGATGATGAGTGAATTGGCATTGGTGTATGCTAGCATGATGGGTGAATGGGGTTGGGTGTGAGTTAAGATGATGGGTGAATGGGGCTTGGTGTGAGTTACGATGATGTGTCAATCGCGCTTGATGTGAGTTAGCATGATGGGTGAACGGAGCTCAGTATGTGTTAGGATGATGGGTGAATTTTCTTGGTGTGAGTTATGATGATGTTTGAATGTGGCTCTCTCTGATTTAGGATGATGGGTGAATGGGACTTGAAGTGAGCTAGCATGATGGGTGAATGGGTCTTGGTGTGAGTTAGGATGATGGGTGAATATGTCTTGGTGTGAGTTAGCATGATGGGTGAATAGGGCTCGGTCTGAGGTCGGATGATGGGTGAATGATTTTGGTGTGTGTTAGAATGATGGTTGAATTGATCTTAGTGTGAGTTAGGATGATGGGTGAATGGATCTTAGTGTGAGTTAGGTTGATGGGTGAATGGTTCTTGGTGTGAGTTAGAAAGATGGCCGAATGTGTCCTGTTGTGAGTTATGGAGATGGGTGAATGGGTCTTGGTTTGAGTTAGAATGAGGGGTGAATTGGGCTTGGTGTGAGATTCGAAGATGGATGAATGGTCCTGGTCTGAATTTCGATGATGAGTGAATGGTCTTGGTGTGAGTTAGGATGATGGGTGAATGAGTCTTGGTGTGAGTTAGGATGATGGGGGAATGCAGCGTGGTGTGATTTAGGTTGATGGGTGAAGTTGTGAGTTAGAATGATGAGTGAATGGAGCTTGATGCGAGTTAGAATGATCACAGAATCACAGAAACCCCACAATGCAGATAGAGGCCATATCGGCCCATCGAGCCTGCACCGACACATATCCCACCCGATCCCCGTAACCACTACACCAACACATATCCCACCCTATCCCCACAACCCCACGTATTTAATCCCCCTAACACTAAGGGTCAATTTATCATAGCCAATCAACCTAACCTGCACATCTTTGGACTGTGGGAGGAAACCGGAGCACCCGGAGTAAACCCACGCAAACATGGGGAGAATGTGCAAACTCCACACAGACAGTCGCCCGAGGCCGGATTCGAACCCGGGTTCCTGGCGCTGTGAGGCAACAGTGCTAACCACTATGCCACCGTGCTTTGTGAATGGACTTGGTGTGAGTTAAGATGATGGTTAAATGGGACTTTTTATGAGTTAGGATGATGGGTGAATGCGCTTGGTGTGAGTTAGGATGATGGGTGATGGGTCATTTTGTGAGTTAGGATGATGAGTGAATGGGATTGCTATGTGATAGGTTGATGGGTGAATCGATCTTGGCGTGAGTTAGGATGATGGTTGAATGGATCTCGCTGAGACTTAGCATGATGTGTGAATGGACCTTGTTGTGGGTTAGGATGATCGGTGAGTGCATCTTGTTGTGAGTTAGGATGAAGAGTGACTGTGTCTTGTGATTTAGAATGATGTCCAAATGGTGCTAGCTTTGAATTAGGATGATGCGTGATTGGGTCTTAGTGTGAGATAGGTTGATGGGTGAATTGAGTTTGGTGTGGGATAGGATGATGCGTGAATGAGTCTCGCTGTGATTTAGGATGATGGGTGAATGTGTCTTGGTGTGATTAAGGATGTTGAGTGTTTGGAACTTGGTGTGTGATAGGATAATTTGTGAATGTGGCTTGTGGTGAGTTAGGATGATAGGTGAAGGGGGCACATTGTGGGTTAGGATGTTGGGTGAATGGTTCTTGGTGTGAGTTGAAAGATGTGTGAATGTGGTTCGGTGTGACTTAGGATCATGAGTGAATGAGTCTTGGTGTAAGCTACATTGACGTGTGAATGGGGTTGGTGTGAGTTAAGATGATGTGCGAATGGGCTTGGTTTGAGTTAGGATGATGGGTGAATGTGTCTTGGTGTGAGTTAGAATGATGTGTGAGTGGTTCTTCTTGTGATTTAGGAGGATGGGTGAATGGGTGTTGATGTGAGTTAGGATGATGGGTGAATCTTGCTTCGTGTGTATTAGGATGGTGCGTGAATATCTGTTAGTGTGAGATAGGTTGATGGATGAATTGAGTTCGGCGTGGGATAGGATGATGTGTGAATGAGTCTCGCCATGATTTAGGATGATGGGTGAATGTCTCTTGGTGTGATTAAGGATGTTGAGTGTTTGTAACTTGGTGTGTGATAGGATAATGTGTGAATGTGGCTTGTGTTGAGTTAGGATGATGGGTGAAGGGGGCACATTATGGGTTAGGATGATGGGTGAATAGTTCTTGGTGTGAGTTGAAAGATGTGTGAATGGGGTTCGGTTTGACGTAGGTTGATGAGTGAATGAGGCTTGGTGTAAGCTAAGATGATGTGTGAATGGGGTTGGTGTGAATTAAGATGATGGGTGAATGGGGATTGTTGTGAGTCCCGATGATGTGTCAATCGTGCTTGTTGTAAGTTAGGATGATAGATAAATGGATCTTTTTGTGACTAAGGATGATGTGTAAATAAGGCTCGGTCTGCGTTAGTATGATGGGTGAATGATTCTTGGTGTGATTTAGGATGATGGGTGAATAGTTCTTTGTGTGAGTTAGGATGATGTGTGAATGGGTATCGGTGTGAGTTCGGATGATGCGTGAATGGGTTTTGTTGTGAGTTAGGATGATAGTTCAATGGGCTTGGTGTGAGTTAGGATGATGCGTGAATGTGTCTTGTTGTGAGTTAGGATGATGGGTGAATGCGCTTGGTGTGCGTTAGGATGATGGGTGATTGGTCTTGTTGTGATTTAGGATTATGGGTGAATGGGCTGGGTGTGAGATATGTTGATGGGTGAATGGGCTTGGTGTGAGTTAGAATGATGCGTGAATAGGTCTTGTTGTGAGTTAGAATGATGGTAAATGGGGCTACTTTTGAGTTAGGATGATGGGTGAATGGGCCTTGGTGTGAGTTAGGGTGATGGGTAAATTGTCTTGGTGAGAGTTAGGAAGATGTCTGAATGGGTTTGGTGCGAGTTAAAATGATGTGTGAATCGTGCTTCATGTGTGTTAGGATGTTGAGTGAATGGGTCTTAATGTGAGATAGGTTGATGGGTGAATGAAGTTTGGTGTGGGATAGGATGATGTGTGAATGAATCTCGCTGTGAATTAGGATGATGGTTGAATGGGTCTTGGTGTGAAATATGTTGTTGAGCATTTGGAACTTGGCGTGAGATAGGGTCATGGGTGAATGGGGCTTGTGTTGAGTTAGGATGATGGGTGAATGGGGTTTGTAGTGAGTTAGGATAAAGGGGGAAGGGGGCATGGTGTGGCTTAGGATGACGGGTGAATGTTTCTTGGGGTGAGTTAAATGATGGGTGAATGAGTCTCGGTGTGACTTAAGATGATGAGTGAATGTGTCTTGGTGTAAGCTAGGATGCTGGGTATATGGGGTTGGTGTGTGTTAAGATGATGGGTGAATGAGTCTTGGTGTGATTTCCGATGATGTGTCAATCGGGCTTGATATAAGTTAGAATGATTGGTGAATGCATTTTGTCGTGAGTTAGGACGATTCTTGAATGGGTCTTGGTCTGAGTTAGCATGATGGTTGAATTGAGCTCAGTGTGAGATAGGATGATGGGTGAATTGTCTTTGTTTGAGTTCAGATGATGGGTGAATGTGGCACTGCCTGAGTTAGGATGATGGGTAAATTGGTCTTGGTGTGAGTAAGGATGATGGGTGAATAAGGCTCGGTCTGAGTAAGTATGACGGGTGAATGTGTCTTGGTGTGATTTAGGATGATGGGTGAATAGGTCTTTGTGTGAGTTAGGATGATGGGTGAATTGTTCTTGGTGTGAGGTCGGATGATGGGTGAATGTGTCTTGTGAGTTTGGATGATGGTTGAATGTGCATGGTGTGAGTTAGGATGATGGTCGATGGTTCTTGTTGTGAGTTAGGATAATGGGTGACTGGGCTTGGTGTGAGATATGTTGGTTGAATGGGTCTTGTTGTGGGTTAGGATGATGTGTGAATTGGTCTTACTGTTAGCTAGAACGATGGTTGAATGGGACTTGCTGTGTGTTGGGATGATGGCTGAATGGGTCTTTGTATGAGTTCCGATGTTGGGTGAATGGGCTTGGTGTGCGTTTGGATGATAGGTGAATGGGTCTTGTTGTGAGTTTGGATGATGGTTGCATGGGCGTTGTGTGAGTTAGGATGATGGGTGAATGGGTCTTTGTGTGAGTTAGGATGATGGGTGAATGGGAATTTGTGTGAGATAGGATGATAGGTGAATGTGGCTTGGCGTGAGCTTCGATGATGTGTAAATGGTTTTGATGTGTGTTAGAATGATCTGTGAATGGATCTTAGTGTGAATTAGGATGATGTGTGATTGGGTCTTTGTGTGAGTTAGGATGATGTGTGAATGGGCTTGGTGTGAGTTAGGATGATGGGTGAATGGGTCCTATTGTGTATTAGGATGATGGATGAATGCATCTTGGTGTGTGTTAGGATGATGGGTGACTGGGTCTTGTTTTGGGTTAGGATGATGGGTGAGTTCCTCTTGTTGTGAGCTAGAAGGATGGGTGAATGTGGATCTTTGTGAGTTAGGATGATGGATGAATGAGTCTTGGTGTGAGTTAAGATGATGTGTGAATGTGGCTTGCTGTGTGTTAGAATGATGGGTCAATGGTTCTTCGTGTGAGTTAGGAGGATGGGTGATTGGGACTTGGTAGGAGTTAGGATGATGAGTGAATGGGTCTTGTTGTGAGTTACGATGATGGGTAAATGTGGCTTGTTTTGACTTCGGATGATGGGTGAATTCGTCTTGGTGTGAGTTAGGATGATGGGTACGTTGCATTGGTGAGAGTTAGGATGATGGCTGAATGGGCTTGGTGTGAGTTAAGATGATGTGTGAATCGTGCTTCGTGTGATTTAGGATGATGCATGAATGGGTTTTAGTGTGAGATCAGTTGATTTGTGAATGGAGTTTGGTGTGGGGTAGGATGTTGAGTCAATTAGACTTGCTGTGATGTAGGATGATGTGTGAATGTGTCTTGGTGTGAGTTAGGATGTTGAGTGTTTGGAACTTGGTTTGAGGTTGGATCATGTGTGAATGGGGCTTGTGGTGAGTTAGGATGATGGTTGAATGGGCGTGGTGTGAGTTCGGATGATGGGTGAATGGGTGTTGTTGTGAGATAGGATGATGGTTGACTGGGCGTTGTGTGAGTTAGGATGATGGGTGAATGGGATTTTCTGTGAGTTAGGATGATGTGTGCATGGGGCTTGGTGTGAGCTTCGATGATGTGTAAATAATCTTGGTGTGAGTTTCGATGATGAGTGAAGGTGTCTTGGTTTGAGTTAGGATGATTGGGGAATGGAGCTTTGTGTGAGTTTCGATGATGAGTGAATGGTTTGGTGTATGTTTGCAAGTACCGCGAAAGGATCTTTGTGTGAGTTAGGATGATGTGTAAATTGGTTTGGTATGAGTTAGGATGATGTGAGAATGGGTCTTAGTGTGAGTTAGGATAATGGGTGAATGGGTTTTGGTGTGAGTTAAGATGATGTGTGCATGGGTCTTTGTGTGAATTCGGATGATGATTGAATGGGCTTGGTGTGAGTTAGGATGATTTATTGAATGCGTCTTGTTGTGCGTTAGCATGATGGGTGAATGGTTCTTGGTGTGTGTTTGGTTGAATGGTGAATGGGTCTTGGTGTAAAGTCTGATGATGGTGTTGGGGCATGGTTAGAGTTAGGATGATGAGTGAATGGGTCTTGTTGTGAGTTAGTCTGATTGGTAAATTGGGCGTGTTTTGGTTTAGGAATGTGGGTGAATGGGTCTTGGTGTGATTTAGGCTGGTGAGTGAATGGGTCTTGGTGTGAAATGGATGATGGGTAAATTGTCTTGGTGAGGGTCAGGATGATGGCTGAATGGGCTTGGTGTGAGTTTAGATGATGGGTGAGTGGCTCTTGTTGTTGTGAGATTGGACGCTGGGTGATTGGGCTTGGTTTGAGATAGGATGATTGGTGAATGGGACTTTTTGTAAGTTAAGATGAAGAATGAATGGGATTGGTGTGAGTTAGGATGATAGGTGAATGGGTCTTGTTGTGACTTTGGATGATGGGTGAATGGGCTTGGTTTGAGATAGGATGATGGTTGAATGGGACTTGATAGAAGTTAGGATGATGGGGCAATGTGTCGTGTTGTGGGATAAGATGATGGGTGAATGGGGCTTGGTGTGAGTTAGGATGATGGGTGAATGTATCTTGTTGTGAATAAGTATGTTGGTTGAATGGGTCTTGGTGTTAGATAGGATGATGGGTGAACCGGTCTTAGTACGAGTTAGGATGATAGGTGAATGTGTCTTGTTGTGAGTAAGTATAATGGCTGAATGGGTCTTGGTGTGAGTTAGGATGTCGGGTGTACGGGGCTTGGTGTGAGTTAGGTTGATGGGTGAATTGGTCCTGGTGTGAATTAGAATGTTGAGTGACTGGAACTTGGTGTGAGTTTGGATCATGGGTGAATGGGGCTTGTGGTGTGTAAGAAGGATGTGTGAATGGAGCATGTAATGAGTTAGGCTGATGGGTGAAGGGAGCCTGGTGTGGGTTAGGATGATGGGTGAATTGACTTGGTGTGAGTTAGGATAATCGGTGAATGGGGCTCGGTGTAATTAGCATGAAGGTTGAATGTTTTGTGGTATAAGTTAGAATGATGGGTGAAAGGGACTTGGTGTGAGTTTGGGTGATGTGTGAATGGTCCTTGCTTTGAGTTAGATAGATGAGTGAATGGGGTTTGGTCCGACTTAGGATGATGTGTTAATGGGCCCTGCTGCAAGCTAGGATGATGGGTGAATGGGGTTGTTGTGAATAAAGATGATGGGTGAATGAGGCTTGGTGTGAGTTATGATGATGTGTTAATCGGGCTTGATGTGAGTTAGGATGATGGATGCATGAAACTTGGTGTGAGTTAGGGTGATTGATGAATGCAAGTCAGTGTGAGTTAGGATGATGGATGAATGGTCTTTGCTTGAGTTAGGATGAGGGGGATTGTGGCTCTCTCTGTGTTATGATGTTGGGCGAATGTGTCTTTGTGTGAGCTATGATGATGGGTAAATGGTCTTTGTGTTAGTTAGGATGATGGGTGAATGGGCGTGGTGTGAGTTAGGAAGATGGGTGAATGAGTCATGTTGTGAGTTAGGATGATGGGTGAATGTGTCTTGGCATGAGTTAAGATGATGGGTGAATGGGTCTTGGTGTGAGTAAGAATGATGTGTGAACGGGGCTTGGGGTGAGTTAGGATGATGGGAGAATGCTCTCGGTGTGAGTTAGGACGATGTGTGAATGGGTTTTGGTGAGAGCTAGAATGATGCGTTAATGGGTCTTGGTGTGTGTTTGGCTGATGGGTGAATGGGGCTTGGAGTCAGTCAGGAATTTGGTTCATTTGCGCTTTTTGTGAGTTGGATGATGGTTGAATGAATCTTGTTGTGAGTTAGCATGATGGGGGAATGGGTCTTGTGTTGGGTTACGATGATGAGTGAAGGAAGTTTGGCATGGGATAACATGATGGGTGAATGTGTCTTGCGGTGAGGTAGGATGATGAGTTAATTTGTCTTAGTGTGTGTTAGGATGATGGGTGAATGAGGGTTGGTGTCGGATAGCATGATGGGTGAATGAGTCTTTAAGTGATTTAGTATGATTGGTGAATGGGTCTTGGTGTGAGATAGGATATTGCGTGATTGGGACTTGGTCTGATTTAGGATTATGGTTGAATGGAGCGTGTAGTGAGTTCGGATGATGGGTGAATATGGCACAGTGTGAGTTAGAATGATGGGTGAATAGTCTTGCTGTGAGTTAGGATGATGGGTGAATGGGACTCGGTGTGAGATAGGATGATGTTTGAATGTGTCTTGCTGTCAGTTTGGATGATGGGTGAATGGGTCTTGGTGTGAGTTAGTATTATGGGTGAGTGGGTCTTGGTGTGATTTACAATGAGGCGCGAATGGATCTTGTTGTGATTAAGGATGATGGGAGAATGGGCTTGGTGGGAGTTAGGATGATGCGTGAATGAGTTTTGCTGTGAGTTAGCACAATGGGTGAATGGGCTTGGTGTGAATTAAGATGATGGTTGAATGGGTCTTAATGTGAGTGAGGATTATGGGGGAATGATCTTGGTGTGAGTTAGGATGTTGGGTGAATGGGTCATTTTGTGAGTTACGATGATGGGTGAATGGGTCTTGGTGTGAGTTACGATGATGGGTGAATGATCTTGGTGTGAGTTTGGATGATTGGTGAATGGGTCTTGTGAATTAGAATGATGATTGAATGGGCTTGGTGTGAGTTACGATGATAGATAATTGGGTCTTCTTGTGAGTAAGGAGGATGGGTGAACGGGGCTTGGTGTGCATTAGGATGACGGGTGAATGGGGCTTGGTCTGAGTAAGGATTATGGGAGAATGTGTTTTGTTGTGAGTAAGGATGATGGGTGAATGGGCTTGTTGTGTGTTTGGATGATAGATGAATAGGTCTTGGTGCGAGTTAGGATGATGGGTGAATGTGGCCTGGTGTGAGTTATGATGATGTGTGAATGGGGCTTGGTGTGTGCTTCGATGATGGGTGATTGATCTTGTTTGATGTAGGATGATGTGTGAATCGGTCCTCGTGTGAGATAGGATGATGGGTGAATGGGTCTTGGTGTGAGTAGGATGATGTTTGAATGTGTCTTCGTGTGAGATAGGATGGTGGGTGAATGGATTTGGTGTGAGTAGGATGATGGGTGAATTGATCTTGGTGTGAGATAGGATGATGTTTGAACGGGGCTTGGAGTGAGTTTCGATGATGGGTGAATGGCTTTTGTGTGACTTAGGATGATGGTTGAATTTGTTTTGGTGTGAGTTAGGATGATGGCTGAATGGGCTGGGTGTGAGTTAAGATGATACGTGACTCGTGCTTCGTGTGTGTTAGGATGATAGGTGAATGGGTCCTTTTGTGAATTAGGATGAAGTGTGAATGGAGTTTGGATGGGGTAGGATGATGGGTGAATGAGTCTTGCTGCGATTTACAATGCTGACTGACTGGAGCTTGTAGTGAGTTAGGATCATAAGTTTTAAGGGCTTTTGCTGAGTTAGTATAATGGCGAATGGGCTTGGTGTGAGTTAGGATGATATGTGAATGGGTCTTGCTGAGAGTTAGGACAATGGGAGAATGGGCTTGGTGTGAAATAGGGTGATGGGTGAATGGGTCTTAATGTGAGTTAGGATGATGGGAGAATGATTTTGGTGTGAGTTAGGATGATGGGTGAATGGGCCTTGTTGGGAGTTAGGATGATGGGAGAATGGGCTTGGTGTGAGTTAGGATGATGGGTGAATTGGTCTTGCTGAGAGTTAGGACAATGGGAAAATGGGCTTGGTATGAAATAGGATGATGGGTGAATGGGTCTTAATGTGAGTTAGGATGATGGGTGAATCATCTTGGTTTGAGTTAGGATGATGGTTGAATGGATCATGTTGTGAATTACGATGATGGGGAATGGTTCTTGGTGTGAGTGACGATGATGGGTGAATGATCTTGGTAAGACTTTGGTGATGGGTGCATGGGTCATGTTTGAGTACGGACGATGTGTGAATGGCGCTTGGTGTGAGTTTGTATGATGGCTGAATGTGTTTTGTTGTGAATTAGATTGATGATTGAATGGGCTTTGTGTGAGTTATGATGATAGATGATTGGGTCTTTTTGTGAGTTAGGGGGATGGGTGAATGTGTTTTGTTGTGATTATGGATGATGGGTGAATGTGCTTGTTGTGAGTTAGGATGATAGGTGAATGGTTCTTGGTGTGAGTTAGTATGATTGTTGAAAGCGGCTTGGTGTGAGTTAGGGTGATCAGTGAATGGGGCTTGGTGTGAGCTAGGATGACGCGGGAATGGGTGCTTGTGTAAGCTTGGACGATGGGTGTATGTGTTTGGGTGTTAGTTAAGATGATGGGTGATTGGGGCTTGGTGTGAGTTACGATAATGGTTGAATGGGGCTTGGTATGAGTTGGATGATTGGTGAATGGGTCTTGGTGCGAGTTAGGATGATGGGTAAATGGAGTTCAATATGCGATAGGATGATGGGTGAATGGGTCTTAACGTGAGTTAGGACGATGGGTGAATGATCGTGGTGCGAGTTATGATGATCGGTGAATGGGTAATATTGTGAGTGTCACGGGGCCGTGCATTCACGGGGCAGTTTTGCTAGGGTTTCGGTAGTGGACCCAAGCGCAGGAAACCTATCCAAGGACTCGAGACCGGGTAGAACTCGAAAGATGCTTCCTTGAGACTCGAGAACATAGAAACAGGGTAACGCTCGAAAGGAGATTCAGTTGAGACTCGAAAACACAGAGACATGGTAACACTCGAAAGGAGGTTCAGTTGAGACTCGAAAACACAGAGACATGATAACACTCGAAAGGAGATTCAGTTGAGACTCGAGAACGCCAGAGACACAGCCAGAGTTGTTCCTTGCAGGCAGGTGAACCCACAACTGAGCATAGAGGACAGGAAACAGGAAGCTTAAATACAGACCTGATTGGTCACGTGACAATTATTCAAATGAGACACAAGAGAGAAATACTTTAATAACATACAGGTGAGGCCACAGGCACAGAGACAAGACAGGGACTGGACCGACCAGCTTTATTCATTATCTGCCTTGCTCTCTATGCTGCAGGTTGGAGCTGAAACAGAGTGGAAAGTGGTGGTCTCCTTGACCAGGGAGAGGAGGAGAAGTAGAAACCACAGACCACCACTACCACAACAGCAACAGCAACTACTGAGGTGCCTGGAGAGAGAGGACAGAGGAGAGGAGAGGGAAAAAGGAGGCCAGCACCTACCAGAGGAGAGGCCTTTCCACCACTGCCTCCCCAA
The DNA here is from genome assembly GCF_052327205.1 of Somniosus microcephalus. NCBI lineage: Eukaryota > Metazoa > Chordata > Chondrichthyes > Squaliformes > Somniosidae > Somniosus > Somniosus microcephalus. The sequence goes on along the minus strand of NC_140990.1, from coordinate 107,652,174 downwards.
ATTGGCCTCCATTCCAGGAGAGGGAGAGAGGGGAGAGAAGCAACAACCAACACCCACCACCCACCATCAACTGCTTGGAAGGAGGGAAGGATAATATCTTCACTGAACATCTGCAGGTGGGTGTTCTTTGGTGCACTCTCCAAAAGACTTTGTACTGTAGGCGGGCGGGAGGAAAGAAGACCGGAACACCAACGGGTGTCTGTGTGTGTGTGTGGCTCTTATAGAACACTAGGCCACACACACCACTATCAAACACCCGCCTTCTATTGCCTGGCCTGGGACAGCTGGAGCTGCCGAGGTGAAGCCTTTAATTTCATTGTCCATCGTTAAGACCTGGTGCAGAACTGAGCCTGGGCATCTCCAACTTTCCCAGGCGAAGACATCTTCTCCCCCTGCCAGACGAAAACCATTAGAGACTTTATTTCCCATCGGAGAGTGCACCCCTGCCGGCAGCCACCCACCCACCATCATGAGTGGGGACCCTGCCTTTTGCGGCCTCCCTCCTTCCCACCCCCCTCTCTCTCTCTCTTTGTCTCTCTCTTTGTCTCTCTCAAGAGGCATCTCTTTTCCACCTATTAATTAATTGCCACTTCAGCAGAGGGGAGAAGGCCCCTCTCAAAATTCCAATCAATAAGGGGAGAGGTGTGCCTTCAATTTAACAGCTCCCTCTGCTCAAGGGAGGACTTTAAAAACCGGAGGCCGTCTTCAACATCTTAAGGCCTGTGACTTGGGGTGAGTGTAGCTCTTTTTAAAAACCACCCCATAATGGCGTCCACATCATCGCTGGTAACGGGGCCAGCTAAGTCATATGTGTCGGTGGCGGCCAAAGCCATGGCTGCTCCCGCTGCCTCTGCTGCCCTGTCACCTTTCTCATTAATAACAAAAAAGATTGGGGTGCTGAGCTACACCCACCACACAATGACCATTGAGGCATGTGTAAAGGCCATGGCTGGGGTTGTCGGCACTTCAGCCATCCTCGCCGCCTCAAAAATGTACGGGAAGGCTGTGTTCTTCCTGGGGTCGGAGCAGCCAGTGTCCATGGCCGTCGCCAAAGGGCTCACCATGGGCATGACCTTCCTGCCGGTGGACACCATCGATGCCACCACGCAGAGGGTGGTGATTTCCAACGTCCCACCCTTTGTTCCTGGTGAGCTCCTCCTCCCCCACTTATGCCATCTTGGGGAGGTGAGGTCGGGGATCACGCCTATTCCACTTGGCTGCCAGAAAGCCAGCCTTCGGCATGTCTTCTACTTCCGGCGCCAGCTCTTTATTCAGCTGGCGTGGGAGGATGACACCGATGGGGCTTTCGTCGTCCTCCACGAGGGGACCGCCAATCGCGCCTTTTCGATGGTGGATGTTGTGGGGTGCCATGCCTGCAAGGAGCTGGGGCATATTAGGAAAAACTGCCCCACCTCCAAGGCTGGCGCCGCGGCCACTCCTCCCCCTGGGTCTGGCCGCGCGTCTGAAACAACCGATGCAGGGCCGACATCAGAGGCCGATGCCAACAGGGCCTCCGGCGGGGGAGAGGGAGCCCGTCCGGTTGGAATTAAAGCGCTGCACAAGATGAAACACTTCAGGACGGGTCCACCCGCGGAGGGCCGGCCCCTAAACCTAGAGCCCCTGACAGCCGCGCTCCTCGCGGAGTTGGTCGGAGCATACGAGGGCGGGAAGGGCTTCCTTCCCGAGCCTGTGGCCACAACGGCCGTAGCGGAATCGCCAATAGCTGCGGCCGGGCTCGGGCCCGAGGAACCCGACAAACCTGCTCTGCCGAAGGGCGCAGAGGAGGAGGCCCCTGCAGACATGAAGGTCTCCCTCGCTCCCTCCACGCTAAAAAGAAGGTGCAACCCCCTGGAAGACGAGGAATACTGGGAGGAGGAATGTCCCTCCGTGCAGGGGGAGTCGTCACCCGCCACGTGTACTGCACCCCGCCCCCTGCTGTCACCAGCGTTCGGCAGGGGTCACCTGTCCCTCGGGAGGCTGAGGCAGATGTGTCTGTCCAGCACATGCCTCCTGGGAATGGGGACGAGACCCTGCCCGTGCGGGGAGTCGTGGAACAACCCGCAGCGGAACTAGATATTTTATCAATACCGTTACCCCACGCTGGGTCGGGCGGCCTGGGGTCTGGTTCGGGCGTGCTGGAAGAAACTGAGCTCACCCAATGTGACCCAGACATTTCCCAGGGGCTGCTCGACCTGGTTGAAACTTTAGTGCAGGACACCCCATCCGCTGGGTCGGAGACTGTTGGCGAGGAGTAGGAAGGCCCCCTGACTGTGCCTCTGGCGCCGGACGTCCTGGATGAATTTCAATTTGTTTTCTCCCTGGTTTCTCCGGGCGTTCTGGCGTCTGGGGCGGAGGGGTCTCTGAACCGCCGCCGTCTTCTGGCCCGGCGCCCCTGGAGGAGCCCAGGGAGGAATCCTCTGCCACCAATCCTGGGGGTGGGATCCAGGCAGAGGCGGGGCCGGCCAATGTGGCTGAGCCGTTCACTGCGCACTGCGCGACGGACAGGTCGGTCGCTGGTGGAGACCCCCCAGAGGAGTACGGGGACTCGGTGATGGGCGCGGAGGACGCGTTGGATTCCATCGCCGATGAGGCGATGGATGACCTCATGCCCCTCGCCGAGTCTCCCCTCATTCCTGACTGGCAGCTCCGGGATTTTATGGCCGCGTGCCTGGGTCATCAAAACAAGACCCGGCTGGCACTCGACAGGTGGTCGGAGCTGGCGCTGCTCATCGGGTCAGTCCGCGCCGCTGTCAAAATCATGGGCGCGGACCAGGACGTAAGCCCGCTCGAGCTGCGTCGGCTCAGGTCATTCCTCACTGGGCTGCTGAGGGAGTGCCGGTCGACTAGCGGCTGAGCTCCCTCCCCCCGTTAGGTGCAGGTAGAGGTTGCACTATGCTTCTGATATGAAGATAACCATAGCCAGCCTCAACATCAATGGCAGCAGGGAGGCTCACCGCAGATTTAATAACCTTTCGGTCCTTCGGGATGGAAAGTATGCGGTGTGCTTCCTGCAAGAAACCCACACTGTTCCGGGAGACGAGGCCACGTGGCTCCTGGAGTGGTAAGGTGGGGTCAGCATGAGTCACCTCTCCAACGTTTCCAGAGGGGTGGTTATCTTGCTGGCCCCGCATTTTCAGCCGGAGATATTGGGGGTTAAGGAGCACGTGCCGGGCCGCTTGCTCCAGGTCACTGTTTGCCTGGGGGGCTTGCCGCTCCATCTAGTGAACATGTACGCCCCTCAGTCCGGTGCGCAGCAAGTGCGCTTCTTTGAAGAAGTGTCCGCTCTTCTGGGCTCCATCGACGTGGGCGAGTGCGTCATTCTCGGGGGGTTTTTAACTGCACCCTCGAGGCGAGGGACCTTTCGGCCCCCCAGCATTGCCCAGCGGTGATAGAGAAGTTGAGGGACCTGGTCGGGTCCTTCGACTTGGTGGACGCCTGGCAACATCTCCACCCCGACTCCAGCGCCTTCACTAGCATGAGGTCTGGAGGAGGATGGTCCAGAATCGACCGCCTTTATATTTCCCGGGCGTAAGTCTCCTGCATTCCGGTGGCTTCCATGTGGCCGGTGCCATGCACGGACCACCACCTGGTGTGGGCGGAGCTTGTTCCACTGCACGTGCCGGGGTGGTCCATGTACTGGAATTTTAACAACCTGCTGCTGGAGGACGTGCAGTTCCAGGATTCGATTCGTCGGTTCTGGGCCGACTGGAGAAGGAAGCAGGGGGGCTCCCCTCCTTGATGCTGTGGTGGGACGTGGGCAAGGCTCACGTCCGTCTCTTCTGTCAGGAGTACGCAAAGGGGTCAACCTAGGGGTGGGAGGCCCGGGTCGGGCGGTTGGGGAAGGAGGTGCTCGACCTGGATTACCGTCTCAGTCAAGTCGTCGAGGGCCCGGCCCTGCGGAAGGTGTACGAAGAGAAGAAGGGCGCGCTGAAGGACCTGCAGCCGGTCGGGTCCCAAGGCGCGTACGTGAGGTCGCGGATCCAGTTCCTGCGGGACCTGGACCGCGGCTCCCCCTTCTTCTACTCACTGGAAAAAAGACGGGGGGTCCGTAAGCACCTCTTGGAACTGCTGGCCGACGACGGATCGCTGGTCTTGGATCCGGAGGGAATCAACGCAGATGCCCACGCCTATTATAGGGCTCTGTTCTCTCCGGATCCGTCCAGTGAGGATGCGTGCAGAGTTTTGTGGGAGGACCTGCCGAAGGTCGGCCTGGAGGGCGCTGAAAAATTGGACGCCCCTCTGAGTCTGGAGGAGCTGACCGGCGCCCTCCGCCAGCTCTCCAGTGGAAAGTCCCCGGGGCTGGACGGGCTGACCGTGGAGTTCCACAGGGCATTCTGGGACGTCTTAGGGGGTGACTATGCACGGGTCCTGGGGGAAAGTTTGGCGACCGGGGAGATGCCCCTCTCTTGGCCCAGGGCTGTTATTGTCCTGCTGCCTAAGAAGGGCGATCGCCGCCTCCTTAAGAACTGGCGCCCGGTCACCCTCCTCAGCACGGAATACAAAATTTTTGCCAGGGCCATGTCTGCTCGCCTTGGCGCCGTGCTGGCCCACATGATCCACTCCGACCAGTCTTACACGGTCCCGGGCCGGACCATCCACGATAACATCCATCTGGTCCGGGACCTGGTCCACCATTCCCAGAGGGCTGTTCTGTCGGTCGCCTTCCTTTCCCTGGATCAGGAGAAGGCTTTGACATGGTAGATCACGAGTATCTCTTCGGGACTTTGCGCGCATTCGGGTTCGGGATGCATTTTGTCACCCGGATCCGACTTCTGTACGCTGCCACAGAGTGTCTGATTAAAGTTAACGGGTCCTTGATGGCGCCCCTTCACTTCGGGAGGAGGGTGCGTCAGGGATGCCCAATGTCCGGCCAGTTTTACGCCGTTTGTGTAGAGCCTTTCCTGCGCCTCTTGCGGAAGAGGTTGACAGGACTGGCTCTGCAAGAGCCGGGCGTGGAGGTGGTCCTCTCGGCTTACACCAATGACGTGCTCCTCACGGTGATGGATCCCGCCGACTTGCGGAGGATGCAGGAATGCCAGCAGATTTACTCGGACGCATCCTCCGCAAAGATCAACTGGGAGAAATGTTCCGGGCTCCTGGTGGGTCAGTGGCGGATGGATTCCCTGCCGGAGGAGTTCAGGCCCTTCGCCTGGAGCACCACGCCCCTCCTCTACTTGGGAGTCTACCTTAGCCCTGCCGAGGACCCCTGGCCGGCGAACTGGCAAGAGTTGGAGGCCAAAGTCACCACTCGCATAGGACGCTGGACAGGACTGCTCCGAGTGTTGTCCTACAGGGGTCGAGCGATGGTCATAAACCAACTGGTGGCCGCCATGTTGTGGTACTGGTTGGTCAATTTGATCCCTCCCCCTGCGTTTATCACCAAGATACAGAAGAAGCTCATCGACTTCTTCTGGGACAACAGGAAGCACTGGGTCTCTGCCGCAGTTCTGAGTCTCCCGCTTAGGGAGGGCAGTCAGGCGCTGGTGTGCCTCCACACCCAGGCTGCGACTTACCATCTTCAAACGCTGCAGAGATACCTGTACGTCGAGAATCCTCCGAGATGTTGTGCTCTGGCGAAGTATTTTTTCCGCCAGCTGCATGGCCTCAATTATGACATGCAGCTCCTGTTTTTGGAAGTTGGCGGCACGCGTGCCAGCCTGCGGGAGCTGCCTGTCTTCTACCAGGAACTGCTATGGGTTTGGAACCACGTCGCTTCCAGGTGGAGCTCTCCCCCGTCAGGAATGGCAGCAGTCCTTCGGGAGCTGCTGTTCAGGAATCCGCACCTCCACGTCCGCGGGTTTGGGTGGCTGGTGGAGTGCAGGGCTGTGCCTGGCAAGGTGGCTAAAGTCGGGGACCTGCTCGATGGCGGAGGAGCAGGCTGGATGGCGCCGGTGGAGTTGGTGTGGCGCATGTCTTGGGCCAACGTCCAGCTCGCGGTCAATTCCATCGAGTCGATGAAAGCGACACTGTGCCCCGGCGCCACAAGGTGTGTCGAGGCGGCTCAAGGACGTGGGGCGATCCCATCCGAGCTTTACCCCGTTCGAACGGAATTCCTTATCAGCGCCCAGCCCCAAAACTCCCCTCGGGAACCGGTGCCTCACAACTTGAGCCGTCTCGAGGAAATACCCTCCATGCCTTTTTATTCCGCATGGAGGGGTCTCCTGTACGGGCTGCTCCTGCACACTCTCTACTTTGCCATCTTCGCCTGCCATCTGGACATGCCTTGGCGTGCCATCTTGCCTTCCAGCAGAGGCAGAGGTCCGCAATGGAGTGCTCTCTATGCGGGTGTCCTCCCCTGTTCTATTGGGGACTTCGCCTAGAGGGTGTTGCACGGGGTAGTCCCGTGCAATATATTTTTAAGTAGATTCACGGACTCCCAGGCCACGTGTTTTTTCTGCAGCCTGGAGGAGTCCGTTTTTCATATATATACAGAATGTGAGAGGTTGCAGCCGCTCTTCCATTATTTGAAGGGGCTGCTCCTCGATTTTTGGTTGCACTTCAGTCCCACGCTCTTGATCTACGGTCACCCGGTGCGGAGGGGAGTGGGCAGGTTGGGGGACCTCCTCGTGGGTCTGCTACTGGGCCTGGCTAAAAAAGCCATCAATTGGTCCAGGCAGTGGGCGGTCGAGGGTGTCGTCCAGCCAGATTGCCTCCCTCTCTTCCACGGCCATGTTCGCCCCTGGGTGGGCCTGTAGATGGAGCACGCAGTGTCCGCCGACACACTCGAGTACTTCCATGACTGGTGGGCGCTGCGGGGACTGGAGTGCATAATTGATTTGGATAACCAAATTTTAATTTGATTTGCTAAGGTTTATTTAAAGTTTTACAGTTCAAATAACAGTTTATTTGTTTAATTTACTTGGTCCAAATAAAAGAGGACAAGACAGGGACTGGACCGGACCAGCTTTATTAACTAGCCTAATTTACTCTGATGAGAACAATTACATGAGAAACAGGTGAGGAGAGGGGCCCAAAGGCACGGCAGCAGTGCACCGAAGCCTCAAAAACTGCCATCAGGCGGGGAGCAGAGGGCTGTGCCGCTGAAGCCGTTACAGTGAGTTACGATGATGGGTGAATGATCTTGGTTTCAGTTTGGATGATGGGTGAATGGTCATGTTGTGAGTTAGGATGATGTGTGAATGGGGCTAGGTGTGATTGAGGATGATGGCTGAATGGGTGTTGTTGTGAATTAGGATGATGAGTGAATGGGCTTGGTGTGATTTACGATGATAGATGATTGGGTTGTTGTTGTGAGTTTGGATGATGGCTGAATGGCGCTTGGTGTGAGATAGGATGATGGGTGAACGGGGCTTTGTTTGAGTTAGGATGATGGGTGAATGTGTCTTGCTGTGAGAAAGGATGATGGCTGAATGTGCTTGTTGTGAGTTATGATGATAGGTGAATGCGTCTTGGTGTGAGCTTGGATGATGTGTGAAAGCAGATTGGTGTGAGATAGGATGGTGGATGAATGGGGCTTGGTGTGTGTTTGGATGATATTTGAATGGGTCTTGGTCTGAGTTAGGATAATGGGTGAATGGGGATTGGTGTGAGTTAGGATGATCGGTGAATGGGGCTTGGTGTGAGTTTGGATGATGGGTGATTGGGTCTTGGAGTGAGTTATGATGATGGGTGAATGGGTCTTTGTGTGTGAACATAAGAACATCATAACATAAGAAGTAGGAGCAGGAGTAGGCCATACGACCCCTCGGGCCTGCTCCGCCATTCAATAGGATCATGGCTGATCCGAACATAGACTCACTTCCACTTCCTTGCCCGCTCCCCGTAACCCCTAATTCCCTTATCAGCTAGGAAACTGTCGATCTCCGTTTTAAATGTATTTAATGTCGCAGCTTCCACAGCTCTCTGAGGTAGCAAATTCCATAGATTTACTACCCTCTGAGTGAAGAAGTTTGAAACGGCATCCCCTTATTCTAAGATTATGGCCCCTAGTTCTAGCCTCACCCATCAGTGGAAATATCCTCCCCGCATCCACCCGATCAAGCCCCCTCACAATCTTATATGTTTCAATTAGATCACCTCTCATTCTTCTGAATTCCAATGAGTAGAGGCCCAACCTACTCAACCTTTCCTCATAAGTCAACCCCCTCATCTCTGGAATCAACCGAGTGAAGCTTCTCTGAACTGCCTCGAGAGCAAATATATATTTTCTTATACATGGAAACCAAAACTGTACGCAGTATTCCAGGTGTGGCCTGACCAGAACCCTGTATAACTGAAGCAAGACTTCCCTGCTTTTATAGTGCATCCCCCTTGCAATAAAAGCCAAGATTCCATTGGCCTTCCTGATCACCTGCTGTACCTGCATACTACCCTTCTGTGTTTCATGCACCAGGACCTCCAGATCCCTTTCTCCTGTAGCACTTTGCAGTTTCTTTCCATTTAGATAATAAATTGCTCTTTGATTTTTCCTGCCAAAGTATATAACCTCACAATTTCCAACATTATATTCCATCTGCCACATTTCTGGCCACTCACTTAGCATGTCTACGTCCTTTTGCAGGTTTTTTATGTCCTCCTCACTCACTGCTTTCCCTCCCATCTTTGTATCATTGGCAAACTTGGATACGTTGCACTTGGTCTCCTCCTCCAAATCGTTAATATAGATTGTAAAGAGTTGGGGTTCCAGCACTGACCCCTGCAGAACACCACTAGTTACTGATTGCCAACCCGAGAATGAAACATTTATCCCCACTCTCTGTTTTCTGTTCGATAGCCTATCTTCCACCCATTTCAGTATATTACCCCCAATCCCGTGATTTATTATCTTCTGCAGTAACCATTTGTGTGGCACCTTGTCAAATGCCTTTTGGAAGTCCAAATACACCACATCCACTGGTTCCCCTTGATCCATGCTTTTTGTTCCGTCCTCAAAGAATTCGAGCAAATTTGTCAAACATGACTTCCTCTTCATAAAACCATGCTGACTCTGTCTGATAAAATTATGCTTATCCAAATGTCCCGTTACTGCTTCCTTAATTATGGACTCCAACATTTGACCAACCACAGATTTTAGGCTAACTGGTCTATAGTTTCCAGCCTTTTGTCTACCTCCCTTTTTAAATAAGGGCGTTATATTAGCAGTTTTCCAATCTGCTGGGAGCTTTCCTGAATCCAGGGAGTTTTGGAAAATTACCACCAATGCATCCGCAATCCCTACCGCTACTTCTCTCAAGACCCTAGGATGTATGCCATCAGGTCCAGGGGATTTATCCACCTTAAGTCCCATTATGTTACCGAGTACCATCTCCTTAGTGATTTTAATTGTGTTCAGCTCCTCCCCCCCTATAGCCCCTGTTTGTCCAGTGTTGGGATATTTTTAGATTCCTGTTCTGTAAAGACTGATACAAAATATTTGTTCAGCGTATTTGCCATCTCCATGTTCCCCACTACTAATTTCCCATTCTCATCCTCTAAGGGACCAACATTCACTTTAGTCACCCTTTTTCTTTTTATATAAATGTAGAAACTCTTGCTATCTGTTTTTATATTTTTTGCTAGTTTACTTTCATAATCAATCTTCCCTTTCTTAATTAATCTTTTAGTTATTCTTTGCTGGCTATTAAATGCTCCCCAAACTTCTATCCTCCCACTAGATTTGGCTACTTTATAAGCCCTTGTTTACAGTCGGATACTGTCCTTTATTAATTTACTTAGCCACGGATGGCTGTTTTTTTCCTTTACGCCCCTTTTTCCTCAGTGGAATATATTATTCTTGAAAGTTGTGAAATATCTCCTTGCATGTACACCACTGCTCATGTACTGTCTTACATCTTAATCTATTTTCCCAGTCCACTTTAGTCAACTCTGCTCTCATACCTTCATAGTCACCTTTTTTAAGCTTAGTACGCTGGTTTGAGATCCAACACTCTCACCCTCCAACTGAATTTGGAATTCAACCATGTTATGGTCACTCGTTCTAAGGGCATCCTTTACTAGGACACTTTTTATTAATCCAGTCTCGTTACACAGTACCAGAGCTAAGATTGCCTGCCCGCTGATAGGTCCAGTAACATACTGCTCAAGGAACCCGTCCCTAATGCACTTTATGAACTCTTCCTCAAGGCTTCCCTGCCCAATGTGATTTGTCCAGTCAATGTGAAAGTTATAATCTCCCATGTTTATAGCTGTTCCCTTATTACAAGCCCCAACTATTTCCTGATTTATACTCCGACCAATAGATTTGCAACTGTTAGGAGGCCTATAGACTACGCCCACCAGTGACTTTTTCCCCTCATTATTCCTTATCTCCAACCAAATTGTTTCACTATCCTGATCCTTTGACCCAATATCATTACTCACTATAGCAGTGATTCCATCCTTTATTACCAAAACCACCCCACCTCGCATTCCTTCCTGTCAGTCCTTCCTAATAGTCAAATACCACTGGATGTTTAGTTCCCAGTCATGGTCATCTCGCAGCCATGTTTCTGTAATGGCCACCAGATCATACCCATGTGTAGTTATTTGTACCTTCAACTCGTCTATTTTGTTATGAAAGCGGTGTGCATTCAAATAAAGAAATTTCAAATATGTGTTGTGACAATTTATTCCTGCTTTTACCCCCTTTAGTACTTTACCTTTACCTTTATATATTCTGTCCCTTCCTGACACGCTCTGTTTTTTAATTTCCCCACTGCTACATTGCTCTATTGCCTTCTCTGCCAACATTTTTATCTTTCGCTCACTTGAAACCTCTTGGATGATGGATGAATGCGTTTCGGTGTGAGTCAGGATGATGGGTCCATTGTGCTTAGTGTGAGTTAGGATGATGGATGAATGGACCTTGGTGTGAGTTATCATGATGGGTGAATATGTCTTGTTGTGGGATGGATGATGGGTGAATGCGTCTTGTTGTGAGTTAGAATGATAGGTGAATTTTGTTCTTTGTGACTTAGGATGATGGATGAATGAGTCTTGGTTTGAGTTAGGATGATGGGGTATTGGTCTTGGTGTGAGTTTGAATGATAGGTGAATGTGTCTTGGTGTGTGTTTGGATGATGGGTGAATGGTTTTCGTGTGATTAAGGAGGATGTGTGAATGGGACTTTGTGTGAGTAAGGATGATGAGTGGATGGGTTTTTTTGTGAGTAACGTTGTTGGGTAAATGGAGATTGTTTTGATTTAGGATGATGGGTGAATGGGTCTTTGAGTGAGTTAGGATGATGGGTGAATGGGTCTTGCTGTGAGTTAGGATGATGAGTGAATGAGTCTTGGTATGAGTTAGGATGATGGGTCAATTGTCTTGGTGTAGAGTTAGGATGAAGTGTGAATGGGCTAGTTTTGAGTTAGAATGATTGGAGAATGGAGCTTGATGTGAGTTAGAATGATGTGTTAATGAGCGTGGTGTGAGATTAGAATGATTGGTGAATGGGTATTCTCGTGAGTTCGGATGAAGTGTGAACGGGCTTGGTGTGAGTTAGGGAATTGGTTGAATGGGGCTTGTTGTGATTTAGGAGGATGGGCGAATGGGCCTGGTGTGTGTTAGGATGATGGGTGAATGGGTCTTGGTTTGAATTAGGAAGATGGGTGAATAGGTTTGGTGTTAGTTACGATGATAGATGAATGGGACTTGGTGTGGTTTAGGATGATGGGTAAATGGGGCTTGGTTTATGTTAGGTTATTGGGTGAATGGGTCTTGTTGTGAGTTAGGAGGATGGGTGAATGGGCTTGGTGTGTGTTAGGATGAAAGGTGAATGGGTCTTGGTGTGAATTAGGATGATGGGTGAATCGGCTTGGTGTGAGTTATGATGATAGATGAATGTGAGTTGGTGTGATTTAGGATGATGGGTGAACGGGGCTTGGTGTGAGTTAAAATGCTGCGTGAATATGTCTTGTTGTGAGTAAGGATTATGGGTGAATGGGCTTGTTGTGAGTTAGGATGACAGGTGAATGGGTCTTGGTGTGAGTTACGTTGATGTGTGAACGGGGCTTGGTGTGAGTTAGGATGATGTGTGAATGCGGCATGGTGTATGTTAGGATGATTTTAGAATGCTCTCTGTGTGAATTAGGATGATGGGTTAATGGGTGTTGGTGAGAGTTTGAATGATGCCTGAATGGGTCTTATAGTGTGTTTGGATGATGGGTGCATAATGCTTGGTGTCAGTCAGGAAGTTGGTTCAATTGGGCTTTTTGTGAGTTAGGATGATGGATGAATGTATCTTGTTGTGAGTTAGCATAATGGGTGAATGGGTCGTGTGTTGGGTTAGGATGATGTGTGAATGCAGTTTGGTATGTGATAGCATGATGGGTGAATGTGTCTTGCTGTGAGTTAGGATGATGGGTTAATGGGTTTTAGTGTGAGTTAGGATGATGTGCGAATGGGGTTTGGTGTGGGATAGCATGATGGGTGAATGTGTCTTGATATTATTTAGCATGATGGGTGAATGGGTCTTGGTGTGAGATAGGATGTTGCGTGATTGGAACTTGGCGTGAATTAGGACTTCTATCCTCCCACTAGATTTGGCTACTTTATATGCCCTTGTTTACAGTCGGATACTGTCCTTTATTAATGTATTAGCCACGGATGGCTGTCTTTTCTTTTACGCCCCTTTTCCTCAGTGGAATATATTTTTCGTGAAAGTTGTGAAATATCTCCTTGAATGTACACCACTGCTCATGTACCGTCTTGCATCTTAATCTATCTTCCCAGTCCACTTTATTCAACTCTGCTCTCATACCTTCATAGTCTGCTTTATTTAAGCTTAGTACGCTGGTTTGAGGTCCAACTCTCTCACCATCCAACTGAATTTGGAATTCAACCATGTTATGGTCACTCATTCCAAGAGCATCCTTCACTGGGACATTTTTTATTAATCTTGTCTCGTTACACAGGACCAGATCTAAGATTGCCTGCCCCCGGATAGGTCCAGTAAAATACTGCTCAAGGAACCCGTCCCTAATGCACTCTATGAACTCTTCCTCAAGGCTGCCCTGCCCAATTTGATTTGTCCAGCCAATATGAAAGTAAAAATCTCCCATGATTATAGCTGTTCCCTTATTACAAGCCCCAACTATTTCCTGATTTATACTGCGACCAATAGATTTGCAACTGTTAGGAGGCCTATAGACTATGCCCACTAGTGACCTTTTCCCCCTCATTATTCCTCATCTCCACCCACATTGTTTCACTATCCTGTTCATTTGACCCAATATCATTTCTCACTATTGCAGTGATTCCATCCTTTATTACCATAGCCACCCCACCTCCCATCCCTTCCTGTCTGTCCTTCCTAATAGTCAAATACCCCTGGATGTTTAGTTCCCAGTCATGGTCATCTCGCAGCCATGTTTCTGTAATGGCCACCAGATCATACTCATGTGTAGTTATTTGTACCGTCAACTCGTCTATTTTGTAATGAATGCGGTGTGCATTCAGATAAAGAACGTTTAAAGATGTGTTGTGACAATTTATTCCTGCTTTACCCCCTTTACTATATTACCTTTACCTTTATATATTCTGTCCCTTCCTGACACGCTCTGGTTTTTAATTTCCCCACTGCTACATTGCTCTATTGCCTTCTCTGCTAACATTTTTGTTTTTTGCTCACTGGAAACCTCTTGGATGATGGATGAATGCGTCTTGGTGTGAGTCAGGATGATGGGTGGATGAGTCTTGTTGTGAGTTAGAATGATTGGTGAATTTGGTTCTTTGTGACTTAGGATGATGGATGAATGAGTCTTGGTGTGAGTTAGGGTGATGGGGGAATTGGTCTTGGTGTGAGTTACAATGAAAAGTGAATGTGTCTTGGTGTGTGTTTGGATGATGGGTGAATGGTTCTTAGTGTGATTAAGGAGGATGTGTGAATGGGACTTTGTGTGAGTTAGGATGATGAGTGGATGGGTTTGTTGTGAGTAAGGACGATGGGTAAATGGGGCTTCTTTTGATTAAGGATGATGGGTGAATGGGTCTTTGTGTGAGTTAGGATGAAGTGTGAATGGGTCTTTGTGTGAGTTAGGATGATGGATGAATGGGTTAGGTTTGAGTTAGGATGATGGGAGAGTGGAGCTTGATGTGAGTTAGGATGATGTGTGAATGAGCTTCGTGTGAGAGTAGAATGATTGGTGAATGGGTATTGTCATGAGTTAGGATGATGGGTGAACGGGCTTGGTGTGAGTTAGGATATTGGGTGAATGAGCCTTGTGAGTTAGGAGGAGGGGTGAATGGGCGTGGTTTGTGTTAAAATGATGGGTGAATGGGTCTTGGTGTGAATTAGGAAGATGGGTGAATAGGCTTGGTGTTAGTTACGATGATAGATGAATGGGACTTGATGTGGTTCAGGATGATGGGTAACGGGGCTTGGTGTGAGTTAGGATATTGGGTGAATGGTTCTTGTTGTGAGTTAGGAGGATGGGTGAATGGGCGTGGTGTGTGTTAGGATGATTGGTGAATGTGTCTTGGTGTGAATTAGGATGATGGGTGAATAGGCTTGGTGTGAGTTACAATGATAGATGAATGTGATTTGGTGTGATTTAGGATGATGGGTGAACGGGGCTTGGTGTGAGTTAGGATGCTGCGTGAAGACATCTTGTTGTGAGTAAGGATTATGGGTGAATGGGCTTGTTGTGAGTTAGGATGATAGGTGAATGGGTCTTGGTGTGAGTTACGTTGATGTGTGAACGGGGCTTGGTGTGAGTTAGGATGATGGGTGAATGGGCGTGGTGTCTGTTACGGTGATGGTTCAATGGGTCTTGGTGTGAGTTAGGATGATGTGTGAATGGGGCATGGTGTGAGTTAGGATGATTATAGAATGCTCTCGGTGTGAGTTAGGATGATGGGTTAATGGGTGTTGGTGAGAGTTAGAATGGTGCCTGAATGGGTCTTGGTGTGTGTTTGGATGATTGGTGCATAACGCTTGGTGTCAGTCAGGAAGTTGGTTCCATTGGGCTTCTTGTGAGTTCGGATGATGGATGAATGAATCTTGTTGTGAGTTAGCATAATGGGCGAATGGGTCGTGTGTTGGGTTAGGATGATGTGTGAATGCAGTTTGGTATGGGATAGCATGATGGGTGAATGTGTCTTGCTGTGCGTTAGGATGATGAGTTAATTGGTCTTAGTGTGAGTTAGGATGATGTGCGAATGGAGTTTGGTGTGGATAGCTTGATGGGTGAATGGGTCTTGGTGTGAGATAGAATGTTGCGTGATTGGAACTTGGTGTGAATTAGGATCATGTGTGAATGGGGCTTGTGGTCAGTTAGGATTATGGATGAATAGGGCTTGTCGTGAGTTAGGATGCAGTGTGAAGATGGTACAGTATAAGTTAGAATGATGGGTGAATAGTCTTGGCATGAGTTCGAATGATGGGTGAATGGGCTCGATCTGAGATATGATGATGGTTGAATGTGCCTTGCGGTGAGTTTGGATGATGAGTCAATGGGTCTTGGTGTGAGTTACCATGATGTGTGAATGGGTCTTGGTGTCAGTTATGTTGATGGGTGAATATGTCATTGTATAAGTTAGGATGTTCTTTGAATAGGGCTTGGTGTGAGCTAGGATGAAGGTTGAATGGGGCTCGGTGTGAATAAGGATGATGTGTGAATTGGGCTTTGTGTGAGTTGGATGATGGCTCAATCGGGCTGGATATGAGTTAAGATGATGGATGAATGAAACTTGACGTGAGTTAGGATGATTGATGAATGGGTCTTGGTGTGAGTTAGGATGATGGGTGAATGGAGTTCAGTATGAGATAGGTTGATGGGTGAATGGTCGTGTGTGCGTTAGGGTGATGGATGAATGGGGATTGGTCTGAGTTCGGATAATGGGTGAATGGTTCTTCGTGTGAGTTAGGATGATGGGTGAATGGGTCCTGGTGTGAGTAGGATGATGTGTGAATTGTCTTGGTGTGAGTTAGGATGATGTGTGAACCGGGCCTGGTGTGAGTTTCGATGATGGGTGAATGGTATTGGTGTGAGTTAGGATGATGCGTGAATTGGTTTTGTTGTGAGTTAGGATGATGGGTGAATGGGTCTTGCTATGAGTTAGGACGATGGGTGAATGAGTTTGGTGTGATTTAGGATGATGTGTGAATGCGTCTTAATGTGATTTAGGACGATCGGTGAATGATCTTGGTGTGATTTAGGATGATGCGTGAATGGGTCATGTAGTGATTTCCGATGATGGGTGAATGCATCTTGGTGTGTGTTAAGATGATGGGTGAATCGGCCTTGGTGTGAATTACGATGATCGGTGAATGATCTTGGTGTGAGTTTGGAAGATGGGTGAATGGGTCATGTTGTGAGTTATGATGATGTGTGAATGGGGCTTGGTGTGAGTTAGGATGAAGGCTGAATGGGTGTTGTGGTGAATTAGGATTATGAATGAATGTGCTTGGTGTGAGTTAAGATGATAGATGATTGTGTCTTGAGAGTCAGGATGAAGTGTGTACGGGGCTTGGTGTGAGATAGGATGATGGGTGAACGGGGCTTGGTTTGAGTTAGGGTAATGGATGAATGTGTCTTGTTGTGAGTAAGGATGATGGTTGAATGGGCTTGTTGTGAGTTAGGATGATAGCTGAATGGGTGTTGCTGTGAGTTAGGATGATGGGTGAACGTGGCTTGGTGTGAGTTAGGATGGTTGTTGAATGGGGCTTGGTGTGTGTTTGGATGATGAGTGAATGGGGCTTGGTGGGAGATATGATGATGGGTGAATTGTTCTTGGAGTGAGTTATGATGATGGGTGAATGGGTCTTGGTGTGTGCTTGGATGATGGATGAATGCGCCTTGGTGTGAGTAAGGATGATGGTTCCATGTGGCTTAGTGTGACTTAGGATGATGGATGAATGGATCTTGGTGTGAGTTAATTAATGCGTGAATGTGTCTTGTTGTGGGTTATGATGACGGGTGAAGGCGTCCTGTTGTGAGTTAGAAGGTTGGGTGAATTGGTTTGTTGTGACTTAGCATGATGGGTGAATGAGTCTTGGTTTGAGTTAGGATGATGGGGAATTGGTCTTGGTGTGAGTTAGAATGATACGTGAATGTGTCTTGGTTTGCATTTGAATGATGGGTGAATGTTTCTTCGTGTGATTAAGGGGGATGGGTGAATGAGACTTTGTGTGAGTTAGGATGATGAGTGTATGGGTTTGTTGTGAGTTAGGATGATGGGTAAATGGGGATTGTTTTAATTTAGGATGATGAGTGAATGGGTCTTGTTGTGAGTAAGGAATATGAGTGAATGGGTCTTGGTATGAGTTAGGATGATGTGTGAATAGGTTTGTTTTGAGGTAGGATGAAGGGAGAATGGACCTTGATGTGAGTTAGGGTGATGTGTGAATGGGCTTGGTGTGAGATTTAGAATGATGTTTGAATGGGTATTGATGCGAGATAGGATGAATGGTGAAAGGGCATGGTGTGAGTTACGATGTTGCGTGAATGGGTTTTGTTGTAAGTTGGCACGATGGGTGAATGTGCGTGGTGTGTGTTAGAATGATGGGTGAATGGGTCTTGGTGTTAGTTAGCATGATGGGTAAATTTTATTGGTGTGAGTTAGGATGTTGTGTGTAAGTGCCTTGTTTTGAGTTAGTATGATGGCTGAATGGTCTTGGTGAGAGATAGGCTGATGTGTGAATGGCTCTTGGTGTGAGTTAGGCTGATGGCTGAATGGGTCATGTTCTGAGTTAGGATGATGTGTTAATGTTTCTTATTGTGTGTAAGGGATGATGGGTGAATGTTTCTTGTGTGTAAGGAATGATGGGTGAATGGGCTTCTTGTGAGTTAGGATGATAGGTGAATGTATCTTGGAGTGAGTTAGGATGCTGTGTGTACAGGTCTTGGTGTGAATTAGGATGATTGGTGAATGGGGCTTGGTGTGTGTTGGGATGATTGGTGAAAGGGGCTTGATGTGAGTTAGGATGATGGGTGAAATCTCTCGGTATGAGATAGGATGATGGATGATTGGGAGTTGGTGAGAGTTCGAATGATGCGTCAGTGGGTCTTGGTGTGAGTTAGGATGATGGGTGAATGAAGCTCAGTGTGAGATAAGATGATGGGTGAATGTTATTTGTGCGAGTGAGGATGATGGGTGAATGGGTCTTGGTGTGAGTTAGGATGATGGTTGAATGGGGCACAGTGTGAGTTCGGATGATGGGTGAATGTGTCTTGATGTGAGTTAGGATGATGAGTGAATGGGTCTTGGTGTGAATTAGGATGATGGGTGAATGGTTCTTTGTGTGAGATAGGATGATGTGTGAATGCTTCTTGGTGTGAGATAGGATGATGGTTGAATGGGCCTTGGTGTGCGTTAGGATGATTGGTGAATGGGGCTTGGATTGAGTTTCGATGATGAATGAAGGGTCTTGGTGTGAGATTCGATGATGTGTGAATGGTCTTGGAGTGTGTTAAGATGATGGGTGAATGAGGCTTGGAGTGAGTTATGATGGTGGGTGAATTGTCTTGGTGTGAGTTAGGATGGTGAGTGACTGTGTCTTGATTTGAGTTAGGATGATGGGTGAGTGGGTCTTGGTGTGAGTTAGGATGGTGGGTGAATGGGTCTTGGTGTGATTTAGGATGAAGAGTTAATTGTATTGGTGTGAGCTAGGATGATGGGTGAATAGGTCTTGGTGTGAGTTATGAGGATGGATGAGCGGGGCTTGGATTGCTTTAGGATGTTGTGTGAATGGGGATCCGTGTGAGTTAGGATGAGGGGTGAATGGGGCTTGCTGTGAGTTAGGATGCGGGCATTAGAATTTTGCCTGAGTTCAAGCTCACAAAATGTGCAAATTGAGAATTCGACCAGGAGACCATTGGATAGTCGATTCTTGGAGTACCAAAGGCATGGATGAGGGTTTCAGCAGCAGTTAGTCTTAGGCAGGGGCAGAGACGTGCGATGTTACAGAGGTGGAAATAGGTGGTCTTGGTTGCAATGTATGTAATGTATATATACTTTAAGGGAGAGAACTACTTTTTACAGCTCCTGTATACTTTAGTACCGGCAGTGAACACACCTGTATATAAACCCTGAGTAGTGATCTGTACAATTAGTTCTAGAATAACACTCATTCAGTAAACACCTGTTGAATCGTTCCCTGCAGTCTGTTGTCTGATTATTGAAGGACACAACATTAAGATACATGGATATAACATTGGCGATGATGCAGATTCTATCCTACCGGCAACTCTGCAGCATCCCCCAGGGATTCGCTCCTGGAGAACAGTGGAATGAGGTCGAGTCCAGAAGCACGGGCGTCGACCACGGGCAACCGCCCAGTCATCCAGCGGGGATTTGAGTATCGCAGGGGAGGCCATCGAGAGCCAGGCTTGGCTTTCCAGTCACGGTGGTCCAGCGAAATGGGCTGGCAACAGGTACTGCGCAGACCCTTACCGGACAGCGGCAGCTAGAGCCCGACCGAGCCGCACAGAAAAATGCCGAGCTGCGTCGATGGGGGTGAGAGAGAGAGGGCAGAGCACACAGGGCACAGCCAATGTTCAGGACAGAGCGGCATCAACGGGGAGAGAGATGAGAGAGAGCGGAGTGCAGGCAGTGGTCAAGGGCCGAGCAGCATCAACGGGGGAGAGAGCCGCGCAGGAAAACGTGAGGCGCTGCCATTGCCATGAGGACCGCAGAGACTGCCATTGGCAGCAGCGCAGGAGCAGCGCACGAAACCCACAGGGCATCGCCATTTGCCACGAGGACCGCCGAGAGCAGCATTGGCAGCAGCGTGGGAGATGCCATTTTAAGCCGCAGCGGGGAAGAAAGGAAAGCACGGGAGACGCCATTTTAAGCTACAGCGGGGAAGAAAGGAAAGTGTGGGAGACGCCATTTTAAGCCAGTCTAACCACACCCAAAAATGCCGAAGAGTGGCAGTATCACAGCGTTCGACAATGAAGACGAAAATTGGACGACATATGTTGAACGCATAGAAGTATACTGCAAGGCGAATGAAGTGCCAGATGATAAGAAAGCACTGGTATTGTTGAATTCAGTGGGTGCAAAAACGTATGGCTTACTACGAAACCTAGTAACCCCAGAGAAGCCAGTAGAAAAGGATTTTTAAAACATAGTGTCAATCCTACAGGACCAATTAAACCCCACACCGCTGCTGATAGCAGAAAGATTTAAGTTTCACAAAAGGAACCAGCATAAAGATGAAAGTATTGCTGAGTATTTAACGGAACTGCGCAAGCTATCGAAACACTGCCAGTTTGGAATGGGACTAGCAGATACTTTAAGGGACAAGTTTGCGTGTAGGCTTCAAAGTGAAGGAACCCAGAAAAGGCTTCTATCAGAAAAGGATCTTACGCTGGACAAGGCTTTCAGCATTGCAGTATCACGTGAAGCAGCAGCACGGGGCGCTGCACAGATACAATGGAGACCGCAAGAATATGGCACAAATGAAATGTCATATGGAACAGTGAAGTGCTATCGCTGCGGCAGAACAACACACGACCATAATGATTGCTGGTTCAAGGACAAAGTGTGCAGACAGTGGGGAAAAGTAGGACACATTGCAAGAGTCTGCAGGTCGGCAAAGAAAACCAGCAGCAAGAAATCTCCACAGGAGAAGTAGAAGAAGGTACATAAGGTGACGGAGAGTAGTTCAGACGAACAGAAAAGTGATACAGACTCCGGAAGCAAGGAGCTGGGTTCTCTGAAACTACATAATGTGATCAAAACGGAGGATCACCAAACTATCTGGGTCACGCTCAAGAAAGCAGGAGTCCAAGTGAAAATGGAATTGGCCAAACGATCAGCCCTAACAGTCATAAACCGAAGGGACTACAAGCGGCTATTCTCACATATACCCTTGAGAGATACAAAGATTGTTTTGAAGACGTACACGGGGCAAAAAGTCTACCCCAAAGGAAAAATAAGGGTGAACGTTATATATAACGGCAAGGAAGCACCAAAAATTGACCTATATATATTGCCAGATGGAGGACCAGCACTACTAGGATGTGAATGGATCCAAAAGATACAGCTAGATTGGCATTCCATACAAGCACTGATTGTAGATGCCAAAAAGGATGACGACGTCACATCTGGACGACTGTCAAAAATGCTAACTGATGCACAAGAAGTCTTCCAGCAGGGACTCAGAACACAAAAAGGCATAACAGCGACGATCAAAATAGAGGAAAATGCAAGCCCAAAGTTTTAAAGGCCAGACTGATACCTTATGCGATCTGCCCAGCCGTCGACGCAGAGCTGGAAGGTTTGGAACGTTCAGGAGTACTGTCCAAAGTGGACTGGAGCGAGTGTGCTACACCCATCGTTCCTGTAATGAAGAGGTCATTGAGTAATATGCCTGGGGAACCTAAGAAGTTTCGCATCTGTGGGGACTTTAAGGTGACAGTGAACCCAGTCCTTCACACTGTGCAATATCCACTTCCGCGGATTGAAGATATTTTCGCTTCGCTATCTGGAGGGAAACCCTTCACTAAGATTGATCTGGCCCAGGCGTACCTGCAAATGGAGGTAGAAGAAGCCTCGAAACAGTACCTCACGATCAACACTCATAAAGGTTTCTACCAATACATCCGGCTGGTGTTCGGCGTAGCATCAGCTCCGGCTATTTGGCAAAGGGCAATGGAACAAGCCCTGCAAGGGATTCCAGGGACCCAGTGTTATTTGGACGACACCCTGGTCACGGGCGAAAATGACAGTGATCAGCTCGCCAACCTGGAGCAGGTGCTCACTAGATTGAAGGAATATGGGCTCTGAGCTAATCGCCACAAATGCGAGTTTTTCCAGAAGCAGATCTCGTATTGTTGCCACGTTATTGATAAAGAGGGGTTACATAAGTCCCCTGAAAAGATTGAGGCAGTAGTCAAGGCACCGGAAAATGTTTCACAACTGAGGTCATTCCTCGGGCTGGTGAACTACTACCAGAAGTTCTTGCCGAATTTGTCTACCGTACTACACCCACTGAACACCCTACTGCAAATGGGGGTACCATGGAATTGGAGTGATGAATGTAAACGAGCTTTCCAGAAGAGCAAAGCATTGATCACATCAAAAGAGGTGTTGGCTCATTTCAACCCAGCACTACCAATTTGGTTGGCGTGTGATGCATCAACCTATGGCATTGGAGTGGTGCTGTCCCACAAATTCCCGGACGGCTCGGAGAGGCCAGTAGCCTTTGCGTCTCGGTCACTAGCCTCAGCCGAGCGTAACTACACCCAGATTGACAGGGAGGCCCTCAGCCTAGTGTGGGGAGTGCAAAAGTTCAATAACTATCTGCACGGGCAGAAGTTCACCTTGCTGACTGACCGCCAACCATTTGTCTCCATCTTTAATCCAAAGAAGGGCGTTCCGTTGATGACTGCGCAACGGCTACAAAGATGGTCCCTTTTTCTAGGGGCGCACCAATATGAAATCGAGTATAAGGGCACGAAACAGCATGGAAACACTGATGGGCTCTCACGCCTGCCACTGCCTACTGCGGAGGAAGCACCGGCAGTGGATCCTGTCAAAATATTTCATTCGACTACAATTGAATGCTTGCCACTAACTAACGCTGGTATGGAGAAGGGGACACGAAATGACCCGACATAATCTCGGGTATATGTTTTGACGGTGAAGGGATGGCCAGCACATGGCGACTCACTGTTGCCAGCATTCTCATCCAGAAGAGAACAGCTATCAGTATGCCAGGGGACCTTGATGTGTGGATCCCGAGTGGTAATTCCACCCAAGTTAAGGGAGAGAGTGCTCAATAAGCTTCACGAAGGTCATCTGGGAGGGGTGAAAATGAAAAGCCTTGCTAGGGCTTATGTGTGGTGGCCGGGGATCGATCAGCAAATCGAGGACCTGAAAAAGAGCTGCTCAGGGTGCCAGAAGGTCCAAAATGCACCACCACATGCCCCTCTACACCCATGGGAGTGGCCCTCATCTCCATGGCAACGGGTGCATATTGATTTTGCTGGTCCATTCATGGACTCAATGTTTTTAATAGCGGTGGGTGCGCACTCGAAATGGCCTGAGGTGATCAAAATATCCTCCACCACCACGGAGAAAACTATTGCAGTCCTATGGACCATTTTTGCCAGGAACGGCTTGCCAGAGCAGATTTGCTCTGATAACGGACCACAGTTTGTGTCTGAAGAGTTTCAAAGATTTATGAAAAGGAATGGGGTAAGGCATTACACATCCGCCCCGTATCATCCAGCCACAAATGGATTGGCTGAGAGGTTCGTACAAACCTTTAAAAAAGCAGTAAAGGCCATGTGCGATGACGACATTCCACTGCAGCATAAGGTGGACAATTTCCTGTTAGCCTACAGAAATGCGACATTTGCAGTCACCAACCAGGCCCCCGGGCATTATATTCTTTAACCAAAGGTTGAGATCTCTTTTGGATTTGCTCAGACCAAATGTACGAAGAGATGTTGAGAGTAAGCAATTCCAGCACATCAATGAGAAGCCGACAAGAAGCTTCAATATAGGGCAACCAGTCTTGGCCCGCGACTACCGAACAGAGAAATGGCAACCAGTAATGATATGCACACGGCAGGGGCCACTAATGTACACAGTGGATGTTGGGGAGAACATTGTGAGATGCCATGCTGTCCAGATCCTAGAGTCACAGGAACGATTCAACCTCATGTCTCGGACATACGTACCTGTTGAGGAACCCAACGTACAGGCCGCATCTATCTCAGAAACAATAGCATTGGAAGCTGATGAATCAACTGACGACAGGTTGCTAGAATCGCCTCCTCACCAAGAGCGAGAAACTCAGGAAAGGCATTATCCAGAGAGAATCAGGAAGCCTCCCCAGAGACTGAACATATGAATGGACTACTTTCATATAACTTTGTATGTTAAAAATGTTAATTGTTAAATGAGTATTATGGTACTGTTAATCTAAAAGGGGAGGAATTGTAATTTATGTAATGTATATATACCTTAAGGGAGAGAACTACTTTTTACAGCTCCTGTATACTGTAGTACCAGCAGTGACCACACCTGTATATAAACCCTGAGTAGTGATCTGTTCAGTTAGTTCTAGAATAACCCTCATTCAGTAAACACCTGTTGAATCGTTCCCTGCAGTCTGTTGTCTCATTATTGAAGGACACAACATTAAGATACACGGATATAACATTGGTGACGTAGCAGATATGTGTTTGGTAACGCAAGTGCGGGTCAAGCATGATGCGAAGACATTTTGAACCACCTAGTTTCAGCTTCAGACAGAAGCCAGGGAGATGGATGCAGTTGCTAGGGAACGGAGTCTGTGGGGGGACCGACGACAATGGCTCAGAAATTGCGGTCGGGCAGCATAGATATGGAGTACACCACCGACCTACAAAAAGATACTCAGCCAGTGCTAGGCCCAGAATGGAGACTGGTTCCTCGGCACTGGAGAGTTCTGCACAGCGTCTGACATCAGGAAGGGCAGGAGCGCAGTGTCCCGCCTCCGTGTAAACGAGGACACACCCACAAAAGCTGTCAAACTAAACATCGCCCACAGCAACTTCTCTCAGTCCCTTCCATTGAAATTGCATTCTGATATAAAACATCGAAAAGCTTTTAATTAAACTGGTACTCGGACTTATTTCATATATCAACATTTGTTTTTCCCTCCAAACTCACAATTTATTAGTCGCTATGTATACAACGAACTATTTTGATACTCAGTAAAGGTCGAACAATGTTACTTGTCTCCTACAAGTAATGTTGCTGAACTTCAGAAAGAGATTCCCAGCCATATATTCAATGTTAATTTTCAGGATTAAAAATTCGAAAATAACCATGGTGCGATTTGAAATCATGTCACCGGATTATCAGTACAAGCCTTTGGTTCACTAGTCCAGTAACATATCCAACATGCTAGTCCACCGTTGTGTAGTATGAATAGACATTTGGACTGGTGCAGTTATAACTGAGACAGCATCGAGTGTAATATAAACAGAGACAGGGTTTATTGTAATATATAGCAGAGACAGGGTCTAGTGTGATGTAAACAGAGACAGGGTCCAGTGTAATATAAAGATTAACAGGGTCTAGTGCAATATAAACAGAGAGAGGGTCTAGTGTAATGTAAATAGAGACAGGGCCCCGAGTGATATAAACAGAGACAGGGCCGAGTGCAATATAAACACAGACAGGGTCTAGTGTAATATAAACAGAGACAAGGTCTAGTGCATTATAAGCCGAGACAGGGTCTAGTGTAACATAGAGAGAGAGACAGGGTCTAATGTAATATAAGCAAAGACCATTTCTGCTGCAGCAATAAATGGGACACGGTTTAGTGTAATACAAACTGAGACGTGGTCTCGTGCAGTAATAACTGAGACGGGGCCTGGTGCAATATAAACAGAGGCATGGACAAGAGCTAAAGTAAGAGGCAGGACATGGTAGATCTTAAACAGACACATGATCTACTGCGGCGATAACTGACACAGGGCCGAGAGAAATATTCACAGAGATATGGAAAATGCAATATTAAATGAGAAAAGGCCGAGTGTAAAATAAACAGAGATATGGTATAGTGCAGTAATAACTGAGACAGGGCCTAGTGTAATATAAACAGAGACATGGTCTAGTGTAATATAAAAAGAGATAGGGTCAAGTGTAATGTAGAGAGAGACAGGTCTACTGTAATATAAACAGCGACAGGGTCTATTGTAATATAATCAGAGACATGGGCTTGTGCAGTATAAACTGAGACAGGGTCAAGTGTAACACAACAAGAGACAGGATCTATTGTAATACAAACAGAGACAGGGTCGAGTGCAATATAGCCAGAGTCATGGCCTTGTGTAATATAATCAAAGACATATAGTTTCGTGTACTATAAGCAGAGACAGGGCTCAGTGTAATATAATCAGCATCAGGGTCTAGTGTAAGATAAACAGAGAAATGGGCTAGTGCAGTGATAACTGAGATGGCGCCTGGAGCAGTATAAACAGAGGCAAAGTCAAGACCAGAAATAAGAGACAGGGCCTCGTTGAAGTTAAAATGACACATGATCTAGTGCTACGATAAATGGCATAGGGGCTAGTGAAATTTGCACAGAGATATCGGCAAGTGCAATATTAAATGAGACAGGGCCGAATGTAATATGAACAGACACAGGGTCTAGTGTAATATAAACAGAGAGAGGGTCTATTGTAATATAAACAGAGACAGGGTCGAGTGCAAAATAAACAGAGACAGGGCATAGTGTAATATAAACAGAGACAGAGTCTATTGTAATACAAACAGAGACAAGGTCTTGTGTAATATAGAGAGAGACAGGATCTACTGCAATATAAAAAGCAACAGGGTCTAGTGTAATATAAGCAGAGACCATGTCTGCTGCAGCAATAAATGAGACACGGTCTCGTGTAATAAAAACAAAGATGTAGTCTTGTGCAGTAATAACTGAGATGGGGCCTAGTGTAATATAAACAGAGGCATGGTCAAGAGTTAAAAGAAGAGGCAGGGCATGGTAGAATTTAAACTGACACACGATCTACTGCTGCGATAACTGTGACAGGGCCTAGAGAAATATGCACAGAGACATGGAAAAATGCAATATTAAATGAAAAAGGGCCGAGTGTAAAATAAACAGAGACACGGTCTAGTGCAGTAATAACTAAGACAGGGCCTAGTGTAATATAAACAGAGACAGGGTCTAGTGTAATACAGACAGAGACAGGGTGTACTGTAATATAAACAGCGACAGTGTCTAGTATAATATAAACAGAGACAGGGTCTAGAGTAATATAAACAGAGACAGGGTCTTGTGTAATATAAATAGGTACAAGGTCTTGTGTAATATAGAGAGAGACAGGGTCTATTGTAATATAAACAGAGACAAGGTCTTGTGTAATAGAGAGAGAGACAGGGTCTACTGTAATATAGAAAGCAACAGGGTCTAGTGTAATATAAGCAGAGGCCATGTCTTCTGCAGCAATAAATGAGACATGGTCTAGTGTAGTACAAACAGAGACGTGGTCTAGTGCAGTAATAACAGAGACGGGGCCTGGTGCAATATAAACAGAGGCATGGTCAGGAGCTAAAGAAAGAGGCAGGACATGGTAGAATTTAAACTGACACATGATCTACTGCGGCGATAACTGCGACAGGGCCTAGTGTAATATAAACAGAGACAGGGTCTAGTGTAATATACAAAGAGACAGTGTCTAGTGTAATATAAACAGAGACAGGATCTAGTGTAATATAAACAGAGACAGTGTCTAGTGTAATATAAAAAGAGACAATGTCTCGTGTAATATAAACAGAGACAGTGTCTAGTGTAATATAAACAGAGACAGTGTCTAGTGTAATATAAAAAGAGACTGGGCCCAGTATAATATAAACAGAGACAGGGTCTACTGTAATATAAAAAGAGACAGTGTCTAGTGTAATATAAACAGAGACAGTGTCTAGTGTAATATAAAAAGAGACAGGCTCTGGTGTAATATAAACAGAGACAGGGTCTAGTAAAATATATACAGAAACAGGCTCCAGTTTAATATAAACAGAGACAGGGTCTAGTGTAATATAAAGCGAGACAGGGAGTAGTGTATTATAAACAGAGACAGGGTCTAGTGTAATATAAAGAGAGGCATGGCCTAGTGTAATATAATCAAAGGCACGGTCTCGTGTTCTATAAACAGAGACAGGGCCCTGTGTAATATAATCAGAAACAAGGTCTAGTGTAGCATAAACAGAGACATGGGCTGGTGCATTAATAACTGAGGCAGGGCCTGGAGTAATATAAACAGAGGCATGGCCAAGACCAAATATACGTGACAAGGCCTCGTTGAATTTAAACTGACACATGATCTACTGCTACGATAAATAACACAGGTCCTAGTGAAATTTGCACAGAGATATGTGCAAGTGCAATATTAAATGAGAAAGGGCCGAGTGTAATATGAACAGAGACAGGGTCTAGTGTAATATAAACAGAGACAGGGTCTAGTGTAATATAAAGAGAGACAGGGTCCCATGTAATATAAGCAGAGACAGGATAATGTGTAATATTAACAGATACACGGTCGAGTGCAGTAATAAATGAGACAGAGCGTAGTCTAATATACATAGAGAGAGAATGTAGTGTTATACAAACAGAGACAGTGTCGTTACAACTGAGAAATGGTCTAGTGCACTATACAGAACGTAAATGTCTGTTGGAATAATAATTGGGACAGGGTCTTCTGCCATAGCATGTGAGACTGGAGCTAGTTTAATAAGCAGAGACGCAGTCTAATGCAATATTCACAGCGACATGGTCTAGTACAATAATAACTGAGATGCGACATGGAGTGATATGAACAGAGGCATGGCGCAGATCAATACGAGAGACATGGCATAGTAGAATTACAACAGACACATGATCGAGTGCAGTGATAACTAAGACACGGCCTAGTGAAGTTAGCACAAAGATATGGACCAGTGCAATATTAAATGAGACAGGTCTTGTCTAATATAAACAGAGACAGTACCTAGTGCAGTAATAAATGAGACATTGTCTAAGATAATATAAATCGTGTTGGAGACTAGCATAATATAAAGAGAGGCACGGACTTCTGCTATAATCTGTGAGACAGGACCTGTCATAAACAGATTTTGCAGTCTAATGTAATATACACAAAAGCACGGACTAGTGCAGTAACAATTTAGACAGGGTTGAGAGTGATATGAAAAGAGACATTGTCTAGTATTATAATAACTGAGACAGGACCTTATGTAATAGAAACAGCGACGGGGTACAAAGTATTAATAACTGAGACATGGGCTAGTGTAACTTAAACAGAAACAAGGTGTTGAACATTAACAATTGAGACAGGATCTAGAGTAATATAAACAGAGACCGGGTCTAGTGCAATATAAAGAGAGACAGAGTCTAGTGTAATATAAAGAGAGAAAGGGTCTAGTGAAATATAAACAGAGACAGGGCATAGTGTTAAATAAACAGGGACAGGGTCTCGTGTAATATAAACAGAGACAGGGTCTAGAGTAATATAAACAGAGACAGGGCATAGTGTAATACAAACAGAGACAGGGTCTAGTGTAATATAAACAGAGACAGGTTATGCCGTGATATCAAAAGAGACAGGGCCTAGTGTATTATAAAGAGAGTCAGGGTCTAGTGTAATATAAACAGAGACACTGTTCAGTGTAATATAAGCAGAGACAGGGCCTAGTTTAAGATAAACATAGACAGGCTCTAGTGTAATATATACAGAGACAGGGCCTAGTTTAAGATAAACAGAGACATGGTCCAGTGTAATAGAAACAGAGACAGGATCTAGTGTAATATAAACAGATACAGAGCTTGGGTAATATAAACAGAGAAAGGGTCTCGTGTAATATAAACAGAGAGAGGGTCTAGTGAAATATAAACAGAGACAGGGCCTAGTGTAATATAAACAGAGACAGGGCATAGTGTAATATGAACAGAGACAGGGTCTTGTGTAATATAAACAGAGACAGGGTCTAGTGTAATATAAAGAGAGACAGAATCTAGTGTAATATAAAAAGAGACAGGGCCTAGTGTAATATAAACAGAGACAGCGTCCACCATAATATAAATAGAGGCAACGCCAAGTGTAATATAAAGAGAGTCAGGGCCTCGTGTAATATAAACAGAGGCAGGTTCTAACGTAATATATACAGAGACAGGGCCTAGTTTAATATAAACAGAGACAGGGTCCAGTGTAATAGAAACAGAGACCGGGTCTAGTGTAATATAAACAGAGACAGGGTCTAGTGTAATATAAACAGCAAAAGGATCGAGTATAATGTATACAGAGACAGGGCCTGGTTTAATATAAACAGAGACAGGGTCTAATGTAATAGAAACAGAGACCGGATCTAGTGTAATATAAACAGAGACAGGGTCTAATGTATGATAAACAGGTACAGAGTCTAGTGTAATATAAACAGAGACAGGGCTTAGTGTAATATAAACAGAGGCAGGTTCTAGTGTAATATAATCCGAGACAGGGCCTAGTTTAACATCAACAGAGACAGGGTATAGAGTAATATAAGCAGGGACAAGGTCTAGTGTAATATAAACAGAGACAGGGTCTAGTGTAATATCAACAGAGACAGCACCTAATGTAATATAAACAGAGACTGGGTCTAATTTAATACAAACAGAGAGAGAGTCTAATTTAATATAAAGAGAGACAGGGTCCCGTGAAATATAAGCAGAGTCAGGATAATGTGTAATATTAACAGATACAGGGTCTGGTGCAGTAATAATTGAGACAGAGCGTAGTCTAATATAAACAGAGAGCGGATGTAGTGTTATGCAAACAGAGACAGTGTCGCTACAACTGAGAAAGTGTCTAGTGCACTGTACAGAAAGTAAATGTCTGTTGGTATAATAATTGGGACAGGGTCTTCTGCCATAGTATGTGAGACTGGAGCTAGTTTAATAAGCAGAGACGCAGTCTAATGCAATATTCACAGCGACATGGTCTAGTACAATAATAACTGAGATGAGACCTGGATTGATATCCACAGAGGCATGGTGCAGATCAATACGAGAGACATGGCGGAGTAGAATTACAACAGACACATGATCGAGTGCAGTGATAACTAAGACAGGGGCTAGTGAAGTTGGCACAGAGATATGTAATATAAACAGAGACAGGGTCTAGTGTAATATAAACAGAGACAGGGTCTAGTGTAATATTAACAGAGGCAGGTTTGCGTGTAATATAAACAGAGACAGGGTCTAGTCCAATATAAACAGAGACAGTATCTAGTGCAGCAATAAATGAGACATTGTGTAAGATAATATAAATAGAGTCGGGGTCCAGCGTAATATAAACAGAAGCACGGACTTCTGCCATAATCTGTGAGACAGGACCTAATGTAATAAACTGATTTTGCAATCTAGTGTGATATACACAAAAGCACCGTCTAGTGCAGTAACAATTTCGACAGGGTTGAGTGTAATACAAATGGAGACATGGTCTAGTGTTATAATAACTGAGATAGGACCTTATGTAAGAGAAACAGTGACAGGGCACAATGCGTTAATAACTGAGACAGGGGCCAGTGCAATTTAAACAGAAACAAGGCGTTGTACATTAATAATTGAGACAGG
This sequence comes from Somniosus microcephalus, assembly GCF_052327205.1. Classification (NCBI taxonomy): domain Eukaryota; kingdom Metazoa; phylum Chordata; class Chondrichthyes; order Squaliformes; family Somniosidae; genus Somniosus; species Somniosus microcephalus. The sequence continues at coordinate 107,621,162 of NC_140990.1, read as the reverse complement.
ATCTAGAGTAATATAAACAGCGACAGGGTCTTGTATAGTATAAAATAGACAAGGTCTAGTGAAATATAAACAGAGATAGGGTCTAGAGTAATATAAACAGAGAAATGGTCGATGCAATATAAAGAGAGACAGGGTCTAGAGTAATACGAACAGACAGATAGTCTAGTGTAATATAAACAGAGACAGGGTCTAGTGTAATATAAACAGAGACAGTGTTTAATGTAATATAAACAGAGACAGTGTCTAGTGTAATATACACAGAGACAGTGTCTAGTGTAATATAAACAGAGACAGTGTCTAGTGTAATATAAGCATAGACAAGGTCTGGTATAACATAACCGAGACAGGGTCTAGTGTAATATAAACACAGACAGTGTCTAGTGTATTATAAACAGAGACAGGGTATACTGTAATATAAACAGTGACAGGGTCTAGTGTAATATAAACAGAGACGGGGTCTAGTCAAATATATACAGAGTCAGGGTCTAGTGCAATATGAACAGAGAACGGGTCTAGAGGAAATATAAACAGAGATATGGTCCAGTGTAATATAAACAGAGACAGGTTCTAGTGTAATACAAACAGAGACAGGGTCTAGTGTAATATAAACAGAGACAGGGTGAGTGTAATATAAGCAGAGACATGTACTAGTGTAAGATAAACAGAGACGGGGTCTAGTGTAATATAAAGAAAGACAGGGTCTAATGTAATATTAACAGAGACAGGGTCCAGTGTAATATAAACAGATACAGAGTCGAGTGTAATATAAAGAGAGACTGGGTCTAGCCTAATATAAACAGAGACCGGGTCTAGTGTAATATAAACAGGGACAGGGCCTAGTGTAATATAAACAGAGACAGGGTCCAGTGTAATATAAACAGGGACAGGGTATAGATTAATATAAACAGGGACAGGGTTTGGTTTACTATAAACAGAGACAGGGAGAACTGTAACTTACACAGAGACAGTGCCAAGTGTATTATAACGAGAGACATGGTCCAGTGTAATATATACAGAGACAGGGCCCAGTGTAATATAAACAGAGTATGGTCTAGTGTAATATAAACAGAGGCAGGGCCTAGTGTAAAGTCAACAGATACAGGGTCTAGTGTAATATAAACAGAGACAGGGTCTGGTGAATTATAAACAGAGAGAGGGCCTAGTTTAATATAAACAGAGACAGGGTCCAGTGTAATATAAACAGAGACAGGGTCTTGTGTAATATAAGCAGATAGAGTCCAGCATAATATAAACAGAGACAGGGTCTAGTGCAATATAAACAGAGACAGGGTCTGGTGCAATAGAATGAGAGACAGGGTCTAGTGTAATATAAACAGGGAAAGGGTCTAGTGTAATATAAACACAGACAGTGTCTAGTGTATTATAAACAGTGACAGGGTCTACTGTAATACAAACAGAGACGGAGTCTAGTGTAATATAAACATAGACGGGGTCCAGGCAAATATAAACAGAGTCAGGGTCTAGTGCAATATGAGCAGAGACCCGGCCTAGAGGAAATATAAACAGAGACATGGTCTAATGTAATATAAATAGAGACAGGTTCTAGTGTAATATAAACAGAGACAGCGTCTAGTGTAATATAAACAGAGACAGGGACTAGTGTAATATAAACAGAGACAGGGGCTCGTGTAATAGAAAAAGAAAGAGGGTCTAGTGTAATATAAACAGAGACAGGTTCTAGTGTAATATAAACACTGTCAGGATCTAGAGTAATATAAATAGAGACAGGGTCTAGTGTAATATAAACAGAGACAGGGTCTAATGTAATATAAGCAGATAGAGTCCAGCGTAATATAAACAGAGACATGGTCTAGTGTAATACAAATAGAGACAGGTTCTAGTGTAATAAAAACAGAGACAGGGTCTAGTGTATTATAAACAGGGACAGTGCCGAGTGCAATATGCACTCGGAGCAGCGGGAGCAGAGGAGGAGCAGTTGGGTATAAAAACCCACGACCAGCGAGGCCCGAGAGCACTCGGAGCAGCGGGAGCAGAGGAGGAGCAGTCGGGTATAAAAACCCACGACCAGCGAGGCCCGAGAGCTCTCGGAGCAGCGGGAGCAGAGGAGGAGCAATCGGGTATAAAAACCCACGACCAGCGAGGCCCGAGAGCACTCGGAGCAGCGGGAGCAGAGGAGGAGCAGTCGGGTATAAAAACCCACGACCAGCGAGGCCCGAGAGCACTCGGAGCAGCGGGAGCAGAGGAGGAGCAGTCGGGTATAAAAACCCACGACCAGCGAGGCCCGAGAGCACTCGGAGCAGCGGGAGCAGAGGAGGAGCAGTCGGGTATAAAAACCCACGACCAGCGAGGCCCGAGAGCACTCGGAGCAGCGGGAGCAGAGGAGGAGCAGTCGGGTATAAAAACCCGCGAGGCCCGAGAGCACTTGGAGCAGCAGAGAGCAGCGAGGAGGAGCCCGGCTTAAAAACCGGCGGCAGTTGCGAGGCATACCAAATCAACAGCAGAGGAGAGGGGTAAATAGTAATCAGTGTGTGACGTCACCAGGGAGCAGCTGGTGCAGTCGGGAGAGCAGGAGGCCAGTAACTCTTATATAGGTGGAGCTGTTGCTAAACCCGAAACACTACAGTGTCGTGTCTCCCACCCTTCCACCTCCTCTAACCTTTTAGGGGTTAGGGGAAGTTGAAAAGGTAGGTTCAATTTATTTTATTTCAGGAGCCTAACCTAGGTGGAAAAGGTTCCAGGACAGGAGGCGGCAGTGAAAATACAACACCAGAAAACAGGTAGGTGACTGGTTGGTGAGTACTTTCACAAACTTATTCCAAGTAGAATTCAATAATTAAGCTAAATCGTAGTAAATCAAAGGGTCTTGTAAGGGTTAAGTCATGGAAGGGCAGCTCAGACCCGTGTCATGCTCCTCCTGTGCCATGTGGGAAATCAGGGACACTGTCCCTGACAACTATGTGTGCAGGAAGTGTGTCCAGCTGCAGCTCCTAGCGGACCGCATGGCGGCGCTGGAGCTGCGAATGGACTCACTCTGGAGCATACGCGATGCTGAGGATCTTGTGGATAGCACATTCAGTGAGTTGGTCACACCGCAGGTAAAGGCTAGCTCAGACAGTAAATGGGTGACCAAAAGGCAGGGTAAAGGCAGGAAGGTAGTGCAGGAGTCACCTGCGGTCATCTCCCTCCAAAACAGGTTTACCGTTTTGGGTACTGTTGGGGGAGATGACTTATCAGGGGAAGGCACCAGCAGCCAGGTTCAGGGCACCATGACTGGCTCTGCTGCACAGAAGGGCGGGAAAAAGAGGGATAGGGCTATAGTGATAGGGGATTCAATTGTAAGGGGGATAGACAGGAGTTTCTGTGGCCGAGACCGAGACTCCAAGATGGTATGTTGCCTCCCTGGTGCAAGGGTCAAGGATGTCTCGGAGCGGGTGCAGAGCATTCTGAAGGGGGAGGGGGATCAGCCAGTTGTCGTGGTACATGTAGGTACCAACGATGTAGGTAAAAAGAGGGAGGAGGTCCTACAAGCTGAATTTAGGGAGTTAGGAGCTAAATTGAAAAGTAGGACCTCAAAGGTAGTAATCTCTGGATTGCTACCAGTGCCACGAGCTAATAAGTTTAGAGAGAGTAAGATAGATAAGCTAAATACGTGGCTTGAGCAGTGGTGCAAGGGAGAGGGATTTAAATTCTTGAGGCATTGGAACCAGTTCTTGGGGAGGAGGGACCTGTACCAAGGGGATGGTCTACACCTGAACTGTGAGGGAGCCGATGTCCTCGGGGTAATATTTTCTAGGGCGGTTCAGGAGGATTTAAACTAATTTGGCAGGGGGATGGGAACCTAGGTAGTGGAAAAGAGGGAAGTCATATGAAGTCAGAAATAGATGGTAGAAAGGTGAGAAGCAATAAGCAAAGGAGAGAAACACAAAGGGCCAAACTAATTCATAATGAGAGTGTGAAAAAAGCAAGCCTGAAGGCTTTGTATCTTAATGCTAGAAGCATTAGGAACAAGGTGGATGAATTAGTTGTGGAAATAGAGGTAAACAAGTATGATTTGATTGGGATTACAGAAACGTGGCTGCAGTTTGGGCAAGGCTGGGAACTTAACATCCAGGGATATACAATATTTAGGAAGGATCGGCAAAAAGGTAGGGGAGGTGGGGTAGCATTGCTGGTAAAGGAGGGGATTAATGCAATGGAAAGGAAGGATATTAACTCGGATGAAACGGAATCTGTATGGGTAGAAATGAGAAATAGCAAGTGGAGGAAAACGTTCGTGGGTGTGATATATAGGCCTCCAAATAGTAATATGGAGGTGAGGGAAGGCATAAAAAGGGAAATTAGAGAAGCGTGCGATAAGAGCACAGCTGTCATCATGGGTGACTTTAATTTACATATTGATTGGACTACCCAAATTAGTAAAAATTCTGAGGAGGAGGAATTCCTGGAATGTTTTCGGGACGGTTATCTGGACCAATATGTCGAGGAGCCGACTCGAGATCAGGCCATTTTAGACTGGGTATTGTGCAATGAGAAGGGACTTATCAGCAATCTTCTTGTACGAGGCCCCTTGGGTCAGAGCGATCATAATATGATCGAGCTCTCAGTCGAGATGGAGAGTGAGGAAATTGAATCAGAGACTAAGGTCCAGAACTTAAATAAAGGGAATTACGAGGGTCTGAGACGGGAATTGGGTAAGATTGATTGGGTGGTGTTTCTGGGGGGATTGACAGTAGAGAGACAATGGCAAGCATTCAAAGATAGAATGGAAGAATTCCAGAACATGTTTATACCGGTTTGGCATAAAAATATACCTAAAAAGGTGACTCAACCGTGGATAACGAGGGAAATTAGGGACAGCATAAAATAAAAAAAAAGGGCATATCAACTGGCAAAAAAAAGCACCAGACCGGAAGATTGGGGGCAGTACAGGATACAGCAAAAGAGGACAAAGGGATTAATCAGGAAGGGGAAAATAGAATACGAAAGTAAACTTGCAGCAAACATAAAGACAGACTGCAAAAGCTTTTATCGGTATATCAGGAAGAAAAGACTGGTAAAATCCCAAGTCGGTCCCTTGCAGTCCGATTCGGGAGAATATATAATGGAGAATAAGGAAATGGCAGACCAATTAAACTCATACTTTGGTTCTGTATTCACAAAGGAGGACACAAATAACCTCCCAGGAATATCGGCAAACATGGGGACTAATGAGAGGGAGGAGCTGACAGAAATTAGTATCTCTAGGGATATGGTGTTGGGTAAGTTGAGGGGACTGAAGGCCGACAAATCCCCGGGGCCTGATAAACTACATCCTAGGGTACTTAAGGAGGTGGCCCTGGAGATAGCAGATGCTCTAAGGATCATCTTCCGGAACTCCATTGACTCGGGAACAGTACCCGTGGATTGGAGGGTAGCTAATGTTACCCCAATATTTAAAAAGGGGGGTAGAGAGAAAGCAGGGAATTATAGACCAGTAAGCCTTACATCGGTTGTGGGCAAAATGCTAGAGTCCATTATTAAGGATAAAATAGCGGAGCACTTGACAAATGGGGAAAGGATCGGACAGAGTCAACATGGATTTACAAAGGGTAAATCGTGTTTGACTAATCTGCTGGAATTTTTTGAGGAAGTAACTGGTAAAATAGATGGGGGAGAGCCAGTGGATGTGGTGTACCTTGACTTCCAGAAAGCCTTCGATAAGGTTCCACACAAAAGATTATCATGCAAAATTAAGGCTCATGGAATTGGGGGCAAAGTATTAACGTGGATAGAGAACTGGATGGCGGATAGAAAACAGAGAGTTGGAATAAACGGCTCGTTTTCGGAGTGGCAGGCAGTGACCAGCGGGGTGCCGCAAGGATCTGTCCTGGGACCCCAGCTGTTCACAATATATATAAATGATCTGGATCAGGGAATTGGATGCAATATTTCCAAATTCGCTGACGACACTAAACTAGGAGGAGGGGTGGGCTCTGATGAGGATGTCAGGAGGCTACAGTGCGATTTGGACAGGTTGGGGGAATGGGCGGATACGTGGCAGATGCAATATAATGTGGATAAATGCGAGGTTATCCACTTTGGGGGTAAAAACAGGAGGGTAGATTATTATCTAAATGGCAATAGATTGGGAGATGGGGAAGTGCAGAGGGACCTGGGTGTTCTTGTGCACCAGTCACTGAAGGAGAGCATGCAGGTGCAACAGGCGATTAAGAAGGCAAATGGTATGTTGGCCTTCATATCAAGGGGGTTCGAGTATAGGAATAGGGATACCTTACTACAGCTGTACAAGGTGCTGGTGAGACCGCATCTGGAGTATTGTGTACAGTTTTGGTCGCCCCATCTGCGGAAGGATGTTCTTGCCATGGAAAGAGTGCAATGGCGATTCACCAGGCTGATACCTGGAATGGCGGGAATGACCTACGAAGAGAGATTAAATAGTTTGGGCTTGTACTCACTGGAGTTTAGAAGATTGAGAGGGGATCTCATCGAAACATATAAAATTATGGCAGGCCTGGACAGGCTGAATTCAGAGAGAATGTTTCCAATGGCCGGGGAGCACAGAACCAGGGGCCACAGTCTAAAAATAGCGGGCAAATCATTTAAAACAGAGATGAGGAAGAATTTCTTCACTCAAAGAGTGGTGAGCCTGTGGAATTCCCTGCCACAGAGGGCTGTGAAGGCTAATTCAATAAATATTTTCAAGAGAGAATTGGATATATTTCTGAAGGCGAAGGGGATTAAGGGTTACGGAGAAAAGGCGGGGATGGGGTACTGAACTGGTAAGATCAGCCATGATCTCATTGAATGGCGGAGCAGGCTCGAAGGGCCGAATGGCCTACTCCTGTTCCTATCTCTATGTATCTATGTATCTATGAATACATGGTCTAGTGTAATAGAATATTAAGAGGGTCTAGAATAATAAAAACAGAGACAGGGTCTAGTGTAATAAAGACAGAGACAGGATCTAGTGTAATATAAACAGAGACAGGATCTAGTGTAATATAAACAGAGACAGGGCTAGTTCAATATGAAGAGGGATAGGGTCTGGTGTAATATAAGCAGAGACAGGGTATACTATAATATAAGCAGAGACTGGGCCAAGTGTATTATAAAGAGAGTCAGGGCCTATTGTAATATAAACAGAAGGAGGGACTAGTGTTACATACACAGAGGCAGTGTCCAGTGTAACATTAACAGAGACAGGGTCTAGTGTAATATATACAGAGACAGGGCCTAGTTTAATATAAAGAGAGACAGGGTCTAGTGTAATAGAAACAGAGACAGGGTCTGGTGTAATATAAGCAGAGACAGAGTCTAATGTAATATAAACAGAGACAGGATCTAGTGTAATATAAACAGAGACAGGGTCTTGTGTAATATAAACAGAGACAGGGCATAGTGTAATATGAACAGAGAAAGGGTCTCGTGTAATAGAAAGAGAAAGAGAGTCTCGTGTAATATAAACAGAGTTAGTTTGTAGTGTAATATAAACAGAGACAGGATCTAGTGCAGTATAAATAAATACGTGGTCTAGTGTAATATAAATATAAAGAGGGTCTAGTGTAATATAAACAGAGACAGGGTCTGCTGTAATATAAACAGAGACAGGGTCTAGTGTAATATTAACAGAGACAGGTTTGCGTGTAATTTAAACAGAGACAGGGTCTAGTCTAATATAAACAGCGACAGTATCTAATGCAGTAATAAATGAGACATTGTGTAAGATAATATAAATGGAGTCGGGGTCTAGCGTAATATAAACAGAGGCACGGAGTTATGCCATAATCTGTGAGACAGGACCTAATGTAATAAACTGATTATGCAGTCTAGTGTAATATCCACAAAAGCACGGTCTAGTGCAGTAACAATTTAGACAGGGTTGAGTGTAATACAAAAAGAGACATGGTCTAGTGTTATAATAACTGAGACAGGACCTTATGTAATAGAGACAGTGACAGGGTACAATGTGTTAATAACTGAGACAGGGGCCACTGTAATTTAAACAGAAACAAGGCGTTGTAGATTAATAATTGAGACAGGATCTAGAATAATATAAACAGGGACAGGGTCTTTTATAATATAAAAAGAGACAAGGTCTAGTGAAATATAAACAAAGACAGGGTCCAGAGTAATATAAACAGAGAAATGGTCGATGCAATATAAAGAGAGACAGTGTATAGAATAATATGAACAGACAGATAGTCTAGTGTAATAGAAATAGATACAGTATCTAGTGTAATAAAAAGAGAGACAGGGTCGAGTGTAATATAAACCGAGACAGTGTCTGGTGTAAAATAAACAGAGACGTAGTGTAGTGCAAATAAACACAGACAGGGTCCAGTGTAATAAAAGCAGAGACAGGGTCTTGTGTAATATAAACAGAGACAGTGTCTAGTGTAATATAAAAACAGACAGGCTCTATTGTAATATAAACAGAGACAGTGTCTAGTGTAATATAAACAGAGACATGGTCTAGAGTAATTTAAACATAGACAGATCTAGCATAATATAAACAGAGACAGGGTCTAGTGCAATATAAACACAGACAGTGTCTAGTGTATTATAAACAGAGACAGGGTCTACTGTAATATAAACAGAGTCAGGGTCTAGTGCAATATGTACAGAGACCGAGTATAGAGCAAATATAAAGAGAGGCATGTTCTAGTGTAATATAAACAGAGACAGGTTCTAGTGTAATATAACCAGAGACAGGGTCTAGTGTAATATAAACAGAGACAGGGTGAGTGTAATATAAGCAGAGACAGGTACTAGTGTAATATAAACAGAGACAGGGTCTAGTGTAATATAATGAAAGACAGGGTCTAGTGTAATATTAACAGAGACACGGTCCAGTGTAATATAAACAGAGACAGGGTCTAGTGTAATATAAACAGATACAGAGTCTAGTGTAATATAAAGAGAGACTGGGTCTAATGTAACATAAACAGAGACCAGGTCTAGTGTAATATAAACAGGGACAGGGCCTAGTGTAATATAAACAGAGACAGGGTATAGAGTAATATAAACAGGGACAGGGTTTGGTGTAATATAAACAGAGACATGGTGTACTTTAACATACACAGAGACAGTGCCAAGTGTATTATAAAGAGAGACATGGTCTATTGTAATATAAACAGAGACAGGACCTAGTGTAATATAAACAGTGTATGGTCTAGTTTAATATCAACAGAGACAGGGCCTAGTGTAATGTAAACAGATACAGGGTCTAGTGTAATATAAACAGAGACAGGGTCTAGTGTAATATAAACAGCGAGTAAACTTGCAAGGCCCCCGTGTCCACAGTAACTTACATGAGGTCAGCCTGCTGGATGGAACCTTGGGTGCCCTGAGCTTGATCTCCGGTGTCTCCAGTCCCGACTGCCCCCTTACATCAGGATCCCCTCACTTTTATACCATGTAGTGATCCATCTCTGGCACCTGACTCTTCTTTGTCTTCTCTGCTGGATTTTGGCAGGAAGCGAGGGAAGGAAGCTGGAACTTCTCTAATCTGTGATTTAAAAGGAAACTTTCCCTGGTTCCCGGCCATTACTTTTCTTCAGTAATTTTCTCCTTATCCCGATTCTACCCTGCCTACAATTAATTATGTCATTCTTACATAAGAAATAGGAGCAGGGGTAGGCCAATCGGCCCCTCGAGGCTGCTCCACCATTCAATAAGATCATGGCTGATCTGATCCTAACCTCAAATCTTCTATCACTCTGCATCCACCCGAACCCATGTGATCTCCCGAGAGAGGCAAAAGACCAGATAAAGACCCATTGGCCAATTTGGGAGAAAAAAATCTGAGAAATTCCTCTCCGACCCATCTAGGCGATCGTAATTCTTCCAGGAGATCACTCTGTCCCTATATTTTCTACAGCACTTACCTTCTGTAAAGGCGATCTCCACCCCAGCCAGGAACAGGAATAAAACCATCTCCTGAAATCTAACACAGAATTAGAACACAGTAGGAGCAGAACCAGGCTATATGGCCCCTGGGCCCACTCCACTACCCGCAGGGCCATGACCATTCCGAACCTAGACTCATGTCCAATTTCCTGCCCGCTCCCCATAACCCTTAATTCCCTTTACTTCTAGGAAACTATCTATTTCTGTTTTAAATTTATTTAATGATGTAGCTTCCACAGCTTTCTGGGGCAGCAAATTCCACAAAGCTACCGCCCTCTGAGTGAAGAAGTTTCTCCTCATCTCAATTTTGAAAGAGCATCCCCTTATTTTAAGATTTTGCCCCCTAGTTCTAGTTTCACCCATCATTGGGAACATCCTCATCGCATCCAGCCGATCAAGCCCCTTCTCAATCTTATATGTTTCAATCAGATCGCCTCTCATTCTTCTGAACTCCAATGAGTAGAGTCCCAATCTACTCAACCTCTCCTCATATGACCACCCCCTCATCCCCGGGATTAACTGAGTGAACCTTCTTTGTACTGACTCAAGAGCAAGTATGTCTTTTCTTAAGTATGGACACCAAAACTGTATGCTGTATTCCAGGTGCGGTCTAACCAATACCTTGTATAACTGCAGCAATACCTCCCTGTTTTTATATTCTATCCCCCTAGCAATAAAAGCCAACATTCCATTGGCCTTCTTGATCACTTGTGTATACTAACTTGATCACTTGTGCATACTAACTTTTTGAGTTTCGTGCACCAGGACACCCAGATCCCTTTGTACTACAGTACTTTCCAGTTTCTTGCCATTCAGGTAATAACTTGCTCTATGACTTTTCCTGCCAAAGTGCGGAACCTCACACTTTCCAGTATTGTATTCCATCTGCCAAATCTCTGCCCACTTACTTAGCCTGTCTATGTCACTTTGCAGGTTTCTTATGTCCTCCTCACTCACTACTTTCCCTCCCATCTTTGTATCATCTGCAAACTTTGATATGTTACACTCGGCCCCTTCCTCCAAATCGTTAGTATAGATTGTAAAGAGTTGGGGACCCAGCACTGACCCCTGCGGAACACCACTAGTTACTGATTGCCAGCCTGAGAATGAACCATTTATCCCAACTCTCTGCTTTCTGTTAGAAAGCCAATGCTCCACCCACGCCAGAATATTACCCCCAATCCCGTGATATTTTATCTTGAGCAATAATCTTTTGTGTGGCACCTTGTCAAATGCCTTTTGGAAGTCGAAATACACTACGTCCACTGGTTCTCCTTTATCTACCCTGTATTTTACTTCCTCAAAGAACTCAAGCAAATTTGTCAAACATGACTTCCCCTTCATGAAACCATGCTGAGTTTGTCCTATTAAATTATGTTTATGCAAATGTCCCGTTACTGTCTCCTTAATAATGGACTCTAACATTTTACCAACCACAGATGTTAGGCTAACAGGTCTATAGTTTCCAGCCTTCTGCCTACTATCCTTTTTAAATAAGGGTGTTACATGAGCAGTTTTCCAATCTGCTGGGACCTTTGCTGAGCCCAGGGAGTTTTGGAAAATTATTACCAATGCATCCACAATCCCTACCGGCACTTCCCTCAAGACCCTAGGATGTAAGCCATCAGGTCCAGGTGATTTATCCGGCTTAAGTCCCATTATTTTACCAAGTACCACTTCCTTAGTGATTTTAATCGTATTTAGCTCCTCTCCCCCTAGAGCCCCCTGTTTGCCCAGTGTTGGGATATTCTTAGTGTCCTCTACCGTAAAGACTGATACAAAATATTTGTTCAGCGTTATTGCCTTCTCCATATTTCCCACCATTAATTGTCCAGTCTCATCCTCTCAGGGACCAACATTTACTTTAGCCAAACTTTTTCTATAACTATAGAAACTTTTGCTATCCGTTTTTATATTTTTCGCTAATTTACTTCCATAATCTATCTTCCCTTTCTTAATCAATCTTTTAGTTAATTTTTGCTGTCTTTAAAAGACTTCCCAATCTTCTATCCTCCCACTAGATTTTGCTACCTTATATACCCTATTTTAGTCGGATACTATCCTTAATTACTTTAATTAGCCATGGATGGCTATATTTTATTTTACACCCTTTTTTCCTCAGTGGAATATATTTTTTTTGGAAGTTGTAAAATAACTCCTTAAATGTACACCACTGATCATGTACCGTCTTACCCTTTAATCTATTTTCCCAGTCCACTCTAATCAATTCCGCTCTCATACCTTCATCTTCTCCTTTATTCAAGTTCAGCACGCTTGCTAGAGATCCAACCTTCTCACCCTCTACTTGAATATGGAATTCAACCATGATATGGTCACTCATTCCAAAGGGATCCTTTACTAGGACATTTTTAATGAATCCTGTCTCATTACACAGGACCAAATCTAAGGTTGCTTGCCCCCAGTCGGTTCATTTACATACTGCTCAAGAAACCCATCCCTAATACACTCAATGAACTCAACCTCAAGGCTGCTCTGCCCAATTTGATTTGTCCAGTTATTATGATAGTTAAAACCCCCCATAATTATAGCTGTTCCTTTATTACAAGCCTCAACTATTTCCTGATTAATACTCCGTCCAACAGAGTTGCAACTGCTCGGAGGCCGATAGACTCCGCACACTAGTTTTTTTTTCCCCTTATTATTCATTATCTCTACCCAAACTGTTTCACTATCCTGCTCCTTTGACGCAATATAATTTCTCTGTATTATAGTGATTCCTTCCTTTATTAACATAGCCACCCCACCTCCCCTCCCTTCCTCCCTGTCCTTCCTGATTGTTAAATAACCTGGTATGTTTAATTCCCAGTCATGGTCACCCTGCAGCCATGTTTCTGTAATGAGCACAAGATCATACCCATATGTCGTTATTTGTGCCGTTAACTCATTCATTTTGTTACGAATTCTACGTGCATTCTGATAAAGAACTTTCAAATATGTTTTGTGACACTTAGTTCCTGTTTTTTCCCCTTTTACTACTTTACCTTTTACTCCATACCTTCTGTCCCTTCCTGACAGGTTCTGTTTTTTAATTTCCTCACTGCTACCTAAGTCTATGATCTTCTCCGTTGTCATTTATGTTATTTGCACTCTAGAAACCTACCCCCCACTAATTAGTTTAAAGCCCTCTCTACAGCCCTAATTATATGATTCGCCAGGACTCTAGTCCCAGCACTGGCCAAGTGGAGTCCATCCCAACAGAACAGCTCCCTCCTGTCCCAGTACTGGTGCCAGTGTCCCAAAAGCAAAACCCATTTCTCCCACACCAGACTTTGAGCCACGCATTTAACTCTTTAATTTTATTTATCCTAGCCAAATTTGCTCGTGGCTCAAGTACTAACCCACAGATTATTACCCTTGAGGTTCTGTTTTTTAATTTGACCCCTAGCTGCTCATACTCCTTTAACAGAACTTTCTTCCTTGTCCTATCTATGTCGTTTGTACCAACATGGACCACGACAACTGGATCCTCCCCCTCCCACTCCAAGTTTCTTTCCAGCCCAGAAGAGATGTCCTTAACCCTGGCACCGGGCAGGCAACACAGCCTTCGGGACTCCCGCTCTTGACTGCAGAGAACCCTATCTATCTCCCTAATGATACTATCCCCTACCACTACAGCATTTCTTTTTCTCCCTCCACTTGAATGGCCCCCTGCACCACGGTGCTGTGGCCAGGTTGCTCATCCACCCTGCAGTCCCCGATCCTGCCCTCACAGGGAGTAAGAACCTCAATCCTGCTTGACAAGAGAAAGGGCTGCAGCTCCTTCAACACTACATCCTGGATCCCTGTACCTTCCTCACTCGTAGTCACATCATCCTGTCACTGACACGGACTACAGCTGCAGTAATTAATTTCATAGGTGTGACAACCTCCTGAAACATAGAGTCCAGGAACTTCTCCCCCTCCCTGATGTGTCGCAGTGTCTGAAGCTCGGTCTCAAGCTTTTTAACATGGAGCTTGAGTTCCTCTAGCAGCAAACACTTATTGCAAATGTAATCACCGTGAGCCTCAATGGGGTCCACCAGCTCCCACATTTCGCAACAGTGACACATCACCTGTTCACCTATTTCTGTGTAATTCATTAAATTTCTTATTTTTAGTTATGAAGACCCTCTGCCCCGATATAGATGATAATATTACACCACTATTTAATAGGACTTACCAACTTAAAGGTATAGAAGAGAAGGAAGAGAACCTACCAACCAGTTGATCACCAACCTCCCTCGTGGAAGCTCTCTGGGGGACCTATCCGGTTGAGTTGTCTCACTGCTCCACGTCCACAGTGTTGGATTAGCCTGAGCGAGGGAAGCAAAACAGAGCAACAAGCACCCCCTCACCTCCCACTTGCTCGAACTCTGCCACTTAGCAAAGTCTGCTTAAACTCAATGCGATTGCACTCAGCCTGCAGCTCTAAGCCCGCCCCTTTTTATACCCGGATTCTACTTCCGGTTTCAACTGCCCAACAGCTTAATTTACCCTAAAAAATTAAACTTACTTCAAATAATTCACTTTTTTACTCAATAAAATTCAGTAAATGCACTTAAAAGACTTTTTCTGCCACTTAGCAAAGTCTGCTTAAACTCAATGCATTGGCAGGTCTAAGGAGCAGTGATACAGTATCTACACAAATTTAACAGAGAGAGATGTCATTCACAGTGCAACATGCGGTACACAATAGAACTACATATGCACAGTGATAACACTGTGATAATTCACCCACAGTGACAGTATCAGTAAGACAATAAAACTCCATGTACACCATGATAACAGTGTGATAACTCACCCACAGGGACTGTGTTAATAACACAATAGAACTACATGTACACAGTGATAACAGTGTGATAATTCACCCACAGTGAGAGTGTCATTAACACAATAGCAATACAAGTACACATTAATAACTGTATGATAATTCACCCACAGAGACAGTATCAGTAACACAGTAGAACTCCATGTACACTGTGATAAAAGTGTTATAAGTCACCCACAGTAAAATACCAATAATATAATTGGAAACATTTGTACACCGTTATAATTTCACTGAAACAGCTCTTATCAAAGTCACAAATGACATCTTATGTGTCTGTGACCAATGGCGGGGGAGTCCAGAACTAGGGGTCACAATCTAAGGATAAGGGGTAAGCCATTTAGGACAGAGATGAGGAGGAATTTCTTCACCCAGAGAGTGGTGAACCTGTGAAGTTCTCTACCACAGAAGGCAGTTAAGGCCAACATATTAAATATATTCAAGAATGAGTTAGGTATAATTCTTATGGCTAAAGGGATCAAGGAATATGGGGAGAAAGCAGGGACAGAGTACTGAATTTGGATGATCAGCCATGATCTCATTAATAGCAGAACGGGCTTGAGGGGCCGAATGGCCTACTCCTGCTTCTATCTTCTATTTTTCTATGTTTCTATATAAACTATCCTTCCTCATCCTCCTCGAAACGTCTGCAGCCTTTGACACGGGCGACCACACCGTCCTCCTCCAACGACTTTCGTCCATCACCCAGCTGGGTGGAACTGCCGTTCGGAGCCAGAGAGTCACCTGCAATGGGTTCTCTTCCTGCTCCCGCACCCTTACCTCTGTAATCCCCGTTGGAGCTACCCATGACTCCCTCCTAGTTCTCATCTTCATGCTTCCCCTCAGTGATATTATCGAAAAACACAGCGTCAGGTGCCACGTATACGCTGACGACACCCAGCTCTACCTCTCTCGACCACTCCACTGTTTCTGATTTGTCACACTGCTTGTCCGACATCCAGCACATGATAAGCAGAAATTTCCTTCAACTAAATATTGGGTTGTCCGAAGCCATTGCCTTCGGTCCTACCACAAACTCTGTTTGCTAGCCAGTGACTCCATCCCTCTCCCAGGCAGCGTGACAAATCGGAGGCAGTGGAGGGGTCGAGAGAGATGGTGGCGAGGGAGAGCTTGTTGGTGTCAGTGTGTACGTGGAACCTGACGCTGTGTTTTCGGATGATATCTCCGAATGGCAGCATGTGGCTGAGCCAGACCGTTTGCAGCCTTGGTGTCCTATTTGCCCCTAAATTGAGCTTCAAACCACATATTCGCTCCATCATCAAGGCCGCCTACTTCCACCTCAGTAACATTGCCTGTCTCCATCCCTGCCTCAGAGCATCAGCTGTTGCAACCCTCATCCATGCCTTTCTAGCTTCTAGACGTGACTATTCCACTGCTGTCCTTGCCGGCACCTCATCTTCCACGCTCCATAAACTTGAGCTTATCCAATTCTCCACTGCCAACTGCCTAACTCGCAGAAAGTCTCGTCCACCCATCATCCCTGTGCTCGCTGACCTCCATTAGCTCAGAGTCTAGCAGCACCTCGATTTTAAATTCTCATCTTTGTTTCCAAATCGTTGCATATCTTTGCTCCTCCCTATCTCTGTAACCACCCCAACCCTACATCACTCCGAGAGTTTCCCCTCTATCTCCTTCTTTAAAACGCTCCTTAAAATTACCTCTTTGCCCAAGCTTTTTTTGAGCGAACACCTCCTTATGTGGCTCGGTGTGAAATTTTGTTTGATAACGTTCCTGGGAATAATTTTAATATGTTAAAGGCGCTATATAAATGCAGGCTGTTATTGTTGATAATACGGCTCCCAGTACAGCACCAATAACACAAAAGGAAATACATGTACCAAAGCAAAATACTGTGGATGCTGGAAACCTGAAATAGAAACAAAAAACTGTGGAAATACTCACCATTTCAGGCAGCATCAGTGGAAAGAGAAACAGCGTTAAAATTTCAGGGTGATTAATTTTATCAGAACTTGATAAAGTTAGAGATTTAACTGTTTTTAAGCAAGTGTAGGGCAGGGAAAAGGGTGAGGGGAGGAAAGAACAAAAGGGAAGATCTGTGATATGGTGGAAGGCAGGAGAGATTAAAATACAAAAGGGATGATGATGCAAAGCAAAAAAGAGTTGCTAATGGGACAAATACAGACACAAAATATGGGTCCAGAGGAGGCATAAATGGCAACAGCAGAATCATTAACAGCTGTTGTCAGAAAAAATGGGAGCTGTGGTTATGATCTGAAATTGTTGAATTCAGTGTTGAGGCCAAAAGTTTGTAAAGTGCCAAATGGAAAGATGATGTGCTGTTCCTCGAGCTTCCGTTGAGCTGCATTTAAAAAGTTTTGGAGGCCAAGGGCAGAGAGGTCAAATTGGGAGAGGGATGGAGAATTAGACTAACAAGCTCAGGGTCATGATTGAGGACTGAACGCAGCAGTTCAGAAATGTGATCACCCGATCTGCATTTGGAATCCCCAATGTAGAGGAGACCACATCGTGAGCAGCGAATACAGTATACTAAACTGCAAGAAGTACAATTAAATATATTCACAACGTCATAACAGTGTGATATACCACTCACAGTGAAACACCAAGAACACAATAGGAAATATAAGTACACAGTTGTAATAGTGTGATAATACTTCTCACATTCAAATACCAAGAACACAATAGGAATTATATGTGCACAGTTGTAATAGTGTGATAATACTTCTCACATTCAAATACCAAGAACACATAGGAAATATATGTGCACAGTTGTAATAGTGTGATAATACTTCTCACATTGAAATACCAATAACACAATCGGAAATATATGTACACAATTATAATAGTGTGATACCACTCACAGTGAAATATCAAGAACACAACAGGAAATATATGTACAGAGCTATAATAGTGTGATAATACAAATCAGTGAAATACCAATAAAACAATAGGAATTTTATGCACACAGTTATAATAGTGTGACAATACCAGTCACAGTGAAATACCAATAAAACAATAACAACACTGTCCAGGGTCCCAAAGACTCCTTCTAGGTGAAACAGCGATTTACTTGTAGTTCTTACAATTTAAGATACTGTATTCACTGCTCATGATGCGGTCTCCTCTACATTGGGGAAACCAAACGCAGATTTGTGGAGAACCTCGGTTCAGTCCTTAAGGGTTACCCCGAGCTTCTGGTCGCCTGTCACTTTAATTCTCCACTCCCACTCTGATCTCTCCTTGCTCGGCCTCTTATACTGTTCCAATAAAGCTCAACGTAAGCTCGAGGAACAGCACCTCATCTTTTGATTAGGCACTTTACAGCCTTCTGAACTCAACATCGAGTTCAACAATTTCAAACCATAACCTCGGCTCCATCATTTTTTCACTCTTTCACATGGCAGCGGTTGGTCACCTGCCATTGCCATTGACACTTCATCTCGAGTCATCTTTTATTACTTAACTTGTCCCATTACCATGTCCTTTAGCATTGCACCATCATCCCTTTAGTCTGTTAACCTCTCCTGCCTTCCAGCCTATCAGAGAACTTCCCTTTTGTTGGTTCCTCTCCTCCTCCCTCTCCCTGACCCTACACTTGCTTAAACATCTGATATGTCTCCAACAATTTCCAGTTCTGACGAAGGGTCATCGACCTGAAACGTTAACTCTGTTTCTCTCTCTACAGTTGCTGTCTGACCTGCGGAGTATTCCCAGCACTTTCTGTTTTAATTTAGTAAATATATGTACACAAATATAATAATGATGATAACACCGCTCACAGTAAAATACCAATAAGGCAATACGAAATATATGGACACACTGCTCACAGTGAAATATCAATAACACAATAGGAAATATATGTACAAATTTATAATAGTGTGATACCACTCACAGTGAAATATCAAATACACAATAGGAAATATAGGTACACAGTTATAACAGTGTGATAATACCACTTACAGTGACATATCAATATCACAATAGGGAATATATAATAACAAGCAGAGGGCAATAGCAATAAGAAAATAGGAAACATATCACCACAGTTACAATAGTGTGAAAATACCACTCACAGTGAAGTACCAATAACACAATAGGAAATATATGGACACATTTTTAATATTGTGATAATACCATTCACAGTGCAGCGATGTATGCTGTTGAATTTCAATAAAAACTCACTTGGTGCAAATGGACTGGTACCACTGAAGAGGCTGCTCTGTGGAAAACACATTAAATCAAACATTGGAGAACCAGGCACACAAATTAGGTTGTGATTCCGTTAAAGAGAAGGTATTCTTCCGTTAAAGGGGACAAAAAATACCGTGACACGGTGGAAATGACACAGTTAAGGGGGAGAAGCATTCCCGGTAAATAGGAGCAGTGATACAGTTCACCAATGATTCCCATAACTAGTAACTGACTCCAATACTTTCCTGGAACGCCGGTAGCTGCAATGACGGGATAGTAAAGGGCAAACACCTGACATTTTGGTGACCCGTACGTTTCTCTCAGAAGCTCTGCACCACACTCACAGATTGTTACATTTATACCTGATGTCAGGCCCCAGGGAGATAATCAAATGGCTTGATCTTTTATATTAATTACAGTAATTGAAACAAACAGATTAGTCCAGCCGCTGCCAGGATGGTGTTGAAGTTTTGATGGAATAGAATGTCTTTCAATAATCCTGACCCGACTCTGAAGTAAAATACCCAGAGATTACAGGATGATCCTTGATACTTTTCTTCATTCCGAGGTCTCAGCACAAGGTCGAACTGCACAGAGAAACACTGGTCCTGCAGCCAAAAAACGCTTCCAAGTTCTCGCTGCAGGTCATTATCCAGCTCCAGTCCATGTAAGCTTTCTCCAAATTCCTCTGGGAGTGTACACCCACTGTCTGTGCATACATTGTGGACAGCTTCATTTAAGCAAGGTTAATTTCAGTGTGGACAGGTCCAGTTCAGCGCAGCTACATTCAGCGTGGACAGGGCCAGTTCAACACGCTTACATTCAGTGTGGATAGGTACAGTTCAGTACAGTTACTTTCAGTGTGTACAGGTCCAGTTCAACACAGTTACATTCAGTGTGGACAGGTCCTGTTCAGCAGAGTTACATTAATTGTGGACTGGTCCAATTCAGCATGGTTATATTAAGTGTGGACAGGTCCAATCCAGCACAGTTACATTCAGTGCGGACAGGTCCAGTTCCAGACAGTTAGATTCAGAGTGGACAGGTCCAAATCAGCTGAGTTAGATTCAGTGTGGAGAGGACCAGTTCAGCACAGCTACACTCAGTGTGGACTGCTTCAGTTCAGCACGGTTACATTAAGTGTGGGCAGGTCCAGTTCAGCACAGTTACATTCAGTGTGGGCAGGTCCAGTTCAACACAGTTACCTTCAGTGTGGACCGGTCCAGCTCAGCACTGTTAAAGTCAATGTGGACAGGTCCAGTTCACCACAGTTACATTCTGTGTGGACAGGTCCATTTCCACACAGTTACTTTCAATGTGGACAGGTCCAGTTCACCAAAGTTACATTCAGTGTGGATAGGTGCAGTTCATCACAGTAATATTCAGTGTGGACAGGTCCAGTTCAACACATTTGCATTCAGTGTGGACAGGTCCAGTTCCACAATGTTACATTCAGTGTGGACAGGTCCAGTTCTGCACATTTACATTCAGTGTGGACAGGTCCAGTTCCACACATTTACATTCATTATGGACAGGTCCAGTTCCACACATTTACATTCAGATTGGACAGGTCCAGTTCAACACATTTACATTCACTGTGGACAGGTCCAGTTCCACAATGTTACATTCAGTGTGGACAGGTCCAGTTCTACACATTTACATTCAGTTTGGACAGGTCCAGTTCAACACATTTACATTCAGTGTGGACAGGTCCATTTCCACAATGTTACATTCAATGTGGACAGGTCCAGTTCGACACATTTACATTCAGTTTGGACAGGTCCAGTTCAACACATTTACATTCAGTGTGGACAGGTCCAGTTCAACTTATTTACATTCAGTGTGGACAGGTCCAGTTCCACAATGTTAAATTCAGTGTGGACAGGTCCAGTTCTACTCATTTACATTCAGTATGGACAGGGCCAGTTCAACACATTTACATTCAATGTGGACAGGTCCAGTTCACCACAGTTACATTCAGTGTGAATGGGTCCAGTTCATCACAGTAATATTCAATGTGGACAGGTCCAGTTCCACACATTTACATTCCGTGTGGACAGGTCCAGTTCAACACAGTTACATTCAGTGTAGACAGGTCTAGTACAACAGAGTTACATTCAGTGTGGACAGGTCCTAATCTGGATGCTTACATCGAGTGTTGACTGGTCGAATTGATCCCGGCTACATTCAGTATAATTCAGCTCAGCATGTTTAGTGGCTGTCTTAGTGGATCACGGCGGTAGTAATGACTGTGATGAAGCTAAAGTTGAAATTGACAAAGTTTAATCGGAAATTAGAACTGTCTGGTAGGATGTCAGATCTGACCAGGCTGCTGGGCCTGACATGAACAACAGAGAATTTGGCTGGAAAACCTGCAGAAATGTATAATTCATCTGCTGAGGCAAAGAATGGACGAACAGCGTTGTCATAAGTGGAGTGCATCATAAACAGAGATTAAACGTGGGAATTTGGTGAGAGTGGGAGTTCGGGGAAGAGGAGGTAGGCGGTGCTGCTTTTGCTTCCAAGACTTGCAGTCTTTTGTGTACCCGGTGACTATTTAATTTAATCTACCTTCAACTTAAACTAGATCAAGTAATAAGTCAAAATACTAAAAACTATGGTGCAGAAGTTCCGATCTGTACGAGTCTGTATGCGCTGTGTACTCAGCTGTAGGGACATCAGAAATGCCGGTTTCAGGCATGCACTGCACATGCACTGGAAACCAGCATTTCCGATCTGTCAAGAAAGTTCTTGATAGATCCTCTGCCTGCCCAGGATAAGGGCCTCTGTGGGTGGAGAGTTCCTCTTTTTGGAGACCCTCTGCCAGCAGAAAACAATTAAATTCTTGCGCCTCGTAAAAGCAAGCATAAGGCCTGCTTTTACCAGGATAAGAGTTGAAAAAAGTTTAAAAACAGTTTCGACTGATTTTTCATTGAAAAATAGTTTAAAGAAAGGTAAGTTTATTTTTAGCCCCGTTAAAAACTTATATTATTTTTTTCCAAAAATAAAATTTATTGTAATTTAAAGTCATTTTAAAAGTGTGATGGTTTTTTAAAATTTATTTAAAGTTTTACTATGTTTTGGTGGCGAGCTCTATTAATATATTTGACAGGTCTTCCTGTCAAATGGATGAAGGGAGATTCCCTTCTCTGATTGGCTCTCCATAGCGCACGTGATCCCAGGGACGCTGCGAACCGCCTGTGCCTCTGGGCTACGTGACCCTGCACACTGGCAGTTGGGAGAGGCCCAGGAATGGAACTCTGTGCCTCCCGGGAGCCCTCCGGTCCAAGCGCAGATTTTTCCAGAACGCCTGCGATCGGAATTTCTGGGCCTATAACTTAAGTTGACTAAATCCAAAAAGTTTAATTAAATAAATAAATACAACACTGTTAGACAGGGATGGCAGTGCAGAAGGTGTGCAATAACTACAGCATGTGATTGTTTGTGGAAAGCATCGCGATTCCGGAGTACCACATCTGCAGTAAGTGTCTGCATCTCGGGGAACATCAGCTCAGAGTTGTTGCGCTGGTCTCCAAGGTGCAGACATTGTGGGGCTTCACGGAGTTCGAGAGCTTGCTGGACACTTTGCACCTCCTGTTAGCACTTGTGGGATGTGGTCATGGGATGCCAAGGGGTTAGTGACTGGGCTCGGCGAATTCAGCAACACCCGCGAACTTCCCTGCAGGTTTAGCACTGGCGCTAACACTTACCACCTTGCCCCCTAGTGCCTCGCAGTTTGTGACGTCATAAAGTGCCCAGGCCCCGTTCCCGCCCAGCATCTGAAATTGCCTCCTGCCCCCTCCTGTATTGCCGGGCATCAGCAACGGCAGGAAGAGGAGGCATTGTTACCTCGGCTGGCTGCCTGGGGAACACTAATTAAAGGCAGTGGTATTATTTGCACCAGTCTGATGCCTGCTGAAAGTTTTCGATGCTTTATTGCTGCATGTCAAAGGCCTCCACTCTCTGAGAGTGTTTGGGGCTGTAACGGCAGTCGAACAGGTCGCTTGGCAACACAGAACTGAGCACAAGCATGTTTTGTAGCATCATTGGCCCTTCACTTTAAGCGAGGGAAACATCCTCCGATGGCCGTATCTTTGCACTCCACATTGTTCAGCACACTGCTGCTACCGCCCCACACTTTAGCGCCCTAAGAGAAGTGGTTAGCGCTTGATTTAGCTCTCCATTTCCCTCTTGGAGCGCTAAAGCTCAATTTCCCGGGAACAGAAAAAGATTATCGCCTGCCGATGATTTTCCGAGATTTCAAAAGTTATCGCCCCAAACGGGGTGCTATGGAATTTCTACCCTTTAATCCAAGAGGCTGTCACATCCCTTAGGATAAGAGGTGGTACCAATCAGGTCTAAGAAAGGAGGGTGTGACTGCGACTCAAGCAGTTAAGGGGACCCCAGGTGCAGTGCTGGAGGAGCCTCGACCTTTGTCCCTTTCCAACAAGTACGAGGGACATGCGGCCTGTGTGAAAAAAGGAAAATCTGCAGCGTGAATGAGCAAACTGACCATGGCACTGTGGTACATGAGGGCGTTCAAATGGGGGGAGTGAAAAGGAATGTGGTGCTGGTAAGGGACAGTATAGCCAGGGGATAGATACAATTCTCTGCAGCCGCGATTGGGAATTCCGAGATTGTGTTGCCTGCCCAGTGCCAGGGTTAAGGACTTCTCTACACAGCTGGTGAAGCACTTGAAGCGGGAGATGGAAGATCCAGTTGTCATGTTCCATGCAGGAACCAACGACATAGGCAGAACTAGGAATGAGGTTCTGCTGAGAGAGTTTGAGGGGCTAGCATCCAAATTAAAAAGCAGAACCTTAAAGGTTACCTGAGTCACGCGCAAATTGGCATAGCCTGAAACAGGTTAGAGGTTTAAATGCGTGGCTCAATGAGTGGTATGGAAGGAAGGGTTTTCGATTCATTGGGCACTCGCACCAGTATTGGGGAAAGAGGGGGCTGTTCCTTTGGGATGGTCCCCAATTAAACCGGGCTGTGATCAATGTTCCAGTGAATTGAACAACTGAGGCTGCAGATAGGGATTTAAACTAAAAGGGGGAGGAGTCAGGTGAGGGGAAACGTACAAAATCTAAAGAGAAAATTCAAGTCGATAGAGCAGTGTAGCCATTTGGATAAAGATAAGCAGAGTGTGACAGCAGGGACAGAGAGTTTAACCATAATAGTGAATCAGTGAATGCAGTCAAATCAGGGGGAAAAGGTAAAAGATTAATATTAAAATGCTTTATCTGAATGCACGAAGCATTTGTAACATGATAGAGGAATTAATGTCACAATAGTGATAAATGGGTTTACAAAGCATTGATTGCAGATTAACCAACGTTGGGAACTAAATATTCCAGGGTACTTGATGTTCCAAAAAGACAGACAAAATGGAAAATGAGGGCGTGTAGCACTGATAATAAAGGATGACATATGTACAGTACTGTGGACGGATCTTGGATCACAAGACCAGGAAGTAGAATCAGTATGGGTGGAAACAAGAAATATCAAGGGACAGAAAACATTGGTGGGAGTAGGTTGTCGGCCCCCCGAAGAGTAGCTTTACCGTTGGACAGAGTATTCATCAAGAAAGAAAAGAAGCTCCTAACAAAGGTAATGCAATAATCGTGGGGGACATTAATCTTCATATAGGCTCGACAAATCAAACTGGCAAAAGTAGTTTTGAAGAGGAGTTCATGGAATTCACTCGAGAGAGAGGTTCCTAGAACAATACGCCGTGGAACCAACCAGTGAAGAGGTTATTTTAGATCTTGTCTTGTGTAATGAGACAGGGTTAATTAATAATCTCATAGTAAGGGATCCTCTGGTGAAGAGTGACCACAACATAACATAATTTCACATTGAGTTCAAGAATGATGGACTAAAGTCCGAAACAAGAGTCTTAAACTTAAATAAAGCCAATAACAAAGGTACAAGGGGCGAGTTAACAAAGGTAGCTTCAGAAAATTGATTAAAAGATATGACAGTCGATAAGCAATGGTGAACATTTAAAGAAATATTTCATAATTCTCAACGAAAATACATTTCATTAAGATACATAAACATCACGGGAAAAGTGATCCATCCATGACTAACTTAGGAGGATAAGGAAAGTATTAGATTAAAAGAGGTTTATAACGTTGCCATGAAGTGCAGTAAGCCTGAGAATTGGGCAAGTTATAAAAACCAGCAATGTTGGCCAAAACCTTGATAAAGAGGGAGAAAGTACAAACAGATTGTAAGAGCTTCTACAAGTATATAAAAAGGAAGAAATCACAGAAACCTCACAGTGCAGATAGAGGCCATTACGGCCCATCGAGCCTGCACCGACACATATCCCACCCGATCCCCGTAACCCCATGTATTTAATCCCCCTAACACTAAGGGTCAATTTATCACAGCCAATCAACCTAACCCACACATCTTTGGACTGTGTGGAGGAAACCGGAGCACCCGGAGGGAACCCACGCAAACACAGGGAGAATGTGCAAACTCCACACAGACAGTCACCCGAGGCCGGATTCGAACCCCGGTTCCTGGCACTGTGAGGCAACAGTGCTAACCACTATGCTACCATGCAAGAGAGTGGCGGAAGTAAGCATAGGTCCCTTAGAGGCTGAGACTGTAGAACGTATAGTGAGGAATCAGGAAATGGCAGTAACGTTAAAAATATTTTGTATCTGTCTTCACCATACCAGACACAAAAAACAGACCAGACATAGTGGGGGCCAATCGTTTAATGAGAGTGAGGAACTTAAAGTAATTAATATTAGTAATGAAAAAGTACTGGGTAAATTAATGGGACTAAAATCCGTCAAATCCCCTGTACATAATGGTCCAGATTCTAGGGTCCTCAAAGAGGTGACTGCAGAGATAATGAATGCGTTGGTAGAAATTTTCCAAAATTGCCTACATTCTGGAAGGTTCCCAGTGGATTGAAAGATAGAAAATATAACACCGCTACGCCAGAAAAAAGGGAGAGAGAAAACAGGGAACTACTGACCAGTTAGCCTGACGTCAGTCATCGGGAAGATGCTGGAATCCATTGTTAACGAAGTGGTATCAGGACACTCAGAAAATCATAACATGATTGGGTAGAGTGAACATGGTTTCATGAAAGGGAAATCGTGTTTGAAAAATTTATTAGATCCTTTTAAGGACATAATTAGCAGGGTAGATAATCCCTTCACCTAAGTCATTAATTTATATGGAAACTAACTGTGGCACCGCATCAGTAACAGCCTTTCAACCTGAAAATTACCGATTTACTCTCTCTGTTTTCTGTCCTTTAACCAATCTTCTTTGGTAGGAAAAATCGAAAAACAAAATATTTTTTATCTGGCGAGAAAATATTAAATGTTGGCGTTCAGCAGGATTTGGCTTACTTGTACACGAAACAGAGAAATAACATAAGAACGTATGAACATAAGAAACAGGAGCAGGAGTAGTCCAGTCGGTCCCAGGAGCCTGCTCCGCCATTCAATAAGAGTTGGCTGAAGTAATCTTGGCCTCAACACCACTTTCCCGCTCTCTTCCCATGCCCCTTGACTCCCTTATAGTTCAAATGTCTGTCAGTCTCCGCCTTGAATATATTCAATGACTCCAACTCCACAGCTCTCTGGGGTAGAGAATTCCAAAGATTCACGATCCTCTGACAAAAGAAATTCCTCCTCATTTCTGTCTTAAATGGGCGACCTCTTATTCCGAAATTATGCCCCCTAGTTCTAGAGACGCCCACTAAGGGAAACATCCTCTCAGCATCCACCCTGTCAATCCCCCTCAGAACCTTATATGTTTCAATAAGATCACCTCTCATTCATCTCAGCTCCAATGAGTATAGGCCCAAGCTGCTCAATCTTTCGTCATACGTCAACCCCTTCATCCCAGGAATCAACCTAGTAAAACTTCTCGGCGCTGCCTCCAAATGCAAGTATATCCTTCCTTAAGTATGGATACCAAAACTGTATGCAGTACTCCATTTGCAGTCTCGCCAGTGCCCTGTAAAGTTGCATCTAAACTTCACTACTCTTATATTCCATACCCCTTGCAATAAAGGCCAACATTCCATTACCCTTCCGAATTATTTGCTGTACCTGCATGTTAACTTTTTGTGTTGCATGTCCTGGGACCCCCAGATCCCTTTGTACCGCAGCATTTTGTAGTCTCACACCATTTAAATAATAATTTGCTTCTTCATTCTTCCTTCCAAAGTGGATAACCTCACATTTCCCACATTATACCCCATCTGCCAAATTGTTGCCCACTCACTTAACCTATCTATATCCATTGGTAGACACTTTCTGTCCTCCTCACAACTTGCTAACCAACCTATCTTTGTATCATCAGTAACTTTGGCTACAGCACACTCGGACCCTCCATCCAAGTCATTAATATAGATTGTAAACAGCTGAGACCACTGCACTGATCCCTGTGGCACCCCACTAATTACTGATTGCCAACCAGAAAATAACCCATTTATCCCGACTGTCTGTTTTCTATTAGTAGCCAATCCCCAATCCATGCCAATATTTTACCCCCAACCCCGTGCGCTCTTATCTTGTGCAGTAATCTTTTATGTGGCACCTTATCGAATGCCTTCTGGAAATCCAAATACACTACATCTACTAGTTCCCCTTTATACACCCCGTTTGTTACATCCTAAAAGAGCTCTACCAAATTTGTCAAACACGATTTCCCTTTCATAAAACCATGCAGACTCTGCTTGATTGTCTTATGATTTTCTGAATGTCCTGCTGTTACCTCCTTAATAATGTATTCCAGCACTTCCCCAATGCCAGATGCTAGGCTAACTGGCCTATAGTTTCCTGCTTTCTGTATCCTTCCTTTCCTGAACAGCAGCGTTACATTTGCGTTTTTCCAATCCGCTGAGACCTTTCCAGAATCCACAGAATTTTGGTAGATTACAACCAACGCATCCATTATCTCTGCAGCCACTTATTTCAAGACCCTAGGATGCAGGCCATCGGTTCCAGGGGACTTGTTGGCCTTTAGCCACATTAGTTTGCCTAGTACTTTTTCTTGTCGATAGAGATTGTTTTAAGTTCCTCCCTCCCTATCGCCACTTGATTATCTATTATTATTGGAATGTCTTTAGTGTCTTCTACCGTGAAGTCCGAGACAAAATAATTATTTATAATCTCATGCTGTACCTGCATGAAAGTTAACAGCATGCAATTAGGAAGGGAGTTTGGAAGGAAGTCTGCTGCAATTGTACAGGGCCATGGTGGGACCACACCTGGAGTACTGTATACAGTTTTGTTCTCCGTATGTAAAGATAGATATCCTTGCTTTATAGGGGGTGCAACAGAACTTCACTAGATTGATTCCTGGGATGAGAGGATTGTCATATGAGGAGAGATTGAGTAGATTGTGCCTATACTCTCTGGAATTTAGAAGAAGGAACATTGAAACATACAATTTTCTGAGGGGGCTTGAGAGAGTAGATGCTGAGAAGTATTTCCCCTGGCTGGGGTGTCTAGAACTAGGGGCATAGTCTCAGGATGAGGGGTTGGCCATTTAAGACTGAGAGGAGGGGAAATTTCTGGACTCAGACGATTGTCAATCTTATGAATTCTCTAGCCCAGAGGACTGTGGATGCTGAGTCGTTGAGTGTATTCAAGGCTGAGATCGACAGATTTTGGGAATCAAAGGGAATCAAGCGATATGGGGATCGGGCAGGAAAGTGGTTTTAAAATTGAAGATCAGCCATGATCTTATTGAATGATGGAGCAGGCTCGAGGTGCCATGTGGCCTATTCCTGCTTCTATTTTGCATGTTCTCATGTTATCAAACACTCCCAGGGAAAGAAAAACATGCGTTAGATGCCGTGTGAAGCTCCATCTTCTTGGTCCGATACTGTGTTTCGGGGTCAGGTTCTGTGTCACTGCTGAATATATTTTACTTGTACTTGCTGATTGCTATGAAACAGTTACATGTGATTACATACAATTTCGCTATTATTAGATCATGTTGTTTTCAATGTGGGGCACTAACCTTAGCAAGGAGATACGCACCTCGGAGAAAGTCAGGCGAAAAATCACCAGCGTGATAAGACGGATAAATGGGCTGAGTAGAGAGACCGAGTTAATTTCTACTAAAATATATGGAAATGAGATTCTGTGACGGTTTGATCGAAATGCTCGAGTAATTAAGGAAGTCACAGATAACATAACAGAACTCTTCTCACTAGTAGGGGAATTGAGAACTACGGGGCATCATGTTCGGATTCCAGGTACAGCCAGTTGATAGCGTTTTCCCTGGAAAATGGGACTGAGTACTTGCTTGAGAAATATTGGTTGTAGGGAATAACAGTCAACATCTTGTAGTGTTAGATAGGGGAGGTAAGACCAGGTGTGGTCTTCGGGTGAAGCAGGGTTAGAGGGCGAAGTTAATCGGGCCAGGGTGGACAGATGTTGCCCAGTTCCCATTTTAAACTGACATATCTTGCTGTTTTTATAAATGGCACTGTGATTTTATATTATTACAACACGATCTCCCGCGTTGTTGCACATAGGGAGTTGAAACGAAGTCACCACATTTTCTACAGTTTGGGAATCAGTTGATTAGAGCAGCGGAATCTGTCTAAATTATGAGCTGCGGAGTCGGGAAACGGAAACCTGGAGTGCTACACTGCCACCCCCGTCGGAAGGACGGAACGACATCGTGACCTAATTAAAAGTTCATAAGAAGGCATATGGGGTGGGGGTGGGGGACGATTTTCCCCGGATAACTTAGCCGCTAAAGAGCCTCCGAGGTGGCCAGGCTGGGGTCTTAAACTGTAACGCTGGTTTAGCCCGCCTTTAGCGAAAGACGCCATCTTGGTCAAGGAGTTGAAGCTTGCGCTATGAACGGCCGACGGAAGGTCATTAAGCAGCTAATTGACACTTAACTTGCCTGCTGGCGCTCATTAATGAGGCGGCACGACATTCTGGTGGCCGGCGCTGGACCTGACGACCTTTCCTAACAGCGACCAGCTGACTGGGAGTAAACGAGTAGTTGCTGAAGATTTGGAGCGCTGTTTAAATGCACATCGTCTTTTACTGTCCACTTGCTGCTGGAGCTTTGAAGAGGATTATTGAAACACATCGGGAGACTTTCTAGGAAACTTCGTCAAGACTTCACCAACAGTCTATCAACATTTATTTTGGAAATTCTCTGAGGACTTCTCTTATAAACAGTGAGCGCTGTGTTAATCTACCTTATTGGACACCTTCCAGGAGTCACCCGGAGAAAGAAACGGGATCGGATCGGATCAGCCACCCGTTAAATGCAGCGCCTTATATTTGCTGCAAATAAGATGAGAGGGGATCTCATTGAAACCTATAAAATTCTGTCAGGTCTGGACAGACTAGATGCAGGAAGGATGTTTCTGATGGCCGGGGAGTCCAGAACCAGGGGTCATAGTCTAAGGTTAAGGGGTAAGCCATTTAGGACTGAAATGAGGAGGAATTTCTTCACCCAGAGAGTGGTGAACCTGTGGAATTCTCTGCCACAGAGGGCGGTGGAGGCCAGTTCATTAAATATATTCAAGAAAGAGTTGGATATATTTCTTGAGGCTAAAGGGTTCAAGCGATATGGGGAGAAGGCAGGGACAGGGTACTGAAATTGGATGATCAGCCATGATCTCATTGAATGGTGGAGCAGGCTCGAAGGACCGAATGGTCTACTCCTGCTCCTATCTTCTATGTTTCTATGTTTCTATGTTTCAGTGAATGGAGCTGAATACCAGGTGCTGTGGACAACAGGTGCTCGATCCAATACCGCCCGTTCTGCGTCACCACCCGAGATGAATTGCTAGACCAGATGAATTGAAGGTGTTAATGAACACATGGGTGTATGATATTGTTGCTATCACAGAGACATGGGTGAGGGAGGGGCAGGACTCGCTGCTCAATATTCCGGGTATAGAATCTTCAGGCGAGAGAGAGGGGGGTGTAAAAGAGGAGGGGGTGTCGCAATATTGATCACGGAGACAATTACTGCTGTAAGGAGAAATTATATCTTAGCAGATTCCTCTAACGAGGCCATATGGGTAGAACTTAAAAACAAAAAGGGGGCAAGCACTTTGCTGGGAGTGTACTATAGGCCCCCAAACTGTCAGGGGGAGATAGAGGAACAGATATGTAGGGAAATCTCAGAGAAGTCTAGAAATAATAGGGTAATAACAGTAGGAGATTTCAACTTGCCCAATATTAACTGGGATAGCCAGAGTGTGAAAGGCTTAAAGGGTATGGAATTCTTAAAGTGCATCCAGGAGAGCTTTTAGAGCCAGCATGTAGAAAGTTCTACAAGAGAGGGGGCGTTACTGGACCTAATTTTAGGGTATGTAGCTGGGCAAGTGGTAGAAGTGTCAGTAGGAGAGCATTTTGGTGAAAGTGACCATAATTCGGTGAGATTTAAGGTAGACATGGAAGAGGACAACGATGGACCGGAAATAAAGTTTCTAAATTGGGAGAAGGCCGATTTTAATATGATAAGGCAGGATCTGGCCAAAGTGGACTGGGATCAGCTACTTGTAGGAAAATCCACATCAGAGCAGTGGGAGTCTTTCAGAAAGGAACTAGAGAGACTACAACGCCAACATGTTCCCATAAAGGTCAAGGGTGGGACGAACAAACCCAGGGAACCTTGGATGTCAGGGATGTACAAGGATGTATTAGGAAAAAAAGGGAGGCTTTTGGCAGATACAAATGACTGAAAAGAGTGGAAGCCCTAGAGGAGTATAGAAAGTGCAGGGTGTACTTAAAAAAGAAATTAGGAGAACGAAGAGGGGGCATGAAAAAACACTGGTGGACAAAATAAAGGACAATCCCAAGGTGTTTTATAAGTATATTAAGGGCAAGAGGATAACCAGGGAATGAGTAGGGCCCATTAAGGACCACGGTGGCAATCTGTGTAGAGCCAGAGGATGTAGATGAGATTTTAAATGAATATTTTGCATCTGTGTTCGCTATGGAGAAGGACGATGTAGGCATAGAAATCAAGCAGGGGGATTGTGATATACTTGAACAAATTAGTATTGAGAGGGAGGAGGTACTAGCGGTTTCAGCGGGCTTAAAGTGGATAAATCCCCAGCCCCTGACGGGATGTATCCCAAGCTGCTGATTGAGGCAAGGGAGATTTCAGGGGCCCTGACACAAATTTTCTGAACCTCCCTGTCCACAGGGGAGGTACCAGAGGACTGGAGGACAGCTAACGTAGTACCATTGCCCAAGAAGAGTAGTAGGGATAAACTAGGGAATTACAGGCCAGTGAGCCTAAAAGGGAAAATTTTGGAAAAAATTCTGAGGGACAGAATTATTCCCCACTTGGAGAGGCAGGGATTAATCAGGGATAGTCAGCATGGCTTTGTCAGGGGGAGATCATGTCTGAACAATTTGATTGAATTTTTAGAGGGGGTGACTAGGTGTTTGGATGAGGGTGGTGCAGTTGATGTAGTCTACATGAACTTCAGTAAGGCATGTGACAAAGTCCCACTTGGGAGGCTGGTCAAGGAGATAAGAGATCCAGGGCAATTTGGCACATTGGGTCCAAAATTGATTTAGTGGCAGGAGGCAGAGGGTGATGGTCGAATGTTGTTTTTTGTGACTGGTAGCCTGTGTCCAGTGGCGTACCACGGGGATCGGTGCTGGGTCCTTTGCTATTTGTGGTGTACATTGATGATTTAGTGATGAATGTAGGAGGTGTGATCTGTACGTTCACAGATGACACGAACATTGGTGGAGTGGTAAAGAGCGAGGCGGTAAGCCGCAGGCTACAGGACGATATAGACATTATTGTTAGATGGGCAGAACAGTGGCAAATGGAATTTTACCCTGAAAAGTGTGAAGTGATGCATTTTGGGAGGACTAACAAGGCACGAGAATACACAATGAATGGTAGGA
Organism: Somniosus microcephalus; assembly: GCF_052327205.1. Classification (NCBI taxonomy): domain Eukaryota; kingdom Metazoa; phylum Chordata; class Chondrichthyes; order Squaliformes; family Somniosidae; genus Somniosus; species Somniosus microcephalus. Next base: position 107,588,351 of record NC_140990.1, on the reverse strand, counting down.
CCATAGGAAGGACAGAGGATCAGAGGGACCTTGGAGTGCATGTAGATAGATCCCTGAAGGCAGCAGGACAGGTAGATAAGGTGGTTCCAAAGGCATATGGGATACTTGCCTTCATTAGCCGAGACATAGCATATAAGAGCAGGGGTTATGATGGAGCTGTACAAAACTGTAGTTAGGCCACAGCTGGAATACACTGTGCATTTCTGGTCGCCACGCTATACGAGGGATGTGATTGCATTGGTGAGGGTGCAGAGGAGATTCACCAGGATATTACCTGGGCTGGGGCGCTTCAGCTATTAAGAGAGACTGGACAGGCTGGGATTGTTTTCCTTAGAGCAGAGCAGGCTGAGGGGGGACCTGATTGAAGTGTACAAAATTATGAGGGGCATAGATAGGGTAGATAGGAAAGAACTTTTCCCCTTAGCAGAGGGTTCAATAACCAGGGGGCATAAGTTCAAGTTAAGGGGCAGGATGTTTAGAGGAGGTTTGAGGAAAAACTTTTTCACCCAGAGGTTGTTTGGAATCTGGAACACTGCCTGAAAGGGCGGTAGAAGCAGAAACCCTCACAATATTCAAGAAGCATTTAGATGAGCACTTGAAACGCCATAGCATACAAGGCAACGGACCAAGTGCTGGAAAACGGGATTTGAATTGACAGGGCTTGATGGCCGGCACAGACACGATGGACTGAAGGGCCTCTTTCTGTGCTTTATAACTCTATAACTCTATGACTATGACCCATCCACTTATCAATTCTTTTAATCACCTTTAATATCTTAATTAGATAAACCCTTAATATTCGATAATAAACGGAATATAAGACTAGTCTATGCAAACTGTTTTCATAATGTAATCCTATTCGCCCAAGTACCATTCTGTTGAATCTGCGCTGCTCCCCCTCCAAGGCCACTTATCCTGTCCTAAGGTTCGGTGACCAGAGCTGACTGCAGTGCCGCAGATGCGGTCTGACCAGGGCTCTGTACAGCTGGAACAGAACTTCCATTCCTTTCAATTATAGCCCCTTTGATAAAAAGGCGACCATTCCACTAACATTTAAATTAGATTTTTGTGCCTGACTACGAACTTTTAGAGCTTTCTCCACTTGGACACCTAAATCTCTCCGTTCATCCACAGTTCCTAATTTCCCATTTTATCAAACACTCTGATCTATCTTTCTGAGGGCCAAAGTGGATGACCTCACACTTCCGCACATTGAACTCCAGCTGACACAGTTTTTCCCATTCAGCCTATTTCTCCATGTCCCTTTGCAACTTTCTGCTCCCACCTACACTATTTACTGTGCCACCTAACTTGGTGTCTTCAACAACCTTTGATATACAGCTCTCTATCCTATCATCTAAGTCATTTATGATTAGTTTGAAAAGCCCCTGTACTGATCTCTTGGGGCACAACTAGCCACATCCTGCCAACCTGTCAGCATATGCATTAACCCTACACTCTGTCTCCTACCTCTGAACCAATTCCCTACCCATGTCAATAGGTTGCCTCCAATTCCATTCACTCTCATTTTTGTTAATAGTCTCTTATAACCTGATCCAATGCCTTCTGGAAGACCACATAAATAATATCCTTGGACACTCCATTATCTACGATGTTAGTTCTATTTAATAAAAATTAACTTGTTTCATTCGAAATGCCTTGCCTTGTACAAATCTATGGTGGCTCTCTCTGACCAGTTCATATCTGTCTCAGTGCCCAATCACTCTGTCCCTAGTAACAGATTCTAATAACTTCTCTACAATAGACCTTAGACTAATAGGCATTTATTTCCGATTTTGTCTCCGCTACCCTTCTTCACTAATGGAGTGACGTGGGCATGTACCCAATCCATGGGGCATTTCTGGTTCAGGTGAATTTTGGAAGAACATGGCTAAAACATCTACAATTTCCTCACATACTTCTGTTAATATCCTGTGGTGGAAACCATCAGGAACTGAAGATCTGTCTAACTTTAGTCTCATTATTTTCTCAATGACAAGATTTTGCTTATATTAAATCTGGTAATCAATTCTAATTAATTAAAATCTGGACCTTGGCATTTATAACCCTTAAAATTTGACAGAAAAGTCTGACATAAAACCTAACAACCTAGCGTAATGTTTTAGTGTTAGGATGTGTTTGCGTTTCTAAATATGTTTCCCGTCCATCTCCAATGACATGAAGCCAACATTGATTCACAAATGCAACCATTGCACAGCATTGTTTGCAACTATTGTTAGCGGCCTGCATTGATCCACCTATTGAACTAATGGCACCCACACAGGGCAAAGACCACGGCTCCCAGCCTATTGTTAGCGGCCCTCATTGCTCCACCTATTGAACTAATGGAATCCACACAGAGCAAGGACCACGGATCCCAGCCTATTGTTAGCAGCCCACATTGCTGCACCTATTGTACTAATGGAATCCACACAGTGCAACGACCATGGATCCTAGCAGACGGTAAGTGGTCAGCTGGGTGCTTCCTGTAAACGAGATCACAGGATCTTTCTCTGCGGCATTTTATGGGCACAGTTCGTGTAAATGGAGCGCCATCAACATAAGCACGGATAACGCAGAAGCAGATTGTCTTGTTTTATTAACATTTTAAAATGTTGCTAAACTGTTTAGTGCAATACCTGTGCAGCTGCCTATTTTATAACAAGTTGCTGCACAAAGTACAAAATGTTGCAAATATATTTAAATTAACGTCAAATTAGTAAGCATTTCAGGGATACTTTATACATTTTGTTTAGTATTTCAGGCGGCAGGTGGACAGTTTTCATTTCTTCTCGAAATTTTACACTAATTTAGCAAGTAGAGTGATGGGAAATTTCACTGCAGTCTTCAACTCCTCTCTGAATTTAGTCTGAGTCACGGCATAAATACAAGTGTTTGTGCAAGAACTCAACAGTTGAAGCATGAATCCTATTTGTTGTAGGACATCCGAAGTACTAATAGTCGAATTATTATACATTGCCTTTATGCGCAAGTAGATTGAATTCACCAAAAACATCACCCATAAAAGGATAAAATTTGCGGATATAACAAACAGTAAAATGATGGATTTCCTTCGCTTCTCCATCTCTGGATCGCTGGGACTCTCCCCACTGCTGTCGGCCCGGAGTCTCCTGCGTGCTCTGCTGGCCACTAAAATGTGTCTAACGGTTAAAGCATTGAGCAGCAGAATCAAAACAAAAGGAACAAATGGGGTTAAAATAAAATGAAGAGATTCTATTGCCGCCCATACCCGTGAAAAGAAAACACTGTCTAATATATTGCAAAACCAAGGTATGTTAAACAGTAAATAGTCACTTGTGTACATAAAGTACCAAAAAATGTTTTGCAAACAAAACAGCACAGTCACTGTTCCTAGAACCACAGCCGCGGTTTTCTCGGTGCAATATTTTGTTTTCAGCTTTTGGCAACAAATGGCCACAAATCTATCAAAGGTGAAAGCGACTGTGAACCAGACAGAACAGTCTGTGACTGCGTACAGCAGGACGGCGTGGATATTACACACTTTAATGTTCTGCACAAAAAGGAATTGTGCAGCGTGAGCAATGGGAATCTGCCTTAGTATCACGTCAATTATAATGACCAGAAGATCCGCCGCTGCCATGGATACCAGGTAACGAGTGACACATTTGGAGAGACCGCACCTTCCTCGAGACAGGATCACAATCGTCACCAAGTTCACTGTAAGGAAGTTTATAAAACAGAAATTATACATCAGGCTCCAACAGAAGCAGCAACCCGGTGGAGTTCGGTCTGAAATTAGAAGTGTTACTCGTACATCCAGGTATAGAGACTGATTATTTTAACTGTGACAGGGCTTTCTGCTGGAGGCAGCTTTTACAATAAAAGCAGAAACAAGATGTGAAATAAAAAATTGAAAGAATAAAATTAAACACAATGAATAAAAGGATCTACAGAAAATTAAATGAAAAACCATTCCTGTGAGGGAGATTACTGGTGGATCTTGTCGATAACAACACCCTGTTGTAGCTGGAGGCAAAAATGACCTAAAATTCCCAGGTTTGGACGAAAGCCTGTGCGGAATTGGCCGTTCACTACTACAGGTGTCCCAGTGCTGTAGGATCCGGGTGGGAAATGGGGCAAGGATGTTCATTCTGATCATTGGCAACCAACACCGACTGGAAGGTGAACAGGTGTGGCACTGAGATGAGAACAGCTTTAATGGGGTTCTGATACCTACTATGGACTCTGTCTATGGTCTCTTGGTGAAGGCGTTTGTACCCTCATAGCCCTGGGCCCAAAGGTTCAGCACTTTCAGAACAGGGGAGAGAAAAGAGGGAGGTAAAATAACAAAAACACACACGCAGTAGATGGGAAGACATTACATTATCCGGGTGTTCCCGGGACTAGAAGGTGGAGATGAACAAGGAGAGAGATGAATGAGGCGGTCTCCTCCAGCAAGACTGCGGGTGAGCAGTAGTAGAAAAAAGGAGAGCGGAGCATATGTAGGTCTTAGGTGACGATATTGGACCTGCGCTTGGAACAGAGGAAGTGGAGGGAGAGGAAAGAAAATATATTATATATAAATCAGTATTACAAATAATTGTATTAAAAACTCAGTCATTGGATTCATTCAGAGTCAGTTCGGCTCGTGTTGAGTGTGAAGCTCATGGGTTCAAGACCCATTCCTGGGCTTCAGTGGGTTAGCACTGCTCAGAGGTGCCCTCCTTCCCGGGATTGCCTTGGCCCGCTCTTCTCATTCATGGGATGTTATAGTTGGGACTATTTCAGGAAGAACATGGAGCTCTCGGTGTCATTGCCAACATTCCCGCACCAGACAACATCAACCAAACTAGTTACCAGCTGCTGTGTGAAAAATTGCGGCTGATTTTTCTCCAAGTTCTCTCAACTTCATGTGTGTAAATGTCAAAAACATATTATTTTTCATGCAAATAATATAAAACGTGGTGTAAATCTAATGTTTTATTTTAATTTAAAATTATTACTTTCAGTTCATATATATATTGCAATTAATTTACAGCGGATTTCCCAATACTTTACCAATATACTTCCTTAGAGTGAATTACAACGAAACAAATAATCGCTTATTAACGTGAATTGTGCGGTTTTCCAATTGATTATGGAAAGGACACAGGAGATTATCCAAAGTCAGGTTGCGCCTCACTGAGAGACTCCCTGAACTGTGCAAGACCCGCATGGCTTTACACTGATGTGTCAGAGTAATGATTAATATTAAGTTTTTGGAAATACGATTAATTGACTATATTACTGGAACAAATGTAACAAACTTGTAATCCTGTCTTAAACATCCTCAACCAATGGGAGGAGTGTGGAGTAGGCGATGGTGGAAAGTCAGATAGTGAAGTGGAGCTGCCGATTTTTCTCAAACGTTTCTGTGTATTTCTGGACTCTCTGTCAGATCGCTACTGCTCTACCTATTGAACTGTATGCAGAATACTGAATATAAAATCTTCCTGAAAACACATTTCTGATCTAATGGAAATGCACAGTTCCGGCATCAGGCTGGTGTTAAAGAATCAAAGTACAATAAACTCGCAAACTTTGTTAAACACATGGCAGGAGTGAGGCCGCATTGTCCATTAAACTCAGACCAGTGAACAGGCGACTGTGTAACAAACACATCAAGACAGACACCTTCCAACACCGCACACCAAGAGGGATACATGGGACACAACCAACAGCGGGGAAATTATCTAAATCACAACAACAGTTACAATCAAACAGCTATGGTCCAGAGAATTACTACCTGCAGAGAAGAGTAGACATTACTGTTGGTGATGAAGTGGAAAACCCTTAACGCTTCCATGTAGCATTTCTTGGCTCACTGTTTGAAGAGAGGAGTTAACTGATTTCAGATCAGTGGGTGGGAACCAGGGTAAAATATGTAACAGCAACAGATATTTCAGGCACGCTAAGCTTTCATGTCCCTTCATCATAAACAACATTACTGAACCAGCAGTTACTTCCCAGGAACATGTCGTGATCGGGAACGACGCCCCACCTGAATAGATGGTGGAAATGATATTGTAAATAATTTTAAACGTGTGTTTGGCACCAACTTGAGGATGAGGGATTACAGGATTACTGGTAAAAAGCGGGAATCTGGGACTGAGCATGACTGCTCTTTAACAGAGACAGGTACAGGTGCGAGGGGCTGAATGGCCTCCTTCTGTACAGCCAGTTTCTATGATTCTATGAACATCAGCGACCTGAGACGGTGGCAGGAAATGGGAGTCACAGGAACAGTAACACAGTTAAAATGGTGCACGGAGTTAATATTTGGACATACCAGGAACATCGATTATCCGAGTCTGGGGAAGATAATGGGAAACACAGAACAACAGTAATATATTTAAACATGCTTCACGATGTTAATAGTTGGACTTACTGGGAACACCAGCGGCAGCGATGATGGGGTAGTAAATCTTTTGTACGTCCCAGATTGCCCACAGCACCCGAAGAGTTAGTGGGAAATCCCGAAACATGGTTCCACTTTTGGCGGGAAATCAGTGCTCGGGGCACCGCTCCCACGGAATGAATGGAATAGAGAATTCAAAAGAGCAACTCATTTATATTAGAGTATAAACTCCAGAGAGACGAGCAGATTCCCTGGGAACTGACATTAATTACAGTCGTTAAACAAACAGATCAAGTTAACCATTTCAGCCCCAACAATTCTAACATTTCAAAATACAATTAAACAGGCATTGCACCAATGGAAAGTGAGACCCTTCAACGATCAGAACTTTTTGAAAAAGATTGGATAGAAAACAAAACGTGACCCCGACAGTCTGAGAGCAGGGACATGAAGTGTGTGCGAATTAATTGGCAGAGTGCAAATTGTGTATGCCTTTAAATTACACTAGACTCTGTCTCTGTTTAAATTACACTAGACCCTGACTCTGTTTAAATTACACTAGACTCTGTCTCTGTTTATATTACACTAGACCCTGTCTCTGTTTATATTACACTAGACCCTGTCTCTGTTTATATTACACTGGACCCTGTCACTGTTGAAATTACTCTATACTCTGTCTCTCTTTATATTACACTAGACCCTGTCTCTGTTTATATTACAGTAGACCCTGTCGCTGTTTATATTATACTAGACCCTGTCTCTGTTTATATTACACTAGACCCTCTCCCTGTGTATATTATACTTGGCCTTGTCTTAGTTATCTTTGCACTAGACACTGTCCCTGTTTGTATTACCCTAGACCCTTCCTCAATTATTACTGCACTAGACCATGTTGTTGTGTATATTACATTAGACCGTGGCTCGGTTTATTACATTAGCTCCAGTCTCACTTATTATGCCAGAAAATCTTGCCTCTGTTTATATTACGCTAGACCGCGACTCTGTTTATATTATACTGGACCATGTCTCATTTATTGCTGCTCTAAAGGAATTTCCAGGCCCTGGAGTAATGAGAGCATTTTTAGGCCTTTTTGCCCTCACAGGTTACATTCGCACCTTTAGATTTGTATTGTTAGCAAACCTATATATATTGCACTCGGTCCCTTCATCTAAGTCACTAATATAGATTGTAAATAGCTGAGGCCTCAGCATTGATTCTAACGGCACCCCGCTATTAACAGCCCGCCAATCTGAAAATGAACCGTTTATTCTTACTTTCCATTTTCTGTCCTTTAATCAGGCTTCTATTCTTGCTAATATATTACCCATAACCCAAGTGCCCTTATGTTGTGCAACAACCTTTCGTGTGGCACCTTATCAGAGGCCTTTTGGAAATCGAAATAAACTAAATCCACTGGCTCCTCTTTATCCACCCTTCTGGTTACATCCTCAAAAACGCTTATAGATTTGTCAAACACGATTTCACTTTCAGGCTATGTGGCCTGTGGATCTCTCTTTTTGGTCTCCCTCCTTTTTTGAATAGCAGTGTTACATTTGCACGACTGCCCCAGTCGAATTTCTAGGCCAAAATATTTGTTCAAACTCGCTGCCATTTCCATCTTCACCATTATAACTGCTGCAGTCTCAGACTCCACGTTTACTTTTGCTACTCTCTTTCTTTTTACATACTTGTTGAAGCTCTTACAAACTGTTTTTATATTTTTGCTGGTTTGCTCTCAAATTTGATTTTCTCCCTCTTTATCGATTTTTGGTCATCTTTTGATGGTTTATAAAACTCTCCCAAACCTCAGGCCCACTACTCTTCTTAGCAATATTATCAGCCTTTTTATTAACCCACAACTATCCGTAACATCTTTAGTTAGCCACGGATGGTTCATTCATCCAGTGGATATTAATTTCTCACTGGAATATGCATTTGTTCAGAAATATGACATATTTGTTTAAATGTTCACCATTGATCATCTACCATCATAACTTTTAATGTAATTTTCCTCTCTACTTTAGCCAACAGGCCCCTCACACCTTTCTAATTGGTTCATTTAAGATTAGATTTCTAGTTTCGTGCTTAGGTGCGTCACTCCCAAACTCCATGTAACATCCTATCATATTATGATCGCTCTTCCCCAGAATATCCCTTACTATGAGAATACTGATTACCACTCTCTCATGACACAAAACAAGATCTGAAATAACCTCTTCCTTGGTTGGTTCAACGATGTATTGTTCCAAGAAACAGTCTCGAGTGGATTCCATCCTTGGGGGGCCTATAAACTACTCCGTCCAGTGTTTTTTGCCTTTGTTATTTCTGATCGCCGCCCATACTGGTTCTAATTCCAGATCTTCCGAGCTAAGAGGCTTCCTCGCTGTAGTGCTCATGTCATCCTTTATTAACAATGCGACCCACCATCTTTTTCCATTCTGCCCATTTATTCGAAATATTAAATGTGCTGGTGTAGGAACGTGGGTTCCTAACTAAAAGACTGAGTTCCACTCAGGCGATCAAACAAAACAAACTTTAATGAAACAAACAGGTTTTAACAAGAAACTGCAGGATAACATCGAATGTAGGTCTGCTCTCTTTGGAGGCTCCACGGGGACTGCCCCTGCAGTCCAGTGGCTGACGTCATGACGTCACCACGTCTTCCCGCTAGTGGTGAATCACGTGATGAATGGCGTGACGTCATCGTGTTTTAGCCACGCTGTTAAAGTAACCACGCTCTGTACAGTTAAACAGCATAAATAAAGATACAGACTCAGGCTGTAGCTAATATGTTGTTAAAGGAACTATATACAAACGATCTGAGTCCTTTGGTGGCTCCGCCACATGCGCCCCCCCAGAATTGTCTTTAACAGCAAAAGTGAGGCATCGAGGAGGGCTGACAAGTCTGTCTGAGCGATTTCTGTAACCCTGCAGAGGAAGCTGATGGACAGTGGTCGAACTGGCAGGCGGTTGTGGTTGAGCTGGCGCAGTGAGTGTGGTCGAGCTGGCGGGTGGCTGTGGTTGCTCTGGCACAGTGACTGCGGGCGGTCGGCCACTTTTAGGTGGTTGAGCGATTACGACTGGGTGGTCCAGGTCCAAGTGAGCCGGCTTCAACCGGTACACCGAAATGTGATCCGGCTTTCCTCCAATGTCAACCAAAAAGAATTTGTCTCCTGATTCGATTATGCAGAAAGGACCAGTGTAAGGGGGTTTGAGCGGATCCTAGTGAACGTCGTGGCGGATAAATATATGCTCGGCGTTCTTCAGCTCCTCTGGCATGTGGGGGCTCGGAAGGCCGTGATTTGATGTAGGCACCGGAGGAAAGCATCTGGCCGCTTCCTGGTGGCTGACAAGTTGCTGGGAGGCGGACCATGGCTCTGTGGGAGAAGGGAGGAAAACCCCTGGTACTCGGAGCAGCTGGCCACAAACGAGTTCTGCCGAGGACGATTGTAGGTCCTCTTTGGGTGCTGTACAAAGACCCAAAAGTACCCATGGGAGTCTGTCCACCCATCTCGCACCTTGAAGACTGGCCCGTAGGGTGGCTTTTAGTAACCTGTGGAATCACTCGCACAGGCCATTTGCCTGTGGATGATAGGCAGTGGTGCAATGAAGTTTGGCGCCAAGCCCCTGAGCTACAGCATTCCAGAGCTCCGAGGAAAATTGTGGCCCACGATCGGAGGAGATGTCCGCCGGTACCCCGAAACGAGAAACCCAACAGGAGATGAAAGCTCTAGTGATGTCTGCTGAAGTGGTGGAAACCAAAGGTACTGCCTCTGGCCACCTAGTGGTGCGGTCCACCATGGTGAGAAGATGCATATAACCACGGGAAGGAGGAAGTGGCCCCACAATGTCCACATGCACGTGGTCGAAACGATGCTCCAGAACAGCGAACGTAGCCACTGGAGCTTTTACATGACGCTGGACCTTGGCCTTCTAGCAGACCACACAGGTGTTGGCCCAGTCGTGGAGATCAAGGTGCATACCATTCCAGACGAACTTCGCCGACATTAGCCATTGTGAAGCCTTCATATCAGGGTGTGACAACCCGTGTATGGCGTCAAACACCTTCCGGCGCCAGGCGACTGGCACGATAGGTTGGGGAATGCCCATGGAGATGTCGCAAAGGAGCGTGGTGCCTGCGGCCTGGAAACTGACGTCGGTCGCCTGTAAATTAAAGGGGATGGTTCTGTGTGATTGGGCCTCTGGGTCCGAGGCCTGATCTGCAGCCATGAGGGCGTAGTCAATCCCAAGGTGAACCGCATGGACCATCGTGTGGGACAGGCAATCCACTACCAGGTTGTCTCTACCAGACACATTTTGAATGTCCGTGGTAATTTCAGAAATAAATATCAGGTGACATTGCTGATGAGCTGACTACAGTTCGGCGGTCTTGGCCGTTAGAGGCTTGTGGTCGACAAAAGCCGTGAAGGGGCGTCCTTCTAATCAGAACCTGAAATGTCAAATGACTAGAAAAAGGGCGCAACTCCTGATCGAAAGTGCTGTATTTTCTTTCATTTTTCCATAGTTGACAGCTGAAAAACACCAGCGGTTGCCACATGCCATTCACCCACTGCTCCTGCACTGCACTGATGGCATAGTCTGATGCATCTGTGGTAAGGGCGATGATGGCACCTGGAAGTGGCTGCGCCAGCATGGTTGCATTGGCCAAGGCGCTCTTTGTTTTGACAAATGCCTGGTCCATCTCGGCTGTCCAACTGATTGGATCCTTACCGGACTTGCCCTTGAGGGCCCCGTACAAAGGCTGCATAAGCTGAGCCGCCTTAGGGACGAATCGGTGATAGAAATTGACCATCCCCAGGAACTCTTGCAGGGCCTTGATGGTTGGCGGGCACGGGAAAGAGGTAACAGCTTCCACCTTCATCAGTAAGGGGGCGGCGCCGTCTGATGTTATGTGGTGTCCCAAGAAATCGATCCGCTGCAGTCCGGACTGGCACTTGGCCAGGTTGATGATCAAACCATGCTGACTGAGGCGTGTAAAGAGGGTATGCAAATGGCAGATGTGCTCTTCCTTGCTAGCGCTGGTGATGAGAATGTCATCGAGGTAGACGAAAATGAAGTTTAGGTCTTGGAGCACGGAGTCCATCAAGCGCTGGAAAGACTGTGCTGCATTCTTCAAGCCAAACAGCATGTGCAGAAACTCAAAAAGGCCGAACGAGGTGATGACTGCGGTTTTCACAACGCCTTGCGGGTGCATGGGAACCTGGTGACACCCCGGACGAGGTCGACATTTGAAAAGATAGAATTTCCCGCCAAATGGGCTGAGAAATCCTGAATATGCGGGATCGGGTACTGAACAGGAGTAGTGGCATCATTCAGGCGTCGGTAGTCACTGCATGGCCGCCAGCCGCTGCCCGGTTTCGGAACAATGTGGAGAGGCGAAGGCCAGGGACTATTCGACTGGCGAATAATCCCCAGCTGCTCCATTGTGTTGAACTCCACTTTCACAGCCACGAGCTTGCCGGGTTCAAGCCTTCTAGCCCGTGCATAAACCGGGGAGCCAGTAGTGGTGATATGATGTTCAACACCATGCTTCGTGGCCGAGGAGGAGAAAGTGGGCCTGGTCAGCTCCGGGAAATCTCCGAGGAGCCGAGTGAAGTCATCCGGAGATGGGAACATGCAGACGATAGTGCGCAATATGGTAGTACCGTGGTGGCACGGAATCGAGTGGAAGGTGGCCGTGTTGTTTAACCGGCGGTGCTGGACATCGACGAGGAGGCCGTTGGCACATAGAAAATCCGCCCCTAGAATGGCCTGCGAGACTGTGGCCATGGCGAAATCCCAATGGAAGCGCTGACCACTGAAACACACTTGGACCCACCACTTTCGTAAAGTTTGAATGGCTGCGCCATTAGCCACCACGAGGGAAAAGCCGTGGTCCCCAGCTTGCATATCGAGATTCGACGCAGGTAGGATGCTACACTGCGCCCCGGTGTCACAAAGGAAACGTCGACCCGAAAGGGAATCGGTGATGTAAAGAAGTTTCCCCGAAGATCCAATGACCATTGCAGCCGCAGAGCGCCCGTCAGACCCAGTCCTCCTTCGCCAGGAATGCTGCAGGAGTTTTGTTTTATTTTTGGGTGAAAAGCTGCAGGGAGAGCGGCAGCATCGTGCTTTCGCGCCAAAACGGGCGTGGTAGGAATTCCAGCCCGCTGCAAGAGGAGCTGGAGCTGTGTCTGTGGGGGATGGGCATCCCGTGGCAGCGCAGCATGCTGGGTTATTGTGGAAATCTTATCTGCTTTGGCAGCAAGCTCAGCGCAGTCCATGCCCTCGGACCTGGCTAGGGCAGCCTGTACCTGCTCCGGCAGTTGGCAGAGGAATAGCTCCCGGAAGAGGAAGCATTCTGGCTTGCCACCTAAGAGCGTGAGCATCTGGCTCATGAGCTCGGATGGTTTGGAGTCCCCGAGGCCGGGCATAGCGAGGAGCCAGCGAGCGCGTTCTGACTTCGATAGCCCGAAGACTTGAAGCAACCGTGCCTTTAATGCATCATACTTGCAGTCAGTAGGAGGACTACCGAGGAGGATGATGATCCACGAGGCAGTGGCGCTATCGAGGGTGGAGACCACGTAGTAATAACGGGTCTGATCCGCGATGATGTTCCTGATGGCGATTTGGGCTTCAGCCTGGAGAAAGCACGCGGCTGGTTGTTGCTCCCAGAACTGTGGCAGTTTTAGAGTCACGGCATTCGTTTCCATGCTGAAGATCATCCGCGAAAACCGTTCACGAAAGTCGGGGTCACCAATGTAGGAATGTTGGTTCCTCACTAAAAGACTGAGTTCTACTCAGGCGATCAAACAAAACGAACTTTAATGAAACAAACAGGTTTTAACAAGAAACTGCAGGATAACATCGAATGTAGGTCTGCTCTCTTTGGAGGCTCCACGAGGGATGGCCCTCAAGTCCCGTCACTGACGTCATGACGTCATCGCATTTTCCTGCCAGTGGGGAATCACGTGATGAACGGCGTGACGTCATCACGTTTTAACCACGCTGTTAAAGTAACCACGCTCTGTACAGTTAAACAGCATAAATAAAGATACAGACTCAGGCTGCAGCTAACATGTTGTTAAAGGAATTATATACAAACGATCTGATTCCTTTGGTGGCTCCGCGACACTGGAATATTTAGATCCATCCTTGGTTACCTTGCAACCACATCCATGCAATGGCTATTAGATCAAACGCATTTATCTCTATTTGTACCATAACTGCCTCTATTTTGTTGTAAATGCTTCATGCATTCAGATAAAGAGCCTTAATTTTAATGGTTTACCATTTTCCCTGATTAGACCTTATTCTTGGATGCACTATTTCCGTTAACCTTTCTGTCCCTTCCCGTCTCCCTCTGCCTATCTTTACTCAAATCGTTAGACTACTCTATGGCTTTGAATATATCTTGAGATTCATACATTTCCCCTCACATGAACCCTCAACCCCTCTTTCGATTAAAGCTCTTTTTACAGCCCTAGTTATTTAATTCACCAGGACAATAATCCCAGTCTGGTTTACGTGGAGCTTCTTCCAACGGGACAGCTTCCTCCTTTCCATTAATGATACTAATGCCCAATGAATCATAGCGACTGTCTCGCACACCACACTTTGAGTCACGCATTTAACTTTCTGATGTGATTGATCCTATGCCAAGTTGCGAGTGCCTCAGGGAGTAATCCAGAGATTATTACCTTTGAGGTTGTGCTGAGTAATTTGGACCCCAGCTCGTCAAACTCGCTCAGCAGACCCTCATTCCTAGTTCTAACTATGTCATCAGTTCCTACATGAGCCACGACTACTGGATCCTCCCCCTCATGCTCCAAGTTATTTTCTAGCTGCGAGGGAATATCCTTAGCCATGGCACCGGGCAGGCAACACAGCCTTCGGGGCAGTGATGTATTTATCCCCCTGACTATATTAACACCTAACACTACCTTCATATTCCCCCCACTTGAATGGTTTCCTGTACCATAGTGCCGTGATCAAATTGTCCATTCCATCTGCATTCTTTGTTCTCAGTCATACAGGCAGGAAGTATCTCTTATCTGATTACAAGGTCCAAGGCTTAGGCACCTATATCACTACATCCTGTGTAGCCACAGTTGCCTGACTCGCAGTCTCATCCTCCTGTTCCTGACCACTAACCAAACCTAAATAACAAACTGACCAAGGTGGTGTCACTGACTCATGGATCGAATTGCCTAGGCAAGTCTCCCACGCCCTGATGCATTGTAATGCCTGCAGCTCTGACTACAGCTCAACAAATCAGAGCCAAAGTTCCCCGAGTTGCAGAAACTTACTGCAGATGTGGCTTCCCGGGATCTCAAATGTCTCCTCCAATCCCACAGGCTGCAGTTGCGACACACCACCAGCTCTGCCATCGCAATCTAACCTTGTTTTATAGATTTAATTGGTTAAGCTTTTTATTCACTCAAAGTTTTTAGTTGTACCAACTAATTAGTAAATCTAGTTTAATTTATTGATTTAATAAAGTTATAGTTATACATTCCAAGTTCTTAGTTTAAATTCACTTCCCGAGATTTTAAAGCAAAAAACGGAAATACACACCATCCAAGCACGGAGCTGCTGTCTTGTGAAGTCTCTCCTTTGCTCCCCGCCACTCTCGGTCGCTGGCTCCGCTCTCGCTGTGCTGACATTTGAGCCTTTTAAAGCCTCCCTCCCCGGCTGCAGGTGAGGTTTCACTGAGGGTGCTGGGGTCTGAGTGTCCCGTCCGCCCGTGGGCTGTCAACTGAAAGAGCGACCTTCCCCGCGCCGCCCCCTTTGGGTAAACACATGAAACTCGAATCTGGCGATCGGCAGCTTCATAAACCCGCCCCAGGCCGCGCCAGAGGACTCAACGGGTCTAAAAATGAGCAGGAATCCAGCGGGACTGATCTCCGCAGAGACCCCACCTCTACCGTTCCTGTTAGTCACTGAATCCAGGCGCTGAAAGACAGAAACAGGCCTCACTGTGTGTGTCTCACGGAGATGAGGGGATTGAGCAGAACACCAGACCAACACGTTGTGATTTTGCACAAACTTCTCCTCATTTAATGAATTTAACAATTACAGTAAAGGCATATTTCACCACATTCTTCAAATCCTCTCTGAATTTAGTCTGGGTCACGGCATAAATACACGTGTTGGTGCAGCAACTCAGGAGCTGAATCCCCAGGGCCTGATAATCTATATCCCAGAGTACTTAAGGAAGTGGCCCTAGAAATAGCAGATGCATTGCTGGTCATCTTCCAGAACTCGATTGACTCTGGAACAGTACCCATGGATTGGAGGGTAGCTAAAGTTACCACACTATTCAAAAAAAGATGTAGAGACAAAGCGGGGAATTATAAACCGGTAAGCCTGACTTCGGTCATGGGGAAATGCTAGAGTCTATTATAAAGGATGTAATAGCTGAGCACTTGGAAAACAGTGACCGGATTGGACAAAGTCAACATGGATTTACAAAAGGTAAATCATGCTTGACTAATCTACTGGAATTTTTTGAGGATGTAACTGTTAAAATAGATAAGGGTGAACAAGTGGATGTGGTGTATTTGGACTTTCGGAAGATTTTTGATAAGGTCCCACATAAGAGATTACGTGCAAAATTAAGGCACATTGGATTGGGGGCAAGGTATTGACTTGGATAGAGAACTGGTTGGCGGACAGAAAGCAAAGAGTTGGAATAAACGGGTCGTTTTCCAAGTGGCAGGCAGTGACTAGTGGGATACTGCAAGGATCGGTCCTAGGACCCCAGCTGTTCACAATACATATTAATGATCTGGACGAGGGAATTGGATGTAATAGCTCCAAATTTGCAGATGACACAAAGCTGGGTGGGAGGGTATGCTGTGAGGAGGATGTCGTGAAACTGCAGTACGATTTGGACAGTTTGGGTGATTGGGCAGAAACATGGCAAATGTACAATAATGCGGATAAATATGAGGTTATCCACTTTGGTGGCAAAAACAGGAAGGCAGATTATTATTTGAATGGCAATAGATTGGGAGAAGGGGAAGTGCAAAGAGACCTGGGTGTTCTTGTGCACCAGTCGCTGAAGGTAAGCATGCAGGTGCAGCAGGCGAAGGCAAATGGTATGTTGGCCTTCGCAGCAAGAGGGTTCGAGTACAGGAACAAGGATGTCTTGCTACAGCTGTACAGGGCCTTGGTGAGACCGCACCTTGAGTATTGTGTGCAGTTTTAGTCACCTTACCTGAGGAAGGACGTACTTGCCATGGAAGGAGTGCAGCGAAGATTCACCAGGCTGATACCTGGGAAGGCAGGAATGACGTATGAGGAGAGATTGTGTCGATTGGGCTTATACTCACTGGAGTTTAGAAGATTGAGAGGGGATTTCATCGAAACCTATAAAATTCTGTCAGGCCTGGACATACTAGATGCAGGAAGGATGTTTCTGATGGCCGGGGAGTCCAGAACCAGGGGTCATAGTCTAAGGATAAGGGGTAACCCATTTAGGACTGAAATGAGGAGGAATTTCTTCACCCAGAGAGTGGTGAACCTATGGAATTCTCTGACACAGAGGGCGTTGGGGACCAGTTCATTAAATATATTCAAGAAAGAGTTGGATATATTTCTTAAGGCTAAAGGGATCAAGGGATATGGGGAGAAGGCAGGGACAGGGTACTGAATTTGAATGATCAGCCATGATCTCATTGAATGGCGGAGCAAGCTCGAAGGGCCGAATGGCCAAATCCTGCTCCTATCTTCTATGTTTCTATGTTTCTATGTTTAAATATCAGTTTTTTTATTTTTATTCATTGATGGGATGTGGGTGTCGCTGGCTGGCTAGCCCTGCATTTAGTGCCCATCCCTAATTGCCCTTGAGAAGATGGTGGTGAGCCACCTTCTTGAACCGCTGCAGTCTATATGGCGTAGGTACACCCGCAATGCTGTTAGGAAGGGAGTTCCAGGATTTTGGCCCAGCAACAGTGAAGGAACGGCGATACAGTTCCAAATCAGGCTGGTGTGTGGCTTGGAGGGGAACTTGTATGTGGTGATGTTCCCATGAGTCTGCTGCCCTTGTCCTTCTAAGTGGTAGAGGTCACGGGTTTGGAAGGTGCTGTTGATGGAGCTTTGGCGAGTTCCTGCAGTGCATCTTGTAGATGGTACACACTGCAGCCACAGTGCGCTGGTGGTGGAGGGAGTGAATGTTGAAGGTGGTGGACGGAGTGCCAATCAAGCAGGCTGCTTTATCCTGAATGGCGTCGAGCTTCTTGAGTGTTGTTGGAGCTGCACTCATCCAGTCAAGTGACGAGTATTCCATCACACTCCTGACTTGTGCCTTGTAGATGGTGGAAAGGCTTTGGGGAGTCAGGAGGTGAGACACTCGCCGCAGAATTCCCAGCCTCTGGCCTGCTGTTGTAGCCACAGTATTTATATGGCTGGTCCAGTTCATTTTCTGATCAATGCTAACCCCCAGGATGTTGATAGTGGGGGATTCAGCGATGGTAATGCCATTGAATATCAAGGTGAGATGATTAGAGTCTCGCTTGTTGGAGATGGTCATTGCCTGGCACTTGTGTGGTGCGAATGTTACTTGCCACTTTCAGCCCAAGTCTGAATGTTGTCCAGGTCTTGCTGCATATCGACACAGACTGCGTCAGTATCTGGCGAGCCTCGAATGGTGCTGAACAGTGTGCAATCATCAGCGAACATCCCCACTTCTGACCTTATGATGGAGGGAAGGTCATTGATGAAACAGCTGAAGTTCCTGTAAATATTGAGTTAGAGCGCCAGGAAGCAAATTGAGCACATACAATCGTCTCCACACAGAAAACAACAGGAACACTGCCCATAAGGATAAAATTCCCAGATATAACCAACAGTAAAATGATGGATTTTCTTAGCTTCTCCATCTCTGGGTCACTGGGACATTCCCCCCTGCTGTGGGCTCGGAGTCTCCTCCGGACTCTGCTCTGCATGTCTGACGGTTAACGCATTGAGCAGCAGAATCAGAACAAATGGAATAAATGGGGTTAAAATATAATGAAGGATTTAAATTACTGTCCACACCTGTGAATAAGCAACATACCTTGTTACATAACAGAACCAACGAGAATTAGAAATCCAAAATTGACCTCCATACATAAAGTATCAGAAAGTGTTCTTTACACAGAACAGCACACTCACTCTTCCTAGCACCACAGCCGCCGTTTTCTCATTGCAATATTTTAATTTCAGCTTCTGGCAACAAATGACCAGAAATTGATCAAAGGTGAAAGTGACCGTGAACCAGAAAGAACAGTCTGTGACTGCTTAAAGCAGGATTGCGTGGATATTACACACTTTAATCTTCCACATGAACTTAAACTGAGCATCTTAACGATTGGGAATCTGCCTGGATATTAGATCAGTGATAACGACCAGTACAGCTGCCGCTGCCATGGACACCAAGTAATGGGTGACACATTTGGAGAGACCGCACCTTCCCCGAGACAGGATCACAATCGTCACCAAGTTCACTGTAAGGAAGAGAAAAACAAGGAACTTATTCTTCAGACTGAGCTCAATATGAACTGGCTGATTGAATTCTGGGTAAAATGTGCAGCGTTATTGTTGAATCCAAGGACAGAATCTAATTCCCAGTAATGGTCGAGGGGAGTTTTTGTGACCATAAGGCTGTTTCCAGTGGGGTAATGCAGGGCTCAGTACTGGGTCACTAGCTTTTTGTGATGTACATCAATAATTTATACTTCAATGTAGGGGGCAAGATTAATAAGTTGGAAGATGATACAACAATAGGCTATGTTGTTGATTTTGAGGAAGCTAGCTGTAGACTGCATGAAGATATCAATGGGCAGAAATGTGGCAACTGGAATTCAATCAGGAGAAGTGTCAGGTAATGCATTTGGAGATGGCTAGCAAGGGAAGGGAATGCACGACTAATGGTAGGATACTGAGGCGTTTAGAGGAACAAATTGGGCATGGCAGCATTGAGAAAGAGTTCATAGAGTGTATTAGGGACGGGTTCCTTGAGCAGTATGTAACTGAACCAACCAGGGGGCAGGCAATCTTAGATCTGGTCCTGTGTAATGAGACAGGATTAATCAAAAATGCCCTGGAAAACGATCCCCTTGGCATGAGTGACCATAATATGGTTGAATTCCAAATTCAGTTTGAGGGTGAGAGAGTTGGATCTCAAACCAGCGTACTAAGCTTAAATAAAGGAGACTATGAAGGTATGAGAGTAGAATTGACTAAAGTGGACTGGGAAAACAGATTAAAGGGTAAGACGGTACAAGAGCAGTGGTCTACATTCAAGGAGATATTTCACATCTTTCAAGATAAATATATTCCACTGAGGAAAAAGGGGAGGAAAAGAAAAGACAGCCTTCCGTGGCTTAGTAAAGTAATAGAGGATAGTATTCGACTGAAAACAAGGGCATATAAATTAGCCAAATCTAGTGGGAGGATAGAAGATTGGGAAACATTTAAAAGCCAGCAGACAATAACTAAAAGATTAATTAAGAAAGGGAAGATAGATTATGAAAGTAAACTAGCAAAAAATAAAAAAACAGATAGCAAGAGTTTCTACAGCTGTATAAAAAGAATAAGGGTGGCTAAAGTGAACGTTGGTCCCTTAGAGGATGGGACCAGGAAACTAGTGGTGGGGAACATGGAAATGGCAAAGTTGCTGAACAAATATTTTGTATCAGTCTTTACAGTAGAGGACACTAAAAATATCCCAACGCTGGACAAACAGGGGGCAATTGGGGGGGAAGGGTTAAACACGATTAAAATCACTAAAGAGATGGTACTCAGTAAAATAATGGGACTTAAGGCAGGTAAATCCCCCGGACCTGATGGCCTACATCCTAGGGTCTTGAGAGAAGTGGCGGTAAGGATTGTGGATGCATTGGTGATCATTTTCCACAACTCCCTGGACTCAGGAAAGGTCCCGGCAGATTGGAAAACTGCGAAAGTAACACCCTTATTTAAGAAGGGAAATAGACAAAAAGCTGGAAACTATAGATAAGTTAGCCTAACATCTGTGGTTGGCAAAATGTAGGAGTCCATTATTAAGGAAACAGTATCAGAGCATTTGGATAAACATAATTTAATAGGACAGAGTCAGCATGGTTTTACAAAGGGGAAGTTATGTTTGACAAATTTGCTCGAATTCTTTGAGGATGTAACATACAGGGTGGATAAAGGGGAACCAGTGGATGTAGTGTGTCTGGACTTCCAAAAGGCGTTTGACAAGGTTCCACACAAAAGATTACTGATCAAGATAAAAAATCACAGGATTGGGGGTAATATACTGGCATGGGTGGAAGATTGGCTATCTAACAGAAAACAAAGAGTTGGGATAAATGGTTCGTGCTCGGGCTGGCAATCAGTAACTAGTGGTGTCCCACAGGGATCAGTGCTGGGACCCCAACTCTTTACAATCTATATTAACGGTTTGGAGGAATGGACCAAGGGCAACATATCCAAGTTTGCCGACGATACAAAGATGGGAGGGAAAGCAGTGAGTGAGGAGGACATAAAAAACCTGCAAAAGGACATAGACAGGCTAAGTGAGTGAGCAGAGATTTGGCAGATGCAATATAATGTTGGAAAGTGTGAGGTTATGCACTTTGGCAGAAAATATCAAAGAGCAAGTTGTTATCTAAATGGAAAGAAACGGCAAAGTGCTACAGTACAAAGGGATTTGGGGGTCCTGGTACATGAAACACAAAAAGTTAGTATGCAGGTGCAGCAGGTGATCAGGAAGGCCAATGGAATCAAGGCTTTTATTGCAAGAGGGTTGGAGTATAAAAACAGGGAAGTCTTGCTGCAGTTATACACGGTATTGGTGAGGCCACACCTGGAATACTGCGTGCAGTTTTGGTTTCCATATTTAAGAAAAGATATACTTGCTCTCGAGGCGGTTCAGAGAAGGTTCACTCAGTTGATTCCAGGTATGAGGGGGTTGACGTATGAGGAAAGGTTGAATAGGTTGGGACTCTACTCATTGGAGTTCAGAAGAATGAGAGGCGATCTTATCGAAACATATAAGTTTGTGAGGGGGCTTGATCGGGTGGATGTGGTGAGGATGTTTCCACTGATGGGTGAGACTAGAACTAGGGGCATAATCTTAGAATAAGGGGCTGCCCTTTCAAAACTGAGATGAGGGGAAACTTCTTCACTCAGAGGGTAGTAAATCTATGGAATTTGCTACCCCAGAGAGCTGTGGAAGCTGCAACATTAAATATCTTAAAATGGAGATAGACATTGTCCTAGCTGATAAGGGAATTAGGGGTACGGGGAGAGGGCAGGGAAGTGGACGTGAATCTAGTTTCAGACCAGTCATGATCCTATTGAATGGCGGAGCACGCCCGAGATGGCGTATGGCCTACTCCTGCTCCTATTTCTTATGTTCTTATGTTCTTATGTTGGAGTGCATGTCCACTGATCCCTGAAGGTAGCAGGACAGGTAGATAAGGTGGTTACGAATTCTTACGGGATACTTTTCTCTATTAGCCAAGGCATAGAAAAAGAGCAGGGAGCTTATGCTGGAACTGTATAAAACATTAGTTAGGTCACAGCTAGAGTACTGCCTGCAGTGCTGGTCACGATTACAGGAATATTGTGATTGCGTTAGAGAAGGTACAGGTAAGATCTTTTTGGATGTTGTTAGGACTGGAGAATTTTAGATACGAGGAAAGATTGGATTGGCTGGGGTTGTTTTCTGTGGAATAGAGGAGTTTGAGGGGAGCCTTGATTGACGTGTATGAATGGCCTAGATTTAGTGGATAGGAAGCTCCTATTAACCATAGCAGAGAGGTTAATAAGCAGTGGGCAATGATTTAAAGTAAATCCTAGAACAATTAGAGGGGAGTTGAGCAAACCTTATTCATGCCGAGGGTGGCGGGGGGTCCGGGTGCTGCCTGAATGGATGGTAGAAGCAGAAACGCTCATCACATTTAAAAAATACAACAGCAAAATACTGCAGATGCTGGAAATCTGAAATAAAAACAAAATTCTGGAAATACTCATCAGGTCAGGCAGCATCTGTTGAGAGAGAAACAGGTTAACCACTCTAGATTTTTTAATTGCACACTGCCAGCGTGGCATTGGCCGTCTCAGTTTCCCTGCTCTCCTCATTGACTCCAGTCTACCTCCCTCTGAACTTGCAGCACTCCATTGTCTCAGATACAACCCCAACATTGTCTTTAATCCTGCTGACAAGGGTGGTGCTGTTGTTGTTTGGCAAACCACCCTCTATCTAGCAGAGGCTGAAAACCAACTCTCCAACACCTCCTCTTACCTCCACCTGGACCATGACCCCACTACTGAACATCAAGCCACCATTTCCAAGACTGTCACTGAAATCATCTCCTCTGGAGATCTTCCCTCCATGGCTGCCAAACTCAAAGTTCCCCAATCTCGCACAGCCCACTTCTACCTCCTTCCCAAAATTCACAAACAGGACTGCCCTGGTAGACCCATCGTTTCAGCCTGTTCTTGCCCCATGGAACTTATCTCTTCCTATCTCGACTTTATTTTTTCTCCCCTTGTCCAGTGTCTACCCAGGGGAAAAATGGGCGGCAGAAACACTACCGCCCATTTTGCGCTCCAGCCCAAGACTAATTTCATCCCAATGCTCTTTGTATCAGATAATTCCCAGTCTTGGGATCCTTTATATTCTTTGACCTAGAAATTCGTCTCAGGCGGTGGTGAAAAGCGGGTGGTGTCGGATCGGTCGCCCGTTATATGCAGCGCCTGATATTCAATTTCATTGACTGTAATAGAACTGAATATCAGGCGCTATGTTAGCGGGCAACCGATCTGATACCGCTCATATTGCGCCAATGCCCGAGACGAATTGCTAGCCGTTTTAAAGTTGTTTCTTCCATAATCTTTCATGTAAGATTGTGTTGGAGACAATTATTTTCGAAATTACCAATAACATGTTGCTGTCACTTGCAGATGGAGGCATAATTGAGGCAGACAATCCATTGCTGCCCGTTTTGCGCCACCACCGAGACGAATTTCTAGGCCATGGAGTTTATAGCAGTGAAATAGGTTATTTGGATTCATTAGTACATTGGTGGTGTTTATCCTAATACCATGTACCCGCCCTGTTCCCTTATCTCTTTAACCCTTCCCTTCAACCACCCCTCTAATTTATTATTCAATATTAACACGGTCTCTGCTTCAGTCACTACCTCTGATAGGGAGTCACACAGCCTCACAATCCTTAGTGTAAAAAGAGTTCCCCAAGCTCAATGTCCTAAACAGTTTACATTTAAATCAGTATCTCTGTCCCCACATCCGCAATGTGTTACTTTAACTATATACAATGTTGTCTCTGCATTGCACTGACTCGTGGACAGGCAGTGACCTGTGTAGAATTAGAATCAGACTTGTGTTTGGTGATTCCTGTTGATATTTGTACTGTATCATTGTTAATACTAATCTGATTTCGGGTTGTTATTGTGAGGATATTTGCAAAGGATCAATTGTTTCAATTAATATAAGCGACAGGCATAGTTATCAAAATTCCTAAATCAGTGTCTTTCAACTAATTTGCGTAAATTGGCTGCTGCAATACCTTTATTACAACAGTGACTGTACTTCACTAGTACTTCATTGGCTATAAAGCGCTTTGGGACCTCTGGACATTCCAAAGCGAACGGTGAGATTAGTTTTCGTCATAGATCAATCCAAAACAGTCCCCATTGTTCCGTTCTCTCTCTCTAGCCCTCTATCAGTGTAACCATAACATCAATGTCCCGCTTTCTCCTTATAGCCCTGTAGCAGTTCCAAACTAATTTTACTGCCCACTCTGTCCCCATAGTCCTGTATAAATCCCAAATTAATCACATTTGCGCACTCTACACACAGCCCTGTATAAATCTCAAAACTAATCCGACTACCCCACTCTCTACCCATGGCCCTATATCAATCCAGACAGAACCGCATTGCCATGCTCTCTCCCCTTAGCAATCCAAAACCAATCTCAATTTTCAAGCTCTCCACAGAGCCGTTTTTCAATCTCAAACTATTCACAAGGTCCTGCTTCAACCCCATAATCCTGTATGAATCCCAAACTCATCCCTCTTCCCCAATACTCTCCCCAAAGACCTGGATCAATCCTGATGTATCGCCATGGTTACACTTTCTCCCGATAGTGCGGTGTCAATCCCAAACTAATCCCAGTCAGAGGGACCATGAACGATGATGCCACACAGAGTTCCCAGATCAATGGATTGCTCAATGCCAGAAAAGGTGCACAGGATTAAAACAACAATAGAAATTTAACAAACTTATTCCAAATTTAATAAGCAGCTACCACCTAATGCAATAAAATTAAATAACGACATTATAGTAGAGCGAGACGTGCAACAACCTGTGATAGACGTTGAGTTCATGCTCTCACGAAGATTACCAACTAGCAGAGAAAATCAAGGCCCAACACCTGCAAAGCTCTTGTCACTGAGAAATTAATGCTCACATGTCAGTGGATATTAATGTCTGTATCATTGGGACAGCAAGGACAATTGACAGCAAATCAGAATGTTTGTGTCACTGCTAGCTTAGGATACCTGTCAGTAGATTGGGATGTTTGTGTCTCTGGTACAGGAAGGACACCTGCCAGAAAATTGGGATGTTGTGTCTCTGGTACTGGAAGTCCAACTCTCTGTAAATTGGGATGTTTGTGTCTCTGGTACAGGAAGGTCACCTGTCAATAGATTGGGATCTTTGTGTTTCTGGTACAGGAATGTCACCTGTCAATCAATTGGGCTGTTTGTGTTTCTGGTACAGGAAGGTCACCTATCTGTAAATTGGGATGATTGTGTCCCTGGTACAGGAAGGTCACCTATCTGTAAATTTGGATGTTTGTGTCTCTGGTACAGAAAGGTCACCTGTCAGTAAATTGGGATGTTTGTCTCCCTGGTACAAGA
Organism: Somniosus microcephalus; assembly: GCF_052327205.1. Taxonomy (NCBI): domain Eukaryota; kingdom Metazoa; phylum Chordata; class Chondrichthyes; order Squaliformes; family Somniosidae; genus Somniosus; species Somniosus microcephalus. Next base: position 107,563,048 of record NC_140990.1, on the reverse strand, counting down.
AGATCACCTGCCAGTAAGTTGGGATGTGTGTTTTTCTGCTGCAGTAAGGTCACCTGTCGGTAAATTGGGATGTTTTTGTCTCTGGCACAGGAAGATCACCTGTAAGTAAATTGGGCTTTATGTTCTCCTGCTACATTGCACAAAAAACACACTACTCATTCCATTGTTTGAATCTTTTCTTTACATTAATATAAATGGTGATTTTTGTACGCCACCAAAAAGGGAAATGTTTCCTGTTTACATCAATCCATTCCAAGCGGTGGAAAAATAAAGCTTCACCAAATTTACAGCAGGCTAGGTCAATTCTGATAATACATATTTATTGGTGGAACTTATGTTTTTCTTTCTTTAATTAAATTACCTATTAGATTCAGCAGATATTTCACCATACTCTTGAACTCTTCCCTGAATTTGATCTGAGTCTTGGAATAAATAAATGTGTTTGTGCAGCAGCTCAACAACTGAAGCATATTTGCACTTTCTCGGAGAATAAATTTGGGGTCACTGAAACCATAGATTTTATAATCATTTGTAAATTGATCTTAAAAGATCTGTACAACATACACCATCCACAACAGTATAAAACTTCCCGAGATGGCGAAGAGTAAGACAATGGACTTTCTCCGGCTCTCCATCTCTGGGACATTCTGATTCTCTCCATTGCTGTGGGCCCAGAGTCTCCTGCGGGCTCTACTGGCCGCTTGAATGTGTCTGACGGTGAGAGGTTTGAGCAGAAGAATCAGGAGGAACTGGAGACCCGGGGTTAAAATACAGTCACTTCATTGAAAAGCTGCCCATAACGGAGAAGTATAACGGATTTCCTTTAGTCTACAATTCCACGGGATATTATCAATTATGATGATGAGTTCGTGTAAAGAGTACCAGGGAATATTGACTAAACAGCCCAGCGCAGAGAACGTTCCTATAACCACGGCCGCCGTTTTCTCGGTGCAATATTTTGTTTTCAGCTTCTGGCAACAGATGGCCCCAATTCGATCAAAGGTGAAAGCGACCGTTAACCAGACAGAACTGTCTCTAGATGCATAAATTAAAGGAGTGATGGCCAGGAAGTTATCTGGAAAATAAATACTAGGAATCCGGTTTAATATCACAGCACTGATAATGACCAGGAGATACGTCCCCACCATGGACACCAGTTATCGAGTGACACATCTGGAGAGACTGCACCTTCCTTGGGACAGGATCAAATTCGCCACTAAATTAACTGTAAAGAGAGACAGAGGGAGACGAAATGTTACAGAATATAGACTCCTAGCAGAAGTCATATATTGAGCGAAATTTTATGAAGTTTCTACAGATCAGACATTATCTCATTGTATGGCAGAACAGGCTCGATGGGTTTAATGGCCAAGTCCTGCTGCTATGATCCTATGTCTTAGCTTTCATAGTTGTAGTGATGAGAACTGATATAAATATCCAAGCTGGAGCTGAGACACAATAGAGACCACGGGAGAATAAAAAGTAATACTTCATTTCATTGTGAAACAACAACCATTAAAATACATGGGAATTTCAAACAAATTAATAGAATCGCATGTGTAATGTTGAATAAAATGAATGATTAAGTAATACATATAGATTTAAAATAATGAATTAAAACCACTCAATAAACACAGTAACAAATAGAATAAAATGCCAAACAAATTGAAAATGAATATTACACCAATGAAACAAAGATTGTGGAGTCTTGTAATGATGTGACCCCCTAACAGGATTTAAGCAAGTACCAAGCCAGGGATGTGGGGATAGGAGGAAAGAACAAAAGGGAAGGTCTGTGATAGAATGGAATGCCGGAGAGATCTAATGACAAAAGGGATGATGGTGCAAAGCAAAAGGCGCTGGCAATGGGACAAGTAAAGAAACAAAAGATGTGTCTAGAGGAGGAGTAAAGGGCAATAGCAGAATCAGCACCTGCTGTCCGATAAATGGGGACAGAGGTTATGCTGTGAAATTGCTGAACTCAGTGTTTAGTCCGGAACGCTGTAAAGTGCGTAATTGAAGTGCTTCCTGATATCGACAGTGAACGGCCTGGCTCTAATTTTAAGGTCATGCGCCGTCTTTTGGACTTGCCCATCAGAGGGAAAAAATGCCTAGATTTTCAGTGTGCCGTGAGGCGGGCTTTAAGGCAGGCGGGGGCAAAAATCCTGAATTCGGGGGTCCCGACACTATCCCGCCCAAAACCCGCTTCCACGTAAGTTTCAGAGGAGGCGGGTAAACGCTCCGCAATGGGACCCACCCACCCGAGGCGGGAAGGGATTACTGCCAATTAACTGCCTGTTAACAGGTAGTTAACAGGCAATTTTTAGCCTAATCCCTATTTTGAGGGGTGTCCTGTGGGATTCCCGACGGCTCCAAACCACGCCAGGTTAGAGCAGATGGGCCGTCTGGTTGAAGGACTTGGAGGGGTCGTCATGTCAGTGTTCAGGAGAGTGATGGGTGCATGAGTGCAAAGGTAAATGTGTTTGGTGTGTCTAAAGTGTGTAAAGAAGTTTAAATTACCTGTACTTACCATAACAGCCTTTCTTCCTCTGGGTTTTGGGAGTCCATCACTCAGCCTGCACTGAAAGCAAAATGGCTGCAAGCTGTCAAATGTGACAGCCTTCAGCTTTCATTGCCGGTGTGAGTTCTAACTGAGTCTGTGGAGAAGGACTCAGGTTAGAATCAGACTGCCAGTGTTTGACTGCTCCAAAAAGCTGTGAAACACTGATATTTTATCTGTCAAGGCCTCTTGACAGATGAAATTTCAGTCTGTGACGTCACCTGTTGCCCCCTTAATTGGCCTGCTGAGCCCGCTGGGCGGGCTCAACAAGGTCAATCAAGGGGAAATCGCGTGGATTGGCCGGACGTCGATGTAGGCACGACTAAAACCCGAAAGTTGTAGTCCCGCCTCCTTCCCGACAGCTTAATGAAAATCGACCCCATCTACCCCAACAAATCATTTCATCATCGTAAACACGCACTACTTTTCTATACTCAGGAATACAAACCACATTTATGCTACCTGTCCTCATAATTTAACCCTCCCAGCCCGGTATCATTCTGGTGAATCTGGGCTGTGCCCCCTCCAAGGCCAATAAATCCTTCCTGAGCTGCGGTGCCCAGAACTGACCACAGTTCTTCAGATGCAGGCTAAGCAGCGATTTAGTATTCCAGCCCCCTTGAGATAAAGGCTAACATTTAATTAGATAATGAATAACTTACTGCAGTACTTTACCTGGAACAGTGATAGCTGCAAGGGCAGTGTAGTAAACGGCATATACTAGGCCTCTAGGCAGGGAGTGCATTTTCTGTGAGAAGCAGCAATGTCTGTTTGGGATCCCACACGTGCTCTGTTCGACATTCAAAGGATTCCTTATTATACCAGTTGTCAAATGCCAAGAGACAAAATTAGATGACATCACCATTAATGTTAGTTACAGTCACTGAACAAACTAGATTGGTGACATCCCCATTTATATTAGTTACATCAGCTAAATGTTACTTACAATTATTGAACAAACAAGTTAATGCAGTCGATTTTACCTTTATGTTACCTTGTGCAATAGAATGGATAAAATCGAGGTCACATGGTGTTAAAGGGAAACTTTATGTCCTTTAGGGAAGGAAACCTGCTTTCCTTACCCAGCCTGGCCTACATGTGACACTAATCCCACACCAACGTGGTTGACTCATAACTGCCCTCTGAAGGGGCCTAGCAACCCAGGCAGTTGTATCAAACAATTGGAAAGAAACAAAATAATATCACCGGATGGACCATTGGGCTGCGACCTCGGCATTGAATTCGAAGACAACAAAGGCACACCCAGCCCGGCCCACTCTGCAAATTCCTCCTCACTAACACCTGGGGACCAGTGCCAAAGTTGAGAGAGCTGCCTCACAGACTTGCTCATTCTCTCAGAAGCATACCTTTCAGCCAAGGTCCAAAACTCCTTCATCACCATCCCACCAGTAGGACCGACCCACCACAGATCTGGGTACAGTGGTATACAGTCAGGGTGTTATCGCTGTATCCCTTGACAGCGCATTCCTTCTGCTGAAACATGGGCAATGCAACCTCCTGCTAATTGCCACCCACCGCCCACCCTCAGCTGACGAATCGGTGCTCCTCCATGTTCAACATCACTGGAAGAAAAATAACAATAGAAAATGCTGGAAAAATTCAGCAGGCCAGGTAACATCCGTGGAGAGAGAAATAGAGTCAAGGTTTCGGGTCGAAACCCTTCTACAGAACTGACAGAAACGACAGGAAATGAAACAAAAGGCAGAGGGGGCTGGGAAATGGGGGAGGGGATGAAAGAAGAGACATTAAGAGATATTCAAGGTGAGACAAGATAGTAATAGGATAGGTAAATGGCTATAAATGAAGTGTGCAATGCGCTGGCAGAGTGAAAGACAGCTGCCATGTGGGAGAGAGAGAGAAGAAAGGAAAAGTCACAAGCCAACAGTGTGGATAAAAGATATAATAGGGGCCGAGGTTATGATCTGAAGTTGTTAAACTCGATATTGGGTCTGGAAGGCTGTAAAGTGCCTAATGGGAAGATGAGGTGCTGTTCCTCGAGTTTACGGTGAGCTTCCGTGGAACAATGCAAGAGGCCACAGACGGTGAGGTCTGATTTGGAATGGAACGGTGAATTCAAATGACAGGTGACCAGATGACCGGGGTCACCCTTACAGACTGAACAGAGGTATTCCGCAAAGCAGTCACCCAAATGTGTTTGTTCTCCCCAACGTGCAGGAGACCACATCGTGAGCAATGAATAAAGTATACTAGATTGCAAGAAGCACAAGTAAATCGCTGTTTCACCTGGAAGGGGTGTTTGGGGCACTGGAGAATGGGAAGGGGGAGGTATATGGGCAGGTGCTGCATCTCCTGCACTTGCACGGGAAGGTGCCGGGCGAAGGGGAAGAGATGTTGGGGGTGATAGAAGAGTAGACTAGGGTGTCTAGGAGGGAGCAGTCGCTTTGGAATGCTGAAGGGAGAGGGGAGGCGAAGGTGCATTTGGTGGTGGGATCATATTGGAGCTGGCGGAAATGGTGGAGGATGATTCGTTGAATGTGGAGGACAAGGGGAACCCTATCGTGGTTCCCGGAGGGAGGGACAGGGTTGAGGGCTGAAGTGCGGGAGATAGAACGGACCTGATCGAGGGCCATGTCAACCACCTTAGAAGGGAATCCTCGGTTGAGGAAAAAGGAAAACATGTCAGAAGCAATGGTGTGGAAGGTGGCATCATCAGAGCAGATGCGGTGGAGATGGAGACACTGGGAGAATGGAATAGAGTCCTTACAGGAGGCGGGGTTGGAGGAAGTGTAGTCCAGGTAGCTGTGGGAGTCAGTGGGCTTGTAGTGAATGCTGGTCAATAACCTATCCCCAGAGATGGAGATGGAGAAGTCGAGGAAGGGAAGGGAAGAGTCGAAGATGGACCATGTGAAGGTGAGGGAAGGGTGGAAATTGGAGGCAAAGTGAATGAAATTGCCTATTTCAGGGCGAGAGCAGGAAACGGCAGTGATATAATCATCAATGCACCAGAAAAAGAGGTGAGGGAGGGGACCCGAGTAAGACTGGATCAAAGAGTGTTCTGCATATCCCACAAAAAGGCAGGCATAGCTAGGACCCATGCGGGTACCCATAGCAACACCTTTAATTTGGAGGAAATGAGTGGAGTCAAAGGAAAAGTTGTTCAATATGAGAACAAGTTCAGCCAGGCGGAGGAGGGAAGTGATGGATGGGGACTGGTTGGGCCTCTGTTCAAGGAAGAAGCGGAGCGCCCTCAGGCCATCCTGGTGGGGGATGGATGTGTAGAGGGATTGTACGTCCATGGTGAAAAGGAGGCGGTTGGGGCCAGGAAACTGGAAACTGTTAAAGTGGCAGAGGGCGTCAGAAGAGTTGCAGATGTAGGTGGGAAGAGCCTGGACAAGGGGAGCAAACATAGAGTCGAGATAGGAAGAGAAAAGATCCGTGGGGCAAGAACAGGCTCAAACGATGGGTCTACCAGGGCAGTCCTGTTTGTGGATCTTAGGAAGGAGGTAGGGGCGGGCTGTGCGGCTTTGGGGAACTATGAGCTTGGTGGCCGTGGGGGGGGGAGGATCTCCAGAGTAGATGAGTTCAGTGACAGTCTTGCAAACGGTGGTTTGATGTTCGGTAGTGGGGTCATGGTCAAGGTGGAGGTAGGAGGAGTTGTCAGAGACAGCATCCGCCGTATTTTGCTATTGTATCACCGGAAGACGCACTGGCGTTAGCAAGGGCACATAATATACTGTGGGTGAGGGGATTTGAATGTCCATCATCAAGAGTGGCTCGTTTATACCACCACTGGCCAAGTTGACTGTGTCCTGAAGCTCATATCTGCCAGAGTGTGCTTGTGGTGAGAGCCAACACGGGAGAATAACCTACTCGACCTCGTCCTCACTAAGCTATCTTTCACGGATGTATCTTTCCATGACAGCATTGGTGGGAATGACCACTGCACCGTCCTCGTGGAGACAAAGTCCCGTCTTCACACTGATGACCCCCTTTATTGTTTTGCACGACAGTGCCACCGTGCTATGTGGGATAGATCAAGAACAGATGTAGAAGCTCAAAACTCGGCATACATGAGGCGCTGTGAGCCATCAGCAGAAGCAAAATTATATTCCACCACAATCTGTAACTGAAGTCCCGGCATACCCCTCACTCCTCCTTCAACATCAAGTCAGGTAACCAACCCTGGTTCAACGGGAACTGTTGAAAAGGCTGCCGAAAAGCATCATCTCAACATAAGGCACCAAGCTGGCGAAGCTACAACACTGCACCACATGCATATCAACATAAGAACAGGAGCAGGCCATTCAGTCCCTAGACCCTGACCAGTTCTGGGCACCGCACCTCAGGAAGGATAGATTGTGCTTGGAGGTGGTGCAGCAGGCATTCGCCAGAATGATACGGGGTTAAAAGTGTCAAATATTGAGAACAGATTGCACAGACTTCATATAGATGAGCAAGGAGTGAAATAATTTGGGTGTTTAATATGATTAAAGGATTCAATAATCTAGTTAGCAAGAAATAATTTCCTCTGCTGAAGAATCCAGAAAAACGGGGCCGAAGCTAACAATTAGAGTGAGGCCATTAACGGTTGAATTCAGGAAACACTTCTTCACACAAAGGGTAGTGAAAATCAGGAACTCTCTCCCCAAAAATCTGTTGAAGCGCGATCAATTGAAAACTTCAAAACCGAGATTGATAGATTTTTATTAGATAATGTTATTAAGGGATACAGAAACAAGGCGGGTAAATGGAGCTTAAATACAGATCAGCCATGATCTGATTGGATGCCGGGCCAGGCTCAAGGGGCTGAATGGTTTGCTCCTGTTCCTATTGTCCTATATATTCCTAAATTCCGCCATTGGCAGCTACCCAACAATGTACAAAACAGCCCAGGTATATCGTGTCTACAAAATACTTCCACCCCGGTCAATTACTGCTGCACAGGCCTACTCCCAATCCTCAACAAAGTAATGGAAGAATCGTCAGCAGCGTTATCAAGCAGTACTTATTGACCAGTAACCTGCTCAACTAGGCACAGTTTGGGTTCCGACAGAACCACTTTGCTCCAGACCTCATTACACTGTTGGTCCAACATTAAACAAAGGTTGAACTCCAGAGGTAGAGTGAGAGAGAATACCCTTAATGTCAATGGTACATTCGACAGAATGTGGCACCAAGGAGATAAACATAGCGACCTTCACCATCTCAGGAAGTCACAAAATGCTTTAAAGCCAATGAAGCACTCAGGCAATGTAGTCACTGTTGTAATGTAGACAATAAGACAGAGGTCAATGCGGATCGTCAGGGGTGACGGGGGGAGGGGGGTGTTCTCTCTATTGGCTGGAGTCCTACCTGGCAAAAAGAAAAATGGTTGTGGTAGTTGGACTCGAATGATCTCATTTCAAGGACATCGCTGCAGGAGTTCCTCAGGGCAGTGTGCTAGGCCCAGCTATGTTCAGCTGCTTCATCAATGAACTTGCCTCCATTATTAGGTCAGCAGTGGGGATGTTCGCTGATAACCACACAGTGTTCAGCGCGATTTAGAACTCCTCAGATAATGAAGAAGTCCATGCCCGCATGCAGCAAGATCTGGACGACATTCAGGCTTGGGCTGTTAAGTGGTAGGTAACATTCGTGCCACATTTGTGGCAGGCAATGACTATCTCCAACAAGCAAGAATCTAACCACCCCCCCTTGACATTCAATGGCATACTAACGTCGAAACTTCCACCATCACCATGCTGAGGATCATCATTGATCAGATACTCAACCGGACCAGTCACTTAAATGTCATGGCTACAAGCGCAGGTCAGAGGCTGGATATTCTGCAGTGAGTGTCTGACCTCCAGCCCCGAAATGTATCTCCACCATCTGCAAGGCACAAGTAAGAAGTGTGATGGAATACGTTCCATTTGCCTGGATGAGTGCAGCTCCAACTCAAGAAGCTCGACACTATCCAGGACAAAGCAGCCCGCTTGATTGGCACCCCATCCACGATCTTAAACATCCACTCCCTCCACCACTGGTGTACCGTGGCTGCAGTACGTAGAATCTACAAGATGCACTGCAGCAACTCACCAAGACTTCTTCGACAGCACCTCCCAAACCCTCGACCTCTATCACCTGGAAAGGGCAAGCGCAGCAGGCGCATGGGAACACAATCACCTCAAACTTTCCTCAAGTCACTCGCCATTCTGACAGGGGAATATCTCGCCATCCCTTCGTCGCGCTGAGTCAAAGTCGTGGAACTCCACTGTGGGAGTCCCTTCAACACACGGAGCACAGGGGTGCAAGAAGAAAGCCCAGCACCACCTTCTGAAGGGCAACTAGAGAGGGACAATAAATACCGGCCTTGACAGCGACACCCACATCCTGAGAAAGAATCAAAACACCAAATATCTGCATTATTATCTGAATATTAGAATCACATTGCAGCTTTCTGGAGTTTTCCTTCAAAATTCTTCAGAACCTATATATATTTTAAACTGGAGGGCCTAGAAATTCGTCATGGGCGTTGGCGCGAAACGGGCGGTATCAGATGGGACACCCATTATCTGCAGCGCCTAATATGCATTCCATTGTGGTTCTGAGTATTAGGTGCAGCGTTTAACAGGTGGTATCAGATCGGCCGCCCGTTTTCTGCAGTGCCGGATATTCATTCCATTGTGGGACTGAGTAACAGGTGCAGCGTTTAACGGGCGGTATCGGATCGGCAGCCCGTTATATCCAGCGCCTGATATTCATTCCATTGTGGGACTGAGTATCAGGTGCAGCGTTTAATGGGCAGCTGACCCGTTACCGCCTGTTTTGCGCCACCGCCAGAGATGAATTTGTAGGCTGATATGTAAATGCAGGAACTGGCCGTCACACGCCGGACAGTGTTGGCTTCGACACCCATTGATGCTCAGTTAAGAGATTTGAGCTGAGGCAACATATTGGGTGTTAGTTTCAGTCCGAGTCTCCCTGTTAAATTGTCAACACAAAGATTGAAATTTCCCAATCGGTATCCGGGGACCCATCTGCAGCAAAGGTCCCGTGTGTGAGTATGGGCTGGAGACGGGATCAGTCTCAGCCCAGACTCCCCGCTCTACTTGGCGAATAGTCTGTCCAGTCTTACTATCCCGAGCCAAACATGAAGAATGCCTACCATGGGGTGGTCACGGAGAGGAGGCGTGGCTTCCTCCGGTGCAGGGGAACCGGACCCAGCACGAGGCACCGGCAGCAGGAGACAAGGGGAGAAAACTGAGAGAAAAACCCGCATTCACACAGCACGGGTGGGGAATCGCCACACGGGAATGGTTCATTTAAAATGTGTTCATATTGGATATGCGGTGGGCAGCCTTCTTTCAACTCACGAAATACATCCCGAGAACAGTCAACCAGCTCATGGATTTCCTTATCTCCAAGATCGGGAACTTCTTCCGAGCGGATGTCGTTGCTTTCTCCCGTTCCTTCGATCCCCAGCTAACCGTCTCCAGCCCATTCCCTCCACTCTTAACAACTGTACACTCCCAGCGCATCTTTCCGCAGTTGCCCGCACAATTCTCTCATGCCTCCTCCACATTAATTATCTCCATAACACCAACCTCTTTCCCGTTGATCCCAGCACATTGAATTCCCGACCACTCAACTCCACTCCCTCTGTGTGAGAAGGTTGTAGTTTCAGATTCAAGTCCCACTCCTGATACTTGAGTATATAATCCAGGCTGGCATTCCAGTGCCCTGAGAGAGTGCTGCACTGTCAGAGCTCACCTCTTTCAGATGAGACGTTAAACCAAGTTCGCCCCATCTGCTCGCTCAAGTGGACATAAGAAACCCCATGGCACCATTGGAAGAAGAGCAGAGGAGTTCTCCCATATCCTGGCCAATATTTATCCCTTAAACAGCATCACTAAAACAGCTGCACTGGTCATTTATCTCATTGCTATTTATAGGGTAATTGGTTGCCCAGTTTCCCGACATAACAACTGGACCAAGTGGCAGTGCAAACAATATTCTTATCTGGAGAGGCAAAGTAAAAGATTAATAAACACGGTAAAATACAAATAAAGTCTGATGATTTTCCTCAGTTCTTTTCTCGCACAGTGACATTCCAGCATGGCTCTTACTCGGAGCCGAGTGTAGGATTGTAAACCTCTCCCAGCGTTCACTGCTGCTCCACAGTGGCACCGTGTGGACCGATCCTGTCACTGCATGCAGAGCAGAAACCGGTCATAAAGTTCCCGGGCGTCAACGACTGTCGCGTTAATGGAGATTGAAAACTTCACACGTAAAGTGTCATCCGCATTGTAAAACCAACCAACGCTGTTGACACAGGATCAAGCGTTACTGAGACGTGAGCTGCGAGTATTTCCAGGTGTCTTTCCGGGGTCTGTGAGTACTTGGTGGAGGGTTTTCACAGAATCACAGAATCACAGAATCTACAGTGCAGATAGAGGCCATTTCGGCCCATCGAGCCTGCACCGACACATATCCCACCCTATCCCCATAACCCCACGTATTTAATCCCCTAACACGAAGGGTCAATTTATCATAGCCAAATCAACCTAACCTGCACATCTTTGGACTGTGGGAGGAAACCGGAGCACCCGGAGGAAACCCACGCAGACACAGGGAGAATGTGCAAACTCCACACAGACAGTTGCCCGAGGCCCGAGGCCAGATTTGAACCCGGGTCCCTGGTTTTCTTGGTTCTTGAAGCAATGGAAAATAAGGTTCTAGGAACACCGGTGGGAGGCTGGTGATCTGCGATGGCTGGAAGTCAAACAGTGTTTGGATGGCGGTTTTGTAGCATTGAGAGTTTGTGTGTTGTGGTGGTATTGGGGCGCAGGGTCTAACAGCCCGTGGGGAGCGTGGTAAGAACATAAGAATTTGGGGCAGGAGTAGGCTATACGGTTCCTTGTGCCTGCTCTGCCATTCAATATAAGCATGGCTGATCTTCGACTGCAACTCCACTGTCCCGCCTCGTCCTCATAGCCTTTGATTCCCCTAGAGTTCAAAAATCTATCTATCTCAGCCTTGAATATACTCAACGACTCAGAATCCACAGCCCTCTGGGGCAGAGAATTCCTAAGATTCACAACCTTCTGAGGGTAAAAATTAATCATCTCAGTCTTGAATGGCCTACCCCTTATCCTGAGACTATGCCCCCTAGTTCTGGACTCTCCAGCCAGGGGAAACAACCTCTCAGCATCAATCTTGTCAACCACCTCAGAATCTTATATGTTTCAATGAGATCACCTCTCATACTTCTAAATTCCAGAGAGTATCGGCCAAATTCACTCAATCTCTCCTGATAGGACAACCCGCCCATGCCAGGAATCAATCTAGTGGACCTTCGTTGCGCCACCGCTAAGGCCTGTATGTCCTTTCTCAGATAAGGAGGCCGAAACTGTGCACAGTACTCCAGGTGTGGTCTCACCAAAGCCCTGTACAATTGTAGTAAGACCTCCTCACTCGTGTACTCCAACCCACTAGCAATAACGAACAACATGCCATTTGCCTTCTCAATTGTTTGCTGTACCTCCATGCTAACCTTCTGTATTTCCTGCACGAGGAGACCTATTTTGTCAGAACACAAACATTTAATAGGGTCTCAACATTTAAAAAAATATTCTGCTTTTCTAATATTCCTACCAAAGTGAATAACCTCACATTTCCCCATATTATGCACCGTCTACCACCTTATTATCCTTTCACCTAACCTGTCTATATCAGTTTGAAAGCTCTTTGTGTCCTCCTTAGAGCTTACATTCCCCCTAGCTTTGTATCCTTAGCAAACTTGGATACATTGTTCTCAACCCCTTCATCTAAGTCATTGAGATAGCTTGTGAATAGCTGAGGCCCAAACAGTGATCCTTGCGACACCCCACTGGTTAGAACTTGCCAAATGGAAAATGACCCGTTTATCCCTCCTCTCAGTTTTCTGTTGGTGAACCAATCCTCCATCCACGAAAATATGTTACCCCCAAACCCATGAACCCTTACCTTGCCTTGCAACGTTTTATGTGGCATCTTCTCGACTGCCTTTTGGAAACCCAGATACACGACATCCACTGGTTAGCAATTAACTACCCTGTTAGTTACATCCTCAAAACACTCTGATTAATTTGTTAAACACTATTTCCCTTTCATAAAACCATGTTGACAGTGCCTTTTCATATTATGACTTTCTAAGTGCCCTGTGTTCATTTACTTAATAATGTATTCCAGCATTTTATGACGACTAACTGGTTTGCAGTTCCCTGTTTTCTCTCTACTTCATTTCTTGAGTAGCGGTGTTACATTTGGTACTTTCCAATCCAATGGGACCGTTCCAAAATCTAGGGAAGTTCAGAACCAATGCATCCACTATCTCTGTGGCCACCTCTTTTAAAACCGTATGATGTGGGCCATCAGGTCCACGGGATTAGTCGTATTTCAGTCCCATTAATTTATCCAGTAATGTTTCTTTACTAATATTAAGTAGTTTAAGTTCCTCACGATATTTAGACCCTTGACTCCCTACCATTTTGGTATGCTTTTTGTGCCTTTTACTCTGAAGATAGATACAAAATATTTGTTTAACGTCTCAGCCATTTCCTTATTCCCCATTTTAATTTCAACTGTCTCAGCCTCTAACGGACCCACGATTACTTTTACTATTCTCTTCCTTTTAATATACTGTAGAAGCTCTTACCATCTGTTTTGCTATTTCTTAATAGTTTACTCCAATATTGTGTTTTCTTCCGCTTTATCAATGTATGGTCATCCTTAGCTGGTTTCTGAAACTCTCACATTCCTCCAGGTAATTTATCTGCTTGGAAACATTATAAGCCTCTTCTTTTAATCTATTACTATCCTTAACTTCATTAATGACCCACAGATGTATCACTTTTCCCGTGGAGTTTTTATTTCTCAATGGAATATAAATTTGTTGAGAATTATGAAATATTTAATTAAATATTCCCATTGCTTATCTACCATCATATATTTTAATCTATTTTCTCAATTTACCTCAGTGCACTCGCCCCCATACCTTTGTAATTATCTTTATTTAAGTTTAATACTCTAGTTTCGTACTTAAGTACGTCACTCTCGAACTCAATGTGAAACTCTATCATATTATGATCATTCTTCCCCAGAGGATCCCTTACTATGGGGTTACTAATTAACCCTGTCTCATTACACAAGACAAGATCTAAAATAGCCTCTTCCCTTGTTGGTTCGACGACGTTTTCTTCCAGGAATCTGTCTCGAATTCATTCCATGAACTCCTCCTCCAAACTACATTTGCCAATTTGATTTGACCATTTTTTATGAAGATTAACGTCCACAATGATTATTTTATTACCTTTGTTACAGGCTCCTCTTATTTCTTGATAAATACTCTGTCCAGCAGTATAGGTATTGTTCGGGGGGCTACAAACTAACCCCACTTGTGTTTTCTGCCCCTTGTTATTTCGTATCTCCGCCCAGACTGATTCTACTTCTTGCTCTTCTGAGTCAAGATCTTTCCTCACTACTGGCCTTATGTCATCCTTTAAGTGGAGCCCGTCACAACGGAACTGCCCCCTCTTTCCCCAGTACAGATGCCAATTAACTGTGAATCGAAACCCCTGTGTTCCATACCACTCCTTGAGTCATGCATTCAACTCGCCGATCTGTTTGGCCCTATGCCAATTTGCGCGTGGCTCAGGTAACAATGCAGAGATTATTACCTTTGAGGTTTTGCTTTCTAACTTGAACCCTAGCTCCTCAAATTGCCTCAGCAGGACCTCATTCCTAGTTCTACCTATGTCATTGGTTCCTACGTGGTCCATGACAACTGGATCCTCCTCTCATGCTCGAAGTTCTTCTCCAGCCATGCGGATATGTGTTTAACCCTGGCACCGGGCAGGCAACACAGCCTTTGGAACTCCCGCTTGTAGCTGCAGAGAACAGTATCTATCTCCATCACTATACTGTCCCCTAACAGTACCACATTCCTTTTCACTCCCATCCCTTGAAAGGCCACATGTACCACGGTGCCATGGTCAGTTTGTTTATCCACTCTGCAGATTTGCCCTCGTCCACACAGGCCGCAAGAACTTCGTATCTGTTGGATAAGGGCAAAGGCCGAGGCTCCTCCAGCACTGCACCTGGTGTCAACTTACCTGGCTGAGTCGCAGTCACAACCTCCTTTCTATGACCTGATCTGTACCACTTCCTAACCTAAGGTGTGTGAGTGCCTCCTGGATCAAAGTGTCGAGGTAACTCGCCCCCTCCCTGAGACCAGGCAATGTCCGAACCTCGGACTCCAGTTCAACAACTCTGAGCAGAAGTTCCTCGAGATGCAGACACTTATTGCAGATGTGGTTGTCCGGGATCGATATATTCCCACAAACTGCCACATGCTGCAGTTGTGGCACGCCACCTGCACTGCCATCCCTATCAAACCACGTTTTATTTATTTAGTTAATTAAAGTTAATGTATTTAATCAACTTAGCTTACAGTTTTTAGTTATTAACTAATTACCTGACCTAGCTTATGTTATAGACAGATTAAACTAAATAGTCACCGGTAGCACAAACCACTGCAAGTATTGGAGGTAAAACCAGCCCTTCCTTCCTGCTATGCACCGAAATCCCACTCTCAACAAATTCCCACGTTTACACTCTGGTTATGATGCACTCCGTTTATTACAACTCTGTACGACCATTACTTGTGTCAGCAGATAACTGTTTACTTTTATACAACTTTTCGAGCCATACCCAGGCTACAAATGCTCACTGAGCTTCCTGCTCGCAATCATTACCCGCGATTCAGCCAATCACTTAAAGTTGTCAACTGTTATCTGCCAGTGACATGCCACGACTCTGTTAACTCGTCATAGTCATAGAGTCATAGGGTCACAGAGTCATAACGGCAAAGAAGGAGGAGATTCGGCCCATCGAGTCCATGCGGCTCTCTGCAGAGCCATCCAGTTAGTCCCATTACCCCGCTCTATCCCCATAGCCCTGCAAATGTATTCCCACAAGTGCCTTTCCAGACACCCCTTGAAAATATCGAGTGTCTCCACTTCCACTACTTCCATTGGCAGCGAGTTCCAGGACCTCGCCACTCACAGCTTTAAAAGGTTTTTCCTCACAACCCCTCTGTATCTCTTGCCCAAAACCTTAAATTTGTGTCCCTAAGCCCCTGTAGCATAGAAACATAGAAGATAGGAGCAGGGGTAGGCCATTCGGCCTCTTGAGCCTGCTTCGCCATTCAATAAGATCATGGCTGATCATCCAAATTCAGAACCCTGTTCCTGCCTTCTCTCCATATCCCTTAATCCCTTTAGCCTTAAGAAATATATCCAACTCCTTCTTGAATATATTTAATGAATTGACCTCTACTGCCTTCTTTGGCAGAGAATTCGACAGGTTCACCACTCTCTTGGGTGAAGAAATTCCTCCTCATCTCTGTCCTAAATGGCTTACCCCTTATCCTTAGACTGTGACCCCTGGTTCTGGACTCCCCGACCATCGGGAACATCCTTCCAGCAGCTAGTCTGTCTAGTCCTGTTAGAATTTTATAAGTTTGGATGAGAACCCCTCTCATTCTTCTAAACTCCAGCGAGTACAAGCCCAATCGACCCAATCTCTCCTCATAAGTCATTCCTGCCATCCCAGGTATCAGCCTGATGAATCTTCGCTGCACTCCTTCCATGGCAACAACATCCTTCCTCAGATAAGGCGACCAAAACAGCACACAATACTCAAGGTGTGCTCTCACCAAGGTCCTGTACACCTGCAGCAAGACATCCTTGTTCCTGTACTTAAACCCTCTCGCTACGAAGGCCAACATACCATTTGCCTTCTTAACCGCCTGCTGCACCTGCATGCTTACTTTCGGCGACTGGTGCACAAGGACGCCCAGGTCTCGTTGCAATTCCCCTTCTCCCAATCTATTGCCATTCAGATAATAATCTGCCTTCCTGTTTTTGACAGCAAAGTGGATAACCTCGCATTTATTCCACGTTATTTTGCACCTGCCATGCTTTTGCCCAATCTCCCAACCTGTCCAAATCATACTGCAGTTTCTCGGCATCTTCCTCACTGCACACACGCCCACCCAGCTTTGTGTCGTCTGCAAACTTGGAGTTATTACATCTCGTTCCCTCGTCCAGATCATTAATATATATTGTGAATAGCTGGGGTCCAAGGACCGATCCCTGTGGTATCCAACTAATCACTGCCTGCCACTCGGAAAGCGACCCGTTTTTTCCAACTCTTTGCTTTCTGTTTGCCAACCAGTTCTCTATCCAAGTCAATACCTTGCTCCCCATCCCATGTGCCTTAATTTTGCACGCAAATCTCTTATGCGGGACCTTATCGACAGCCTTTTGAAAATCCAAATACACCACATCCACTGGTTCTCCCTTATCTATTTTATCAGTTACTTCCTCAAAAAACACCAGTAGATTAGTCAAGCACGATTTACCTTTTGTAAATCCATGTTGACTTTGTCCGATCCGGTCACTTTTTTCCAAGTGCTCGGCTATTACATCCTTTATAATGGACACTAGCATTTTCCCCACTCCCGATGTCAGGCTTACCAGTCTGTAATTCCCCATTTTCTCTCTACCATTCTTTTTGAACAGTGTGGTAACATTAGCTACACGCCAATCCATGGGCACTGTACCAGAGCCTATCGAATTTTGGAAGATGACCAGCAATGCATCTATTATTTCTAGGGCCAGTTCCTTAAGTACCCTAGGATGCAGATTATCAGGCCCTGGGAATTTATTGGCCCTCAATCCCATCAATTTCCCTAACACCATTTCCCTACAAATACTGATTCCTATCAGTTCCTCCCTTTCATTAGACCCTATGTTCCCCGACATTTTTGGGAGGTCATTTGTGTCCTCCTTTGTGAAGACAGAACCAAAGTATGTATTTAATTGGTCTGCCATTTCTTTGTTCCCCATTATAAATTCCCCTGATTCTGACTGCAAAGGACCTACGTTTGACTTCTCCAATCTTTTTCTCTTCCCATATCTATAAAAGCTTTTACAGTCAGTTTTTATGTTCCCTGCAAGCTTACTCTCATACTCTATTTCGCCCTCTTAATTAATCCCTTTGTCCTCCTTTCTTGGATCCTAAACTGCTCCCAATCCTCAGGTTTACTGCATTTTCTGACCAATTTATATGTCCCCTCCTTGGATCTTATGCTATCCCTAATTTCCCTTGTTAGCCACGGTTGAATCACATTTTTTGTTTTATTTTTATGCCAAACTGGGATGAACAAATTCATTAGTTCATGCATGTGATCTTTGAATGGTTGCCATTGCCCATCCACCGTCAACCCTTTGAGTGACATTCCCCAATCAATCCAACCCAAGTCGCACCTCATACCATCATAGTCTCCTTTATTTGAATTCAGGACCCTTGTCTCTCAGTCAACTATTTCACTCTCCATCTTAATGAAGAATTCTATCATATTATGATCGCTCCGACCCAAGGGGCGTCGCAAAACACGATTGCTAATTAATCGTTTCCATTACATAATACCCAGGCTAAGATGGCCTGATCTCTAGTTGGTTCCTCGACATATTGGTCAAGGAAACCATCCTGTATACAATCCAGGAATTCCTCCTCTGCAATATTTTTACTAATTTGGTTAGCCCAATCTATATGTCGATTAAAGTCACCCATGATAACTGCTGTGTCCTTATTGCACGCTTCCCTAATTTCCCTTTTAATGCCATCACCGACCTCTGCATTACTGTTTGGAGGTCTATATACCACTCTCACTAACGTTTTCTGCCCTTTGGAATTTCTCAGTTCTACCCATACAGATTCCACATCGTCAGAGCTAATATCTTTCCTTTCAATTGTGTTAATCCCTTCTTTAACCAGCAATGCTACCCACCTCCTTTTCATTTTTGCCTATCTTTCCTGAATATTGAATACCCCTGGATGTTGAGTTCCCAGCCTTGGCCATCCTGGAGCCATGTTTCTGTAATCCCAATCATATCATATTCATTTACCTCTATTTTGTGCAGCTAATTCATCCACCTTATTATGAATGCTCCTCGCATTAAGACACAAAGCCATCAGGCTTGTTTTTTAACGCTATTAGAACTTTTAGAATTATTATTTAATGTGGCCATGTTTGATTTAAACCCTTGATTTCTCTGCCTGTCACTTTTGTTTTTCTCCTTCCTATCTTTTGTTTTTATCCTTGTTTCCCTTTCCTCTGTCACCCTGCTCAGGTTCCCAACCCCCTGCCATTTTAGTTTAAACCCTCCCCCAGAGCACTGGCAAACACTCCCCCTAGGACATCTGTCCCGGCCTAGCCCAGGTGCAAACCGTTCAGTTTGAACTGGTCCCACCTCCGCCAGGACCGGTTCCAATAACCCAGGAATTTAAATCCCTCCGCCTTGCACCATTCCTCTAGCCACGTATACATCTGAAATATCCTTCTACTTCTACTCTGACTAGCACGTGGCACTGTTAGCAATCCTGAGATTACTACCTTTGAGGTCCTATTTTTTAATTTACCTCCTAACTCCCTATATTCAGCTTTTATGACCTCATCCCGGTTTTTACCTATATCATTGGTATCTATATGCACCACGACAACTGGCTGTTCACCCTCCCCTTCCAAAATATTCTGCAGCCGCTCTGAGACATCCTTGACCCTTGCACCAGGGAGGCAACACACCATCCTGACATCTCGTTTGCGGCTGCAGGAACGCCTATCTATTCCCCTTACAATAGTATCCTCTATTACTATAGCTCTCCCCCTCTTTTTCCTCCCGTCCTGTGCAGCAGAGCCACCCCTGGTGCCAAGAAGTTGGCTGCTGCTGCCTTCCTCTTGTAAGCCATCCCCCCCATCAGTATCCAAAGCGGTATATCTGTTTGAGAGGGGGATGGCCACAGGGGACCCCTGCACTGTACATACTATTCTGCCTGTTGGTCACCCATTCCCTTTCTGCCTGTCCAACCTTTGCCTGCGGTGTGACCAACTGATCAAACGTGCTATTCACGACGTCCTCAGCCACGCGAATGATCCAGTATCTATCCAATCGCTGCTCCAGCACCGCAATGCGGTCTGCCAGTAGCTGCAGCTGGACACACTTCCTGCACACATGGTTGTCAGGTACACAGGAAGTGTCCCTGAGTTCCCACATAGCGCAGGAGGAGCATACCACGGGGCTGGGCTGTCCTGCCATGACTTACCCTTTAATTAATTGAAATTAAATTAAACAAATCAATCCCGCCAATTACACTGCACATAAATGATATATTTAAGGGCCCTGGTTTAGCAACAGTCCCCGCGACACCACAGAGATCTTAAAAACTATAAACCACAGAGTTAAAGTTTAAAAAGGAGAGAAATACTCACCAACCAATCACTTACCTGCATTCTAGTCTGTATCAACTAGTGGGAACAGCCTTTCCCTGTCTAGCCTATCCAAACCCGTAATAATCTCGTACACATATATCAATTCATCCCTCTTCCTCCTTTGCTCTAATGAAAACAAATCCAGCTTCTCCAACCTGTCCCTGTAGCTAAGATCCCCCAACCTCGGAACCATTCTTGTAAATCTTCTCTGCACGCTCTCAAGTGCCGCCACATCCTTCCTGAAGTGTGGTGACCAGAACTGACGCAATACTCCAGTTGTGGCCTAACCAGCACTTTATAAAGGTTCAGCATAACTTCTCTACTTTTGTACTCAATACCTCTATTTATGAAGCCCAAGATCACATTTCGTATTCTAACCACTCTCTCAATATATCCCGCCACCGTCAGGGACCTATGCACATTAACTCCCAGGTCCCTCTGTCCCTGCACAAACTTTCCAACTGTGCCATTAAATGCATATAGCCTCTCCCTGCTCCTTCTGCCAAAATGCATCATCTCACACTTCCCTGAATTAAATTTCATCTGCCACTTGTCTGCCCATTCTGCTAGCCTTTCTATGTCCTGTTGCAGTCGATTGGTATCATTCTCACTGTTCACCAAACCCCCAAGTTTGGTGTCATCGGCAAATTTAGCAATTCTACCCTGTATTCCAATATACAGGTCGTTTATATATATCAAAAAAGCAGTGGCCCCAGCACTGACCCTTAGGGAGCACCCCTATCTACCATACTCCAGTCTGAAAAACAGCCATTTACCACAGCATGCTGTTATCTGTCCTTAAGCCAATTCCGTATCCAAGCTGCTACTGACCCACCTCTTCCATGAGCCTCAATTTTCTTAACCAGCCTCCTATGTGGTACTTTGTCAAACGCCTTCCTAAAACCAATGTAGACAACGTCCATTGTCTTCCCTTCATCTATCCTCCCTGTTACTTCATCAAAAAATTCAATTAAATTAGTCAAACACTATCTGCCTTTTACAAATCCGTGTTGGCTCTTCTTAATAGAAACATAGAAACATAGAAGATAGGAGCAGGAGTAGGTCATTCGGCCCCTCGAGCCTGCTCTGCCATTCGATGAGATCATGGCTGATCATTCAAACTCAGTACCCCGTACTTGCTTTGATTAAACCTCTCCAAGTGCCCGTTAATTTTTCCGTGATTATCGTTTCTAAAACTTTACCCACCACTGATGTTAAACTGACCGGCCTGTAGTTACTAGGATTGTCCTCACACCCTTTCTTGAACATTGGTGTCACATTTGCCATTTTCCAATCCACAAGCACCTCCCCCGCATCTTTCCAGTACATTCTGTCTATCAACTTTCACCCCTTCCATTGCTTCTACCTTTTCCACTTCTAACAATAATTTGTGAGCCTTCACCTCCATAGTAAACACCGATACAAAGTACTCATTGAATATTCTAGCCTTGCCCTGCACCTCTAAGCATTTGTCACCTTCTTTTTCTCTAATAGGCGCCACCCGCCTCTTACTAGTTACGTGCCGGTAGAAGATTTTAGAGTTCCCTTTTATGTTCACCACCATTCTACTCTTACATTCTCTCTTTGCCAATCTTATTTTCATCTTCACATCCTCTCTTAACCTATTGCATTTGGTCTGGTTCTCCATTGAAGAATTCACTTGACATGCATCATACGCCCTCTTTTTTGTTTCATCATCTTCTCTATCTCCCACGCCATCCAAGGGGCTCTTTCTTTGGTTCCCTTCCCCTTCCCTCTTGTTGGAATGTACCTAGCCTGTACTTGGAACACCTCCTCCTTAAAGGTCACTCATTGTTTTGCTCCAGTTTTCCTGTTAGCCTTTGGTTCAATTTTACCCTGGCTAGATCCTTTCGCATCCCATTGAAGTTCGCCCTATTCCAGTTTAGAAGTTCTACTCTAGATTGTTCCTTGCTCCTCTCCATTGCTAATCTAAACCTTATGATACGCTGAACATAGGGTCTAATGAGATGGAGGCATTGAATGAAATCATTATTTGTAGGGAAATGGTGTTAGGGAAATTGACGGGATTGAAGGCCAATAAATCCCAAGGGCCTGATAATCTACATCCTAGGGCACTTAAGGAAGTGGACATAGAAATAGTAGATGCACTGCTGGTCATCTTCCAAAAGTCTGCAGATTCTGGAACAGTTCCCATGGATTGGAGGGTAGCTAATGTTACCCCACTATTTAAAAAAGGTGGTAGAGAGAAAACGGGGAACTATAGACCGGTAAGCCTGACATCAGTAGTGGTGAAAATGCTAGAGTCCATTATAAAAGATGTAATAGCAGAGCACTTGGAAAACAGTGGCAGGATCAGACAAAGTCAATATGGATTTACAAAAGGTAAATCATGCTTGACTAATCTAGTGTAATTTTTTGAGGATGTAATTGGTAAAATAGATCAGGGAGAACCAGTGGATGTGGTTTATTGGACATTTAGAAGGCATTCAATAAGGTCCCGCATAAGAGATTAGCGCGCAAAGTTAAAGCAAAGGATTGGGGTTAAGGTACTGACTTGGATAAAGAACTGGTTGGCAGACCGGAAGCAAAGTGTTGGAATAAATGGCTCTTTTTTTGAGTGGCAGGCAGTGACTATTGGGGTAACGCAGGGATTGGTGCTAGGACCCCAGCTATTCACAATATATATTAATGAACTAGACGAGGGAACTAGATGTAATATCTCCAAGTTTGCAGACAACACAAAGCTGGGTGGGCGTGTGTGCTGTGCAGATGATGCAGAGAAACTCTAGTATGATTTGGACAGGTTGGGTGATTGGGCAGATGCATGGCAGATGCAGTATAATGTGGATAAATGCGAGGTTATCCACTTTGGTGGCAAAAACAGGAAGAACGTTTATTATCTGAATGGCAATAGATTGGGAAAAGGGGAAGTGTAACGAGACCTGAGTGTCCTTATGCACCAGTCACTGAAGGTAAGCATGCAGGTGCAGCAGGCGGTTAAGAAGGCAAATGGTATGTTGGCCTTCATAGCGAGCGGACTCGAGTACAGGAGCAAAGATGTCTGGCTGCAGTTGTACAAGGCCTTGGTGAGACCACACCTTGAGTATTGTGTGCAGTTTTTGTCCCCTTATCTGAGGAAGGATGTCCTTGCCGTGGAGGGAGTGCAGTGAAGATTCACCACACTGATACCTGGGATGGCAAGAATGACGTGTGAAGAGAGATTGGGTCGATTATGCTTAGATTCGCTAGCGTTTAGAAGAATGCGAGGGGACCTCATTGAAACTTGTAAAATTCTAACAGGACTAGACAACTAGATGCAGGAAGAATGTTCCCGATGGCCGGGGAGTCCAGACCCAGAGATCACTGTCTAAGGATAAGGGGTAAGCCATTTAGGACAGAGATGAGGAGGAATTTCTTCACCCAGAGAGTGTTGAACCTGTGGAATTCTCTACCACAGAAGGCAGTTGAGGCCAATGCATTAAATATATTCAAGAAGGTGTTAGATATATTTCTTAAGGCTAAAGTGATCAAGGGATATGGGAAGAAAGCAGGGACAGGGTACTGAATTTCTATGATCAGCCATGATTTCCTTAAATGGCAGAACAGGCTGGAGAGGCCAAATGGCCTAATCCTGCTCCTATCTTCTATGTTTCTATGTTTCTATGATCACTCGTTCCCAAGTGTTCTCCCACAGACTCTTGGTCGACCTGGCCCACCTCATTCCCCAGCACCAGCTACAGCAATGCTCCTTTCTAGTTGGGCAAAGATCATACTGGTCAAGGAAATTCTCCTGAATACATTTCAGAAATTTCTCCCCTTCCTTTCCATTTACCGTAGCATTATACCAATCGATATTTGGGTAATTAAATTCCCCCAATATCACCACTCTTTAACTCTTGCATATCTCTGCGATTTCCCTGCAGATTTGCTCCTCTACCTCCCTCTCACTGTTTGGAGGCCTGTAGAACACCCCCAATAGTGTGATCATACACTTTTTACTCCTCAACTCTAACTAAATGGATTCTGTCCTGGTCCCCTCAAGAGCATAGCCCCTTTCCAACACTACAATGTCTTCCTTTATCAGCACTGCCACCCCACCTCGCTTTTTTCCTACCCTACATCTTCTGAACACCTTGTACACTTGAATATTAAGTGCCCAGTCCTCACCGTTTTTAAGCCGCGTTTCCATTATTGCCGCAACATCATTTTGCCACAAGGAAAGTTGTGCTTGTAGCTCAACAACCTTATACACCACACTTTGTTCATTTACGTACATGCATTCTAAACCCATTTTTCATTTTTTTGTAATCTCTGTTAGGCTGCTGCTATCTAATATGGTACTACTTCCACCTCCAGCACAACCTTCTCCACCAGCACCATCCAACACACTGAATCATCCATGCACCCCATTCCTCCCTTCCATTTCTTCATGCTGGTGCCCACGCCAAGCTAGGTTAAACTCTCCACACAGCACTAGCATCCGCCCCCTCCCCCCCGCCCCACGAGAATATTGGTTCCGGCTTTGTTGAGATTCCGGCTTGTACAGGTCCCAACTTCCCCAGAAATAATCCGAATGCCTCAGGAATCTAAAGCGCTCTCTCCTGCACCCTCTCTCCAGACACACATCCATCTCTTCTATCCTCCTACTCCTCTACTCACTAACATGTGCACCGGGAGTAATCCGGAAATGACTACCTTTGAGGTCCTCCTTTTTAATCTCTTTTCTAGCTTCCTGTAGTCTGCCTGCAGGACCTCTTCGCTCTTTCTGCCTATGTCATTGGTACCGATATGCACAATGACCTCTGACTGTCCACTGCCCCCCTCAGAGTGTCCTGCAGCCGCTCAGTGACATCATTGACCCAGGCACCAGGGAGGCAACATGCCATCCTGGAATCACGTCTGCGTCCACAGAAACGCCTATCTGTTCCCTTAACCAATGAATCCCCTATCACTATTGCTGTTCGATTATTCCCCCCCCCCAAACCCCGTACAGATGAGCCACCCGTGGTGCTGTGGCCTTAGCTCTGGCTGCTCTCCCCAGAGGAAACATCAACCCCACCAGTTTCCAGAGCCGTGAACCGGTTAGCGAGCGAGATGCACACTGGGGATTCCTGCCCTACCTGCCTGGTCCTCCTTCTCTGTCTGGCACTCACCCATTCTCTCTGTGCCTGCACATTCTGAGACTGCGGGATGGCCACTTCCAGCCTCGTGGATGCACTGTAGTGACTCCGGCTGGCTCAGGCTCCGAAACCCGGAGCTCGAGTTGCTGCAGTTGGCGACACTTCCTGCACACGTGGTCGTCCAGGCCGTAAGAAATGTCGAGGACATCCCACATGGCACAGGATGTGCAAATCACAGGACTAAGCTGCCCTGCTATAACTCTATTTGCCAGATTATGGAGGTAATTTTGCAGAAATAAAGTTAACAAGAAACACTCAACAGCGATCCACCAATCAGCACTTCCATCTATTAGATAGGCTATGAACTACTTAGCAGAAATATACTCAAACAGAACAAAAAAAAACTGACCACAAATACTCACCCGATACTCACCTCTCAGCTCCCTTGTGCCAGCGACACCTTTGAATTCTGATGTCATTCCTTCGTTGTGTCGATTGCCGACTGTCTCATTCGCAGGTAGGCCGCTCACTCAGACTCCAAAGTATCTGCTCCACGCTGCCTTTATCCTCGGTCTCCGACTCCGTTCCTGCCGCAGGCCTGCTGGCTCAGACTCGTGACTAACTTGCAGCTTATTTTTTACAGTTTTTAAAGTTCTAAGTTAAATTCCAAATGTTGAACAAAATTTCAGATTGAGACCTACTCACCCACGACTTACTAGAGTTCCATCTTACCGAATTCCCAACTTTACACAATGTATAAGATGCACTCCGTGTATGACCAGTCTCAACTCTGTTTGGCAAACTATCCGAAACCAATGGATGTTTATAAAACATGAGCTACGGTTGCATTCAGTAGGAGTAGAACAATAAACCGAAAGGGTATAAGACATACGCCATGATTTTATTAGTTAGAAAGAAGGAAATAAGGAAAGAAAGTTGCATTCGAACTCCTGCAGTGAAACAGGCTTGGAGAAGCCATTGTCACGATGTCTTATTAAATTAGCACACAGTAAGTTTTGGGCGCAGGGTTGACGTGCTCTGTTCCCTATGGTTGGTTAATGTGCTTTAAGATAAATTCTTTGTCGGGCACACAAACCAGTCTGCTGTACACTTGACGAGCATTGGTCCCAGGGTCCTTCTCCTGCAGCGCACAACCCAGTCTGGTGTACATGTGAATAACACTGGCTCTAGACCATCCAGGGCCGTGTCTCGTTCAACAGTCTTGAGCACGCAACCGAGCCGGGTGTACACCTGACAGCTATTCTCCCCAGCATACCCAGGGCTGTGTTCCGTTCAGCAGCATTGGGCACACAACCAAGCCTGGTGTACATGTGAATAGCCCTGGCCCTGTAATACCCAGGGCCTTATCCTTCCGTACACAACCACGCCTGGTGAATACTTGACTGGCATTCGCCCTACCCACGTGATTCACGCTACATTTATCGATATTTACTTAAGTCTGCCAGATGTGGGCTGATTCCCCCGCCCCATTTACATCTGCCTGTAATATATTTCTCTCATCTAAGGTCCTAACTCCCACACAATTTCTGATATCACCTCTGAGTTTGTGGGAAGTTCCCCGATCCATTGTTGAAGATCGTTGTTAAGATAGTGAAGAGCAACCGTCCCATCACTGCTGCTTACGTAACTCCATCAGTTACAGGTCCAGACATAGAACCACTGCCATTAATAACTACCTCTGTCTTCAAGAATGCAGCCGGTTCCTTAGTAAGCCCCAAATCCACCTGCTAAACCCACAGGTCTCAAACTTATGCAGCAGCCTTACATGTGGCACCTTGTCAAGGGCATTTGAAACTCAAGATCCAGAAGGGTAACCGAGTAACCTGCATCCACCAAACTTGTAACTTCCTCAAAAGTTCAACTAAGTAGTGAGAACAAACCTTTGTCTGGAACCTTTCTGAGATCCTCTAATAACCCGTTCTCCATAAAGGTGGCCAAACAGTACTTCATTGAAGTGAAACTAACGAGACTGCAATTTTCGGCTTTTTTAATTCTTGGAACCACATGGGCCTCGCACCAGGCCACGGAAAACAGACAGTCACGGAGGAGGGTGTTGTTTTGCGCTTGAGAAACGGAATTCAGTTTTGGGTTAAGAAGCCGATGAAAAGGTTTGTCGTGCCTGACATCAGAAATGGCTAAAAAAAAAAGTAGTGCAGAAAGGAGCTGAATAAGGAATTGGCGTTTGGGCGGCCTCAGACTCGGGGTTTTATATCCTGTATGAGGATCGGAAACTGTCGTGATAAGGCATTTTTGGGTGTGCGGATCTGTGGGCAAATTGGTTCCAAAGTGAAAAGGAAATGGTAATCTACGTGTGACGTTCAAATATTTAAATAAAATAACGTCACACATTGGTAAGAAAAGGCAAACAACATGTATTCAGCTCCCTGAGCACAGGGTGAGCAAAGTCTAGATCTTTATTTCTTTCTTTCTTTCTTTATTTCTTCCTTCTTTTATTTCTTCCTCAGTAATTCTTTAATACGCACTGTGCAGCGAAAGGTTACATTCGAATGTTGCGGCCAAGCTGTATCTCGATACCTGCTGTGTTATTGTGCAGACTCTCCCTGTGACTATTACACTGTGTGTTCCTGCGTACACTGGTAAAGCACAGTGTCTCCGACTTGTACACCTGTGATTACCAGTTTCATTTGCCGCTTTACATGGTGGATTTTAATGGAGAATTTCCCTGCCCTGTATTGGGTATCAAACCCTGCGATGCCGTGCTCGCTGTACCGACCAATGCCTGTACGTGGTTGCGATCTCTTCATAGTTACACCGCATCGTTGCATTTCCTCCTTCATCAACTGCTGACGACAGAGTGGACGGTTTGAAATCAACTTCACACGCCAGCCCTGTAAGACAAATGAACAAAGTCAATGATCATTCCAACTCTATGATTGGAATTCTTTCTGAAGTTAGGACAATCTCCTACACCATGTAAAAATGAACAAGACG
Source organism: Somniosus microcephalus (assembly GCF_052327205.1). Lineage (NCBI taxonomy): Eukaryota > Metazoa > Chordata > Chondrichthyes > Squaliformes > Somniosidae > Somniosus > Somniosus microcephalus. The sequence goes on along the minus strand of NC_140990.1, from coordinate 107,535,075 downwards.
CCGTGCTGTCAATTTTCTATTCATATCTCAGAATAAATTGAATACAGTAGTTAAATAAAAGCTGAAACTGTGTATCATTACTGCGCTGAGCCAGTGGTCAATCGATCACAGTGCCAATGGCCTTATGCCTCGTTTCCAACTTCAGAACGCAAATTTAAATATGCAAACATATTGCCTGCTGTTCTCACGTCACTGGTGACCTTGGGAATGACCCCTCACTGTGTGCAGGAGTCAGCGGCCCAGCATGAAGGGTTTCCACCTTCCCCATGATAACAAATGTGTAAAATGGCTCCGGAAGAACTAATTGGGGATTAACTGGAAAGGCGATCCTATGAAATCCAGCAGCTGTGCTGGAAACTGTCGGCCATTTTAGGCTCCACACTATAGCAATGGTACTGTGGTTATAGAGAGGGTATGACGCAGAGTCACTGGGATGGGACGTGGTGTGTGGGAATGCAGGGAGGCACGAGTGCAACTAGGGATCGGCAATAAATGCTGGCATTGCCAGCGACGCCCTGATCCCATAAACGAATAAAAAAATACAAAAGGAACACTTGAAAATTGGGGCTGTATTTATAAGCAGGAGAAACAGTTTTACACAGAGGGTTGTGAGGCTGCGGAATGTACTACTAAAGGCAGAGATTGAAACAGAGGCCATGTCAGCACTGAAGAAGAGGGTAGATTGCTGGTGGAATGAAAGAGGATGAAGGGAGAGGGGAACAGGGCGGGGCTGTGAGATTAGGACTGCCGCTCATCTGGAGGATCAACACCAGCACTGATTGGTTGGGCCCAACATCCTCTTTCAACGCGGCAATTTCTAGGGACATTCTTGGATGTCGAAAATGCATCAGCTGGGAAATAGCACTCTGTGATATTGGGGCAAAAAGCATTAAAATTCAATAGGGAATAATTCTCTCCTTTATTGCGTTAGAATTGGGCAAGCTGGAATGTCACATTAATGCGTTGAATGTTGGTGGATTAATATCGCACACGGTGATTTTCGGGTTATAATAATTTCACTATTGTACTACCGGTAGTTTGCAATGCAGATCAAGATGCATTATTGATAGTCCGCGATATTATATCAATATTGTTTTGTATGAATAATTGTTTGCAGGACACATGTGTATTGTTCAACTAACGACATTACAAGCAGCGCAGTGAAAAGACACTAATGCTCAGGATGAAAATTCCTCTGATAGCCTGAGATTGGGGATTGATTCTAAAAGCCCTGCATTATTTCACAATGACAGTGATTCTGAACTGGGTAAATGGCTTCTTCCCATCTGATTTTCACAGCGCCTTGTTTACAGAGGCTGAAACATCCTAAATTTGCAAGTTCTATTTCTTCAGAAACAGAGACCATTCAGGGACACGTGTCTCTGCCCAAGAGAGGGGCGAACATTTAATCGGATAACGAAGCTGCGAACAGACAAAAGGCGCTGGAATGATGGCGACAAGAAGTCATTGAATGGTCGGCCACTTCGCTTTTTTCAGGTAGCTCGTTTCCTCGCTAACAAGGTTAAACATTGGCCCGGATTTTCCGACCCCTACGGGTGTGTACAAGGTGTGTACACACCTGTAGGGGCCTCGCAAGTGCCGGCCATCAAGCCCTATCTATTCTAATCCCATTTTCCAGCACTTGTTCCGTAGCCTTGTGTGCTATGGCGTTTCAAGTGCTCACCTAAATGCTTCTTGAATGTTGTGAGGGTTACTACCTCTACGACCCTTTCAGGTAGTGAGTTCCAGGTTCCAACCAGCCTCTGGGTGAAAAGGTTTTTCCTCAAATGCCCTCTAAACCACCTGCCCCTTACCTTGAAACTATGCCCCCTGAATATTGACCCCTCTAATAAGGGAAAAGTTCATTTCTATCTACCCTATCTATGCCCCTCATAATTGTGTACACCTCAATCAGATACCACTCAGCTTTATCTGCTCTAAGGAAAACAACCCCAGCCTGTCCAGTCTGTCTTCATAGTTGAAGTACTCCAGGCCAGGTAACATCCTGGTGAATCTCCTCTGCACCCACGCCAATGCAATCACATCCTTCCTATAGTTTGGCGACCAGAACTGCACACAGTATTCCAGCTGTGGCCTAACTAGCGTTTTGTACAGCTCCATCATAACCTCCCTGCTCTTATATCCTATGCCTCGGCTAATGAAGGCAAGCATCCCATATGCCTTTTTAACCACATTATCTACCTGTCCTGCTACCTTCATAGATCTATGTACATGCATAGCAAGACCGCTCTGATCATCTGTCGTTCCTAGGGTGTTACCATTCATTGTGTATTCCCTTGCCTTTTTCATCCTCCCAAAATGCATCACCTCACACATTTCAGGGTTAAATTCCATTTGCCACTGTTCTGCCCATCTGCCCAACCCGTCTATATCGTCCTGTAGCCTGAGGCTTCCCTCCTCGCTATTTACCACTCCAATAATGTTTGTGTCATCTGCAAACTTACTGATCATATATTCATCTCTAAATCATTAATGTACACTACAAACAACAAAGGACCCAGCACCGATCCCTGCGTTACATCACTGGACACAGGCTTCCAGTCACACAAAAAACCTTGGAGCATTACCCTCTGCCTCCTGCCACTAAGTCAATTTTGGATCCAAAATGCCAAACTGCCCTGGAACCAATGGACTCTTACCTTCTTGACCAGTCTCCCATGCGGGACTTTGTCAAAAGCCTTACTGAAGTCCATGTAGACTACATCACTGCACTACCCTCATCCACACACCTAGTCACCCCCTCGAAAATTCAATCAAATTGGTTAGACATAATCTACCCCTGACAAAGCCATGCTGACTATCGTTGATTAATCCTTGCCCCTCCAAGTGGAGACTAATTCTGTCCCTCAGAATGTTTTCCAATAATTTACCTACCACTGATGTTAGGCTCACTGGCCTGTAATACCCTGGTTTATCCCTACTACCCTTCTTGAATAATGGTACTACGTTCGCTTTCCTCCAGTCCTCTGGCACCTCCCCTGTGGTCAGAGAGGTTCTGAAAATTTGTGTCAGAGCCCCTGCAATCTCCCCCCTTGCCTCACACAGCAGCCTGGGATACATATCATCTGGGCCTGGGGATATATCCACTTTTAAGCCCACTAAAACATCTAGTACCTCCTCCCTCTCAATATTAATTTGTTCAAGTATATCACAATCCTCCTGCATGATCTCTATGCCTACATCGTCCTTCTCCATAGTGAACACAGCTGCAAAATATTCATTTACAACCTCTCCCACATCTTCCGGCTCCACACACAGATTGCCACTTTGGCCCCTAATGGGCTCTATTCTTTCCCTGGTTATCCTCTTGCCCTTAATATACTTATAAAACGCCTTGGGATTTTCCTTTATTTTGCCCACCAGTGTATTTTCATGCCCCCTCTTTGCTCTCCTAATTTGTTTTTTAAGTACCACCCTGCACTTTTTATACTCATCTAGGCTTCCACTGTTTTTAGTCCTTTGTATCTGCCAAAAGCCTCCCTTTTTTTCCTAATCCATTCTTGTATATCCCTTGACATCCAGGGTTCCCTGGGCTTGTTAGTCCCACCGTTGACCTTTACAGGAACATGTTGGCATTGTACTCTCTCTATTTCCTTTCTGAAAGACTCCCTTTGCACTGATGTGGATTTTCCTACAAGTAGCTGATAGAAAATCTACTTTGGCCAGATCCTGCCTTATCATATTACAATCAGCCTTCCCCCAATTTAGAACCTTTATTTCCGGTCCATTTTTGTCCTTTTCCATGGCTACCTTAAATCTCACCGAATTATGGTCACTGTCACCAAAATGCTCTCCTACTGACATTTCTACCACTTGCCCGGCTACATTCCCTAGAATTAGGTCCAGTACCACCCCCTCTCTTGTAGGGCTTTCTGCATGCTGGCTCAAAAAGCTCTCCTCGATGCACTTTAAGAATTTCCCGCCCTCTAAGCCTTTCACACTCTGACTATCCCAGTTAATATTGGGGAAGTTGAAATCCATGACTATTATTACACTATTATTTCGACACTGCTCTGAGATTTGCTTATCTATCTGTTCCTCTATCTCCCCCTGACTGTTTGGGGGCCTATAGTACACTGCCAGCAAAGTGCTTGACACCTTTTTGTTTTTAAGTTCTACCCATATGGCGTCATTAGAGGAACCTGCTGAACATCATCCCTCCTAAGGCAGTAATTGACTCCTTGATTAATATTGCGACATATCCTCCTCTTTTACATCCCCTCCGTCTCGCCTGAAGATTCTATACACCCAAATATTGAGCTGCCAGTCCTGCCCCTCCCTCAAACATGTCTCTGTGATAGCAACAATATCATACTCCCATGTGTTCATCAATATCTTCAATTCATTTGCCTTACTCGCAAGACTCCTTGCATTAATATAAATGCCATCCAGCTTTGCCATACTCCCTTGTGCCTTTACATATTTGCTCTGTCTTCCAGGCTGACTTGATTATCCCTGTACATTTGGCTGTGCATTACCCCCGACTATAGCTCCACTACCTATCACATCCCCCTGCCAAGTTAGTTTAAACGCCACCCCAGCAGCAGTAGCAAACCTCCCCGCAAGTCCCCATGTATTCCGACTAACCATTGCACTATCATTCCCCATGTAACTTTACTGAGCATTGCATTATCAGTCCACATGTATCCTTACTGACCATTGGATTGTCAGTCCCCATGTATTCTTATTGACCATTGTATAATCAGCCACCATGTATCCTTACTGCCCATTGTATTATCAGTCCCCATGTATTCTTATTGACCATTGTATTATCAGTCCCCATATATTCTTACTGACCATGGTAGTATCATTCCCCATGTATCCTTATTGACCATTGTATTATCAGTCCCCATGTATCCTTACTGACTATTGTATTATCACCCCCATGTATCCTTACTGACCATTGTATTATCAGTCCCCATGTATCCATACTGACCATTGTATTATCAGTACCCATATATCCTTACTGACCTTTGTATTATCAGTACCCATATATCCTTACTGACCTTTGTATTATCAGTCCCCATGTATCCTTACTGACCATTGTATTATCAGTCCGTATGTAACCTTATTGATCATTCTATTATCAGTCCCCATGTATCCTTACTGACCATTGGAATATCAGTCCCCATGTGTCCTTACTGACCATTGCATTATATACCCCAGTTATCATTACTGACCATTGCATTATCAGTCCCCATGAATCCTTACTGAGCATTGCATTTCCAGTCCGCATGTATCCTTGCTGACCATTGCATTATCAGTCCCCATTAATCTTTACTGCCCATTGTATTATCAGCTCCCATTAATCTTTACGGACCATTGCATTATCTGTCCACGTGTTATTTACTCTCCATTCAATTGTCAGTCCACATATATACTTACTGACTGTTGCATTTTCAGTACTAATATATCCTAAATGACCATTGCATTAAATGCCTTTTTGTACATACTGACCATTGTGTTATCTGGCCCCATGTCTCCTTACTGACCATTGTATTATCATTCCCCATGTATCCTTACTGACCACTGAATTATCAGTCCCCATGCATTTTTACTGACCATTGTCTTATCAGTACATATGTCTCCTTACTGACCATTATGTTTATAGTCCCCTTGAATCCTTTCTGACCATTGTATTATCAATCACCATATATCGTTACTCACCATTGTATTACCTGGCCTCATGTACCCTTACTGACTATTGTATTATCAGTCTCCATGTATCCATACTGACAATTGTATTATCAGTCCGCATGTATCCTTACAGACCAGCTTATTATCAGTCCCCATGTATCCTTACTGACCATTGTATTATCAGTCTCCGTGTATCCTTTCTGACCATTGTATTATTAGTGCCCATGTATCCTTACTGACCATTATCTTATCAGTCCCCATTTATCCTTTTTGACCATTGTATTATCAGTCCCCATGTATCCTCACTGACCATTATCTTAGCAGTCCCCATTTATCCTTACTGATCATTGTATTATCAGTCCCCTTATATCCTTACTGACCATTTGATTATCAGCCCCCATGAATTCTTACTGACCATTGCATTATCAGCCCCATGTATCCATACTAACCATTGTGTTATCAGTCCCCATGTATCCTTACTGACCATTGTATTAGCTGTACCCATGTATCCTTACTGACCATTGTATTATCAGCCCCATGTATCCTTACTGACCATTGCATTATCAGTCCCCATGTATCCTATCTGACCATTGTATTATCAGTCCCCTTTAATACTTACTGACTATTGTATTATCAGTCTCCATGTATCCTTACTGACCATTTTATGATCAGTCCCCATGTATCCTTACTGACCATTGTATTATCAGTCCCCATGTATCCTTACTAAACATTGTATTATCAGTCCGCGTGTATCCTTACAGACCATTTTATTATCAGTCCCCATGTATCCTTACTGACCTTTGTATTATCAATCTCCATGTATCCTTTCTGACCATTGTATTATCAGTCCCCATGTATCCTTTCTCACGATTGTATTATCAGTCTCCATGTATCCTTTCTGACCATTGTATTATCAGTCCCATGTATCCTTACTGGCCATTGTATTATCAGTCCCCATGTATCCTTACTGACCATTGTATTATCAGTCCCCATGTATCCTTACAGACCATTTTATCATCAGCCCCCATGAATTCTTACTGACCATTGTAGCATCAGTCTCCATGTATCCTTTCGAACCATTGTATTATCAGTCCCCATAAGTCCTTACTGACCGTTACTTGATCTGCCTCTCTGCATCCATTTTTTCTTTTGCACTTATGTTAAGTTCACCCTATGAAATGAATTGAAAGTCTGAAATTACATGGTTGCAGCATGTCGCAGTAATAATCGGAACTGTGTAAGTGAAGCTGCTCACTTCACAGTCATAATTTGAGATTGCAGGATGCCCTATTTCTGTTTTTAACAACAGAGTTAAAAATAAATTTTTTGGTTGTGGATGAAGTCACTTGATAAGAATACCACGTTGCTTTTAATATGTTGTGCAATAGAAGGTGATGGTGTGAAAGGATTATGTCGCTGTGTTTGTTAAGTGACTATAATTAATGTCAGTTAGTGTGCAGTTTAATGATCTCACTGGAGATTTCCCTGAGGCTATAAATAGGGACAGTTTTCATTGTGTCCATCAGTGTTTGACTGAGTGTGGTCTCCAATACAAACTGCGACCATTGGATCTCACAATCAATGAGATCATGTTCTGGGAGATTCCACCTGAACTCCGGATACTGTGGGCATTTTTCGATGTACAAAGGATTTATTATCCGCTCCTCGCTGCTGTTGGTGTTCCTGGTGAGTCATTATTTCAGCAATTAATTCTGTGAACCATGTTTCGCTGTATTTACTGTCCTCGTCCTTTAGACCTGATTATTAATTGTATTAAGTTTAACGCTCTTCTTCTGTGTCTGGTAATGCATCGTATTTCTATCATGTGATGTTTGATCAGTTACCGATTCAATGCTCCCAGTTCACTGAAGTTTCTACTTTTCACAACTTGCTTCCACTGATAGTCTTTTACAGAATGTGACTGTTATTTGAATTGTTTACCAAATGTTAGTGGGCGATTCTCTTTATTGAACAACTTGCAATCTGCGCTCTGCACTGAACCCTATTATTGGACCAGAAATATGTGTTCGGGGTAACAGGAGTTTTAACACCTGCTTGATGTAGTTAATGACACTGATCTGTGGAAACCAGCGCTGACAGCTAGATCACAAATACACTGAAATATGGGACAATACCCACTAATGATTCAGCTCCAGGCAGCTGTCTTACTTTCCACCATCTCCCGCTCTGCCTTATGGTCACTGATTCCAGATGGCCAGGACAGGATTTAACTGTAATATATGTTCCAGTAAAATGTTTATTCAGTTATGTTTGAACTGCTTTATTTCCATTGTTCAGCCACAGTTCAGGAGATCTCGGTGAGGTCCGCATGGACTATCCAACATCTCCTGTAGGTGGAAATTATTTCTGCCGATTGAAAATGGAGGATTGAATCGTGAAATCTTGCAATATTTCCTTGTCTCATATTCCCTCTAACAATTTGTGATCTGTTCAGTTCTCACAGCAGGTGAAAGGCAGCAGGGTAACACGGCTCCAGCTGTGTTCAGACACTTTCTGAAATTCCACCGTGACATCTTACAATGTGGGTCATATTATCAGTCTATTTAAAGTGACAGTCCCTTCTTTACAGGTTATTTGTGATGTACTCGGAAAGTCTTCCTTTAAGCCACTTACAAGTTATGTATTAAATACGTTGGTTGTGAAGGTTCTGTTTCCAACAAATAATTCAATTATTGATTACAATTTCAGAAAACAATTGAAGTCATCATCTTCGGCCCTTGCCGTTACATCCATGCCTTTGCCACAGATTCCATTCCCCTCCCTGGACACAGACTGCATTCTCCTCCCTCGCCAGAGACTCCATTCCCCTCCCTGTACACAGAGTCCATTCCCCTCCCTGGACACAGACTCCATTCCCCACCCTCGCTGCAGATTCCATTCCCCTCCCTGGACACAGACTCCATTCCCCACCCTCACCACAGACTCCATTCCCCTCCCTGGACACAGACTCCATTCCCGTCCCTGGACACAGACTCCATTCCCCTCCCTCGCCACAGACTCCATTCCCCACCCTGGACACAGACTCCATTCCCCATCCTCGCCACAGACTCCATTCCCCTCCCATGACATTGACTCCATTCCCCTCCCTGGACACAGACTTCATTCCCCTCCCTGGACACAGACTCCATTCCCTTCTCTAGACAGAGACTCCATTCCCCACCCTGGACACAGACTCCATTCTCCTCCCTGGACAGAGACTCCATTCCACTCCCTGGACACAGAATCCATTCCCCTCCCTGCACACAGACACCATTCCCCTCCCTGGCAATAGACTTAATTCTCCTCCCTGGTCAGAGTCTCATGCAATTCGCAACTGCAGCTAATTATTCCACCCCCATTGAATTAATTTTTAAAGTTGGTTCTTGGAATGTAGTTGAGACCGGCAAGGCTTCAGTTATTGTCGATCCTTGGTGACCTGAAATGCTGGTGGTGGGTCTTCTCTATGAGCTGAAGTAGTTCTTCTGCTGACGGTGCTCTCACGTGGTGTTAGTTGGAGAATGCTTGGATTCTGACTGAGAACCGATGAAGGGTCTGGGATATAGATAGACTAAGTTACCGGGCAGTAAGGTGGCAGATGGAATACACTGTAGGGAATTGTGAGGTTATTCGCTTTGGTAGGATGAATAGAGAAACACATTTTTTTTAAATTGTGAGAAATTTTCAAATGTTGATGTTCAGAGAGACTTAGGTGTCCTCGTGCAAGAAGCACAGAAAGCTAGCATGCAGATACAGCAAGCAATAAGGAAGGCAAATGACAGGTTGGCCTTTATTGCAAGGGGGTTGGAGTCTAAGTGTAACGAAGTCTTGCTACATTGTATAGGGCCTTGGTGAGTCTACACCTGGAGTACTGTGCACAGTTTTGTTCTCCTTATCTAAGGAAAGCTATATTTGCATTGGAGGCGATTAAACAAAGGCTCAGTAGATTGATCCCTGGGATGAGCGGGCTTTCCTATGATGAGAGATTGTGTAGAATGGGCCTATACCCTCTGGAGTTTAGAAGAATGAGAGGTGATCTCATTGAAACATAGACGATTCTTAAGGGGATTGACAGGGTAGATGCTGAGATGTTTTTTCCCCTGGCTGGAGTGTCTAGAACTAGGGGGCATAGTCTCAGGATAAGGGGTAGGCCATTTAAGACTGAGATGAGGAGACATTTCTTCACTCAGAGGGTTGTGAATCTTTGGAATTCTCTGCCCAGATAGCTGTGAATGCTGAGTCTTTGAGTATATTCCAGGCTGAGATCGATAGATTTTTGGACTTTAGGGGAATCAGGAGATATGGAGACTGGGCGGGATAGTGGAGTTGAGGTCGATGATCAGCCATGATCTTATTGAATGGCGGAGCAGGCTTCTGGGGCCATGTGGCGTACTCCTGCTCTTTTTTCTAATGTTCTTATGTTCTTATATGTCCAAGTCAGGATGGTGTGCTGGAAGTGATGGTTCTCACGAAATTTCTTCTCTTCTCCTCCTGGTGTAAAGATCACAGGGGAAGCAGGTGCTGCCGAAGTAACTTTGGTGAGTTAATGCAGTGCATTCTGTAGACCGAGCTTACTGCAGCCGCAGTGCTGGAGGGGGTGGATAATGAATCTAGTGGTACACAGACACTGATCAAAAACTGTTCTGTCCTGGATGGTGTTGCGCTTGTTGGATGTTGTTGATGCCCATCCAGGTGAGTGGTCTGTATTACATCACATTTCTGACCTGAGACTTCTAGGTGTTTGGTAGGTTTTGAGGATCAAGCAGTAAGTCACTTTCAAAGGATGCCCAGCCTCTGCCCAGTCTCTGCCCGCCCTCTGACCAGCCTCTGCCCAGTCTCTACCCAGCCTCTGCCTAGTCTCTGCCCCACCTCTGCCCAACCTCTGCCCTGCCTCTGCCCAGTCTCTGCCCAACCTCTGGCCAGCCTCTGCCCAGCCTCTGCCCAGCTTCCGCCCAGTCTCCACCCAGCCTCTGCCCAGTCTCTGCCCAGTCTCTGCCCAGTCTCTGCCCAGTCTCTGCCCAGCCCCTGCCCAGCCTCTGCCCTGCTTTTGCAGTCACAGTATTGATATGGCTGGTGCAGTTCAGCTTCCAGTCAATAGTGATCACCAAGTGTTTGTCATTGGGGACTCTGTGAAGTTCACGGGCAGGTGGGTGTTCTTTGTTTTGATCAATACACCTGGTACTTATGAAACTGGCTTATTACCTGCCACGTATCAGCCCAATCTGGGTGTTGTGCAGACGTTGCTATTGGAGGAGTTGTAAATGGCGTTGCAAACGGCAGAATCATCAGTGAATGGAACTAATCCTGACCTTATGACGGCGGAATGTCATTGATGAGGCAGCTGGAGTTGGTTACTCTGAGGACACGTCCCTGAGTTACGACAAGAACAACCACATTACTTGTAGCAGGTATGACCTCAACCATTGGAGAATTCCCCCCTTGGACCCCCATTGAAACGATGTCTGTATCAAGGCTGTGAGAAGTTTGCATCCGGGTGCATCTGGCAGGATCCAAACTGAGTATCGGTGAGCCGGGTATTAGTGAGTAGATGCGACTTCACAGCAATACTTAAAACTCGTCAATCACTTTACTGAGGATTAATAGAAAACTGATAGAGTGGTAATTGGCCGGGTGAGATTTGTCTCGAATTTGTTGATAGGCTATACCGAGGTAATATTTTACCTTCTCTGGTATATGTCAGTTTCATCACCAGAACAGCGAGACAAGGGGTGTGCCTAGCGATGAATTTCATATTCCACACTGTATAGCCTTTGGCCCTCCATTCACCATGACCTTTCTGCAGCTACCGATCTGGTCAATCACACCCTCACTTCCACCTTTGATGCCCCTGACCCAATAAACCATTACATTCTCTGGTGGTTCACAATGATATGACTCTCATCTCTGCTTCCATGTCCAAGGAACATAGACTTGAACGTCTATTGCAGACAACTAGTTTAACCTTTCACCGGCAGACCTTGCTGCACCACATAAAGTACTATCGGGTCCTCACCCTCACCACAAACAACAAGTGCAAGGAACCTATGAACTTCTTTGTTACAAAGATTGAGACCATCCATTCAGCTGCCTTCGCCACTTCCCTCCCTTCCCCCAGCCACCGGGCAAAACTTCCTCATAGATTAACCCCCACCCCACCATAGCCCTGAAATGATTTATTTTTCTAGTTTCTCTCCTATTTCCCCTCATGCACTCTCCAACCACATCTGTAGGGTTCGCAAAAATCCATGAAATGCAGTATCCGGGTAGGGCCCCTGAACTGGCCACATTGTGAGAACACAGAATGGAGTTGGCTGTTCTCATGGCCCAGTTCAAAAGGGCATAAACACAGTACCTAACAGCAGTCTGAGTCATCATCGATTAGAAGAATCCAGAACTTTACTGTTTTTGATATTGTAATGTGGTTACAGCAGTAAACAAAACTATTAGCACCTGGAGGTGCGCTAATCGCTGGCAGAGCGGTAACCGATCTCAGAAACCGCTGAGCACACACAAACGGAGGGACACTAAACGGATTCCCATTATGGCAAAGCGGTAACCGATCTCAGAATCTGCTGAGCACACACAAACGAAGGGACACTAATCGGATTCCCATTAGTTTGATTTGCGAGCAGTTAAAATTAATGTGCTTGCTTTTGTTAAAGAAACCTTAACAAAGGAAAACGGTTGATTTGGCGCCAAGATTAGGGCCAGAAAAGAGTATAACCGTTCAGGTAAATCGTCAGCAAGTCAGTCTAAGATTTGACCAGAGTAAGGAAGACTCCTCCGGAGACGGTTCACACCGTGAAGTCCAAGTCCAGTTACCATCAGGAGTTCGAGGACCGTGCGGAACAGAAAACGGCTCGAGGATTTCGGAGGACTTCCAAAGTTTGTACAGGGGAGCGAGTCCAGGAGCCAGTCCCATAAGGAAGGTCGGAGGTCCCGGGCGACACCAAGTAACAGGGTCCAGGAGCCGGTCCCATAAGGAAGATCGGAAATTCCAGATGTAACAAGAAGTACCAAGGTCCAGAAGGGTTTTGAAATTCTGGTGAGCATAAAGGCCCAACTCTACCTAACTGACATAATTGAGGTATATTCAGTAACGGGAGGGTTTGTAACGTTAAGGGTATTTGTAAGTCAGGAGTGTGATTTATCCCTCGATGTGTCCGTGTGCTTCCCTCACCCCCGCTTTTAGCTTATCGCTATTTTAGAACTGTTTATATGCTTTAAAGTTATTTTTTCTCAGTGTATAATTTAGTCCTCTGCGAGAAACGTTATTTTTCGTCTGCATTTATTCTTGCCATTTTCTCTGTGTACATTCTCTTTCAAAAATAAAGATCGTTTTGATTTAAAACTCAATCTGTCTCATCTGACCATTTGTCTTCCGAGTCACGAGTTGGGCCAACACACAAAGGTTGTCTGGCAATAAGCCCAGTGTCTAGAACCGTGAGGGGGGAGCGCTTCGAAACCGCTCACGAGTAGTGCAAAAATCAAAACCGATTTAGCACACCATAAGCTCGTTAAAACGACCCCTTGCAGAATGGCGACCGCGGCAGGACACTGGCTACAGAAACCTTGTGTGGTGGACAAAGACTCGGGTGAGACAGATGTGATGGAAGATTAGTAAGCTTCCTACGTGTGTGGGAAAGTCAATGTAGCGAAAAAATGGGTGTATGACATGTTAGGAGCCGAGCGTCACCTAAAGGCAGCCGCTCAGTGGACGGCTAGTAAAAAGCACCGCAAGGGCATTGAGACAGCGGTATGGCTCATGTGTTACAAAAAGCAGGTTCTGGTACTGGACCACGCGGTGGCCAGTAAAGAATCTAAGATTAGACATTTGTCCCAAGAGCTGCAGGAAAAGGTTACAGCAGAAGGGAAAGTGCTAGTGGCCCTGGAGGCAATAAGCCAAGAGAGGGCAGCGATGGTCCGGGATCATCGGGGGAAGGTAGAGCACATGGAAAGCCAGGCCGCTGAAGTACAGCGTGAGCACCAAGCCAGGGTAGAAAGGCTAAAGGGCAAGATAGCTGAGTTAGAGGGGAGTGCTAGTTTTAGGGTAGAACATGTTGAGTACCAAGCAAGGGAATCTAGGGAAAGAGAAAGGAAGTTAAAGGTGGAAATTAGCCATCTCACGGGGGATCTTAAGGCACAGGAGGAGAAAGTAGCCGAGGTAAAAGCAGCTTATAAGGTGGCTTGCGCTCAGGGGTTTGAGGAAGCAGACCACGGCCCCTGTAGGCAGGAAATTGAAAGCCTACGTATGGAGTTGGCCAAAACAAAGGGGATGATATGTCTCATTAGCCCAAAAATCGGCCAGGCCGAATTTAACGGCAACCCAGTCAGTGCAGTCCCGCAGGCAGCCCCTAGAACTAAACGGGTTACGGAACCTGAGGTTGCACAGCCACCACCCTTCGCCCCTAGTTTTCTAGAGGTCTGGGAACAGGAGCAGGTGGGGGATGAAGAACCCCAGGTAGACCAGGCTAGCCCAAGAGAGAGTCAGGGACCGGGACCGGTGTACCCCGTTATACAGTGGAGGTACGGACCACCCGGTAATGACGGGGAAACTGGGGACATCCAGAACCAATTCCAGATTCCACACGGTACGCAACAATTGCGTTCATTGGTGAGCTACATCCCCAAGCTCACCATGAGGGGGGACCCTTCCCTGCACTTTAGGGAGATAGAGCAGGCGGCCTGTGTGAATGACTGCGATGAGGCAGAAAACGCCAAAATGATGCTGTTCTCCCTGGGTAGCGATCTCCTCCAGACGCTACCCAATGAGTGTAAGAGCTGTCAGGAGAATTATGGCAAGCTCAAGGAAGAGATCCTGGAGGCCATGGGGATGAACGAGGGAAGTCCGTTCTCCCGGGTAGAGAGAACAGTCCAGCTCCCCGGGGAATTCCCGCAGGCGTTCGCGGACAGGCTGTGGCCAGTCTACCAGGATGCGTGCCCGGGAATGCCGGCGCGAGCGCACCTGGACGGGGAACCGTTAGTTCACTGGCTAAGGTGCCTTATGAATAACTCACTGCCCCATGTTTGAATGCAGTCAATGGCTTGGTTCGACCCCCGAAACCTTCTGACCACGGAGGCGATGGTAATCCGTCAACTCACAGTCACTTTTAGAAATGGTAGAGATAGTGAAACCCCCCCAAAAAATGGGAAGGTTTGTGAGGTCAGGCCTGGTGACCAGCCCCGTAAGGAGTGGCGCCAGGAAGGGAGCCGTCCCAACCAAAGCAGGCAAACTTGCTACGGTTGCAGAAAGGAAGGGCATTGGCACAGGGACTGCAAAAATCCTTGGAAGGATAACAGGGAGAAGGTCCCAACAGCCCAGCCCAAGCCCCGGCTACAACCCCGACCTCTGCCCCAGAAAAAGAAACGGAGCCAAATGCTCCTCAAGAGCTGCTGGACATGCTGCTAGCTTCAGTGAGATCATTGGTCCTCACAAAGGGTAAGATAGCAGACACCACCGGTCTAGAGGTTCCCCCAACCCTTTCCCAAGGTGGCCCGCAATGACTGGAACCGGCGCAGCCCGTCTATCTGTGTGCGCTCCGGTATGACGGATGGAAGAGACCGCTCGTGCAGATGGAGGTAGAGAAGGGTACGGGGACTTATCTGTTGGATACGGGGGCTTCCTGCATCGTGATTCATGCGGAGAATCCCACCATCTCACCTCTGTCTAGCGGGGTTCCATACGTCTTATCGGGGTTCACAGGGGCAGAGCAGGCGGGTGCGTTCTCCAGGCCGCTCTCGATCCGCTTGGGCACACTACAGACAAAGTGGACATGTGTCCTGGCGAGATGGGACGTGGAGGGAGGTAAAGGGATCCTAGGGGCCGACTTCATCGTCGGCCATGGGATCCTCGTAGACCTCAGGAACCATTGCCTTTGGGGGCCAATACCGGGAAGGAAAGTGGAGTAGTAGTATTTCCGGGAAAGGATGGGAAGGGAAACCTGTGTACCATGAAGCCGAAAGGGACTTACGAGCTCGGTGAAATGATGGAGGGTATCCCGGTAGCATTTAGGGCCGAAGTGCAGGCTCAGTTAGGTGCGTTTGCCACGCACAAACACGACTGTGGGAGAGTTGTCATCTTTGTGGTCAGGGTAGATGGGGATCCCATGGCCTGGCCCCAAAAGCAGTACAACTTCCCAAAGGAGGCAGAGGCTGATATGGAGGTGGACATATCAGCGCTGGTACAGCAGGGGGTGCTAAGGCCTATAGCCACCCATGTGAACTCTCCGCTTTGGCCGGTTAAGAAACCGGACAATTCCTGGAGAGCCACGGTGGGCTATCGGGTGTTGAACAGCAACATCCCCGCCTGTGCCCCTACAGTGGCAGCAGTGGCCGACCTCATTGGGAGTATTCCCGCATCCGCAACTACGTTCACGGTGCTGGATATTTCTTGTGGGTTCTGGTCAATCCCTGTGCGGAGGGAGGACCAGTATAAATTTGCCTTTACTTTTAAGGGGCAACAATATACTTGGAACTGCTTGCCACAAGGCTTCCACAATAGTCCCAGCATTTTCCACCAATGCATGGTGGACAGCCTGAAGGAGTTCAGTCAGCCCATTCAGTTAGTGCAGTGTGTGGACGACCTGCTCCTGTTTACCGACATGGTCGGAGAGCACGGACCACTGCTGGCTGAATTGTTGGAGCTGCTGACCCGAAAGTGGTTTAAGGTTAACCCAAAGAAGGCGCAGATCGGTCAGAAGGAAGTCAAGTTCCTGGGGCTGACCATCCACGCCGGAGAAAGGGCCATTGATAGGGCTAGGAGGGAGGCGGTACAGGAGTTACCGGTCCCCGTCACTATAAAGGGTGTGAGGTCGTTTCTAGGGCTAACCGGGTACTGCCGAGACTTCATGGAGGACTATGCAGCCATGGCAGCCCCGCTACTCCGACTCCTGCACAAGGGAGTGGAGTGGTCGTGGGATGAAGGATGCCAGGCCGCGTTCAAGCTCCTAAAAAGGAAGCTGCAGACCGCACCGGCCCTGGGAGCGATAGATGGGGGAAGGGAGTTCTTCCTGGAGGTGGCGGCCAGCGGGGACAGCCTCAGCACTGTGTTGCTCCAGGAGCGGCATGGTAGGCTGAGACCCGTGGTTTACTCCTCCAGGGTGCTCACCGATGTGGAGAGGAGCTACTCGGTCTGCGAGCAGCACCATTTGGCCACACACTGGGCCATGAAGAGATCCGCAATCTTCACGGGCACCTCCCCCATCACCCTCCTCACACACCACACGCCTACCAAGATGCTGTTGGATGGGAGGATCAAGGATGGGACCGTGAGCAGTGCCCACATTGCGCACTGGACCCTACTCCTCTCCCAAATGGATCTGCGGGTAAACGGCCTGTGGGAGCCCAGATTAGCCGCCAACCTGGCTTACCCTGGGACAGCCCATCAGTGTTCTGTAGAATGGGTATGGGAGGGCGACGTGGGTCTCCGGGCTGGGATACATCCCACCGGCCGTGAGATCTACGTGGATGGTTCCAGCATAGTATCTGCTGGAAAACGGCTCACGGGGTGCTGAGTTTATGACCCGACGGCAAACATTGCATTGGCAATTAAACTCCCCAGCACCATGAGCACCCAGCAGGCAGAACTGTCCGCTGTGGCATATGTGGTCACCCACCCCGAGGTCTTCCCTACCCCGTACACGATTTGCTCGGATAGCATGTTCACATGCAATTCGTGTACTGAATACCTGGCCATCTGGTCCCATCGTGGATTCACTTCTGCGGATGGGAGACCCTTGGTGGTCAAGCCCCTGCTGGAAAAGATCCTGGCAGCCGTGGGGGAGAAGGGTGAGGTCTTCATCCACAAAGTGAAGGCTCACTCCTCCACAGAACCTCGTGGTCAGGGAAACCAGCGAGCTGATGCACTGGCGAGAGAGGGTGCCATGTCCGGCATTCTCCGGGACCCCTTCGGGCCTGGACCAATGGCAGCTGCAAAAGGCAGGGATGGTATTCAGAAGAGTGTAGGGGTAGCACTAGCCCCGGACCTCAAATCGGTCCAATCTCAGAACCCTGCCCTGAGAGGGGTATTTAACGCAGTTAGCGAGGGGAAGAAAATAGAAGGCCCATATGGCACAGCATCTCTTTCCACAAGAGAGGGGATGCTGTTTAGAGAAGAGCGGTGGGTGGTGCCTCAGCAGCACCGGAGGGAATTCCTTCAACTGGCCCATGAGGGGCCGGGAGCAGGGCACCCCGGGCCCGAGGTCACTTGGCAGCGGGTAGAGCAGGCAGGATGGTGGCCAGGACTCCGGGAGGACGTCCAGGAGTTTTGCGCGAACTGTCTTGTGTGCACGGCAAATAACCCCGACCCTTACAGGAGGAAGGTGCCGATGGGACACGTTAGGAGGGTAGAGGGACCATTGCAGTCAATCAGGAAGGCTATAAGTATTGCCTCGTTCTGGTGGACGTGTTCTCAAAATGGGTTGAAGCCTTCCCCTGCCGAACAGCCACAGCGTTAGGAACTGCAAGAATCTTGGTGCGGGAGGTGTTCTCGAGATGGGGACTGCCCCATTTCGTGGAATGCGATCAGGGAAGCCAGTTCACCGGCCAAGTCATGCAGAATACCCTGATGCTGCTGGGCATTCAAGGGAAATGGCACGTCGCCTACAATCCCCAGTCACCTGGGATTGTGGAGCGGATGAACCGCACCTTAAAAGAGAAAATAAGGAAGGAGAGAATGGGTTCGCCCCAAAGGTGGGCAGAAGTCCTGCCTCTTATCCTCATGGGGGTCCGCGCCAGCCAATCAAAGAGTACGGGGTACTCTCCGCATGAGCTCATGACCGGCAGAATCATGAGAACCCCCACTCATGTCCTGGCCCCTGTCCTAATGGAGGGGCAGCTAAGGGAGGTGAATTGGCACAAATTTGCCCGCACACTCCCTGAACGCCTCCAAAGGATTTATCAGGGAGCCACAGGTAACATGGGGAGGCAGCATCAGGGAAATAAAATGCTGCTCGAGCCCAGTAAAACCCATCGCTGGGAGGTAGGGGACCTAGTAATGGTAAGAAACTTCGCCCGTGTGGGGAGTTTCGAGCCACTTTACATGGGTCCCTACAGTATTGTAGATCAGGCCAGCCCCATGGTGTATGCTGTGAAACTGCCCTGGCGCACTAAATGGTTTCACATTAACCAATGTAAACTGTTTAAACTGGAGGCAGGGAAACAGGCAGCGGGGGCTGAAAAGGCCAGTAAAGAATCAAACGTTGTAGGGGAGCTGCAGCCACAGGTCACACAGGCTGGACGTGCAGCCTGCGTGAGGGGAGGAGTTGTCCCATCTAAGCGGGAGACTCCCCCATTGTTCTGGGACCCAGGAGGGGAGGAGCCGGAGGTCCTAGGTCCTGTCCCTGGCCAAAGTGAAGCCGAGTCGGAGGACGAAGGTCCCGCCCCTGACAGCGGTAAAGGGGAGGAGCCAGAGGTCTTAGGTCTTGCCCCTCAGTGTAGCATTGAAAAGGTCTGGTCGTCGGTTAATGTAAAAAGATACCCCCGTAGGAAAGCTGTGGGAATTTTAAACAGTTCACAGCCAGCAGCTACAGGCTGCTAGGGACCAGCAGCTGAAACTGAGGTGGGAATGCCACAGGGGAAGGCCTGCGACAGTCCCCACTGATTTTAAGCTGGCCATCCGGAGACGGACGGCACATGTACATACACCATCGTTTGCTAAGTAAGGTTTAGTTATTTGTAAATTTAGTATGTATGTATAAGGTTTTTCTGAGGTATGGTGGCATTTTGGAACAGTACAGAGTGGCAAGTTAAGTGAGCTAGGGTCACGGGACCCACTCACCCCACACCCAAGCCGAGGAGCCCAAGGAGCCCGGCTCGAACATTCTCTTTTATCTCTCCAACTGATATTAATCCAATGATGCTACTAAGAGGCATCATCCTCACGGCCCTGGTGGGCCTCAACATCACGTGGCGAGGGGAGACGGAGGATCACCACATCTTCAGATGTACCGGGGAAATGGCGCCCCTGGCTCACGATGGGCAGGGCCTGTGCAAGGCAGAGGAAGTCGCTGGATATAACCACGAGGGCAACTGGCCGGGTTGGCTGGGATCGAACACCACTAAATACTCTAATGACATTGGTTTCAATTATGGAGAAGTTTCACTATCGTGTCCGCGGGTCACGATCAAGGCCACGTGGATCAGTGTTACTGTGGGAAAACGAATTTCTTTAACATGCAGGGGGAACGTCCCCCTAAATAAGTGGTGGTGGCTCAGGAAATTGACCAAGGACATGGGGAACCCCAGAGGACAGTGGGAAAGGTTAGGGAACAGCACTCACCGGACCATCACAGGGACCCAGGGAGGGCTGACAGTGTGCTGGGAGAAATGGTGGGAACCCGATCAAGGGATTTATGTATGTATGTGGGGTTCAGGAAAAGTCTGCCCCGCAGGTGTTTCCATCATTTTCCACAGCCAGTGGCAAGATAACGGGAGGGGGATGGACTGGGAATCGCGCTTGGATGCATGCGCGGTCCCCTACTCCCCAATCGCAGTTAATGCCACTGAGTTAGTGACCCACCCCCGACAGCCCCTGCCCACGACCCAGACACCACGGACGGTAACAGAGGGGTGCCCCACCACCACCAAGGGACCGGGGAACGGTTTAGTTTTAGTTCCGACTGATCAAATGGCTTACCAGGGGGTCCATTACGTGGTGGCCTCGGTCATCCTCAACCTGACCGAGGTGCACCTGCCGGAATGGTGCCCCATAGAAACAGGAAGGCTATATCAGGCCCTGCTAAAAGAGACCCTGCAGAAGTTCTTTGAATTTGACTTCGCAAGGGTCAACAGAACCAAGCTGTATACCGAAAGCCACAAGCAATGGGAACAAGCAGGGAGACAAAACAGGGGCACCGTGAATGACTGGTTCACAGGGTTTAACACTGGGTCGTCCATCATAAATAGTATGGTCGACATCGAATTGCAACGGCAGGTTAACGGGTTAAAGACCCAGTTGAGGGGGATCCTCACAGACGAAAATCGGGTGGTGGGTTCGGAGCTCCATGAGGATCAGGCTATGACTCTCCGCTTAAAAGAGATCATAGCAGAGCTGGAGAAGCGGGCTCAGACGGTCAACGCTCTCATTAGTGAGGACAGGAACGCCTCAGATCATGCTGCACAGAATGAGGTGTGCGTGCTGTATGGGGCATGGTTGCTGGGCGAGGGCCGCAGCAATCTGGAGGATTTGAAACAGGGTTTGGTCCCCTCCTGGATCAGTAACAAACACCTCGCAGCCCTTCACTCTTTTGAGAACGTGTTGAGTCCATGCCAGCTCCGGCTTGCTTCTGAGGCCTATCCAGTCCCGGTGGACTGTGGCCGCTCCAACCATACCATCATGGAGGTCGTCGTGCGGATCCCCATAATGAGCAGGGCAGCCCGACCTGCGCCGGTGTATAGGGTGGTGAACATTGGAGTCATTCGGGGGGGAGCTCATGTCCGTTTTGCAGAGGTCCCACCCTACGTCATTAAGTGGGAGCATGCTATGACGTGGACTGACTTCTCGGGGTGCCGTAGCCGGGGAGCACACATAATCCTGTGCCCCCAGCTCTTGAATGCCTATTCAATACCACAATGCGGGTTCAGGTCTGCTGATGCTAAGCCTATCAATTGCACTATGGAAGCCATGGCACAGGGCCATGTTCCCCCATAGGTGGCATACATAGGAGGTGGGACATATTGTGTCACCACCGCAGCGTCTCACTACCGGCACGGACAGCACGGCTGGTGCGCGGTCAGTGACAGCAGCTTCTGTTTTAAACCCGAGGCAATAGTTCAAGTGGCACAGCTGCAGATTATCCCGATCCCCAAACCATCCACTGTTCACCTCACCGTTGAGGAGAATTTCACTGATCTCCAAAAGTATGTAGCACATTTTGGTTTTACGATTCCCCCTCTCGCAGAACACCTAGCCACGCTGCTCAAAGTGGTCGCCACCTCGCAGAAACACTTTTTCACTTTGGAACAAAAGACCGTTAATATAGGGGCAGAAATTCAGGATATAGTGGTTCCACCGTGGTGGGACCTTTTTGATAATATAGAGGTCCCATCATGGATCCGACTGGCTTCCCACATTTTGGTGGTGTGCCAACTGGGGATAGTTTTGTACCTGGTCTGTGTACAGTGCAGAAGGAAGGGACACAGCAGGGAATTCCCTAGTCAGCCGAATTGGCGGGGCCACTATGTCAGTATAAACGGGGAGTCGCCCGTGTAATTACTGTTGTTTTAATATTTTGGATTGTTCTGTACCTTGTTTGATTTCGCATTATATTGTATTATGATTATTCTGTTATGACTCTAGCTGAGTCTGTATATTGTTTAAAGGTTTGTCTCCAATAGGAAATGTTTTCTCAAACTTCGTTGTTCGGAATGAGGAAAGTGCAGGCGAGGTACACTCCTTAGCAAGGTAAATTATGGGGAAGGTCAGTTGGGGAGGGAACGGATTTGTGCTCACCCAAAGACATTTTATGATACAAAGACGATTGAAGATGCTCATTGTATCACAGGGTGGACTGTAGGATTCGCAAAAATCCCTGAAATACAGTATACGGGTAGGGCCCCTGAAGTGGCCACATTGTGAGAACATAGAATGGAGTTGGCAGTTCTCATGGCCCAGTTCAAAAGGGCACACACACAGTACCTAACAGCAGTCTGAGTCATAATCGATTAGAAGAATCCAGAACCTTACTGTTTTTGATATTGTAATGTGGTTACAGCAGTAAACAAACTATTATCAGCTGGAGGTGCGCTAATCGCTGGCAGAGCGGTAACCAATCTCAGAAACCGCTGAGCACACACATTCGGAGGGACACTAAACAGATTCGTATTACGGCAAAGCGCTAACCGATCTCAGAAACTGCTGAGCACACACAAATGAAGGGACACTAATTGGATTCCCATTAGTTTGATTTGCGAGCAGTTAAAATTAATGTGCTTGCTTTTGTTAAAGCAACCTTAACAAAGGAAAACGGTTGATTTGGCGCCAAGATTAAGGCCAGAAAAGAATATAACCGTTCAGGTAAATCGTCAGCAAGTCAGTCTAAGATTCGGCCAGAGTAAGGAAGACTCCTCCGGAGATGGTTCACACCATGAAGTCCAAGTCCAGTTACCATCAGGAGTTCGAGGACCGTGCGGAACAGAAAATGGCTCGAGGATTTCGGAGGGCTTCCAAAGTTTGTACAGGAGAGCGAGTCCAGGAGCCGGTCCCATAAGGAAGGTCAGAGGTCCCGGACGACATCAAGTAACAGGGTCCAGGAGCCGGTCCCATAAGGAAGATCAGAAATTCCAGACGTAACAAGAAGTACCAAGGTCCAGAAGGGTTTTGAAATTCTGGTGAGCATAAAGGCCCAACTCTACCTAACTGACATAATTGAGGTATATTCAGTAACGGGAGGGTTTGTAACATTAAGGGTATTTGTAAGTCAGGAGTGTGATTTATCCCTCGATGTGTCCGTGTGCTTCCCTCACCCCCGCTTTTAGCTTATCGCTATTTTAGAACTGTTTATATGCTTTAAAGTTATTTTTTCTCAGTGTATAATTTAGTCCTCTGTGAGAAACGTTATTTTTCGTCTGCATTTATTCTTGCCATTTTCTCTGTGTACATTCTCTTTCAAAAATAAAGATCGTTTTGATTTAAAACTCAATATGTCTCATCTGACCATTTGTCTTCTGAGTCACGAGTTGGGCCAACACACAAAGGTTGTCTGGCAATAAGCCCAGTGTCTAGAACCGTGAGGGGGTAGTGCTTCGAAACCGCTCACGAGTAGTGCGAAAATCAAACCCGATTTAGCACACCATAAGCTCGTTAAAACGACCCCTTACACATCTAGTCCACGAGACCCACTCCTTCTCCCTTGACCCTATTCCTAACAAACTGCTGAACACCCAACTTCCCTACCTGCCCCCGTGTTATCCAGTATTATTAATTTTCTCTCTCCTCAGTACTGCCCACCTCCCCTTCAATTATGTCGTCATCACCGCTTTTTTCATTTTGACCCCTCTGTCCTTGCAAACTACTGCCTCATCTCAAACACCCTTTCTTCTCCAAAAAAGTTGAACATGCTGTCGCCACCCAACTCCATGCTCATCTTTCCCACAACTTCATGTGTGAATCCCTCCAATCAGGTTTTCATCCCGAAACGGCAGAGATCAAAGTCACAACTGATATCCATTGTGATTGCGACTGTGGTAAACTATCCCTCCACATTCGTTCTGCAGCTCTTGACATGGTTAACGACACAATCCTCCACAAAGTCTCTCCACCGTCGTCCAGCTGGGTGGGACTGCAATCACTTGGTTCCATTCTTATCTATCCAATTATAGCCAGGAATATCCTGCAATATCTTCTCTTCCTGCTACCACGCCCTTTCGTTTGGAGTCCCTCAAGGACCTATCTCTGATTTGTCAGACTGCTTGTCCGACATTCAGTAGTAGCTGAGCAGAAACTTCCTCCAATGAAATACCGGGAAGACCAAAGCCATTGTCTCCGGTCCTCACCACGCAATCCGTTGCCGAGCAACCAACTCATCCCTCTGCCTGGCAAAATTCTGAGGCTGACCAGACTATTCCAAACTTTGTGCCATATTTGACTCCGAGCTTAAATTCCGGCCACATGTCTGTTCCACCACCAACACAGATACCTCCATCTCCATAACATCGCCCGACTCCTCCCCATGCCTCTGCGTCTCTGCTGCTGAAACCCTCATCCATGTCTTTGTTACCTGAACATTTGACTATTACAATGTACTGCAGGCGGGCCTGTATTCTTCCACCCTAAATAAACTTGAGCTCATCATAAACTCTGCAGCCTATATCAAAAACCGCAATAAATCCCATCCACTGGGTTATTCAGTCCTAACCCAATACACACACGTCCCAACCACTGGTTCATTCAGTCCTGACCCAACACACACACGTCCCATCCAGTGGTTCACTCAGTCCTGAGTCAACACCCACACGTCCCATTCACTGGTTCATTCAGTCCTGACCCAACACCCACACGTCCCATCCACTGGTCCATTCAGTCCTGACACAGCATCAACATGTCCGCCCACTGATTCATTCAGTCCCTGACCCAACACCCACACGTCCTATCCACTGGTTCATTCAGTCCTGACCCAACACCCACACGTCCCATACACTAGTTCATTCAGACCTGACCCTACACTCACATGCCCCATCCACGGGTTCATTCAGTCCTGAACCAGCACCCACACGTCCCATCCACTGGTTCATTCAGTCCTGACCCAACACCTAAGCGTTCCATCCACTGTTTCATTCAGTCCTGACCCAACACCCACACGTCCCATCCACTGGTTCATTCAGTCCAGACCCAACACCCACGCATCCCATCACTGGTTATTTCAGTCATGACCCTACACCCACACCTCCCATCCACTGGTTCATTCAATCCTGACCCAACACCCACACTTCCCATCACTGGTTATTTCAGTCCTGAACCACCACTCACAATTTCAATCCACTGGTTATTTCTGTCCTGACCCAGCACCCACACGTCCCATCCATTGGTTCATTCAGTCCTGACCCAATAGCCTCACGTCCCATCCACTGGTTCATTCAGTCCCGACCCAACAACCACACGTCCCATCCACCAGTTCCTTCAGGCCTGACCCAACACCCACACGTCCCATCCGCTTGTTCATTCAGTCCCGACCCAACAACCACACGTCCCATCCACCAGTTCCTTCAGTCCTGACCCAACACCCACACCTCCCATCCACTGGTTCCTTCAGTCCTGACCCAACACCCACACGTCCCATCCACCGGTTCCTTCAGTCCTGACCCAACACCCACACATCCCATCCACTTGTTCATTCAGTCCTGACCCAACACCCACACGTCCCATCCACTGGTTCCTTCGGTCCTGATCCAACACCTACACGTCCCATCCACTTGTACATTCAATCATCACCCAACACCCACATGTCCCATCCACTGGTACATTCAATCCTCACCCAACACTCACACGTTCCATCAACTGATTCATTCATTCCTGACCCAACAACCACACATCCCATCCACTGGATCATTCAGTCCTGACCCAACACCCACACGTCCCATCCACTGGTTCATTCAGTCCTGACCCAACACCCACACGTCCCATCCACTGGTTCATTCAGTCCTGACCCAACACCCACACCTCCCATCCACTTGATCATTCAGTCTTGTCCCAACAGCCACATGTCCCATCACTGATTCATTAAGTCCTGACCCAACACCCACATGCCGCATCCCCTGCTACATTCAATCCTGACCGAAAACCCACACGTCCCATCCACTGGTTCATTCCACCACCTCTTTTCCAAACTGGCAATGGGAAGCTGCTCCCACTCTGCTGCTGACTCCATCCTCTAATATCATGCTCGCATAAAGATATTTATGTTTTCCAATTCAATATTCAATTATCCAACCCCTATCCTGCCTTCTCTAATAAATATACTGCCTATTACTGCTTTACAGTTAAAGGGCTTTGCTGTATTGCAACAGTGCCACACTTCAAAACGAATGCATTAGTTGTGATTAGCGAGAGCCAACATGAATTTGTAAATGGTAGGTGAGGTCTGACAAATCTAATTGATCTTTTTGAGGAAGTAACAGGGGAATGTCTATGATGTAGTTTATATGGACTTTAAAAGGCATTCAATAAGGTTTCACAGAAGAGATTTTTGGCTATAATTAAATCTCATGGAGCTGAAGTAAAATTATTGACCAGAATAGTGGATTGGTTAGGTGGTAGCAAACAGAGTGTAGGGATAATGGGTATGCACTCGAATTGAAAGGAATTGACCAGTGGTGTCCCACAAGCTTCTGTGTTGGGGCCTCAACTATTCATTCTATTTATTAATGACTTAGAATACACAATAGTTAGCCATATATCCAAGATTGCCGATGAGAGAACGATTGGTTGTACAGTAAGTAGTGTAGACAGGAGCACAGCATTACAAAGAGACGTTGATAGATTACGTGATGGACAAAACTGTGTCACATGGATTGCAAAGCAGCTAGGTGTATTGGACTAAATACTATAGATAGCAATATTATTTAACTGGTGAAACGTTAGAAACAGTGGGGATCCAAAGGAATTTATGGGTCCATGTACACAGATCTCTAAAATGTTCTAGTTAGGTACACAAAGTAATAGAAAGGGCAAATGTCATATTATCCTTTATAACACGAGGTCTAGAATATAGAGGGGAGGACGTTTTGCTGCAGCTATACAAAGCCCTGGTTAGACCACATCTGGAGCACTGTGCACGGTTCTGGGCACCGCACCTAGAAAGGATATATTGACCTTAAACGAGTACAGTGCAGATTCAGCAGAATGTAACCAGGGCACCAAGGGTTAGATTATTAGGAGAGATTACACAAACTATGCTTGTATTCGTAGGTTACAGGTGATTTGCTTAAGGATTTTAGGATGTTGAAAGGAATTGAAAGGGTAGTTATAGAGAAGAAAGCAGCTGGTGGGGGAGTCCAGGGATTAAAATCAGAGGCAGAGCATTCAGGATAAAATTTGATAAACACTTCTTCATGCAAAGAGTGTTATAAGTGTGGAACTCCCACAAAATGGGAGCTCAATTACTCCTTTTACATCTGAAATCGATAGATGTTTGCTAGCCAAGGGTATAAAAGGGTGTGGAGGCAAGGTGGTTGGATGAAGTTAACATACAGATCAGACATGATTTCATTGAATGGCGAACAGGCTGGCGGGGCTGAATGGTGCACTTCTTTTCTTATGTTCCTAAGTGCTTTGGGACGTCCTGTGGTCATGGGAGATACTATATAAATGCAAATTCTTCAAGATTATGAAAGGGTTTGATAGGGTACACGTGGACAAGATGTTTCCCCTTGAGGATGAGACCAGCACTGGGCGGCATAAATATAACGTAGTCTCTAATAAAGCCAATAGAGAATTCGGGAGGAGATTATTTACACAGCAAGTGGTTAGAATGTGGAGCACGCTCCCACAGGGGGTAGTTCAGGCCTGTAGTAGTTCAGGGGAAGCTAGATAAGCACATGTGGGAGAAAGGAATAGAAGAATATGCCGATGGGATTCGATGAAGTAAAGTGGGAGGAGGCACGTGTGGAGCAGAAACAACAGCTTGTGCCTGCTGGGCCGATTGGACCGTTTCTGTTTATTAAATCCTTTGTAATACAGGGTAAATACTTCAATAAAAACAAAAAATGCTGGAAATACTCAGCAAGTCAGGCAGCATCTGTACAGAGAGAAAGAGAGTTAACGTTTCAGGTCGATGACCCTTCGTCAGAACTGGAAAACGTTGGACATGTAACAGGCTTTTAAGCAGGTTTAGGGGCAGGGAGAGGGGGGAGGGAGGAATAAACAAAAGGGAAGGTCTGTGATAGGATGGAAGGCAGGAGAGATTAAGAGACAAAGGGGATGATGGTGCAACGCAAAAGGAGATGTTAATGGGACAAGTTAAGAAACACAAGGCGACTCTAGCTGAAGTGTAAATGCCAATGGCAGGATGAACAACAGCTGCCGTGTGAGAGAGAGAAAAAAATGATAGGGGCAGAGGTTACGGTCTGAAAAATATTTTCTTGCTTTCTGGAAACGGCTTATGAAATTGTACCCAGGTTAATCGTTCAAAAACGGAACCATTCTTCTGCTGAGCCCAGACGAAATATAGTTATCAAGGTCCACACATGCGCAGTTTCCAGCAGGGTCACATGAGAATGATCCGGACTAGAATCCCTGGGTTATTGTCGCTCGTAACACAAGGTCATTGAGGCCATTGTAGATTCCAATTGCCAGCCCCATCCAGGCGGGGAATTGGAGCTGGTTTCCTGCTACGCCAGGGCGGTGTTTTACTATAAACCCTTTCTCCAGCAGAAAGTACTGTTACTGGTAAAGTCATTAGAGTCCGTCTCTGGATTCAGTAATAACGCTGCACATTTCACCCTGAATTCGATCATTGCTGCTGTTGCTCTCAGTCTGAACAATAAGTTCCCTGTTTTTCTCTTCCTTACAGTGAACTTAGTGACGATTGTGATCCTGTCTCGGGGAAGCTGCGGTCTCTCCAAATGTGTCACCCGTTACCTGGAGTCCATGGCAGTGGCGGATCTACTGGTCGTCATCACTGATCTCATATTCAGGCAGATTCCTATTCTTTATCAGGATCACTTTCAGTTCAGGTGGAAGAATAAAGTGTGTAATATCCACGCCATCCTGCTTTACGCAGCCACAGACTGTTCTGTCTGGTTCACAGTCACTTTCACCTTTGATCGATTTGTGGCCATTTGTTGCCAGAAATAAAATATTGCACCGAGAAAACGGCGGCTGTGGTTCTAGGAACAGTGAGTGTGCTGTTCTGTGTAAAGAACACTTTCTGGTACTTTATGTATGGAGATAAATATAAGTTTTCCAATATTCCCTGGTTTTGTATTTTAAGATGGGAGGTTGCCGAATCTCCAATATGGGGTGTAATTGAATTCCTTCATTATATTTTAACTCCATTGGTTCCATTTGTTTTGATTCTGCTGCTCAATGCTTTAACCGTCAGACACGTTTTATTGTCGAGCAGAGTCCGCAGGAGACTCCGGGCCCACAGCAGTGGGGAGAGTGCCAGTGACCCAGAGATGGAGAAGCGAAGGAAATCCATCATTTTACTGTTTGTTATATCGGGGAATTTTATCCTGTTATGGTCCGTATTTCTGTTTTATTCTGTGTGTAGCCGATTGAATCAGTTGAGATATATTTATGTAAAGCTACCTCAATATTTATTGGAACTGGGATTTATGCTTCAGCTCCTGATTCGCTGCACCAACACTTGTATTTATGCCATGACCCAGACTAAATTCAGAGAGGGGTTGAAGAATGTGGTGCAATATCCCTTTACTGTAATTGTTAAGTTCATTAAATAATGAGAAGACTTTGCACCATCACAACGTGTTGCTCTGGTGTTCTGCCCAATCCCCTCATCTCTGTGAGACACACACATTGAGGCCGGTTTTTATCTTTCACCGTCCGGATTCAGCGACTAACAGGAATGCGAGAGGTGCGGAGTCCGCAGAAATCAGTCCCGCTGGATTCCTGCTGGTTTTTTATCCCCGCCAAGTCCTCTGGTGCGGTCTGGGGCGGGTATATCAAGCTCCCGCCCGCCATGCTCGAGTTTCATGTCTTTACCAAAGGGGGCGGCGCACGGAAGGTCGCTCTGTCAGTTTACAGTCCACGGACGGATGGGCCGCTCCGTCCCCAGCACCCCCAGGGAAACCTCAGTGGACATAACCTGGGGCCAACCGTTGGGATTAAAAGTTCTTCTGTAGCGGGAGATTTCCCAGTGAAATTCACTAAACAAAATGTCCCTTTGAAGTCTGCATTTGGGGAGGAGTAACCAAGACGTCTGCCCAGCTCACCCTGGGCAAATGCAGCACGTGGTTTGTGGCGCAGAGAGTCAAATTCTTATAGTCATTGAACATCTCTAAATGTTATACTGCCTGAGCAATGTGATGATGTCCAGGTTAAAGTGATCCCCGGACACACTCCACAAACATTGAATCCAGCTCCTCTTCACTGTCTAGGAAAGCTGCGAATAAACGCAGTCCATAATAAGCAGTTTTGAGAGAGGTTGGTCACGAGGTTGGTTGCTAGGTACTGCAGTATCTGTGATGTCATAAAGCGGCGAAACTTTCATGATGCTGTTTCTGTGTATTGTGACATTACAGACCTGCCCTGCAGACCACGCCCTCGTCTGTGGTTGACCGAGAATCAGCCTTTCAAGCAATCATTCTCCTGCACACATCACCTTACATAGAGTTACAGAGATTCTGCAGCAGTGAAACAGACCATTCGGCGCTCTGCGGCTGCAGGTTGGTCTAAGGCCGTTTTGCCGAGGTTTCCCTGGGGTTGCTGGGACTCAGCGGATCATCCGCCCTGGACTGTAAACTGAAAGGGCGACCTTCTCCGCCATGCCATCTTATGGCCCAACAGGGCATGCCAGCGTTCACTCGATCAGAATATGCTACTCTTCTATTTCTCCCCATGCTCTTATCTAGCTCTATCTTAAATGCATCTGGGCTATTCGCCTCACCTAGACAAATATAGACCAGTCAGGTTAACATTGGTGGTGGTAAAGATAATGGAATCCCTACTAAAGGAGAAATTTAAAAAAAATCAGAAACCAAAAATATAATAACGTATAGTCAGCATGTATTTCAAAAGAAAAAATTGATTGGTCAACCTCATTGGTATTTTTAAGGAGGTAACAGAGGGAGTAGAAAAGGGTAATGTAATAGATGTAATTTATCTAGATTTACAAAAATCCTTCGATAAGGTGCCTCATAATAGATTAATGAATAAGATCTGAGAATGGGAATTTAGGGGACCAGAAGCAGAATGGATAGCTAGCTGACTTCAAGAATGAAACAGAGCTTAGGGGTAAAGGGTAGCTATTCAATGTTGCAGAAGGTGGAAAGTGGGGTCCCAAAAGGATCAGTGCTAGGATTGCCAACAATATATATAAACGATTTAGATTTTGAAATGAAAAGCACAATTTCTAAATTTGCGGATGACACCAAACTGGATGGGGAGGGGGGTGGGGGGAAGGGGCTGGAGATCATCAATACTGTGGAGGACTGCAACAAAGTACAAGAAGACATTCATAAGCTTTCAGAATGGGCATATCATCAACAAATGAATTTCAACACAAATCAGTGTGAGTTATTAAATTTTGTAAAGGAAAATAAGAAGGTCACATATTACATGGAAAATACGTTTCTAGATGGGGTAGAGGAACAAAGGATCTCGGTGTATAATTACACAAATCACTAAAAGTTGCGAAGTCTAAATCGTTAATAAGGCCATAAAAAGCAAAACAAGCATTGGTTTTATTTCTAGCGAGATGGAATTGAAAAGTAGAGGTTATGCTAAAGACATATTGAAACTCGGTTAGATCACACTTGAGTACTCCTCCTTATATTGGCCCAAAATTTGCGATCTTGGACTCCGACCTATAAAAAATCTACACATTTACCTGGTGACCCGGGAGATATGGAGGCTTGCAATCCTGGGCTTCTCCACGTGCGCACGGGCAGAGGCCCACATATCCCAGGGGTGCATGTGGTTTGCAAGCACCCCTGGGATCACGTGGGCCGGCCCAACCAATGAAAGAAGGGAATCCCCATTCATACTTATTGGATTTCCTAACGTACGGAATTTCCATAGTATAAATGGGGATCACTTAATAAATAAATGAAAACATTAAAGAAATATTTTTAAAATTACATATTTAAAATTAATTAAAATGCCATTTAATTAAATATTTTTAACATTTTTTTTGTTTTAACGGGGCTAAAAATAAACTTACCTGATTGGACGTAGTTTTTAATGTATGAATCATAGAATCATAGAATCATAGAAAGTTACAGCATGGAAGGAGGTCATTTCGGCCCATGGTGTCTGCGCCAGGTAACAAAGAGCTATCCAACCTAATCCCACTTCCCAGCTCTTAGTCCGTAGCATGGCAAGTTAGAGCATACCAAGTGCACATCCAAGTACTTTTTAAATGTGGTTAGGGTTCCTGCCTCTACCACCCTTTCAGGCAGTGGGTACCAGGCAACCACAACCCTGTGGGTGAAGAAATTTCCTCTCAAATCCCCTCTAAACCTTCCAATAATACTTTAAATCTGTGCCCCCTTGTTTTTGACCCATCTGCGAAGGGAAATAGGTCCTTTCTATCCACTTTATCTATGCCCCTCATAATTTTATGCACCTCAATAAGGTCTCCCCTCATCCTCCTCTGTTCCAAGGAAAACAGACACAGCCTATCCAGTCTTTCCTCATTGCTCAGATTCTCTACTCCTGGCAACATCCTTGTAAATCTCCTCTGTACCCTCTCTAATGCAATCACATCTTTTCTGTAATGTGTTGACCAGAATTGCACGCAGTACTCTAGCTGAGGCCTAACTAGTGTTTTATACAGTTGAAGCATAACCCCCTGCTCTTGTTTTCTATGCCACAGCTAATAAATGCAAGCATTCCGTATGCCTTCATAATGACGTTATCTACCTGGCCTGCTACCTTCAGGGATCTGTGAACATGCACTCCAAGGTCCCTTTGTTCCTCTACACTACTCAGTGTCCTACCATTTAATGTGTATTCCCTTTCCTTGTTAGCCCTCCCCAAATGCATTAACTCACACTTCTCCAGATTGAATTCCATTTCCCACTGTTCTGCCCACCTGAACAATTTATTGATATCTTCCTGCAGTCTACAGCTTCCTTCTTCAGTATCAACCAAACAGCCGATTTTAGTATCGTCTGCAAACTTCATAATCATACCCCCTATATTCATGTCTAGATCATTGATATATGCCACAAAAAGCAAGGGACCCAGTACTGAGCCCTGTGGAACCCCACTGGAAACAGCCTTCCAGTCACAAAAACACCCCTCAACCATTACCCTCTGGTTCCTGTCGTTCTGTCGGATTACAGTGCACGGGCGGGCCGCTCAGTCCCCAGCGACCCCCGGGGAAACCTCAGGGGAACTTTCCAGGGACCAACCTGCAGCCGGGGAGGGAGGCTTTAAAAGACTCAAATGTCAGCACAGCGAGAGCGGGCCAGCGACTGAGAGAAGCGGGGAAAGAGGGAGGTGGAAGTTTGAAGTGGTTCCACGTAAACTGGACTGGGATCATTGTCCTGGTGAATCAAATAACTAGGACTGTAAAAAGAGCTTTAAACTAAAAAGGGGATGAGGGTTCATGTGAGGGGAAATGTATGAATCACAAGATATATTCAAAGCCATAAAGTAGTCTTACGATTTGGTTAAAGATAGACAGAAGCAGATGGGAAGCGACAGAAAGGCTAACTGTAATAGTGCAAATCAGGGGAAATGGTAAAAAGTTAAAATTAAAGGCTCTTTATCTGAGTGCATGAAGTATTCGCATAAAGATACCTCCTGCTACCTCTGCCTGGACCATTCACTCAAATCCAACCCCGACATTGTCATTAAACCCGCTGACAAGGGTGGTGCTGTTGTTGTTTTGTGAACCGACCACTACCAAGTGGAAGCTGAACGCCAACTCTCTGACACCTCCTCGTACCTCCACCTGGACCATGACCCCACTACCGAACATCAAACCACCGTTT
The DNA here is from genome assembly GCF_052327205.1 of Somniosus microcephalus. Classification (NCBI taxonomy): domain Eukaryota; kingdom Metazoa; phylum Chordata; class Chondrichthyes; order Squaliformes; family Somniosidae; genus Somniosus; species Somniosus microcephalus. The sequence goes on along the minus strand of NC_140990.1, from coordinate 107,501,301 downwards.
CCGAGACTGTCACTGACCTCATCTCCTCTGGAGAACTTCCCCCCACGGCCACCAACCTCATAGTCCCGCACAGCCCGCTTCTACCTCCTTCCCAAGATCCAAAAACAGGACTGCCCTGGTAGACCCATCGTTTCAGTCTGTTCTTGCCCCACGGAACATTTCTCTTCCTATCTCGACTCTATCTTTATCTCCCCTTGTCCAGTCTCTTCACACTTACATTTGCGACTCTTGCGATGTCCTCCACCACTTTAACAGGTTGCAGTTTCCTGGCCCCACCCGTCTCCTTTTCACTATGGATGTCCAATCCCTCCACACCTCCATCCCCCACCAGGATGGCCTGAGGGCGCTCCGCTTCTTCCTAGAACAGAGGCCCAACCAGTCCCCATCCACCACCACCCTCCTCCACCTGGCTGAACTTGTTCTCACATTGAACAACTTCTCCTCTGACTCCACTCACTTCCTCCAAATTAAAGGTGTTGCTATGGGAACCCGCATGGGTACTAGCTATGCCTGACTTTTCGTGGGATATGTGGAACACTCTTTGTTCCAGTCCTACTCAGGTCCCCTCCCTCACCTCTTTTTCTGGTACATTGATGACTGCATCGGTGCCGTTTCCTGCTCTCAACCTGAACTGGAAAATTTTATTCACTTTGCTTCCAATTTCCACCCTTCCCTCACCTTCACATGGTCCATCTCCTGCTCTTCCCATCCCTTCCTCGACTTCTCTGTCTGCATGTCTGGGATAGGCTTTTGACAAACATTCACTACAAGCCCACTGACTCCCACAGCTACCTGGACTACACTTCCTCCCACCCCGCTTTCTGTAAGGACTCTATTCCATTCTCCCAGTTTCTCCATCTCCGCCGCATCTGTTCTGACGATGCCACCTTCCACACCAGTGCTTCCGACATGTCTTCCTTTTTCCTCAACCGGGGATTCCCCTCTACCATGGTTGACACGGCCCTTGACCATGTCCATTCAATTTCCCATACTTCTGCTCTCCCCCTTCCCCTCCCTCCCGGAACTATGATACTTGTCCTCACCTTACACCCCACTAGCCACCACATTCAACGGTCATCCTCTGCCATTTCTGCCACCTCCAGCGTGATCCCACCACCAAACACATCTTCCCCTCACCTCCACTTTCAGCATTCCAAAGCAGCCACTCCCTCGAGGACACCCTGGCCACTCCTCTATCACCGCCAACACCCCTTCCCCTTCGCCCAGCACCTTCCCGTGCAAGCGCAGGAGATGCAACACATGCCCCTATACCTCCCCCCTTCCCACTGTCCAGGGCCCCAAACACACCTTCCAGGTGAAACAGCGATTTACTTGCACTTCATGCAATTTAGTATACTGTATTCGCTGCTCACAATGCGGTCTCCTCTACATTGGGTAGACCAAATGCTGATTGGATGATCACTTTGCAGAACACCTCCATTGAGTCCATAAGGGTGACCCCGAGCTTCTGGTCGCCTGTCACTTTAATTCTCCACTCCATTCCCACTCAGACCTCACCGTCCTCGGCCTCTTACACTTTTCCAATGAAGCTCAACGTAAGTTCGAGGAACAGCACATCATCTTTCGATTAGGCACTTTACAGCCTTCTGGACTCAACATAGAGTTCAACAATTTCAGAAAATAACCTCTGCCCCTATCATTCTTTTCCCATTTAGTTAATTTATTTTTATTTACTTTTTTTATTTTGTTCTCTCTCCCACAGGGCAGCTTTCTTTCATACTGCTCGTGCCATTTACATTTCTCCAGAACCATCATTTGTTTCTTAACTTGTCCCATTACCATCTCCTTTTTCCTTGCACCATCTCTTAATATCTCTTAATGTCTCTTAATTTCTCCTGCCTTCCATCCTATTACAGACCTTCCCTTTTGTTCTTTCCTCCCCTCCCTCATTTCCCTGCCCCTACACTTGCTTAAAATCTGTTACATCTCTGGCTTTTTCCTGTTCTGACGATGGGTCATTGAGCAGAAACGTCAACTCTGTTTCTCTCTCCACAGATGCTGCCAGACATGCTGTATATTTCCAGCATTGTCTGTTTTTATTTCAGATTTCCGGCATCCGCAGTATTTTGCTTTTGTAAGATAGAGGCAGTCATGGCACAAATAGAGATAAATGCGTTTGATCTAATAGCAATTACATAGATGTGATTGCAAGGTGACCAATGAGGGATCTAAATATTCCAGCGTATTGAACATTGCGTATAAATAAGCAGAATGGAAAAGGAGGGTGTTTAGCCCTGATAATAATGGATGACATAAGGACTGTCGCGAGGAAGGCTCTTGGCTCAGAAGATCCGGAATTTGAATCAGTATGGGTGATGATCAAAAATAACAATGGGCTGAAAACACTGGTAGAAGTAGTTTATATGCCCCCAAGGATGAGTTAATGGAATCCATTCGAGGCTGTTTCCTAGAAAAATACATCGTCGAACCTAACAGGGAAGAAGTTATTTCAAATCTTTTCTTGTGTCATGAGAGAGGGGTAATCAGTATTCTCATAGTAAGGGATCCTCTGGGGAAGAGCGATCACAATATTATAGGATTTCAAATTCAGTTTCACAGTGACGAACTTAAGTCCGAAACTAGAACGTTAAACTTAAATAAAACCAGTTACATAGGTTTGAGGGGGGTGTTGGCTAAGGTAGACTGGACAATTAAATAAAGCCAATTACATCGATATGAGAGGTGTGTTGGCTAAAGTAGATTGGACAATTAAATAAAACCAGTTACATAGGTATGAGGGGTGTGTTGGCTGAAGTAGAGTGGACAATTAGATTAAAATTTATGAAGGTGGATGATCAATGGCTAACATTTAAAGAAATATTTCATAATTCTCAACGAATACACATTCCATTGAGAAATAAAAACCCCACGGGAGAAATGATCCCTCTGTGGCTAACTAAAGATGTTAAGGATAGTCGTGGGTTAAAGGAAGAGGCTGATAATATTGCTAAGAAGAATAGTAGGCCTGAGGCTTGGGAGAGTTTTATAAACCATCAAATGATGACTAAAAATTGATAAAGAGGGAGAAAATCGAACATGAGAGCAAACTAACAAATCATATAAAAACAGATTGAAAGAGCTTCACCATGGTGTGCGCACCAGAGAGTCACCATTTAATAATAAATTAACGTCTCCATATTTGAAAACTGTCTGAACAATGTTGTGATGTCCAAGGTAAAGTGACCCCCGCACACAATGAACCCTGGTCTTCTTCACTGTCTGGAAAAGTTCTGAGCAAAATATAGCCCATAATAAGCATTGTTCAGGGAGGTTGGTCACGAGGTTGGTTGCTAGGTACTGCAGCATCAGTGATGTCATAAAGCGGTGACACTCCCATTACGCTCTGCCTGAGTATTGTGACATCATAGACCTTCCCTGCAGGCCATGACCTGGTCTGTGGTTGACAGTGATTCAAACAGCCCTCCTCCTGTACACATCACCTCTAGTATGAATGATTCCTGAAGGAAGCTGTGTGGGGCTCTGAATACTCAATCTTTCCAATGAAGACCTTGGTCTCCATATAGGGAGGGACTTTAAAGTGGTGCAGAGACAGATACATCTCACAGGAGGAACCCCCTCTTGTCTCCTTGCACTTCCCTTTCCCTGCCCTCCGGGGAAGGCAGTTACTGGCCCTCCAACAGGGTGAAAGCGCCTCAGAACGGCTGCTCACAGACACTTGGTCTCACTCCCAGCCACACCACTCTGTTCACAGACAAGTACACTCTGAGGGTCAGGGTGTGGGGATTACTGGGCTGATGTTAACAGTTCCCGTGTGTGCCCCACTGTATCCCACCTGACTACATGTAGCAATCTGTGGGTTCCATACAGGCATTGGGACACCAGTCAAACACTGCCCGCAGCTGGCACCTTATGAACTGTGAGATTGTGATTAGACGGAGACACACAGGTGGTTATATTTCGGCTATTATGGGTTTAGTCCTGGATAATGCAGTCGGGATCAGGGGGCCGGACTTGTTTACAGGTATGGGGCAGCTTAATCTGAAGACTGAAATATTTATTGACTGCCTGTGTGCAATATCATGGGAGATTGGCTAGTTTATACACATATACACAGAGACTACTCTGGCGTTCCAAAAAGGGAGTCAAGGTTAAATGTATTCCACAGATGAGGCAGGTCTGGAGGCCAGGGGGAAAATGGACAAACGCACATAGGCATAAATGAGTCCCATTTAAAAGTCATGCACTCTGTCCTTATCTCTATATTTCAATGTTGCATTAATATGTCCACATTTATCATGGGAACTGCCTATGTAAAATTCCAACGTTGTGATTCAACCCTCCTGTCTCGGATCTGCGGGTGGGATTCTGGGGATGCAGGGCTGCCAGAGAAGCTGAAGCAGATTGAGAGATCAAACGGTGAGGTGAGTCGAAGAGGAGCGGAATGGGAGGAGAGGAGGGGAGAGGAGGCAGGGAAAGAGGCAGAGGAGAGAGAAGGAGGAGCAGTGTGTAATATCAGATTGGTGAGAGAGGGGGAGAATAATGAACGAGGAAAGGGAAGAGCAGTATGGATATGGCTGAGGTAAGGTGAGGATAGGTGAGCAGAAGTGGCAGAGAAACAGAAAAAAGGTGGAGATTAGGGAGGGGGATGGGTGACGGCGTGGTGCTTAAGGGAAATGAGGAGAGTGGGACAACAAGGATAAGGGACGAGGAGAAATGGGAAGTGGAGAGTGGAAGAGCAGCGAGGCAGAAGGGAGGAAAGGAGGAGGAGGAAGAGGAGGAGGATTAGGGAGGGGTTAGAGGAGTGGGGATGAGATTGGAAGAGGAGAGAAGTGGAGGAAACAGGAGAAGAGGTAGCAGGCATGGTTTGTCCAGGGACACTCAAAATCTTTTATTTCATTCAGTTCACAGGAATTTGATTGAATTCTGGAGTTAGTTCAATCCAGCTGATGGTATGTTCAAACCAGCTGATGGTGAGTTCAAACCAGCTGATGGTGTGTTCAAACCAGCTGACGGTGTGTTCAATCCAGCTGATGGTGTGTTCAAACCAGCTGACGGTGTGTTCAAACCAGCTGACGCTGTGCTCAATCCCGCTGACGGTGTGTTCAAACCAGCTGACGGTGAGTTCAAACCAGCTGACGGTGTGTTTAAACCAGCTGATGCTGTGTTCAAACCAGCTGATGGTGTGTTCAAACTAGCTGATGGTGTGTTCAAATCAGCTGACGGTGTGTTCAAACCAGCTGACGGTGTGTTCAAACCAGCTGACGCTGTGTTCAAACCCGCTGACGGTGTGTTCAAACCAGCTGACGCTATGTTCAAACCAGCTGACGGTGTGTTCAAACCAGCTGACGGTGTGTTTAAACCAGCTGATGCTGTGTTCAAACCAGCTGATGATGTGTTCAAACTAGCTGATGGTGTGTTCAAACCAGCTGACGGTGTGTTCAAACCAGCTGACGGTGTGTTCAAACCAGCTGACGGTGTGTTCAAACCAGCTGATGGTGTGTTCAAACCAGCTGAGGGTGTGTTCAAACCATCTGATGGTGTGTTCAAACTAGCTGACGGTGAGTTCAAACCAGCTGAGGGTGTGTTCAAACCAGCTGACGGTGTGTTCAAACCAGCTGACGGTGTGTTCAAACCTGCTGATGGTGTGTTCAAACTAGTTGACAGTGTGTTCAAACCAGCTGATGGTGTGCAAACATTCCTGGGAGGGTTTATGCTCAGTGTAATTGAACGTATTTCTATTTTACAACGTGTTTGTAAAGTACACCTACATCTGCCCCCAATACCGAGAGTGCGGGAAGGAGCCAATGGAATGAGACCTTCACTCACTGATTTAGATCACGTTCTGTGGGGAGATTTGTGCTACAAATTCTCCTTCACCCAGGAGCTAAATTCACAACACTAATGAAGAATGGGTGCACTTTCATCAAGATGAAACAAAAGAAGTTTGTCCAATAAATGGCCAATTTAGACATTGTGCTTGGAGCTTGTATTTTATTAACCACAGATAAATTGGAAAATTTACAAGCTCAGCGTCCCAAACAGCTTAAAGAAGCTTGAAGATACAATACCAGTCCATTCGGCAGAAGCATTGCAGAATAAGGTGAAACACGGGAGAAGAAACTAAAAGCTAATAATTGATAATCAAGGGGCTATTGGGGTTGGGTGGAACTTAAAAACATAAGAACAAAAGAAATAAGAGCAAGAATAGGCCACTTGGCCCCTCGAGCCTGCTCCGCCATTCAATAAGATCATGGCTGATCTTGAGCTCAAAGCCACTTCCCAGCCCGCTCCCCATAACCCTTCAGTCCCTTATCTTGCAAAAACCTGTCTATCACCACCTTAGATGTATTTAATAAACCAGCCTCCACAGCTCTCTGGGGCAGAGAATTCCGCAGATTTACGACCCTCTGAGAGAAGAAATTCCTCGTCATCTCAGTTCCAAAAGGGTGGCCCTTTATTCTGAGACTATGCCCCGAGTTCTAGATTTCCCCACAAGGGAAACATCCTCTCTGCATCTACCTTTCGTGCCCCCTCAGTATTTTATATGTTTCAATAAGATCACCTCTCATCCTTCTAAATTCCAATGAGCATAGGCTCAGCTTGCTCAACCTTTCTTCATAAGTCAACCCCCTCATCGCTGGAATTAACCCAGTGAATCGCCCCTGAACTGCCTCCAATGCAAGTATATCCTTCCTTAAATAAGGAGACCAAAACTGTACACAGTACTCAAGGTGTGGTCTCACCAATACCTTGTATAGTTGTAGCAGGACTTCCCTGCTTTTATACTCCAACCCCCTTGAAATAAAGGCCAACATTCCATTTGCCTTTTTGATTACTTGCTGTACCTGCATGTTAACTTTTTGTGATTCCTGCACAAGGACCCCCATGTCCCTCTGAACTGTAGCATTTTGTAATCCAGCTCCCTTTAAATAATAGTTTGCTTTTTTATATTTCATGCCAAAGTGAATAACCACGCACTTTCCCACATTATACTCCATCTGCCAAATGTTTTCCCACTCACTTAGCCTGTCTATATTCCTTTGCAGATTATTTGAGCCCTCTGCACAACTTGTTTTCACACTGATCTTTGTATCATCTGCAAACTTGGCTACATTAGCCTCGGTCCCTTCATCCAAGTCATTAATGTAGATTGTAAATAGTTGAGGCCCCAGTACTGATCTCTGTGGCACCCCACTGGTTACCGTTTGCCAAATGGAAAATGACCCACTGAATACAATTACTTTCACTAGAGAGAAAGTGATACACTATCAATTCCTCATAAAAGACAGAGAGTTAATTAATAGGCTTTTATTAGCAAAGAACAGAGCATGCCTCTCGTGGTTGCCTGGTATCCAAAAGGGCAGGGGGCTGCCGAGCAGTCACCGTTATACCCGGGCATGTGGGTGGAGCCAGGGGTGGAGTCAGCTGAGGCATGCATAGGCACAACAGTGTGCAACAACAACAAAAACAACAACAATAACAAACAGTGGTTTACCACATTCACCCCTTGTTTAAAATTGAGTCCGGTGGGGTGAGATGTACTAAAAGTTCGTGTAAACTAAAAGTTCGTGTAGTTAAGTCTATCAGGTGGCCTTGTATGCCGTCCAGATCGTCGTAGCAGTGGCGGTGATGATGCAGCATCCAACGCCGAACCTGGCGTCTCGTTGATGAGAGGTTGCATAGTCAATGGCGGGTCCTGGGGCTGCAGCATGCCGACTACAGGGGTCGGGGTGTGGGTAGTGGTGGGTGGCGATGGTGGTGTCTCAGGGGCACCCGAAGGTGCGAGGTCTCGTGTGGAGACAGTATCCTCCCGCCCGTCCGGGTACGCTACGTAAGCATACTGGGGGTAGGCGTTGGTAGTGGTGGGTGGCGAAGGAAGTGTTTCGGGAGCACCCGAAGGTGCGAGGTCTCGTATGGAGACTGTGTCCTCCCGCCCGTCCGGGTACACCACGTAAGCATACTGAGGGTTGGCGTGGAGGAGGCCCACCCTCTCGACCAGGGTGTCCGTCTTATGGGACCTCACGTGCTTCCGCAGTAGGACGGGTCCTGGAGAAGTCAGCCATGTCAGTAACGAGATCCCCGATGTGGACTTCCTGGAGAAGGAGAACATTCTCTCATGAGGGGTGGCATTGGTGGCTGTACAAAACAGTGACCGAATGGAATGGAGCACCGCAGGGAGGGCCTCCTGCCAGCGAGAGGTCGGAAGGCCCTTAGATTTCAAGTTTAAAAGGACTGCCTTCCAGACCGTCGCATTCTCTCTTTCCACCTGGCCATTCCCCCGGGGGTTGTAGCTGGTGGTCCTGCTTGTAGCAATACCTCTCGCGAGCAGGTACTGACGAAGTTCGTCGCTCATAAAGGATGAGCCCCTGTCGCTATGAATATAGCTAGGGAAACCGAACAAGGCGAAGAGGTCTTTCAGACATTTAATGACCGTGGTACTGGTCATGTCTGAACAAAGGATGGCAAATGGGAAACGGGAGTACTCGTCAATTATATTGAGGAAGCACACATTGCGGTCAGAGGAGGGGAGGGGCCCTTTGAAATCGCCGCTCAGCCGCTCGAAGGGGTGCGTGGCTTTGATCAGGCTCGCTCTGTCTGGCCTATAAAAATGCGGTTTGCACTCGGCACAGATTTGGCAGTTCCTGGTCAAGGTCCTGACCTCCTCGATGGAGTAGGGCAGGTTACGGGATTTGATGAAATGGAAGAACCTGGTGACCCCCGGGTGGCAGAGGTCATTGTGGAGGGTCTTCAGTCTATCAACCTGCGCGTTGGCGCATGTACCACGTGATAGGGCATCTGGGGGCTCATTGAGTTTCCCGGGCCGGTACAAGATATCGTAATTGTAGGTGGAGAGTTCGATTCTCCACCTCAAGATCTTGTCATTCTTGATTTTGCCCCTCTGCTTATTATTAAACATAAAAGCTACTGAACGCTGGTCAGTGAGCAGGGTAAAAAGTTTTCCGGCCAGGTAATGCCTCCAATGTCGCACAGCTTCCACAATGGCCTGAGCCTCCTTTTGGACAGAAGAGTGTCGAATCTCGGGGCCCTGGAGGGTCCTTGAGAAAAAGGCCACGGGCCTCCCCGCCTGGTTAAGGGTTGCAGCTAGGGCAAAGTCGGATGCGTTGCTCTCCACTTGGAAAGGGATGGACTCATCCACTGCGTGCATTGTGGCCTTCGCAATGTCTCTTTTTATGAGAGTGAAGGCTGCACATGCCTCTGCTGTCAGGGGGAAGGAGGCGGACTTGATGAGGGGTCTGGCTTTGTCCACATAGTTGGGCACCCACTGAGCATAGCACGAGAAAAACCCTAGGCATCTCTTCAGTGCTTTTTGGCAGTGGGGGAGGGGGAGCTCCATAAGGGGGCGCATTCTGTCGTGGTACGAAACATACATTTGTCCTTGTTGTATTTTAGGTTCAGCCTCTGGGCCGTACGGAGGAATTTCTCTAGGTTAACATCATGGTCCTGCTGGTCGTGGCCGCAGATGGTATCGTTGTCTAGATAGGGGAAAGTGGCCTGGAGCGCGTTCTGGTCAACCATCCAGTCGATCTCCCGTTGGAAGACTGAAACCCCGTTGGTAACGCCGAAGGGAACTCTGAGGAAGTGGTAGAGACGACCGTCAGCTTCAAAAGCTGTGTACTGGCGGTCCTCAGCCCTGATGGGGAGCTGGTGGTGTGCCGGCTTCAGATCAATCGTCGAGAACACCCGGTATTGTGCTATCTGATTGACCATGTCAGATATCCGGGGGAGTGGGTGTGCATCCAACTGGGTGTAGCGATTGATCGTCTGGCTGTAGTCGATAACTAGGCGCTGTTTTCCGCCAGTCTTCACCACCACCACTTGTGCTCGCCATGGGCTGGTGCTACTCTCAATAATCCCTTCCTTCAGGAGTCTCGCTACCTCAGATTTAATGAAACTCCTATCCCCGGCACTGTAACACCTGCTTTTAGTAGCGATGGGCTTACAGTCACGGGTGAGGTTAGCAAACAAGGAGGGGGGACTTTAAGGGTAGAGAGGCTGCAGGTGGTGCGCGGCGGGCGATTTAAAAGCAGCTGGCTGCAGACTGTGAGTGGGGGGAGGGTTCTGCCATATGCCAATGTGACACTTTTAAGGTGGCACTGAAAATCCAACCCCAGTAGAACGGCAGCGCAGAGATGGGCAGGACCAGAAGTTTAAAATTTTTGTATTCTGTACCCCGTACCGAAAGGGTCACCACACAGTAGCCACCGACGTCTGCTGACTGGGCTTTGGAAGCCATAGAGATCCAATGGTGCGTCGGCCGGACCTGGAGAGAGTAACTGCGCACCGTCTCGAGGTGGATAAAACTCTCCGTGCTCCCGCTGTCAGATAGGCAGGTAGTGGCACGGCCGTTTACCGTAATGTCCATCATGGACCTGGACAGTTGATGAGGGAGAGATTGGTCCAGTGTCACGGAGGCCAGCGTATGGCCAAGCGAGTCGATGTGGGCGTCAGATGAGGCGGTGGTTGAGTCCGGGTCCCCCGTGATTGAAGTTGGAGGCGTCCAAGATGGTGGACAAAATGGCGGCGCCCATGATCCCGATCCCCACGCAGCTGGGGGTGCCCAAGATGGTGGGCAAGATGGCTGCCCCCACGGTTCACACGTGGCGCTGCTGGCGTTAGCGGTTTTGCCTTTGCTGGCGCTGACATAGTGTCCTTTCTTCCCGCAGCCGGAGCAGGAGGCATTTTTCTCCGGGCTGCGTGCTCTGGGGTGTTTTGCCTGGCCAAAAAAATAACATTTCTGTGCCTTGGACATCGCTGCAGCAGCTGGAGGTGGCGGTCCCATGACCCAAGCTTGCGGCGTCCACAGTGCGGAGCGGTTAGGGGAGAAAGCGTCCATATTCCTATGGGCCGCGTCGAGTGAGAGCGCGAGGGACACTGCCTTTTTCAGGTCTATTTCTCCCTTCACCAACAGTCTCTGCCGGGAGCAGTCGGACCTTAGGCCCGCAACGAAAGCATCTCGGATCAGTCCCTCCGTGTGTGCTGCGGCTGATACTTCTTTGCAATCGCAGCCTCGGCCGAGTATCCGCAGTGCCCGTAGGAAAGCCTCCACCGATTCCCTGGGCTGCTGTCTGCGGGATCTTAAAAGGTGCCTGGCATAGACCGTATTTACCGGGCGTGCGTATTGCCCTTTTAGCAGATCGATAGCCGCCGCGTAGGTCGTCGCGTCCTTGATTAGAGTATAGACTTGGTGGCTCACTTTTGAGGCCAGGATTTTCAGCTTGTTTTCATCTAGGGTCACAGTTGAGGCTTCCAGGTATGCCTCAAAGCAACGCAGACATTGTGCGAATTTGGTAGCCTAACCCGCTTCTTGGGGGTCTAGGTCCAGGCATGTTGGTCTGAGGGCTTGCAGCAGCGCCTGCTGCTCAGCATTTGGCGCCGTCGGTTGATGCAGCTCCTGCTGTTCAACATTTGGACCCGACATTTTGCTTTGCTAATAAAATTGATACACTATCAATTCCTCATAAAAGACAGAGAGTTAATTAATAGGCTTTTATTAGCAAAGAACAGAGCATGCCTCTCGTGGTTGCCTGGTATCCAAAAGGGCAGGGGGCTGCAGAGCAGTCACCTTTATACCCGGGCATGTGGGTGGAGCCAGGGGCGGAGTCAGCGGAGGCATGCATAGGCACAACAGTGTGCAACAACAACAACAACAACAACAATAACAAACAGTGGTTTACCACAGAAAGTACTAGGTAAACTAATGGGAATAAAGTCTGACAAGTCCACTGGACCTGATGGCCTGCATCCTAGGTTCTGAAAGGAGGTGGCTGCAGGGATAGTGGATGCATTGTTTGTAATTTAACAAAATTCCCTGGATTCTGGAGAGGTCCCAGCAGACTGGAAAACCGAAAATGTAACGCCCCTATTTAAGAAAGGAGGGAGAAAGAAAGCAGGCAACGATAGAACAGTTAGCCTAACATGAAGAAAGGTTGAGCAGGTTGAATATATACTCATTGGAGTTTAGAAGAATGAGAGGGGATCTTATTGAAACATATAAGTTTCTGATGGGGCTTGACAGGGTAGATGCAGAGAGAGGATGTTTCCCCTCGTGGGGGAATCTAGTACTAGGTTCATAATTTCAGAATGAGGGGGGCACCCATTTTAAACGGAAATGAGGAAGAATTTCATCTCTGAGGGTCGTGAATCTTTGGCATTCTCTTCCCCAGAGAGCTGTGGAAGCTGGGTCACTGAATATATTTATGGTGGAGATAGGCAGATTTTTGAATGATAAGGGAGTCAAGGGTTATGGGGAACGGGCAGGGAAGTGAAGTTGAAGTCAAGATCAGATCAACCAAGATCTTATTGAATGGCAGAGCAGGCTCGAGGGGCCAAATGACCGACTCCTGCTCCTACGTCTTATGTTCTTATGTTCTTATGTAACATATACTAACACCTCATCCTGTTAGAGCTCTAACATGTGCCGCTGTTTCTGGGGTAACTGTGGTCGTGGGTGCTCTATATCTCATGAGCCGAGTATTGTCAGACACGCTGGAGTATTTTGAGCCCCGATCGTAATTGAAACACAGTTTCTGAGATTGTACCTGAAATAAATCCATAACCTGATGATTTGTGCGGTTATCATGTGTCGAACATATTGGAAATGGCATTTACATTCTTGAAATGCATATTTTGGGCACATTAATATATTTGAAAATCACAATGTTTATCAGGACTTGGTGGTATGTTACAGAATGTCACAAGAATAAATGCTTTATCTCCCGCTGAAACAGGTCCCAAACTGGGCATTTATCTACCCATTGGTAGCCGGGTTATGAGAGGGCTTGTTGAGGAACCCAAATCAGCACAAATTAAACTGCCCAGTGCGCGGCTGCTAATCAGTAATAAGGGAGCCTTTAGTTTAAATCAGGCGCAGAAGTCTGAGAATATTCAAGGAAGTGCAGCGGGTTCAAGGCAATTCCACCTCTATTTTATTTACTTTGTGATTCCCACTCATCTCATTAGAGTGTGGGTATGGAGTCATTAAAATCTCTCTCCAGCACTTTATGCTGTGCTGAATAAATGGACTGAATTATCAAGAATTGTATTTATTTGACAATAATTTAATTAAATGGTATGTGGACCAATTTAATACTCTCTGATCCTATTATATAATATCGTGAGAAACTCTTCCCATCACTTAACAAAGAAACTTTAACCAACGTCTCGGATACCCTGCTAGTCGCAACAGTCAGTTGGAGGATCTGTCCAACACATCACAACCCTGTAATAGACAGAGAGACAGACAGACAGATAGATAGATAGATAGATAGATAGATAGATAGATAGATAGATAGATAGATAGATAGATAGATAGATAGATAGATAGATAGACATACAGACAGACAGACAGAGAGATAGATAGATAGATAGAGAGAGAGATAGAGAGATAGGTAGATATAGTTGGATGAACGGAGTGCTGGATGGATGATTGGAAGGATGGATAGATGGGCATGTATACTGCCGTGCAACTTTCTCATCTTTTTGATGGTCTACTATCTGACATGATGCAGCCCATTTACATTTGTATCAGTATGGTGCCTTCAGTCCTTCCTGATTTTCTGCATCATTTCAATCCCTGTGGCATCCATAACCAGAGAGATGAATTTCAACAGGAGAAGCCTGAAGTAATCCATACGGTACTGATGCTCCTTCTCTGGTGATGGGGAATATTCATCTCAAAGATATAAAGCAAACACGTGACTGGGATGAGAAGAGGCAAGTATAATATTTGGAGCATGTGGTCCTTCATATACAACAAAGAACTCAACATATCCTCACCCGAATTGCTTCAACCACATCGGGAACATAGCAGATCAATGGGTACCTCATCATCTCACTTCCCCACCTAAATACTTGCTCCTCTGTGAGACTGTTGCGGTCAGAATATTCTGAACAGCGTGGATAAAAAGAGCATGAACTGTGACTTTATTTCCCGCCATATATTCATTGTAATCATTGCCACAGTGAAATATGTCCTGTGGATTTCGCACATTGTAGTCGCAAATTAAAATGGCCATAACCCCTTTAACCGCTCTCCCCAGAGTCTTTCCATTGAGTCCATTCATCCACGGAATAAATTGTTCACGAGTTGGGCAGGTGAGGTCAGTGCTTCACTGAGATGTGCTCAGGTTGGTGGTAAGGGTTCACCGCGATGGAGCTATATGGTTTGAGTGGGCATGGTACATCATACAGACAGCGCTGAGTCAGTGAAGTTGCTGTACATGGTGATTTGAATCATAATTTTTGACTAGATTATAGAGTCAGTGCTCTATGACATGAGATGAAAAGAATCCTATTTCTCAGGAGGTTGTATTTTTGCTGTGCGATTCTTTAGGGTCATGGAGAACTGGTATAGGGATATAAAGACTGAAATAAGATGCCATTTTCTAGGCTTCAAAGCTTCAAATCATTTCTTAATGTCCCAAAGTGCTTCACAAATAGTAATTAATATTGAAGTGTTATTGGCGATGTGCTTTCCAGTGAGTGGCTCCGATTTGATTGATTCCTGATTGGACCCCTCCCCTTGTATAAGAGGCTCTCTTCCATAATCTAGAGATTACTAATGTGGATTCTGTGCAGTTCCCATTCCCGCTGTCAGGAGTAATAAACTGTTTCTGCACCAACTGACAGAAATTGCGACAGATGAAGAGAGAGAGATTTCCAGACACACTGATATTTTCAAGGTCGCCATATTATGAACAAGTGTTATTTCTCAATACTTTCGTCCTTCGTTGTGTTTTCCAGACAATAGATGTTTCTGAATGCAGTGATGTTTTCGATCTATTGATTGTTCCCCACCACTCAATTTTCTGAAACAATGGACAGCTTGCAATCGATTAATGTTTCTCGACCTTTCAAATATTCCAAACATTGTTATCACTCCGAATCGATTGACGTTTCTTGATCTAGCAATGATTCCCCAGACTTTCATCACTCCCAATCAAATCAAGTATTGGCACCGGACATGTGGGCCCTTAATTATGGGGCTCAAGTCTCTGGAGTGCGGGGCTCGAACTCACAACCTTCCGACTCAAGGGGCAAGAGTGCCTATACTTCAAAAGTACTTCATTGGCAGTGAAGCGCTTTGGAATGACTGAGGTTAATAAAGGTCCCGTATCAATACAGTCCTTTCTTACTGATTGGAGCAGAGAGTGTGCCAACATTGAAGAATTGGTTGGATATGTGGTTGAAGAAAGGGGGATAAAGGGATATGGACACAGGGCTGGAAAGCGGGATTAGGAATAGTGCAGTTGTAGAGGGCTAACACCGACAACAAGGGCCGAAGGGCCTGTTCTATGTGCTGTAATTTCCGTGTTGTTCAGTGACAGGGAGCCTTGTCAGCTTGTCACTAATCTCACAGTCTGGGGTTCTGATCGCAGCCCTCCCCAAATTAAAGTTATGCCACCCATGTAATTCTCGATTGTTATTATTCAGCCTCCCACTAAAGCAACATTTCGACACCTATAAACAGAAAAACAGCGGCTTTGAGATGTAGACTAAACCTCGTTTCAGCTGAAATGATGGTTGCTTCATATCTCACGCGAAGCGGTTGGTGAAGCCTAGGTATAACAATTGATAAACTTTAAATTGCATTCATTAGCAATAACTTTGATTCATGAACCACTTTTAACTGAGTAAAGCCTTCCAAGGCGCTTCACAGGAACATAAATAAAACAAGATTTGACACAAAGCCACGTAAGGAGATATTAGGAGAGGTGATTAAAAAGCTTGGTCAAAGAGGAGCATCTTAAAGGAGGAGAGCGGGACAGAGGCGGAGAGATAAGGGAATTCCAAAGCTTAGCGCCTTGGCATCTCAAGGCACAGCCACCAATGGTGAAGTGATGAAAATCGTGGATGCACAAGACGGCAGAATTGGGGCAGTGCAGAGATCATGGAGAGTTGTAGGGCTGGAGGAGATAACAGAGATAGGGAGGGGTGCGGCCATTCAGGGATTTGAAATCAAGGGGGAGAATTTGAAAATCAAGGTGTTGATGGATTGGGAGCCAATGTACATCAGCAAGCACAGGATGATGGGTGAATGGGGCTTGGTTTGGGTTAGGATGATGGGTGAATGGGCCTTGGTGTGAGTTAGGATGATGGGTGCATGGGGATTTGAGCGAGATAGGATGATGGGTGAATGTGGTTTGGTGTGAGTTAGGATGATGGGTGAATGGGCTTGGTGTGAGTTAGGATGATGGGTGAATCGGCTTAGTGTGATTTAGGATGATGGGTGAATGGCGCTTTTTGTGAGTTAGGGTGATGGGTGAATTGGGTCTTGGTGTGAGTCAGGATGATGGGTGAATGGGTATTGGTGTGAGTTAGGATGATGGGTGAATGGGTCTTGGTGTGAGTTAGGATGTTGGGTGAATGGGGCATGGTGTGATTTAGTAGGTTTGGTGAATGGGGCCTTGTGTGAGTTAGGATGATGGGTGAATTGGGTCTTGGTGTGAATTAGGATGGTGAGTGAATGGGTCTTGGTGTGAGTTAGGATGATGGGTGAATGGGTCTTGGTGTGAGTTAGGATGTTGGGTGAATGGGGATTGGTGTGTGTTAGGATGTTGTGTGAATGGGGCTTGGTGTGAGTTAGGATGATGGGTGAATGGGCTTGGCGTGAGTTAGGATGATGGGAGAATGGAGCTTGGTGTGAGTTAGGATGAAGGATGAATGGGTCTTGGTGTGAGTCAGGATTATGGGTAAATGTGGTTTGGTGTGTGTTAGGATGATGGGTGAATGGGGTTTGGTGTGAGTTAGGATGCTGGGTGAATGGGGCTTAGTGCAAGTTAGGATGATGGGTGAATGGGTCTGGGTGTGAGTTAGGATAATGGGTGAATGCATCTGGGTGTGATTTCGGACGATGGGTGAATTGGGTCTTGGTGTGAGTTCGGATGACGGGTCAATGTGGTTTGGTGTGAGTTAGCATGATGGGTGAACGGGTCTTGGTGTGAGTTAGGATGATGGGTGAATGGGTCTGGGTGTGAGTAACGATGATGGGTGAATGCATCTGGGTGTGAGTTCGGACGATGGGTGAATTGGGTGTTGGTGTGAGTTAGGATGTTGGGTGAATGGGGCTTGGTGTGAGTTAGGATGTTGGGTGAATGGGGTTTGGTGTGAGTTAGGATGATGGGTGAATGGGCGTGGTGTGAGTTAGGATGATGGGAGAATGGAGCTTGGTGTGAGTCAGGATTATGGGTAAATGTGGTTTGGTGTGTGTTAGTATGATGGGTGAATGGGGTTTGGTGTGGGTTAGGATGCTGGGTGAATGTGTCTTGGTGTGAGTTAGAATGATGAGTGAATTGGGTCTTGATGTGAGTTAGGATGATGGGTGAATGGGGCTTGGTGTGAGTTAGGATGATGAGTGAATGGGGCTTAGTGCAAGTTAGGATGATGGGTGAATGGTTCTGGGTGTGAGTTAGGATGATGGGTGAATGCGTCTGGGTGTGAGTTCGGACGATGGGTGAATTGGGTTTTTGTGTGAGATCGGATGACGGGTCAATGTGGTTTGGTGTGAGTTAGCATGATGGCTGAACGGGTCTTGGTGTGAGTTAGGATAATGGGTGAATTGGTCTGGGTGTGAGTAACGATGATGGGTGACTGGGCCTTGGTGTGAGTTAGGATGATGGGTGAATGGGTTTTGGTGTGAGTAAGGATGATCGTTGAATGGGCCTTGGTGTGAGTTAGGATGATGTGTGAATGGGACTTGGTGTGAGTTAGTATGATGGGCGACTGGGGCTTGGTGTGTGTTAGGATGATGGTTGAATGGGTCTTGGTGTGAGTTAGGATGATTGGTGAATGTGGCTTAGTGCGTGTTAGGTTGATGAGTGAATGGGGCTTGGTCTGAGTTAGGATGATGGGTGAATGGGTCTTGGTGTGAGTTATGATGATGGGTGAATGGGTCTTGTGTGTAAGTTAGGATGATGGGTGAATGGGTCTGGGTGTAAGTTAGGATGATGGGCGACTGGGGCCTGGTGTGAGTTAGGTTGATGGGTGAATGGGTCTTATGGAGTGAGTTAGGATGATGGGTGAATGGGTCTGGGTGTGAGTTAGGATGATGGGCGACTGGGGCCTGGTGTGAGTAAGGATGATGGGCGACTGGGGCCTGGTGTGAGTTAGGATGATGGGTGAGTTGGGTTTTGTTTGAGTAAGGATGATGGGTGAATGGGGCTTAGTGTGAGTTAGGATGATGGGTGAATTGGTCTTGGTGTGAGTTTGGATGACGGGTGAATGGGGCTTTATGTGAGTTTTCATGCTGCGTGGTTGGGGCTTTGTGTGAATTAGGATGATGTGTGAATCGGTCTTGGTGTGAGTTAGCATGATGGGTGAATGGCTCCTGGTGTGCGTTCGGATGATGGGTGAAGGTGTCTTGGTGTGAGCTAGAATGATGGGTGAATGGGTTTAGTGTTAGGATGACGGGTGAATGGGGGTTAGTGTGAGTTAGGATGATGGGTGAATGGGTGTTAGTGTGAGTTAGGATGATGGGTGAATGGGGGTTAGTGTGAGTTAGGATGATGGGTGAATGGTGGATAGTGTGAGTTAGGATGGTGGGTGAATGGGTCTTGGTGTGAGTTAGGATGTGAACTCTCGCGTTTTGGATGAGTTCAAGCTCTTAAAAATGCAAGCTATGAGGCCGGATCAGAAGACCAATAGGTTGTCAAGTCTTGAGGCAGCAAAGGCCAGTGTGAGGGTTTCAGCAGCAGATGAGCTGAGACAGCGGCGGAGATGGGTGATGTTCCAGAGGTGGAAATAGGCGATCTTGGTGAAGGACCAGATAAGTGATCGGTAACTCATCTCAGGGTCAAATAGAAGGCCAAGGTTTTCAACATTCTAATTTAATCCTCAGACAGAAGCCAGGGAGAGAGATGCATTCGGTAAGCAGGGAACGGAGTTTGTGGGGGGAGAGGACATTGGCTGAAAAATGGCGGTTGGGCAGCGTAGACACGGACTATGCCACTGATCTACAAAAAGAAAACGAACGTAGCCAGTGTGAGGTCTAGAATGGAGACTGGTTTCTCGGCGTTGCAGAGTTCTGAGCAGTGTATGACCTCAGGAGGGCCAGGAGGGCAGCGTACCGCCTCTTCACGTGGAGGACACGCCCACAAAAGCTGTCAAAATGAAGCCACAGCCACAGAAATTTCTCTCAGTATCTTCCAATGCAATTACATCTATTTTAAAATTCTGAAACTTTTCCATTAAAGTTATACTTGGACATATTTCATATATCAGCATTTTGATTTTATTACATGTCTCCTACAAGTCATTATGCTGAACTTCGAAGGACCATGTGACATTATCTAATGTAATGTAAACAGATGCAGGGTCTAGTGTAATACAACAAGAGGCAGGGTCTAGTGTACTATAACCAGAGACCATGTCTAGTGTATTATAAACATAGACCCTGTCATGAGTGATATAAACAGAGACCCTGTCTAGTGTAATATTTATATAGAAAGTGTCTAGTGTAATATAAACAGAGACAGGGTCTAGTGTAATATAAACAGAGACAGGGTCGAGTGTAATATAAACTGAGACACGTTCTAGTGTAATAGAAACAGAGACAGAGTCGAGTGTAATATAAACAGAGACAGGGTCTAGTGTAATATAAACAGAGAGGGCCTAGGATAATATAAGCTGAGAAAGGGCCTAGTGTAATATAACCAGAGACAGGGTCTAGTGTAATATAAACAGAGACAGGCTCTAGTTTAATATAAACTGAGACAGGGTCTAGTGTAATATAAACAGAGACAGGCTTAATTGTAATATAAACAGAGACAGTGTCTAGTGTAATATAAACAGAGACAGCGTCCAGTTTAATATAAGCAGAGACAGGGTCTAGTGCAAAATAAACAGAGACAGGGACGAGTGTAATATAAACAGAGACAGGGTTTAGTGTAATATAAACAGAGACAGTGTCTAGTGTAATATTAACAGAGGGTCTAGTGTAATATAAATGGAGAAAGAGCCTAGTGTAATAGAAACAGAGACAGGGTCTAGTGTAATATAAACAGAGACAGGCTCTAGTGTAGTATAAACTGAAATAGGGTCTAGTGTAATATAAACAAAGACAGGGTCTCGTGCATTATAAACAGAGATAGCGTCCAGTGTAATAGAAACAGAGACAGGGTCTAGAGCAAAATAAACAGAGACAGGGACTAGTGCAATATAAACAGACAGGGTCGAGTGTAATATAAAAAGAGAGAGGGACTAGTGTACTTAAAACTGAGAAAGGGACTAGTGAAATATAAACAGATACATTGTCTAGTGTAATTTTAAGAGATACACTGTCTCGTGTAATATAAACTGAGACAGAGTCCGGTGTACTATATCAGAGACAATGTCTAATGTAATATAAACAGAGACCCTGCCTCGTGTAATATAAACAGAGACCCTGTGTAGTGTAATATAATCATAGACAGTGTCTAGTGCATTGCGGCGTGGGAGCTGCGATTGGATGCATACTGGAGCATTCACGATGCTCGGGACGTCGTGAATAGCATGTTTACAGAGTTGGACACACCGCAGGTAGAGGTTGGACAGGAAGAAACGGAATGGGTTACCAACAGGCAGAGTACAAGGCGCAGGCAGGTAGTGCAGGGTTCCCCTGATGACATCCCCCTCTCAAACAGATACACCACTTTGAGTGCTGTTGGGGGGGTTGATTTATCAGAGGAAAGCAGCAGCAGCCAACTTCCTGGCACCAGGGGTGGCTCTGCTGCACAGCACGGGAGGAAAACGAGGGGTAGAGCTATAGTAATTGGGGATTCTATTGCAAGGGGAATAGATAGGCGTTTCTGCGGTCGCAAACGAGACTCCAGGGTGGTGTGTTGCCTCCCTGGTGCAAGGGTCAAGGATGTCTCAGAGCGGCTGCAGAACATCTTGGATGGGGAGGGTGAACAGCCAGTTGTCGTGGTGCACATAGGCACCAACGACATAGGTAAAAAGCGGGATGAGGTCCTAAAAGCGGAATATAGGGAGTTAGGAGGTAAATTAAAAAATAGGACCTCAAAGGTAGTAATCTCAGGATTGCTACCAGTGCCACATGCTAGTCAGTGTAGACATAGAAGGATATTTCAGATGAATACGTGGCTAGGGGAATGGTGCAATGGGGAGGGATTCAAGTTCCTGGGACATTGGAACTGGTTCTAGGGGAGGTGGGAACAGTTCAAACCGGACGGTTTGCACCTGGGCAGGGCTGGAACCGATGTCCTAGGGGGAGCGTTTCCTAGTGCTCTGGGGGAGGGTTTAAACTAAAATGGCAGGGGGTTGGGAACCTGAGCAGGGAGACAGAGGAAAGGGAAACAAGCATAAAAGCAAAAGATAGGAAGGAGAAAAACAAAAGTGGCAGTCAGAGAAATCAACGCTTTAAATCAAGCGTGGCCACAGTAAGTAATAATTCTAAAAGGTCTAAGAGCATTTAAAAAAACAAGCCTGAAGGCATTGTGTCTTAATGCGAGGAGCATTCGTAATAAGGTGGATGAATTGGCTGCGCAAATAGAGGTAAATGAATATGATTCGGTTGGGATTACGGAAACGTGGCACAAGGATGGCCAAGGCTGGGAATTCAACATCCAGGGGTATTTGATATTCAGGAAAGATATGCAAAAAGGAAATGGAGGTGGGGTAGCATAATTGGTTAAAGAAGGGATTAACACAATTGTAAGGAAGGATATTAGCTCTGATGACGTGGAATCTGTATGGGTAGAATTGAGAAATACTAAAGGGCATAAAACGTTAGTGGGAGTGGTATTTAGACATCCAAACAGTAAGGCGGAGGTTGGGGATGGCATTAAACGAGAAATTAAAGAAGCGTGCAATATGGGCACAGCAGTCATCATGGGTGACTGTAATCTGCATATAGGTTGGGCTAACCAAATTAGTAACAATACTGTGGAGGAGGAATTCCTGGAGTGTTTACGGGATGGTTTCCTGGACCAATATGTTGAGGAACCAACCAGGCATCAGGCCATCTTAGACTGGGTATTATGTAACGAGAAAGGATTAATTAGCAATCTTGTTGTACGAGGCCCCTTGGGTCGGAGCGATCATAATATGATCGAATTCTTCATTAAGATGGAGAATGCAGTCGTTGACTCAGAGATTAAATAAAGGAAACTATGATGGTCTGAGGAGCGAGTTGGGTAGGATTGATTGGGGAATGTCACTCAAAGGGTTGACGGTGGATAGGCAATGGCAAACATTCAAAGACTGAATGGATGAACTACAGAATTTGTTCATCCCAGTTTGGCATAAAAATAAAACAAAAAAGGAGACTCAACCGTGGCTAATAAGGGAAATTAGGGATAGCATAAAAGCCAAGGAGAGGACATATAAATTGGCCAGAGAAAGCTGTTGTGTATGTAACCTGTTCCACCTTAAGAGAGCTTAAGCCTGTTCCACCTTAAGAGATGTACTACTTTCTCAGGCTGCTGTAGACGTAATACCGGGAGTGAACACACCGGTATATAAGCACTGTGCAGTAATCTTGTATTCAGTATAGTCCCTACCTCCAACCAGTAAAGACCTGTTTGAGTTATACGTTTAAGTCTTTGTGTTAATTGTTCAATACAATACACATACTTAACAAAAGCAATAATCCTGAGGATTGGGTGCAGTTTAGGATTCAACAAAGGAGGACAAAGGCATTAATTAAGAAGTGGAAAATAGAATATGAGAGTAAGCTCACAGGGAACATAAAAACTGATTGTAAAAGCTTTTATAGATATGTGAAGAGACAAAGATTGGTGAAGTCAAGCGTAGGTCCCTTGCAGTCAGAATCAGGGGAATTCACAATGGGGAACAAAGAAATGGCATTCCAACTAAATACATATTTTGGTTCTGTCTTCACAAAGGAGGACACGAATAATCTCCCAGAGAGGCCGGGGAACATAGGGTCTGATGAAAGAGTAGAACTGAAAGTATTCAGTGTTTGTAGGGAAATGGTGTTAGGAAAATTGATGGGACTGAAGGCCGATAAATCCCCAGGGCCTGATAATCTACATCCTAGGGTAATTAAGGAAGTGGCCCTAGAAATAGTAGATGCATTGCTGGTCATCTTCCAGAACTCAATAGACTCTGGAAGAGCACCCATGGTTTGGAGGGTAGCTAATGTTACCCCACTATTCAAAAAAGGTGGTAGAGAAAAAGTGGGGAATTATAGACCAGTCTGCCTGAAATCGGTAGTGGGGAAAATGCTAGAGTCCATTATAAAAGATGTAATAGCAGGGCACTTGGAAAGCAGTGATGGATCGGACAAATTGAACATGGATTTCCAAAAGGTAAATCGTGCTTGACTAAACCACTGGAATTTTTTTAGGATGTAACTGGTAAATAGATAAGGGAGAACCAGTGGATGTGGTGTATTTGGACTTTCAGAAGACTTTCGATAAGGTCCCGCATAAGAGATTTGCGTGCAAAATTAAGGCACGTGGGATTGGGGGTAAGGTATTGACTTGGATAGAGAACTGGTTGGTGGATAGAAAGCAAAGTGTTGGAATAAACGTGTCATTTTCTGAGTGGCAGGCAGTGACTAGTGGGGCACTGCAAGGATCGGTCCTAGGACCCCAGCTGTTCACACTATATATTAATGATCTGGTCGAGGGAATTGGATGTAATACCTCCAAATTTGCAGAAGACACAAAGCTCGGTGGGAGGGTATGCTGTGAGGAGGATGTCGTGAAACTCCAGTATGATTTGGACAGGTTGGGTGATTGGGCAGAAACATGGCAAATGCACGATAATGTGGATAAATGCGAGGTTATCCACTTTGGTGGCAAAAACAGGAAGACAGACTATTATATGAATGGCAACAGATTAGGAGAAGGGGAAGTGCAAAGAGATCTGGGTGTTCTTGTGCACCAGTCGCTGAAGGTAAGCATGCAGGTGCAGCAGGCTGTTAAGAAGGTAAATGGTATGTTGGCCTTCATAGCAAGAGGGTTCGAGTACAGGAACAAGGATGTCTTGCTGCAGTTGTACAGCGCCTTGGTGATACCGCACCTTGAGTATTGTGTGCAGTTTCAGTCACCTTATCTGAGGAAGGACGTTCTTGCCATGGAAGGAGTGCAGTGAAGATTCACCAGGCTGATACCTGGGATGGCAGGAATGACGTATGAGGAGAGATTGTGTCGATTGGGCTTGTACTCACTGGAGTTGAAAAGATTGAGAAGGGATCTCCTCGAAACCTATACAATTCTGTAAGGCCGGGACAGACTAGATGCAGGAAGGATGTTTCTGATGGCCGGTGAGTCCAGAACCAGGGGTCATAGTCTAAAGAAAAGGGGTAAGCCATTTACGACTGAAATGAGGAGGAATTTCTTCACCCAGAGAGTGGTGAACCTGTGGAATTCTCTGCCACAGAGGGCGGTGGAGGCCAGTTCATTAAAAATATTCAAGAAGGATTTGGATATATTTCTTAAGGCTAAAGGAATCAAGGGATATGGGGAGAAGGCAGGGACAGGGTACTGAATTTGGATGATCAGCCATGATCTCATTGAATGGCGGAGCAGGCTCGAGGGGCTGAATGGCCTACTCGTGCTCCTATCCTCTATGTTTCTATGTTGCTATAAACAGAGACAAGGTCTAGTGTAATATAAACAGAGACAGGGTCTAGTGTAACATACAATGGGACAGGTTCTGGTGGAATATAAACAGAGACAGGGTCTATTGTATTTAATGCAGAGACAGGATCTAGTGAAATATTTACTCAAACAGGGTCCAGTGTAACATAAACAGAGACACGGTCGAGTGTAATATAAGCAGAATCAGGGTCTAGTGTAATATAAACAGAGACAGGCTCTAGTGTAATATAAATATAGACAGGTTCTAGTGTAATATAAACAGAGACAGCGTCCAGTGTAATATAAACAGAAACAGGGTCTAGTGCAAAATAAACAGAGACAGGGACTAGTGAACTATAAACAGAGACAGGGTCTAGTGTAATATAAACAGCGAGAGGGTCCAGTGTAATATATACAGAGACAGGGTCGCGTGTAATATAAACAGAGACAGGGTCTAGTGTATTATAAACAGAGACAGGGTCGAGTGTAATATAAACACAGACAGGGTCTAGTGTACTATAAACAGAGACCCCGTCTAGTGTAATATATAAATAGACAGTGTCTAGTGTAATATAAACAGAGACAGTGTCTAGTGTAATATAAGCAGAGACAGGATCTAGTGTAATATAAACTGAGACAGGTTCTAGTGTAATATAAACAGAGACAGAGTCGAGTATAATATAAACAGAGACAGGGTCTACTGTAATATAAACAGAGACAGGGCCTAGTGTAATATAAACAGAGAGGGTCTAGTGTAATATAAGCTGAGAAAGGGCATAGTGCAATATAAACAGAGACAGGGTCTAGTGTAATATAAATATAGAAGATCGGAGCAGGAGTAGGCCAGTCGGCCCCTCGAGCCTGTTCCGCCATTCAATGCAATCATGGCTGATCATCCAATTTCAGTACCCAGTCCCTGCTATCTCCCCATACCCCTGGATCCCTTTAGCCTTAAGAAATATATCCAACTCTTTCTTGAATATATTTAATGAATTGGCTTCTACTGCCTTCTGTGGTAGATAATTCCACAGTTTCACCACACTCTGGGTGAAGAAATTCCTCTTCATTTCTGTCCTAAATGGCCTACCCCTTATCCTTAGACTGTGACCCCTGGTTCTGGACTCCCCGACCATCGGGAACATATTTCCTGCATCTAGTCTGTCCAGTCCTGTCAGAATTTTATAAGTTTCAATGAGGACCCCTCTCATTCTTCTAAACGCCAGCGAGTACAAGCCCAATCCTCCTAATCTCTCCTCATACGTCATTCCTGCCATCCCAGTTATCAGCCTGGTGAATCTTCGCTGAACTCCTTCCATGGCAAGAACATCCTTCCTCAGGTAAGGCGACCAATACTGCACACAGTTCTCAAGATGTGGTCTCACCAAGGCCCTGCACAACTGCAGCAAGACATCCTTGTTCCTGTACTCCAACCCTCTCACTACAAAGGCCAACATACCATTAGCCTTCTTAACCGCCTGCTGCACCTGCATGCTTACCTTCAGCGACTGGTGCACAAGGACACCCAGGTCTCTTTGCACTTCACCTTCTCCCAATCTATTGCCATTCAAATAATAATCTGCCTTCCTGTTTTTGCCACCAAAGTGGATAACCTAACATTTATCCACGTTATATTGCATCTGCCATGCCTTTACCCAATCACCCAACCTGTCGAAATCATCCTGGAGTTTCTCGGCATTCTCCTCACAGCACACACGCCCACCCAGCTTTGTGTCTTCTGCAAATTTGGAGATATTACATCAAGTTCCCTTGTCTAGATCATTAATATATATTGTGAATAGCTGGGGTCAAAGGATCGATCCCTGCAGTACCCCACTAGTCACTGCCTGCCACTCAGAAAAAGAACGGTGGCATATTGGTTAGCACTGTTGCCTCACAGCGCCAGGGACCTGGGTTCGAATCCGGCCTCGGGTGACTGTCTGTGTGGAGTTTGCACATTCTCCCCGTGTTTGCGTGGGTTTTCTCTGGGTGCTCCGGTTTCCTCCCACAGTCCAAAGATGTGCGGGTTAGGTTGATTGGCTATGATAAATTGACCCTTAGTGTTAGGGAGACTAATTACGTGGGGTTACGGAGATAGGGTGGGATATGTGTTGGTGTAGGGGTTACGGGGATCAGGTGGGATATGTGTCGGTGCAGGCTCGATGGGCCGAAATGGCCTCTATCTGCACTGTGGGGTATCTGTGATCTGTGATTTCTGTGAACTCTTTGCTTTCTGTCTGCCAACCAGTTCTCTATCCAAGTCAATACCTTGCGCCCAATCCCATGTGCCTTAACTTTACACGCTAATCTCTTATGCGGGACCTTATCAAAAGCTTTCTGAAAGTCCAAATACACCACATTCATGGTTCTCCCTTATCTATTTTACCAGTTACATCCTCAAAAAATTCCAGTGGATTAATCAAGCACTATTTACCTTTTGTAAATCCATGTTGACTTTGTCTGATCCTGTCACTCTTTTCCAAGTGCTCTGCAATTACATCTTTTATAATGGACTCCAGCATTTTCCCCACTACCAATGTCAGGCTTACCGGTCTGTGATTCCCCATTTTCTCTCTGCCACCTTTTTGAATAGTGGGGTAACATTAGCTACCCTCCAATCCATGGTTACTGTTTTAGATTCCATCGAATGTTGGAAGATGACCAGCAATGCATCTACTATTTCTAGGGCCACTTCCTTAAGTGCCCTAGGATGTAGATTATCAGGCCCTGGGGATTTATCGGCCTTCAGTCCCATCAATTTCCCTAACACCATTTCCCTAAAAATACTGATTTATTTCAGTTCCTCCTTTTCATCAGACCCTATGTTTCCCGGCATCTCTGGGAGGTTATTTGTGTCCTCCTTTTTGAAGACAGAACCAAAATACGAAATTAATTGGTCTGCCATATCTTTGTTCCCCATTATAAAATCTCCTGATTCTGTCTGCAAGGGAGCTACGCTTGACTTCACCAATCTTTTTCTCTTCACACATCTATTTAAGCTTTTACAGTCAGTTTTATGTTCCCTGCAAGCTTACTCTCATATTCCCTCCCTACAGCTTTGGTCAATATATTTAGAGACTAGAGGATTCAGAGTTAGGTTCGCAGGCCGATTTTTGCAATCCAACAGTCCCCCCTTCCAACCCCCCAAAAGCGAACGTGGAGGCGTGTTGGAAAGTGTGCACACCCACAAACAGCTGATATAGCATGCTGGGAAACCAAGAGCGTGAATGATTGAGGTTTCTTCCAGTTACTGGACCTACTTTGTTATACACCTCTTCCCAAAAACCTCGAGTTACTCCAGGAAGGCCACGCATTTGTTGCATATGGCCTGGTGTGTATCCTGTCGAGGTGGATACCAGTTATGCATCAGATGAGTATGGTTGATATTTAAATATAAATTAAAGTGTTTCCCGATTCATTATACTACTATCTCAACATTCATACACTTGATCTCTCCAGAAAACAAACGAAGCCGTCAGAAACACACGTAGGAGGGGCAGTGCATGCACTAACTGTCTTAACAACTTGTTTCGCAAAGTGTTTCACTTGAGCCCGTTTACATTACTTACATGCCATACATAGCAAAATCAAGACCAGTATTAACTGCACCGTGACTAATATGTGCGAAATCAGTCTGATCCTTGGGTGTTCCGGTGTTCTGACTCTGCCCCACCTGGGGTATCCTCTGTTTCTTGTATCTTTCCTGATGTTACCCCGCCTCGGGTTTCCCTTACTTTGCTTCAGATCTTCTCTTTCGGTGTGCTCAATTAATTTGTTCGTCATGGGCATGAGTACCTAATTGGCTGATGTATCAAAGTATGCTAACTACCAGAGCATGTGAAATAATACAAGCCGAAGGGTGTGCTGATATGTGTTAAGCCGAATATCACACCAGAGTGAGTTGTCCACTATGGTGTCAATTTCAATATCAATTCTCGAGTTGTCTTACCCCAAAAACGTAACAATGCTTGGGGGGGGGGTGTAATTCAGTCGCATCATGAGCTCACTGAAACCCCCAAACAACAGGGGAATGTCGTATCTGTGTATCGGAATAGTGCCACACAATTGTGCGGCTCTTACTTAAAAACGTGTTGGTTGATCACCTCATATTGGATTCGTACTGGTTTTTCCCACACTCTGTTACCTACAAAACACAATTATTACAGTCACAGTTAAATTCAGTCTTACAATCATATCAAATGGCATTACATTTTTACATCTAATAAGCAAATCATGGATTTGAAAGATTCGTCAGATCTCTCTTTTACTCTTATCCATCTTCTGGATAATTCTTACTAAATATGATTACCCTTAGCCCTCAATTCTCCCAATCCAGATGCTTTAACTTCTAACAGGTACCAGTGTCTTTAACTCTATTCTGATTGTTTCATTAATTGGATAGTTTCTTGATGGAGTATGTGTTAATGCTTTAAAGGTTGTCTCGCTCTCCTGAGCCACATTAACTACTTCATGTCTGTCTTGCTGTTGTCCAGTAACTGAGCATGTCTAAGACCAGTTCTTCAGTGCAAACTCGCCATACATTCCCGGATGGTAATTACCTCATACGTTACAAATCACATTAGCACACTCATACCGATATCTACATATTATGCCACACTTGCCATCCGATGCAAGCTTTTCTCGTGCTTTCAGGTATCTTATCGAAAGATTGTAGTTGTCTGGAGATCTTTGCTCATCTTCCTCTGCGTGGTCCCGATGTCTTGGTAGTGGCGAGGCTATGAAATTCTGTTTCTTACAAGGTTCATTAAAGGCAGTGTCACAAATGTCTCCAAGAGAAAGCTATCAATTTGCTATTCTTAACGACAATTTCCCGACTTTCAATAGAAAATTTTGAAAAATTCTCAATTGCTGGTGTAATTCTCCAGTTTCTATCTCACACCGTTAATTACTATTCATATCTCATTCATGAGTCTTGGAGGAACGTTACTGTCCAGTACAATATTTAAAATTGAAAACATAGATCAAACGTTCTCACTTGATCAAGTTATTAACACTTTTGTTTATCATTATTTTAGAGTATCTTTTATTTTCCAAAAAGTAACCAAATATATAGTGCCTGAGTCCATTTTGTTAAGACAAAATTATTCCAAAATCCAAAAAGCAGTATTATTGTACAGGTTTAGGAATGTCTAGTTCCTATCCAAAAGACTGAGGTCCACTCAGGCGATCAAATAAACGAGGTTTAATGAAAACTAACAGTTTTTAACGGATAACTACAGGAGAATATCGACTATAGGTCTAGTCAGTTTGGAGGCTCCATGAGGACTGCTTGGCGGTCCCGTGGCTGACGTCATGACGTCAGCATGTTTTTCCCGCCGGTGGGGGAATCACGTGATGCACGGTGTGACGTCATCGCGTTGGCCCGCGCTATTAAAGTGATCACGCTCTGTACATGTAAACAGTGAAAACAAAGATACAGACTGAGCCTATAGCTAACATATTATTAAAGGGAATTATCTGCAATTGATTGGAGCCCTTAGTGGCTCCGGCACATGTGCCCCCCCCAGAATTGTCTTTAATAGCAAAAGTAAAACGGCGAGAAATCCTGACAAGCCTGTAAGATCGACTTCTGTAGCCTTGAGGTGGGAGCTGATGGACGGCGGGTGAGCTGGCGGGCAGTTGTGTTTGATCTGGCATGGCGACTGTGGGTGGTCGGCCATGTTATGGCCGTTGTGCGATCTCGACTGGGCGGTCAAGGTCCAAGTGAGCTGGCTTCAACCGGTCAACCGAAATGTGGTCAGGTTTACCTCCGACATCGATCAAAAAAGATTTGTCTCCCGGCTCTATAACATGGATAGGACCAGTGTAAGGGGATTTGAGCGGGTCCCGATGAGCGTCGTGGCGGATAAACACATAGTCAGCATTCTTCAGCTCAGCTGGGATGTGGGAGCTCTGCAAGCCGTGATGCGACGTAGGCACTGGAGCGAAACTTCTGGCTTACTCCTGGTGGCTGATGAGCTGCTGGGACGCAGACCATGGCTCCGTTGGAGTCGGAAGGAAGTCCCCTGGTATGCGTAGCGGCTGGCCATGTAAGAGATCCGCCGAGGATGATTGAAGATCTTCTTAAGGTGCCGTATGAAGACACAAAAGGACCCGTGGAAGCCTGTCCACCAGGCCCACGCCTTGAAGGCTGGCTTGCCATGTGGCTTTGAGCGACCTGTGGAATCGTTCACACAGGCCATTCGCCTGTGGATGGTAGGCAGTGGTGCAATGTAGTTTGACGCCGAGCCACTGAGCCACAGCATTCCAGAGCTCCGCAGAAAACTGCAGCCCACGATCAGACGAGATGTCCGCCGGGACCCCGAAACGGGCGACCCAAGAGGAGATGAATGCCCTGGCGACGTCTGCGGAAGTGATGGATGACAAAGGAACCGCCTCCGGCCATTGAATTGTGCAGTCCACCATTGTAAGAAGATGAGTAAACCCGTGTGAAGGCGGAAGTGGGCCCACCAGCTCCACATGCACATGATCAAACCTACGTTCCGGAACAGCGAAAGTGCCCAATGGAGCCTTGACGTGACGCTGCACTTTGGCCTTTTGGCAGACCACGCAGGTGTTGGCCCTATTCGCGGCCATCCACGTGCATGCCCTGCCACATGAATTTGGACGACATCAGCTGTTGCGAAGCCTTCATGCCAGGGTGCGACATCACGTGTATGGCGTCAAAAACTTTTTGGTGCCAGGCGACCGGGACGATAGGGCAAAGATCTCCTACGGAGACATTGCAGAGTAGCGTAGTGCCCTTGGCATGGAATTTGACGCCAGCCGCTTGGAGGTTAGAGGGGTTGGTTCTGTAAGATTGGATTTCCAGATCAGAGGCTTGATCCGCAGCCATGAGCGCATAGTCGATGCCGAGCTGGACTGCATGAATGGTCACACGGGAGAGGCAATTCGCCACCAGGTTGACTTTACCGGACTCATGCTGAATGTCAGTGGTGAATTCTGAGATAAATGTCAATTGACGTTGTTGCCGAGCTGACCACGGTTCGGCGGTCTTGGCCATAGTGAACGATAGTGGCTTATGGTGCACAAAAGCCATGAACAGACGTCCCTCTAGCAAGAACCAGAAATGGAGGATGGCCAGAAAAAGAGCCAGCAACTCCCGGTCGAACATGCTGTACTTCTGTTCGTTTTGCCGTAGTTGATGGCTGAAAAATGCCAGCGGTTGCCACGTCCCATGCACCCACTGTTCCTGCACTGCGCTGTTGGCATAGTCTGATGCGTCAGTGGTAGGGGCCATGGTGGCACATGGCAGTGGGTATGCCAGCATGGTTGAGTTGGCTAACGTGCCATTTGTGTCGACAAATGCCCAGTCCAATTCGAGCATCCAGCTAATCAGATCTTTGCCAGACTTGCCCTTGAGGGCCTCGTACAGGGGCTGCATGAGCAGAGCTGCATTAAGGACAATCCGGTAATAAAAATTTACCATCCTGAGGAACTCCTGCAGGGCCTTGACGGTCTGCGGGCGCGGGAATGAAGTAACTGTCTCCACATTTGTTTGCAGGGGAATTGCGCCATCCGATGTGATGCGTTGGCCAAAGAAATCAATCTGCTGCAGGCCGTACTGGCACTTGACCGGGTTGATGATCAAGCCGTGTTGACTGAGGCATCTAAAAAGGGTGCGCAAATGGCAGATGTGCTCTGCTTTATTAGTGCTATGATGAGGATGTCGTCGAGGTAGGCGAATAGAAACTTCAGGTCCTGAAGCAAGGAGTCCATTAAGCGGTGGAAAGTCTGTGCAGCGTTCTTCAATCCAAACGGAAACGCAGAAATTCAAACAGGCCGAATGGGGTGAAGACTGCAGTTTACGGGACATTTGCGGGTGTACGGGGACCTGGTGCTAGCCACGGGCAATGTCGACTTCTGAAAAAATGGTATTTCCCGCCAAATGGGCTGAAAAATCCTGAATATGAGGGATCGGGTAACAATCAGGAGTAGTGGCGTTGTTTAGGCGTCGATAGTGGCTGCAAGGCCGCCATCCACCACCAGCTTTTGGAACAATGTGGAGAGGTGAAGACCAGGGACTATTCGACTAGTGAATAATCCCTAGCAGCTCCATCATGTCCAACTCCGCTTTCGCAGCCGCGAGCTTGCCAGGTTTAAGCCGTCGGGCCCGTGCATAGACCAGGGAGCCAGTAGTGGTGATGTGATGTTCGACTCCATGTTTCGTGGCTGTGGAAGAGAAAGTGGGTCTGGTCAGGCCTGGGAAATCTCCAAGGAGGTGAGTGAAATCATCTGGAGGTGGGAACACGCAGGAGACAGTGCGTGCCATGGTGTTACATCGGTCGCACTGAATGGAGTGAAAAGTGGCCGCATTGATCAACTGGCGGTGTTGTACATCCACCAGGAGGCCGTTGCTGCACAAAAAATCTGCCCTGAGGATGGCTTGAGAGGCTTTGGGCATGAAGAAATCCCATTAAAACAGCTGGCCACCGAAGCACACCTAGACCCACCAGCTTCCAAAGGTCCGAATGGCTCCACCTTTAGTCACCTGGAGGGAGGGGCCGTGCTCCCCGGCTTGTAGATCAAGATTTGATGCGGGTAGGATGCTACACTGTGCCACGGTGTTGCAGAGGAATCGTCGACCAGATAGGTAGTCGTTGATGAAGAGGAGTTTCCCGAATAACTGATTGACATTGCAGCCGCGGGGCACTCGTTATAACTGATCCTCTTTCGACAGGGTGGCTGCTGTTTCTTTTTTTTGAGCGTAAAGCTGCAGGGAGGGCGGCAGCATCTTGCTTTCACGTCAAAGTGGGCGTGGCAGAAGCACAACCCCGCAGGTTTAGGGGCTGGAGTGGCGTCTGTGGAGGATGGGCGTCTCATGGCAGTGCAGCGCAGCACTGCTGTGACACCGTGAAGATTTTGTCTGCATCAGCAGCCAGCAGTGCGCAGTCCGTGACTTCCGACCTGGCTAGGGCAGCCTGAACTTGCTCCAGTAGCTGACTGAGGAATAGCTGCCTGAAGAGGAAGCATTCCGGTTCGGAGTCCAGGAGCATGAGCATTTGTCTCATGAGCTCGAACGGCTTGGAGTCCTCGAGGCCGGGCATATTGAGCAGCCGGCGGGTGCACTCCGACATCGTGAGCCCAAAGACCTGTAACAACTGCGCCACTATCGTTTCATACTTGCGATCTCCTGGGGGATTACCAAGCAGGCTGACAATCCGTGAGGCTGTGGTGCTGTCGAGGGTGGAGACCACGTGATAGTAACGGGTCTGATCCACAACGATGTTACTGATTGTGAACTGGGCTTCAGCCTGGATGAACCAAGTGGCTGGCTGTTGCTCCCAGAACTGTGGTAGCTTCAAAGCAACGGCGTTCGATTCCATGTTCAGTAACTTCTGCGAAAACCATTCGCAAAAGTCGGGGTCACCAATGTAGGAATGTCTAGTTCCTATCCAAAAGACTGAGGTCCACTCAGGAAATTAAATAAATGAGGTTTAATGAAAAGTAACAGAGTTTAACAGATAACTACAGGAGAACACCGAAAATAGGTCAAGTCAGTTCGGTGTCTCCACGACGACTGCTTGGGCGGGCCCGTGGCTGACGTCATGACGTCATCACCTTTCCCCCGTCGGTGGGGGACCACGTGATGAACGGCGTGACGTCATCGCGTTTACCTGCGCTATTAAAGTGACCGCGCTCTGTACATGTAAACAGTGAAAACAAAGATACAGACTCAGGCTGTAGCTAACATATTATTAAATGGAATTATATACAATTGATTGGAGTCCCTTAGTGGCTCCGCCGCACTGGCAGGTTTTGTCAATCTTCACTTTCATTTCTATCAATTTGTCTTCCATTTCCAATTTTTGAAAAAAATGATTTTCAGGCTAGGTGGCTTATAGTGTTTTAACATTTCCTTCTCTCACTGTGGGGAAATATTAATTTAAAATTAAGGAACTTAAATTTTATAATATCCAATATTTTTAAACTGCAGACTAAAGTTGTTGCTGGGTGAACTTAAACAGGTGTCAGTGGAAAGGGTTATTTCCTCTGCAGGCATTAAGAAGTTGGAGCAAAACATTATCAAATGCACGCAGTTGCGTCACTTTACATAAATTAATAAAAACTCTCCCGATCAAAATACAGTTGTGTTTTCACACTTTAACTAAACACGAACATGGAATTAATATGGACAGTGAAGAAAGACGGGATTGCGCAATGTTCACAAGCTAAGTATGTCTTTGTAATGGACTCTGCAACTATCATGGAGTGGAGTTATCTTATTCAATGTGGTCTACACAAATTTACACCAACCAGAATTTCACCGTGACCACAATGAATGTCTGGTTTTAATAGGGTAATTAACGTCATATGTCCAATTTAATCCAGATCTTGTAAACATTCAAGTTAATTTTCTTCCAAGCACATTGTTAACTGTAACTTTAAGGCAGAAGCTTATCTTTTGTAAAGCTGTGAACGACTAAAACAAAACAAATCGCACATTCTTGCAGAAAAAAGTTAATTACGTCATATTCCTTATTGTCCTTTCTTCAGATGTCTTTCCAAAATACTGTAAAAACATTGAATATACCTGGTGAAAAGTTAGTTTTCTTTTCACATTTAAGCAGATCAAATCAAAGTGCTTTGGAAGATTTCATCATAGCAACCACGAAAGGGAGATAATCAGAACTCAAGAGTCAAGGGGTATGTACTGGGACAGGTCAGGGTCACATAACCGTCAGGGTGAGCAGGATCACTGATTAAATTGAAAAACTGAGCTGTTGAAAGTTCGATCTGTAAGGAAGAGGAAGGTAAATAACAACCCGAAGAATTGATTAAACCTCTGAACTTGGTCCTAACCTAATATTGGGAAGGAAAGAAAGTTAATTTGCATTATTCTTAATCGTTTTCATTTCATAATTCATCACAAATTGCAAATGAGTTACCACACACACACACTCCTCACAACTTAAATCACAAATTCGAGCAGCAGTCACAATCTACAGAGAGAGAGAGACAGAGAGAGAGAATGCACGCAGCCTGTGACCTTGAAGAGGGAAGCACAGGCTTTTAAAGAGACAATACACTGATGATGAATGAACACATTTGGCAGGTTATTTTTATCCTCAGCCCTAGGGGTCCTGAGGGTTAGGGGAAATGTCATCCCTGGTTGTCACCACGGGCTTAATCTGGCTCCAGTGTCTCCAACTTATGTCAATTTTTTCGTGCAAGCAGACGGAGGTTCCTGTACTATGCAGGATCTGGAAGGGTCCAACCCAACGTGGCTCAAAAATACCTCGCACCGGTCGCTGAATCATCACCCATTGTCCCACACAAGGGGGTGTTTTCCAAACCTCCCCCCCCCCAATCTTTTGCAATCCTGTTCCTCCTGCAGGTATTGAACCTGGAAGTGATTGGCCTGATTAGACTCACTGAGCATACGTAGGTATGTCAGGAGGGTTGCTTGAATTTGAGATGTGTCCCCCGTACCTTGCAGGGGTGCTTCTTGGGGTAAAACCATTGCTCATCCGGCCGTTAGCTCAAACGGGGTTAAACCAGTGCTTTTGGCTGGCGTAGCTCATATACCCCCAAAATCGCGGGAGTGCAATCCCCTCCCGTTCTGTGAAATAGCTTTAGTGATGGACTGTTTTAGTGTGCAGCTCGTTATCCCGGAATTGTCCAACCACCGCACTATATGCCCGATTGCCCACCCAGTTCCACAGGTGGAAGGGTTTTGCAGAGTCTGGGAGACCCAAGGCAGGTTCATTGGTAAAGGTGATTTTGACCATATCAAAGGCTTCGACTGCCTCAGGTGTCCAATCCAGTCTTGCCTCTCCCGTGGGCCCTCCCTTTAGAAGGTGATTTAAGAGACTTGCCAACACAGTGAACTCGGCTACGTATGTGCGGCATTAATTGAACAATCCCCATCATGCTCCGCAGGCCAGAAACAGTGACAGCTCGTGGCATTTGT
The DNA here is from genome assembly GCF_052327205.1 of Somniosus microcephalus. Taxonomy (NCBI): domain Eukaryota; kingdom Metazoa; phylum Chordata; class Chondrichthyes; order Squaliformes; family Somniosidae; genus Somniosus; species Somniosus microcephalus. The sequence continues at coordinate 107,464,821 of NC_140990.1, read as the reverse complement.
AAAAGTTTTTGACACCTCTCGGGAAAAGGACAATCCTAGATCTTTCTTGGGGCGTGAAAGGCTGGGACTCGCTCATCGCCGCTACCACCTATTTCTCTATTGTTGACATTAACTTCTGGGTTCATCCGGATGGGGGCCAGCCATGGGTTTGGATTTCCTGGCCCCAGATTAAGGCGGTGCTGAAGGGCAGATATTCGGGGGGGCACGTAGGTTGTGGAGTCTTGTTTTGTTGGGCTTCCATGGCCTTAACAATTTGATCAACTAACGGACTTGTTTCTTTCCACCCATTCTTAATCATTTCGCTTTGATATTTCAAATTTGCCTCTTGGACCTGGTTTTACAACAGTGACACTGGTGGACATAGCCAGAACGTCCGATGAAATTGATTTGTCCTCGTCACTCATTTCCTTATGCTTTATCTTATGCTTTAACTTATTTTACTCCAATCTTATACTTTAATCCGCACAAACGATTCACCTTACACTCCATATCAGCTTATACTCTAAATTCGAAACACACATGCAGGTCCAGTCAATTCTGTCACTCCGTGGTCTCCATGAGGATTCATTTAACCAAGTGGATAATTTTAATAATGCAGCAGGTGCTTAAAAATAGCGAGCGCAACTCGCTTTCGAGGGACTTATAAAGGGCCCTGTAACAACCACTGTTTCGAGCTCAGGACTGATCCTGACTCCCCATTCACTTCCTCGGTCCTCCGAGTCTCTTATCGAGACTCCTACACCCACTTCGAGTTTCCCTCCCACAATGCAGACAATTTACGTCCTACCTGCACCCTGCAACACAGTATCCCACTTCTGGCATCAACTGTTAGATTCGAATTTCGGAGTAAAACCAGACGGAGAGACGGAACTGCTGACAAAGTTAAAGTTTCTTAGAAGACGACCAGAAGGCCTTGTGCACAAGGGACAGGAGGCAGCCTCCTCAGACTCGTACCTGGCTCTCTAAGGAAAAACAGCATACAAGCATTTTATATACCTATCAATCAGCAACGACCTATGGTTTACAAAAGTGGGTGTCTGCATACAGACAACGTCAATACAGTTACTCTCTTATTGGTTGGGTGATTAGTCACGCAATGTCGGGAGCTGCCCTGAAGTGTTCTTAGACATTAAGCATAACACCTAATTCTTAGACATCTAGCTTCTGTGAGCGAGGTCGTTTAATTCTTGAGATAATAAACAATGTCAGCTTTTGGTTGCGAGCAGGCATTACAAAGGGAGATACAGTGTATGAGGCAAAGATAGAAATAGACGACTCCCTATGAAGTTCAGTTTCCCTTACCTCTCAGAAAGCCAGCTGCATTAAACACTCCTTCTGTAACACTGATAACAAAATTTTAGATTAAGTAAAGAGGGAGACCAAGAGTCTAGTAAATATGCTGTGGTCCGCTATTTCTACAGTACTTAGTTAAAAAGTGTTAATGATGATCAATTGTCCCATCATGCTTTGCAGCTACCTAAATACTGCATGTACATTCTTAACATATATGTTTCTTAATAAGTGAAGCTAATCATCCTTTAATTATGATTTCTAGTACTAAAGCCCTCCATACAGCTTTGGTTAAAGTATTTAAAGACAAGAGGATTGAGGCTTTGGTTCACAGGACTATTTTTGCAATCCAACACTATGCTGAACTGGACCTGTCTAAACAGAATGTAACTTTGCTAAACTTGTCCCGTCCACACTGAATGTTACTGTGGTGAACTGGGCCTGTCCACACTGAATGTAAACGTGCTGAACTGGACCTGTCCACACTGAATGTAATTGTGCTGAACTGGACCTGTCCACAATGAAAGTAACTGTGCTGAACTGGAGTTGTCCACATTGAAAGTAACTGTGCTGAACTGGACCTGTCCACACTGAATGTAAATGTGCTGACCAGGAACTGTCCACTCAGAATTTAACTCTGCTGAACTGGATCTGTCCATATTAATGTAATAGGGCTGGACTGGACCTGTCCATAATGAATGTAATTGTTTTCAACAGGAGCTGTGAAACTGCATATAACCCTGCTGAACAGGAGCTCTCCACAATGAATGTGACCTTGCGGAACTGGACAATTCCACAATGAATGTAACCGTGCAGAAATTGAACTGCCCGCACTGATTGTAAGAGTGTTGAGCTGGACCTGTCCTCACTGAATGTATCCGTGCTGAACTGGATCTGTCTAAACTGAATGTCACAGTGCTGAACTGGACGTGTCCACACTGAATGTAACAGTGCTGAAATTGACCAGCCAAGTCTCAATGTATACGTGCTGAAATGGACCTGTCCATACTGAATGTAAACGTGCCGATTTGTAGCTGTCCACACTGAATGTAACTATGTTGAAATGGACCAGTTCACACTGAATGTAAATGTGATGAACTGCACCTGACAATCTGTAGGGAACTGAACTGGATTTGTCCATATGAATGTAAAATGCTGAACTGGCTGTGTATGCACTGACAGTAACTGTGCAGAACTGGACATATGCACACTGAATGTAACTGTACTGAACTGGAGCTGTACACACTGATTCTAACTGTCCTGAACTGGACATGTCCACACTGATGCTAATTGTGCAGAACTGGACATAAGCACACTGTATGTAACTGTGCTGCACAAGACCTGTCGACATTGAATGTAGCTTTGCTTAACTGGACCTGTCCACACTGAATGTAACTGATGAACTGGAGCTGTCCACACTGAATGGAACCGTTCCGAACTGGAGATGTCCACACTGAATGAAACCCTGCTGAACTGAACTTTTCCACACTGAATGTAACTGTGCTGAAATGGATCTGTCCATACTGAATGTATCTGTGCTGAGCAGGACAAGCCCAAACTGAGTGTAACTGTACTGAACAGGACCCATCCACACTGAATGTAACCATGCTGAACTGCACCTATTCACACTGAATGTAAGTGTGCTGAACTGGATCTGTCCACACTGTTTGTAACTGTGATGAACTGGACGTGTCCACGCTGATTGTAACTCTGCTGATCTAGACCTGTCCACACTGAATTTAACCGTGCTGAACTAGACCGGTTCACACTAAATTTTGCCGTGCCGAACTGATCCTGCCCGCACTGATGTATCCGTGCTGAACTGGATCTATAAACACAGAATGTAACCGTGCAGAACTGGACCTTGTCACAATGAATATAAGTGTGCTGAAATGGACATGTACATGCCGTTTGTAACTGTGATGAACTGGGTTTGTCCATACTGCTTGTAACTCTGCTGATCTAGACTGTTCACACTGAAACTAGCCATGCTGAACTGCAACTGCCCACACTAGATGTAACTGTGCTAAGCTGCACCTATCCACACTGAATTTAACTGTGCTGAACTTTACCTCTGCACACAGAATATAATTGTGCTGAATTGGGCCTGTCCACACGGTATGTAACTGTGCAAAACTGGCATGTCTGCAATGAGAGTAACCATGTTGATTTGGACATGTCCCCACTTAATGGAACTGCGCTGAAGTGGAACTGTCCAACCGGAATGTAAATGCTGAACTGATCTGTCAACACTGAATGTAACTTCTCTGAAATGGACTTGTCCAAACTGAATGTAACTGTGCAGGTCTGGGCCTGTCCACTCTGAATGTAACTGTGCTGACCCGGAGCAGTCCACATTGAATGTAACTGTGCTGAATTGGACCTGTCCACACTGGATGTAACCCTGCTGAACTGGACCTGTCCACACTGAATGTAAATGTGCTGAACTGGATCTGAACACACTGAATGTAACCGTGCTGAACAGGACCTCACAACACTGAATGTAACTATGCTGAATTGGACCTGGCCACACTGAATGTAACCGTGCTGAACTGGACCTGTCCAAACTGAATGTAACGGTGCTGAATTGGACCTGTCCACACTGCTTGTAACCGTGCTGAAGCTGGAACTGTCCACATTGATTGATACTGTGCTGAACTGGACATGTGCACGCTCAATGTAACTGTGGTGAACTGCACCTGTCCAAACAGAATGTAATGGTGCTGAACAGGAACTGTCCACACTGAATGTAAATGTGCTGAACTGGACCTGTAAACACTATACGTAACGATGCTGAACTTGTCTAGTACAGTCTGAATGTGTCTGTGCTTAACTGGACCTCACATCACTGAATGTAACTATGTTGAACTGGAGCCGCTCTCACTGAATGTAACTGTGCTGAACTGGATCTGCCCACATGAATGTAACTGTGCTGAACTGGACCTGTCCACACTGAATGTAACCTAGTTGAACTAGACATGTTCACACTGAATTTATCCGCGCTGAACTGAAACTGCCGACACTGGATGTAACTGCACTAAGCTTAACCAATCCACACCGGATTTAACTGTGCTGAACTGGATCAGTCCACACTGAAAGTAATTGTGCTGAAATGCAGCTGTCCACACTGAATGTAACGGTGCTGAACTGGACCTCTCCACATAGAATTTAACTGTGCAGAATTGGACCTCTCCAAACTGAATGTAAATGTGCTGAACTGGACCTGTCCACACCGACTTTTACTGCGCTGAACTGCACCTGTCCACACTGAAAGGAACTGTGCTGAACTGGACCTGTCCACATTGATTGATACTGTGCTGAACTGGACATGTCCACACTGAATGTATCTGTGCTGAAATGCACCTGTCCACAATGAGAGCAACTGTGTTGATTTGAACCTGTCCCCACTGAATTGAACTGCGCTGAACTGGACTTGTCCAACCGGAATGTATCTGTGCTGAACTAGATCTGTCAACACTGACTTTAGCTCTGCTGAAATGGACTCGTCCATACTGAATGTAACTGTGCTAAACAGGGCCTGTCCACACTGAATGTAACTGCGCTGAACTTGGCCTGTCGATGCTGAATGTAACCGTGCTGATCTGGACCTGTGCACACTGAATGTAACCTTGCTGAACTGGACATGTCCACACTGAATGTAACTGTGCTGAACTGGACCTGTCCATATAGAATTTAACTCTGCTGAACTGGACCTCTCCACACTGAATGTAACCGTGCTGAACTGCACCTGTCCACACTGAATGTAAATGTGCTGACCTGGACCTGTCCACACTGAATGTAACTGTGCTGAACTGGACCTCTCCACACTGAGTGTAACTGTGCTGAACAGGGCCTGTCCACACTGAATGTAAATGTGCTGACCTGAATCTGTCCACACTGAATGTAACCGTGCTGAACAGGACATCTCAACACTGAAGGTAACAGTGCTTACCTGGACCTGTCGACAATGAATGTAAATGTGCTGAATTGGACCTGTCCACACTGAATGTAACCGTGCTGAACTTAACCTGTCCAAATTGAATGATACTGCGCTGAATTGCACCTGTTTACACTGAATGTAACGGTGATGAACTGGAACTGTCCACACTGAATGTAAATGTTCTGAACTGGAATTGTCCATACTGAAGGTAGCTGTGCTGAACTGGACCTGTCAACACTGAATGTAACCGTGCTGAACTTGTCTAGTCCAGTCTGAATGTATCTGTGCTGAACTGGACCTCTCCAAACTGAATGTAACTATGTTGATCTGGACCAGCTCACACTGAATGTAACTGTGTTGAACTGGACATGTCCAGAATGAATGTAACTGTGCTGAGCTGCTCCTGTCCACACTGAATGTAACCGTGCTGAACTTGTCTAGTCTAGTCTGAATGTATCCGTGCTGAACTGGACCTGTCCACACTGAAAGTAAACGTACTGAACTGGATCTGTCCACACTGAATGTATGTAGGTTGAAGTGGACCAGCTCAAACTGAATGAAACTGAGCTGAACTTGATCTGGCCACACTGAATGGTACCATGCTGAAATAGACCTGTCCACACTGAATGTAACTGTGTCCACGCTGAATGTAACTGTGCTGAAATAGATATGTCCACACTGTATGTAACAGTGCTGAAAAGGACCTGTACACTCCGATTGTAACTGTGTTGAACTGGTCCTTTCGATACTAAATGTAACTGTGTTGAACTGGAGCTGTCCACACTGCATGTAACTGTACTGTACTGGACCTGTCCAATCTGAATGCAACTGTGCTGAACTGGACCGGTCCACAATGAATGTAATTATACTGAACTGGACCTTTTCACACTGAATATAACTGTGCTGAACTGGAACTGTCCACACTGAGTTTAACGGTTCAGAACTAGACCTGTTCACACTAAATTTAACCGTGCTGAACTGGATCTGTCCACACTGAATGTAACCGTGCTGTACTGCACCTGTCCACAGCTAATGTAACTGTGCTGAACTGGTCCTGACAACAGTGAATGTAACTGTGCTGGAATTGTCTAGACCAGGCTGAGTATGTCCGTGCTGAACTGGCCCTGTCCACACTAAATGTAACTGTGCTGAAATGGATCAGTGCGCATGAATAGAACTGTGCTGAACTGGACCTGTCCACTTGAATTGAATTGTGCTGAGCTAGACCCGTCCACACTGAATGTAAATGTGCTGAACGGGACTTGTCCAAAATGAATGTAACCTTGCTTAACAGCAACTCTCAACAATGAATGTAACCGTGCTGATCTGGACAACTTCTCAATGGATGTAACCGTGCTGAACAAGACCTGACCAGACTGAAAGTAACAGTGCAGAACAGGAAATGTTGGCACTGAATGTAACTATGCTAAACGTGAACGGTCCACACTAAATGTAACCATGCTGAACTGGACCTGTCCACACTGAAGGTAACTGTGCTGAACTGGACCTGTACTCACTGAATGTAATTATATTGAGCTTGAACTGTCCACACTGGATGTAAAATGCTAATCTGGACCTGTCCACATGAATGTAACTCTGTTGAACAGGAGCTGTCAACACTGAATATAACCCTGCTGAATAGGAGCTCTCCACAATGAATGTCACTCTGTTGAACAGGAGCTGTCAACACTGAATATAACCCTGCTGAACTAGACCTCTCCACAATGAATGTAACCGTGCTGAAATTGGACTGTCCACACTGAATGATGGCGTGCTGAGCTGGATCTGTCCTCACTGAATGTATTCGTGCTGAACTGGATACGTCCAAACTGAATGTAACCGTGCTGAACTTGACCAGTTTAGTCCGAATAAATCCGTGCTGTATTGGCCCCATCCATACTGAATGTAAACGTGCCGAACTGGACCTCTCCACACTGAATGTACCTATGTTGATCTGGTCCCGTTCACGCTGAATGTAACCGTGCTGAACTACACCTGGCAAACTGAAGGTAACTGTGCTGAACTTCATCTGTCCACATGAATGTAACTGTGCTGAACTGGACTTGTACGCACTTAAACTAACTGTGCAGAACTGGACCTATGCACACTCAATGAAGCTGTACTGACCTGTACACACTGAATCTAACTGTCCTGAACTGGGCATGTCCACACTGAATATATTTGTGCTGAACTTGACCTGACCACACTAAATGTAACTGTGCTGCATTAGACCTGTCCACATGGAATGTAACTTTGCTGAACCAGACCTGTCCACATTGAATGTAACTTTTGCAATTTAATATACTGTATTCGCTGCTCACAATGCGGTCTCCTCTACATTGGGGAGACCAAATGCAGATTGGGCGACTTCGTTTCTGAACACCTCCATTCATTCCGTAACGGTGACCCTGAGCTTCTGGTCGCCTGTCACTTTAATTTACCACTTCTCTCCCACTCTCATCTCTCTGTTCTCGGCCTATTACATTGTTCTAATGAAGCTCAACGTAAGCTCGAGGAACAGCAACTAATCTTTCGATTAAGCAATTTACAGCCTGCTGGACTGAATATAGAGTTCAACAATTTCAGATAATAATCCCTGCACCTTTTTTCATGCAGTATGGCTTTGCCATTCCCATTTGCAACATTTTCACAGCACATTCTTTCAATTCCTTCCTCCCCTCCTAAACCCCCACCTCTGTCTCTGCACCTGCTTCAAATCTGTTAATTTTCCATCTTTTCCCAGTTCTGATGAAGGGTCCCAGACATGAAACGTTAACCCTGTTTCTCTCTCCACGGCTGCTGTCTGGCCTGCTGAGTATTTCCAGCATTTTCTGTTGTTATTTGCTGAACTGGACCTGTTCACAGTGAATGTCACAGAGATGAGCTGGACCTGTCCAAGCAGAAAGCAACCGTGCTGACCTGGATCTGTCGAAACTGATAGTAACTATGATGAGCCCGGCCTGTCCACAATGAAAGTAACTGTTCCGAACTGAACATGTCCAAACTGAATGTAGCCTTGCTGAACTGAACATGTCCACACTGAATGTAACAGTGCTGACCCGGCCCTTTCCACAGTGAATATAACTGTGCTGAACTGCACATTTCCAAACTGATTGCAACTGTGCTGAACTGGACCTGTCCAGACAGAATGTAACTGTGCTCAACTGGACCAGCGCTCACTGAATGTAACCGTGATGAACTGCACCTGGCAAACTGAAGATAAATGTGCTGAACTGGCTCTGTCCACATGAATGTAACTGTGCTGAACTGGACTTGTATGCACTGAAAGTATCTGTGCTGAACTGAACCTATACACGTTGAATGAAACTGTACTGAACTGGACATGTACACACTGAATCTAACTGTCCTGGACTGAACAGGTCCACACTGAAGATAATTGTGCTGAACTGTTCCTGACCACACTGAATCTAACTGTGCTGACCTGGAGCTGTCCACTCACAATGTAACTCTGCTGAACTGTACCTTTCCACACCGAATGTAACTATGTTGAGTTTGACCTGTCCACACTGAATGTAAAAGTGCAGAACTGGACCTGTCCACATGAATGAAACTGTGCTAAACTGGGCCTGTCCAAAATGAATGTAACTGCGTTGAACAGGAGCTGTCAACACTGAATCTAACCCTGCTGAACCGGACCTCTCCACAATGAATGTAACCTTGCTAACTGGACCTGTCCTCACTGAATGTAACTGTGCTGAACTGGATCTGCCCAAACTGAATGTAACTGTGCTTAACTGGATCTGTCCACACTGAATGTAACCGTGCTGAGCTTGACCAGCCTAGTCTGAATATATCCGTGCTGAACTGGACCCGTCCATACTGAATGTAAACTTGCTGATTTGGACATCTCCACACTGAATGTAACTATGTTGAACTGGACCAGTTCACACTGAATGTAACTGTGCTGGACTGCACATGACAAACTGAAGGCAACTGTGCTGAACTAGATATGTTCACATGAATGTAACTGTGCTGAACTGGACTTGTATGCATTAAAAGTAACTGTGCAGAACTACACCTATGCACACTGAATGAAGCTGTACTGAACTGGACATGTGCACATTGAATATTACTGTCCTGAACTGGACATTTCCACACTGAAGATAATTGTGTTGAACTTGACCTCACCACACTGAATGTAGCGGCTCTGCACTTAAACTGTCCACCATGAATTTAACTTTGCTGAGCTGGAACTGTCTACACAGAAAGCAACCGTGTGGACCAGGATCTGTCTATACTGAATGTAACTCTGATGAGGCGGACCTGTCCACACTGAAAGTAACTGTTCCAAACTGAACATGTCCAAACTGAATGTAGTCCTACTGAACTGAACTTGTCCACACTGAATGTAACAGTACTGATCTGGACCTTTCCTCACTGAATGTAAATGTGCTGAACTGGACGTTTCCACACTGATTGTAGATCTGCTGATCTAAACATGTGCACACTGAATGAAACCGTGCTGACTGGACCTGTTCACACTGAATGTAACAGTGCTGAACTGAACCTGCCAGCATTAAATGCAACTATATTGGACTGGTCCTCTCCACACTGAATGTAAATGGGTTTTACTGGACCTGTCCACACTGAAAGTAACTGTTCCGAACTGAACATGTCCAAACTGAATGTAGTCCTACGGAACTGAACTTGTCCACACTGAATGTAACAGTACTCATCTGGACCTTTCCTCATTGAATGTAAATGTGCTGAACTGGACGTTTCCACACTGATTGTAGATCTGCTGATCTAAACATGTGCACATTGAATGAAACCGTGCTGACTGGACCTGTTCACACTGAATGTAACAGTGCTGAACTGAACCTGCCAGAACTAAATGCAACTATGTTGGACTGGCCCTCTCCACACTGAATGTAAATGGGTTTTACTGGACCTGTCCACACTGCATATAACTTTATTGAACCGGACATTTCCACACTGAATGTAACTGTTTTGAACTGGATCTGACCCCAGTGAATGTAACCGTGCTGATCAGACCCTGTCCATCTGAATGTAACTGTGTTGAACAGGGCCTCTCTTCAATGAATGTAACCCTGCTGATCGGGAACTGTCCACTGAATGTAACTGTGCTGACCTGGAGCTGTCCACTCACAATGTAACTGTGCTGAACTGTGCCTTTCCACACTGAATGTATCTATGTTGAGCTTGACCTGTCCACACTGAATGTAAAAGTGCGGAACTGGAATTGTCCACGTGAATGTAACTGCGCTGAACTGGACCTGTCCTCACTGAATGTAACTGTGCTGAATTGGATCTGCCGAAACTGAATGTAACTCTGATTAACTGGATCTGTCCACACTGAATGTAACCGTGCTGAACTTGACCTGTCTAGTCTGAATGCATCCTTGCTGAACTGGACCCGTCCATACTGAATGTAACTATGTTGAACTGGACTAGTTCACACTGAAGGTAACTGTGCTGAACTGCACCTGACTAACTGAAGGTAACTTTGCTGACCTGGGTCTGTTCACATGAATGTAACTGTGCTGAACTGGACTTGTACGCGTTAAAGGTAACTGTGCAGAACTGGACCTATGCACACTGAATGAAGCTGTACTGAACTGGACCTTTTACATTGAATATAACTGTCCTGAACTGAACATGTCAACACTGAAGATAATTGTGCTGAACTTGACCTCAACACACTGAATGTAACTGTTCTGCACTAGAATTGTCCGCCATGAATGTAACTTTGCTGAGCTGGAACTGTCCAGAAAGAAAGCAACCGTTGGGCCTGGATCTGTCTACACTGAATGCAAATCTGATGAGCTGGACCTGTCCACACTGAAAGTAACTGTTCCGAACTGAACATGACCAAACTGAATGTAGTTCTGCTGAACTGAACTTGTCCACACTGAATCTAACAGTACTGATCTGGACCGTTCCTAACTGAATGTAACTGTGCTGAACTGGACTTGTCCATACTGTTTGTAACTGTGATGAGTTGGTCTTGTTCACACTGATTGTAGCTCTGCTGATCTAGACCTTTGCACACTGAATATAACCGTGCTGATTCGACCTATTCACACTGAATGTAACAGTGCTGAACTGAATCTGCCAGCACTGAATGCAACTATGTTGGACTGGTCCTCTCCACACTGAATGTAAATGGGTTACACTGGACGTGTCCACACTGCATATAACTTTATTGAAGTGGAAATTTCCACACTGAATGTAACTGTTTTGAACTGGACCTGACCCCAGTGAATGTAACCGTGCTGAACAGAGCCTGTCCATCTGAATGTAACTGTGTTGAACAGGACCTCTCTTCAATGAAAGTAACCCTGCTGATCGGGAACTGTCCACTGAATGTAACTGTGCTGATCAGGACAAACAACACTAACATTCACTGTGCTTTAGTTAAGTTGTCCACACTGAATGCAACTGTGCTGATCTGGACCTGTCCACACGGAATGTAACCGTGCTGAATTGGACACGACCACACTGAATGTGTCAGTGCTGAACTGGACGACTCCACATCGAATTTAACTGTGCTGAAGTAGACATGTGCACACGAAATGCTATGATGCTGAACTGGAGCTGTCCACACTGAATGTAATTGTGCTAAATTGGAGATGTCCAGACTGACAGAAGCTCTGCTGAGCTGGAATTGTCCACACTGTATATAACCGTGCTGAACTGGACCTGTCTACATTGAATGTATTTTTGCTGAAATGGACCTGTCCAATCTGAATGTAACCGTGCTGAACTGGACCTGTCCACACTTACTGTAACTGAGCTGAACTGCACGTTTGCACATTGAATGTAACCGTGCTGAAATGGACCTTTCCACACTGAATGTAGCCGTGCTAAACAGGACCTGTGCACACGAAATGAATTGTGCTGAACTGGACATGTGCACATTGAATGCAACTGTGCTGAAGTGGACCTGCCCACAGTGAAATTTACTGTGCTGAACTGGACATATCCGCGCTGGATGTAACCATGCAGAACTGGACATCACCACACTGAATGTAACTTTGTTGAACTGGCCATATCCACACTGAATGTAACTGTGCTAAACTGGACCAGCCCGCATTGAATATAACTGTGCTGCAGTGGACCTGTCCACACTGAAGTTATCTATGCTGATTTGGAACTGTCCACACTGCAAGGAGCCATGCTGAAACGGACATGTCCACACTGAATGTAACCGTGTTGAACTGGATCTGTCCACATTGAATGGAATTGTGCTGAACTGGACATGTCCACACTGAATGTAACCGTGCTGAGCTGGACCTGTCCACAATGAATGTAATTGTATTGAACTGGACCTGTCCACACTGAATGTATTTATACTAAATTGGAACTGCCCACACTGCAATTAGCCGTGCTGAACTGGGCTTGTCCACACTGAATGTAACCGTGCTGAACTGGACCTGTTCAAATTGAATGGAATTGTCCTGAACTGGATCTGTCCACACTGAATGAAAATGTACTGAACCGGACCTGTCCACACTGAATTTAACGTTGCTGAACTGCACCTGTCAGCACTGAATTTAACTGTGCTGAACTGCACCTGTCCACACTGAATGTAGATGCTGAACTGGACCTTCCACACTGAATGCAACTGTGCTGAAATGGTCCTGTCCACACTGAATGTTGCCGTGCTGGACTGGAACTGTCCACACTGAATGTAACTCTGCTGAACTGGACCTATCCACACTGAGTGTAACCGTGCCGAACTGTTCCTTTCCTCACTGAAGGTAACTCTGCTGAACTGGTTCTGTCCACACTGAAAGAAACTTTGCTGAATTGGATGTGCTGATCTGGACCTGTGCACAGTGAGTATAACTGTGTTCAACTGGACCTGTCCGCATTGAAAATAACTGTGCTGCAGTAGACCTGTCCACACTGAATGTAACTGGGCTGAACTGGACCTTTGCACACTGATTGTAACCGTGCTGAAATGGACCTATTCACACTGGTTCTACCCGTGCTGAACTTGACCTGTCCACACTAAATTTCATGGTGCTGAACTAGGCCTGTCCACATTGTATCGAATTGTGCTGAAGTGGATCTGTGCATATTGAATGTAACCGTGCTGACCTGGAACTGTCCAGACTGAATGTAACTGTATTGAATTGGAGCTGTCCGCACTGAATGTAACAGTTCTGAACCGGACCTGTCTAAACAAAATGTAACTGTGCTGAACTGGACCAGTCCACACTGAATATAACTGTACTGAACTGGACCAGATCACACTGTATATAGCTGCTGAACTCGACTTGTTCACACTGAGTGGAATTGTGCTGAGATGGAACTGTACACACTGAATGTAACTGAGTTGAACAGGACCAGTCCACATTGAAAGTAATTGTGCTGAACTGTTTCTGAGCACAACTGATTGTAACTGTGCTGAAATGAACCTATTCACACTGAATGTAAACGTGCTGATCAGGTCTTTTCCTCATTGAATGTAAATCTGATGAACTGGTTCTGTCCACACTGAATGAAATTTTGCAGAACTGGACGTCTCCAAACTGCATGTAACCTTGCTGAGCTGGACCTGTCCACACTGAATGTAACTGTACTGGACTAGGCCTGTCCACATTGAATGTAACTTTGCTGAAGTGGACATGTACCGACTGAATGCTACTGTGCTGAACTGGACCTGTCCATACTGAATGTATCTATGCTGATTTGGAACTGTCCACACTGCAAGAAGCCGTGCTGAACTGGACCTGTCCACATTGAATGTAACCGTGCTGAAGTTGACCTGTCCACATTGAATGGAATTGAACTGAACTGGACATGTCCACACTGAATATAACCGTGCTGAGCTAGACCTGTCCACTCAGAAAGTAACTGTATTGAACTGGATATATCTGCACTGAATGTAACCGTGCTGAACTGGTCCTGTCTACACCGAATATAACTGTGCTGAACTGGGCCAGTCCACACTGAATGTAACTGCTGAAATCGACCTGTTCACACTGAGTGCATTTGAGCTAAGCTGGAACTGCACACACTCAATCTAACTGTGTTGAACTGGACCTTTCTGCATTGAATGTAAATGTGCTGAACTGTTCCTGAGCACGCAGATTGTAGCTGTGCTGAACTGAACCTATCAACACTGAATGTAACCATGCTGAACTGGCCCTTTCCTCACTGAATGTAACTCGGAAGAACTGGTTCTGTCCACACTGACTCTAATGTGCTGCACTGGGCCTGTCCGCACTGAATGTAGCCATGCTGAACTGGGCCTGTCTGCACTGAATGTAACCGTGCTGAACTGGACCTGTCCACATTGAATGAAATTGTGCTGAACTGGACATGTCCGTACTGAATTTAACCGTGCTAAGCTTGACCTGTCCACACTGAATGTGATTGTATTGAACTGCATATGTCCGCACTGAATGTAACTGTGCTGAACTGTTCCTGAGCACGCATATTGTAACTGTGCTGAACTGAATCTATTAACACTGAATGTAACCGTGCTGAACTGGCCCTTTCTTCACTGAATGTAACTCTGAAGAACTGGTTCTGTCCACACTGACTGTAATGTGCTCCACTGGGCCTGTCCGCAGTGAATGTAGCCATGCTGAACTGGGCCTGTCCGCACTGAATTTAACCGTGCTGAACTGGACCTGTCCACATTGAATGAAATTCTGCTGAACTGGACATGTCCGTACTGAATGTAACCGTGATAAGCTGGACCTGTCCACACTGAATGTGATTGTATTGAACTGCATATGTCCGCACTGAATGTAACCGTGCTGAACTGGACCTGTCTACACAGAATGTAACTGTGCTGAACTGGAGCTGTCCACACTGAATTTAACTGTGCTGAGCTGGACCAGTCCACACTGAATGTAACTGCTGAAATCGACCTGTTCACACTGAGTGGAATTGTGCTGAGCTGGAACTGTACACACTGAATTTCATGTTGCTGAACTAGGCCTGTCCACATTGAGTGTATCTTTGCTGAACTGCTCCTGTCCACACTGATTGTAGCTGTGCTGAACTGAACCTATCCACACTGAATGTAACCGTGCTGAACTGGTCCTTTCCTCACTGAATGAAAATCTGATGAACTGGTTAAATCCACACTGAATGTAACTTTGGTGAACTGGATCTGTCCACACTGAATGTAACAGTGCTGAACTGGATCAGTCTGCAATTATTGTAACTATGCTGAACCAGAACAGCCCGCACTGACTGTAACCGTGCTGAACTGGACCAGTCCACACTGATGTAATGTGCTGAACTGGGCCTGTCCGCACTGAATGTAGCCATGCTGAACTGGATCTGTGCACACTGAATGTAACGTTACGGAACTTCAACTTTCCACACTGAATGTAGCCGTGCTGAACTGGGCCTGTCCACACTGAAAGTAACCGTTCTGAACTGGACCTGTGCACAATGAACTGTGTTGAAATGAATCTGTCCACACTGAAAGAAATTATGCCGACCTGGACCTGGCCGCACTGAATGTATGTATGTTGAACTGAATCTGTCCACACTGAAAGTAATTGTGCTGAACTGGACCTGTCCACACTGAAAGTAATTGTGCTGAACTGGACCTGTCCAAACTGAAAGTAACTGTGCTGAACTTGACCTGACCACAATGAATGTAACTTTGCTGAACTGGATCTGTCCATACTGAATTTTCATGTGCTGTTCTGGTTTGTCCACACTGAATGTAACTATGAGGAACTGGTCATGTCCACACTGAATCTAACTATGTTGATTTGGAACTGTCCACACTGAAAGTAAATATGCTGAACTGGTCCTGTCGTCACTGAATGTAATTGTGCTGAACTGGCCCTGTGCACACTGAATGTAACTGTGCTGAATTGGCTCTGTCCACACTGAATGTAACTGTACTTAACTGGATCTGTCCACACTGAATGTAAATGTGCTGAACTGGCCCTGTGCACACTGAATGTAAATGTGCTGAACTGGGCCTGCCCACACTGAATGTATATGTGCTGAACTGGGCCTGTCCACACTGAAAGTATCTGTGCTGAACTGGACCTTTGCACACTTAATGTAGATGTGCTGAACTGGACCTGTCCACACTGAGTGCAAATGTACTGACCCGGACCTGTCCACACTGAATTTAACTGTGCTGAACTGGACCTATCCACACAGAATTTAACTGTGCTGAACGGCACCTCTCCACACTGAATGTAACTGCTAAACTGGACCTGTCCACACTGAATATAATTGTGCTGAACTGTACCTTTGCACACTGAATGTAACTGTAATGAATTAGACCTGTCCACACTGAATGGCATTTAGCTGAACATTAAGATGTAAATTCTGAATGTAACTGTGTTGAATTGGACCTGTCCACACAGAAAGTAACTGTGCTGAACTGCACCTTCCACACTGAATGAAACTTTGCTGAACTGGACCAGTCCACACTGAATGTAACCGTGCTGAACGGGACCTGTGCACACATAATGTAACTGTGCTGGTCTGGACCCGTTCACAATGAGTATAACTGTGTTGAACTGGACCTGTCCACATTGAATAAAACTGTGCTGCAGTGGACCTGTCCACACTGAATGTAACTGGGGTTAACTGGACCTCTGCACAATGATTGTAACTGTGCTGAACTGGACCTAACCACACTGAATGTACATGCGCTGAACTGGACCTGCCCACACTGAATTAAACGGTGCTGAACTAGGCCTGTCCACATTGAATGGAACTTTGCTGAAGTGGACATGTGCACACTGAATGCTACTCTGCTGAACTGGACCTGTCCACACTGAATGTATCTATGATTAATTTGAACTGTCCACACTGAAAGTAACCGTGCTGAACTGGACCTGTCCACACTGAAATTAACCGTACTGAACTGGACGTGTCCACATTGAATGGAATTATGCTGAACTGGACCTGTCCACACTGAATATAACTGTGATGAGCTGGACCTGTCCACACTGAATGTAACTGTGTTGAACTGGATATATCCGCACTGAATATAACCATTCTGATTTGGAGTTGTCTACACATAATATAGCTGTACTGAACTGGAGCTGTCCACAGTGTATGTAAATGTGCTGAGCTGGTCCATTCCACAATGAATGTAACTGCTGAACTGGACCTGTTCAGATTGAGTGGAGTTGTGCTGAGCTGGAACTGTACACAGTGAATGTAACTGTGCTGAACTGTTCCTGAGCACACTGCTTGTAACTGTGCTGAACTTAACCTATCCACACTGAATGTAACCGTGCTGAACTGGTCCTTTCCTCACTGAATGTAACTCTGTCTAACTGGTTCTGTCCACACTGAATGAAAATTTGCAGTACTGGACGTGTCCAAACTGCATGTAAACGTGCTGAGCTGGACCTGTGCACACTGAATGTAACTGTAGTGAACTGGATATCTCCGCACTAAATGTAACCGTGCTGAACTGGACCAGTGCACATGGAATATAACTGTGCTGATCTGGACATGTTCGCACTGAATGTAACTGTGCTGAACAGGATCTGTCTACACTGAAATAATTGTGCTGAACTGGACCTGTCCACACTGTATGTAAATTTGCTGAACTGGACCTGTCCACACTGAATGTAACAGTGCTGAACTGGATCTGTCCGGAATTAATGTAACTGTGCTGAACTAGACCTTTCTGCACTGATTGTAACCGTGCTGAACTGGACCAGTGCATACCGAATATAACTTAGCTGAACTGGACATGTTCGCACTGAATGTAACTGTGCTGAACTGGATCTGTCCACAATGAAATAATGGTGCTGAACTGAGTCTGTCCACACTGAATGTAACAGTGCTGATCTGGATCAGTCTGCAATTGTTGTAACAATGCTAAACTGGATCAGTCTGCAATTATTGTAACTATGCTGAACTAGAAATGTCTGCTTTGAATATAACTGTGCTGCAGTGGACCTGTCCACACTGAATGTAACTGGGGTGAACTGGACCTGTGCTCACTGATTGTAACCTGCTGCACTGGACCTGTCCACACTGAAGTTATCTATGCTGAATTGGTACTGTTTACACTGCAAGGAGCCATGCTGAAACGGACATGTCCACACTGAATGTAACCGTGTTGAAATGGATCTGTCCACATTGAATGGAATTTTGCTGAACTGGACATGTCCAAACTGAATGTAACCGTGCTGAGCTGGACCTGTCCACAATGAATGTAATTGTATTGAACTGGACCTGTCCACACTGAAAGTATCTATGCTAAATTGGAACTGTCCACTCTGCAATTAGCCGTGCTGAACTGAGCTTGTCCACACTGAATGTAACCGTGCTGAACTGGACCTGTTCAAATTGAATGGAATTGTCCTGAACTGGACCTGTCCACAGCGAAAGAAAATGTACTGAACCGGACCTGTCCACACTGAATTTAACTCTGCTGAACTAGAAATGTCGACACTGAATTTAACTGCGCTGAACTGCACCTGTCGACACTGAATTTAACTGTGCTGCACTGCACCTGTCCACAATGAATGTAGAAGCTGAACTGGACCTTCCACACTGAATGTAACTGTGCTGAAATGGTCCTGTCCACACTCAATGTTGCCGTGCTGAACTGTCCACACTGAATGTAACTCTGCTGAACTGGACCTATCCACACTGAGTGTAACCGTGCCGAACTATTCCTTTCCTCACTGAATGTAACTGTGCTGAACTGGTTCTGTCCACACTGAAAGAAAATTTGCTGAATTGGATGTGTCCACACTAAATGTAACTGTGCTGTACTGGACCTGTAAACACTGAATGTTACCGTGCTGAACGGGACCTGCGCACACATAATGAAACTGTGCTGATCTGGACCTGTGCACAGTGAGTATAACTGTGTTCAACTGGACCTGTCTGCATTGAAAATAACTGTGCTGCAGTAGACCTGTCCACACTGAATGTAACTGGGTTGAACTGGTCCTTTGCACACTGATTGTAACCGTGCTGAACTGGACCTATCCACACTGGTTGAACCTGTGCTGAACTGGACCTGTCCACACTAAATTTCACGGTGCTGAAGTAGGCCTGTCCACATTGTATGGAATTGTGCTGAACTGGTTATGTCCACACTGACTGTAATGTGCTGCACTGGGCCTGTCCGCACTGAATGTAGCCATGCTGAACTGGGCCTGTCCGCACTGAATGTAACCGTGCTGAACTGGACCTGTCCACATTGAATGAAATTGTGCAGAACTGGACATGTCCGTACTGAATGTAACCGTGCTAAGCTGGACATGTCCACATGGAATGTGACTGTATTGAACTGCATATGTCCGCAATGAATGTAACGGTGCTGAACTGGACCTGTATACACAGAATATAACTGTGCTGAGCTTGACCAGTCCACACTGAATGTAACTGTTGAAATCGACCTGTTCACACTGACAGGAATTGTGCTGAGCTGGAACTGCACACACTGAATTTCACGTTGCTGAACTAGGCCTGTCCACATTGAGTGTGACTTTGCTGAACTGGTCCTGTCCACACTGATTGTAACTGTGCTGAACTGAACCGATCCACACTGAATGTAACCTTGCTGAACTGGTCCTTTCCTCACTGAATGTAACTCTGTTGAACTGGTTCAATCCACACTGAATGTAACTTTGGTGAACTGGATCTGTCCACACGGAATGTAACAGTGCTGAACTGGATCAGTCTGCAATTATTGTATCTATGCTGAACCAGAACATCCCGCACTGACTGTAACCGTGCTGAACTGGACCAGTCCACACTGATGTAATGTGCTGAACTGGGCCTGACCGCACTGAATATAGCCATGCTGAACTGGATCTGTGCACACTGAATGTAAGGTTACTGAACTTGAACTGTCCACACTGAATGTAGCCGTGCTGAACTGGACCTGTCCACACTGAATGTAACCGTTCTGAACTGGACCTTTGCACAATGAACTGTGTTGAAATGAATCTGTCCACACTGAAAGAAATTATGCCGACCCGTACCTGCCCATACTGAATGTAAGTATGTTGAACTGAATCTGTCCACACTGAAAGTAATTATGCTGAACTGGACCTGTCCACACTGAAAGTAATTGTGCTGAACTGGACCTGTCCAAATTGAAAGTAACTGTGCTGAACTTGACCTGACCACAATGAATGTAACTGTGCTGAACTGGCTCTGTCCATATTGAATTTACATGTGCTGTTCTGGACTTGTCGACACTGAATGTAACTATGAGGAACTGGTCATGTCCACACTGAAACTTACTATGTTGATTTGGAGCTGTCCACACTGAAAGTAAATGTGCTGAACTGGCCCTGTCCACACTGAATGTAACTGTGCTTAACTGGATCTGTCCACACTGAATGTAAATGTGCTGAACTGGCCCTGTGAACACTGAATGTAAATGTGCTGAACTGGCCCTGTGCACACAGAATGTAAATGTGCTGAACTGGGCCTGCCCGCACTGAGTTTAACCGTTCTGCACTGGACGTGTCCACATTGAATGGAATTATGCTGAACTGGACCTGTCCACACTGAATATAACTGTGATGAGCTGGACCTGTCCACACTGAATGTAACTGTGTTGAACTGGATATATCCGCACTGAATGTAACCGTTCTGATTTGGACTTGTCTACACATAATAT
Organism: Somniosus microcephalus; assembly: GCF_052327205.1. NCBI lineage: Eukaryota > Metazoa > Chordata > Chondrichthyes > Squaliformes > Somniosidae > Somniosus > Somniosus microcephalus. The sequence goes on along the minus strand of NC_140990.1, from coordinate 107,443,996 downwards.
AGCTGTGCTGAACTGGAGCTGTGCACAGAGAATGTAGCTGTGCTGAGCTGGACCAGTCCACAATGAATGTAACTGCTGAACTGGACCTGTTCAGATTGAGTGGAGTGGTGCTGAGCTGGAACTGTACACACTGAATGTAACTGTGCTGAACTGTTCCTGAGCACACTGATTGTAACTGTGATGAACTTAACCTATCCACACTGAATGTAACCGTGCTGAACTGGTCCTTTCCTCACTGAATGTAACTCTGATGAACTGGTTCTGTCCACACTGAATGAAAATTTGCAGTACTGGACGTGTCCAGACTGCATGCAAACGTGCTGAGCAGGACCTGTGCACACTGAATGTAACTGTAGTGAATTGGATATCTCCACACTAAATGTAACTGTGTTGAACTGGACCAGTGCTCATGGAATGTAACTGTGCTGATCTGGACATGTTCGCACTGAATTTAACTGTGCTGAACAGGATCTGTCTACACTGAAATAATTGTGCTGAACGGGACCTGTCCACACTGTATGTAAATTTGCTGAACTGGATCTGTCCTCACTGAATATAACAGTGCTGAACTGGATCTGTCCGCAATTAATGTAATTGTGCTGAACTAGACGTCTCCGCACTGATTGTTACCAGGCTGAACTGGACCAGTCCATACTAAATATAACTTAACTGAACTGGACATGTTCGCACTGAATGTAACTGTGCAGAACTGGATCTGTCCACAATGAAATAATTGTGCTGAACTGGGTCTGTCCACACAGTATGTAACAGTGCTGAACTGGATCAATCTGCAATTATTGTAATAAAGCTGAACAGGATCAGTCTGCAATTATTGTAACTATGCTGAACTAGAAATGTCTGCACTGAATGTAACTGAGCTGAACTGGACCTGTCCACACTGAATGTAACCGTTCTGAACTGGACCTGTGTACAATGAATGTAACTGTGTTGAATGGAACTGTCCACTGAGAATGTAACTGTGTTGAAGTGAATCTGTCCACACTGAAATAAATTATGCCGAACTGGACCTGCCCACACTGAATGTAAACTGTTGAACTGAATCTGCCCACACTGAAAGTAATTGTGCTGGATGGACCTGTCCAAACTGAAAGGAACGGTGCTGAACTGGACCTGTCCATACTGAATTTAGCTGCGCTGTTCTGGACTTATCCACACTGATTGTAACAGTGATGAACTGGTCCTGTCCACACTGAATCTAACGGTGTTGATCTGGACCTGTCAACTCTAAATATAACTGTGATGAACTGCTCCTGTCTTCACTGAATGTAATTGTGCTAAATTGGACCGGTCCACACTGAATGTAACTGTACTGACCCGGACCTGTCCACACTGAATTTAACTGTGCTGAATTGGACCTGTCCGCACTGAATTTAGCTGTGCTGAACGGCACCTGTCCACACTGAATGTAACTGCTAAACTGGACCTGTCCACACTGAATATAATTTTACTGAAATCTATCGTTGCACACTGAATGTAACTGTGATGATTTGGAACTGTCCACACTGAATGGCATTTAGCTGAACTACAACTGTACATACTGAATGTATCTGTGTTGAACTGGACCTGTCCACACTGAATGTTGCCGTGCTGAACTGGACCTGTCCACAATTAATGTAACTCTGCTGAACTGGACTTGTCCACATTGAGTGTAACCCTACGGAACTGGTCCTTTCCTCACTGAATGTAACTGTGCTGAACAGGTTCTGTCCACACTGAATGAAACTTTGCTGAATTGGACGTGTCCACACTGAATGTAACTGTGCTGAACATGACCTGTGAACAAATAATGTAACTCTACTGATCTGAACCTGTGCACACTGAGTATAACTGTGTTGAACTGGACCTGTCCAAAATGAATGTAACTGTGCTGAACTGGACTTGTGCACACTGAAGGTAACTGTGCTCAACTGGACCTGTGCACACTGAATGTAACTGTGCTGAACTGGACCTGTCCACACTGAAAGTAAATGTGCTGAACTGGCCCTGTCCACACTGAATGTAACTGTGCTTAACTGGATCTGTCCACACTGAATGTAAATGTGCTGAACTGGCCCTGTGAACACTGAATGTAAATGTGCTGAACTGGCCCTGTGCACACAGAATGTAAATGTGCTGAACTGGGCCTGCCCACACTGAGTTTAACCGTACTGCACTGGACGTGTCCACATTGAATGGAATTATGCTGAACTGGACCTGTCCACACTGAATATAACTATGATGAGCTGGACCTGTCCACACTGAATGTAACTGTGTTGAACTGGATATATCCGCACTGAATGTAACCGTTCTGATTTGGACTTGTCTACACATAATATAGCTGTGCTGAACTGGAGCTGTCCACAGAGAATGTAGATGTGCTGAGCTGGACCAGTCCACAATGAATGTAACTGCTGAACTGGACCTGTTCAGATTGAGTGGAGTGGTGCTGAGCTGGAACTGTACACACTGAATGTAACTGTGCTGAACTGTTCCTGAGCACACTGATTGTAACTGTGATGAACTTAACCTATCCACACTGAATGTAATCGTGCTGAACTGGTCCTTTCCTCACTGAATGTAACTCTGATGAACTGGTTCTGTCCACACTGAATGAAAATTTGCAGTACTGGACGTGTCCAGACTGCATGCAAACGTGCTGAGCAGGACCTGTGCACACTGAATGTAACTGTAGTGAATTGGATATCTCCACACTAAATGTAACTGTGTTGAACTGGACCAGTGCTCATGGAATATAACTGTGCTGATCTGGACATGTTCACACTGAATTTAACTGTGCTGAACAGGATCTGTCTACAGTGAAATAATTGTGCTGAACGGGACCTGTCCACACTGTATGTAAATTTGCTGAACTGGATCTGTCGACACTGAATATAACAGTGCTGAACTGGATCTGTCCGCAATTAATGTAATTGTGCTGAACTAGACGTCTCCGCACTGATTGTTACCGGGCTGAACTGGACCAGTCCATACTAAATATAACTTAACTGAACTGGACATGTTCGCACTGAATGTAACTGTGCAGAACTGGATCTGTCCACAATGAAATAATTGTGCTGAACTGGGTCTGTCCACACTGTATGTAACAGTGCTGAACTGGATCAATCTGCAATTATTGTAACAAAGCTGAACAGGATCAGTCTGCAATTATTGTAACTATGCTGAACTAGAAATGTCCGCACTGAATGTAACTGAGCTGAACTGGATCTGTCCACACTGAATGTAACCGTTCTGAACTGGACCTGTGTACAATGAATGTAACTGTGTTGAATGGAACTGTCCACTGAGAATGTAACTGTGTTGAAGTGAATCTGTCCACACTGAAATAAATTATGCCGAACTGGACCTGCCCACACTGAATGTAAACTGTTGAACTGAATCTGCCCACACTGAAAGTAATTGTGCTGGATGGACCTGTCCAAACTGAAAGGAACGGTGCTGAACTGGACCTATCCATACTGAATTTATCTGCGCTGTTCTGGACTTATCCACACTGATTGTAACAGTGATGAACTGGTCCTGTCCACACTGAATCTAACGGTGTTGATCTGGACCTGCCAACTCTAAATATAACTGTGATGAACTGCTCCTGTCTTCACTGAATGTAATTGTGCTAAATTGGACCGGTCCACACTGAATGTAAATGTACTGACCCGGACCTGTCCACACTGAATTTAACTGTGCTGAATTGGACCTGTCCGCACTGAATTTAGCTGTGCTGAACGGCACCTGTCCACACTGAATGTAACTGCTAAACTGGACCTGTCCACACTGAATATAATTTTACTGAAATCTATCGTTGCACACTGAATGTAACTGTGATGATTTGGAACTGTCCACACTGAATGGCATTTAGCTGAACTACAACTGTACATACTGAATGTATCTGTGTTGAACTGGACCTGTCCACACTGAATGTTGCCGTGCTGAACTGGACCTGTCCACAATTAATGTAACTCTGCTGAACTGGACTTGTCCACATTGAGTGTAACCCTACGGAACTGGTCCTTTCCTCACTGAATGTAACTGTGCTGAACAGGTTCTGTCCACACTGAATGAAACTTTGCTGAATTGGACGTGTCCACACTGAATGTAACTGTGCTGAACATGACCTGTGAACAAATAATGTAACTCTACTGATCTGAACCTGTGCACACTGAGTATAACTGTGTTGAACTGGACCTGTCCACAATGAATGTAACTGTGCTGAACTGGACTTGTGCACACTGAAGGTAACTGTGCTCAACTGGACCTGTGCACACTGAATGTAACTGTGCTGAACTGGACCTGTCCACACTGAAAGTAAATGTGCTGAACTGGCCCTGTCCACACTGAATGTAACTGTGCTTAACTGGATCTGTCCACACTGAATGTAAATGTGCTGAACTGGCCCTGTGAACACTGAATGTAAATGTGCTGAACTGGCCCTGTGCACACAGAATGTAAATGTGCTGAACTGGGCCTGCCCACACTGAGTTTAACCGTACTGCACTGGACGTGTCCACATTGAATGGAATTATGCTGAACTGGACCTGTCCACACTGAATATAACTGTGATGAGCTGGACCTGTCCACACTGAATGTAACTGTGTTGAACTGGATATATCCGCACTGAATGTAACCGTTCTGATTTGGACTTGTCTACACATAATATAGCTGTGCTGAACTGGAGCTGTCCACAGAGAATGTAGCTGTGCTGAGCTGGACCAGTCCACAATGAATGTAACTGCTGAACTGAACCTGTTCAGATTGAGTGGAGTGGTGCTGAGCTGGAACTGTACACACTGAAAGTAACTGTGCTGAACTGTTCCTGAGCACACTGATTGTAACTGTGATGAACTTAACCTATCCACACTGAATGTAATCGTGCTGAACTGGTCCTTTCCTCACTGAATGTAACTCTGATGAACTGGTTCTGTCCACACTGAATGAAAATTTGCAGTACTGGACGTGTCCAGACTGCATGCAAACGTGCTGAGCAGGACCTGTGCACACTGAATGTAACTGTAGTGAATTGGATATCTCCACACTAAATGTAACTGTGTTGAACTGGACCAGTGCTCATGGAATATAACTGTGCTGATCTGGACATGTTCACACTGAATTTAACTGTGCTGAACAGGATCTGTCTACAGTGAAATAATTGTGCTGAACGGGACCTGTCCACACTGTATGTAAATTTGCTGAACTGGATCTGTCCACACTGAATATAACAGTGCTGAACTGCATCTGTCCGCAATTAATGTAATTGTGCTGAACTAGACGTCTCCGCACTGATTGTTACCGGGCTGAACTGGACCAGTCCATACTAAATATAACTTAACTGAACTGGACATGTTCGCACTGAATGTAACTGTGCAGAACTGGATCTGTCCACAATGAAATAATTGTGCTGAACTGGGTCTGTCCACACTGTATGTAACAGTGCTGAACTGGATCAATCTGCAATTATTGTAACAAAGCTGAACAGGATCAGTCTGCAATTATTGTAACTATGCTGAACTAGAAATGTCCGCACTGAATGTAACTGAGCTGAACTGGACCTGTCCACACTGAATGTAACCGTTCTGAACTGGACCTGTGTACAATGAATGTAACTGTGTTGAATGGAACTGTCCACTGAGAATGTAACTGTGTTGAAGTGAATCTGTCCACACTGAAATAAATTATGCCGAACTGGACCTGCCCACACTGAATGTAAACTGTTGAACTGAATCTGCCCACACTGAAAGTAATTGTGCTGGATGGACCTGTCCAATCTGAAAGGAACGGTGCTGAACTGGACCTATCCATACTGAATTTATCTGCGCTGTTCTGGACTTATCCACACTGATTGTAACAGTGATGAACTGGTCCTGTCCACACTGAATCTAACGGTGTTGATCTGGACCTGCCAACTCTAAATATAACTGTGATGAACTGCTCCTGTCTTCACTGAATGCAATTGTGCTAAATTGGACCGGTCCACACTGAATGTAAATGTACTGACCCGGACCTGTCCACACTGAATTTAACTGTGCTGAATTGGACCTGTCCGCACTGAATTTAGCTGTGCTGAACGGCACCTGTCCACACTGAATGTAACTGCTAAACTGGACCTGTCCACACTGAATATAATTTTACTGAAATCTATCGTTGCACACTGAATGTAACTGTGATGATTTGGAACTGTCCACACTGAATGGCATTTAGCTGAACTACAACTGTACATACTGAATGTATCTGTGTTGAACTGGACCTGTCCACACTGAATGTTGCCGTGCTGAACTGGACCTGTCCACAATTAATGTAACTCTGCTGAACTGGACTTGTCCACATTGAGTGTAACCCTACGGAACTGGTCCTTTCCTCACTGAATGTAACTGTGCTGAACAGGTTCTGTCAACACTGAATGAAACTTTGCTGAATTGGACGTGTCCACACTGAATGTAACAGTGCTGAACATGACCTGTGAACAAATAATGTAACTCTACTGATCTGAACCTGTGCACACTGAGTATAACTGTGTTGAACTGGACCTGTCCACAATGAATGTAACTGTGCTGAACTGGACCTGTGCACACTGAAGGTAACTGTGCTCAACTGGACCTGTGCACACTGAATGTAACTGTGCTGAACTGGACCTGTCCACACTGAATGTAACCGTGCTGAACTGCAACTGTCCACACTGAAAGTAACTGTGCTAAAATGGATCTGTGCACGCTGAATGTTACTGTGCTGAACTTGATCTGTTTGCACGGAATATAATTGTGCTGAAAGTGACCTGGCCACACTGAATGTAACTGTAGTGAACTGAACCTGTCCACACGGAAATTAACTCTGCTGAACTGGACCTCTCCACACTGAATTTAACCAAGCCGAACTGGAACTGTCCACACTGAATGTAACTGTGCTAAAATGGATCTGTGCACGTTGAATGTTACTGTGCTGAACTGGACCTGTTTGCACGGAATATAATTGAGCTGAAAGTAACCTGTCCACACTGAATGTAACTGTGTTGAACTGAATCTGTCCACACGGAAAGTAATTGTGCTGAACTGGACCCGTCCACACTGCATCTAATTTTGCGGAACTGAACATGTCCACACGGATTTTAGCCGTGCTGAACTGGACCTCTGCAAACTGAATGTAACTGTGCTGCACTGTACCAGTCTACACCTGAAGGTAACGGTTGAACTGAATCTGTGAACAATTAACTGTGCTGAACTGGACCTGTCCAGACTGCAACAAATTTTGCTTTCCTGGACCTGTCCTAACTGAATATAACTACTGAAATGAACGTGTTCACTCTGAGTTTAACTGTGCTCTTCATGACCTGTGCACACTGAATGTAACTGTGATGAACTGGTCTTCTCCACACTGAATGTAACTGTGCTGAACAGGAACTGTCAACATTTACTGTAAATGTGATTATCTGATCCTGTCTTCACTGAATGTATCTGTGCTGAACGGGATATGTGCACACTTAATATAACCCTGCAGAACTGAACTTTTCCACATAGAATGTATCTGTGCTGAACTGGACCTGTCCACATTGAAAGTAACTGTGCTGAACCGAACCTCTCCACACTGAATGTAGCCTTGCTGAACAGGACCTCTCCACTCTGAATGTAACTGTGCTGAACTGGACCTGCCGATACTGAAAGTAACTGCTGAACTTGACCTGTCAACACTGAATGTAACTGGAGTGAACTGAAACTGTCCATACTGAATGTAACTGTGCTGAAATGGACCTGTGCACACTGAATGTAACTGTGCTAATCTGCAACTGTCCACACTGAATGTAACTGTGCTGCACTGGACCTGTCCACACTGAATGTAACTGTGTTGAACTGAATCTATCCACAGTGTAAATAATTGTGCTGAACTGGACCGGTCTACACTGAATGTAACTGTGCTGAACTGAACATGTGCACACTTAATATAACCCTGCTGAACTGGACTTGCTCACATATGATATATCTGTGCTGAACTAGACCTGTCCACACTGAATGTAACTGTGCTGAACAGGACCTGTCCACACTGAATGCAACTGCTGAACTGGACTAGTGAACACTAATTGTATCCGTGCTGACCTGGGCCTTTGCAAACTGAATGTAACTGTGTTGAACTGGACCTGTCCACACTGAATTTAACTGTGCTGAACTGGTCCTGAGTACACTGATTGTAAATTTGCTGAACTGGACATGTGCACACTGAATGTAACTGTACTGAACTGGACCTGTCCACACTGAATGTAAATGTGCTGAAATGGACCTGTCCACATTGAATGTAACCTTGCTGCACTTTACCTGTCCACACTGTATGTAACTATGCTGAACTGAATCTGTCATCACTGAAAATAGTTGTGCTGGACTGGACCTGTGCGCACTGTATGTAACTCTTTTGAACTGAATCTGTCCACATTGAAAGTAATTGTGCTGAACTGGACCTGCCCACACTGAATGTAACTATGTTGAGCAGAATCTGTCCACACTGAAAGTAATTGTGCTTTACTGGACCTGTCCACATTGAAAGTAATTTTGCTGAACTGGACCTGTCCAAACTGAATGTAACTGTGCTGAATCTGACCTGTCCACACTGAATGTAATTGTGCTGAACATGGACCTGTCCAAAATGAATGTAACTGTGATGAATTGGTCCTGTCCACACCGAATGTAACTGTGCTGAACTGGACGTGTCAACACTAAATGTAACTGTGCTGAACTGGTCCTGTCATCACTAACTGTAACTGTGCTGAACTGGACCTGTCCACGCTGAATGTAAATGTGCTGGAGCAGACCTGTTCATACTGAATGTAGCCGTGCTGAACTGGACCTTTGCACACTGAATGTAACTGTGCTGAACTGGACCTGTCCACACTGTATGGAATTGTGCTGAACTGAAATTGTTAACATTGAATGTAACTATTTTGAACTGGATCTGTCCACATCAGAAAGTAACTGTGCTGAACTGGACCTTTCCACACTGAATGTAACTGAGCTGAAATGGACCTCTCCACGTTGAATATAACCTTGCTGAACTGGACCTGTCCACACTGAATGTAAATGCAGAACTGAACATGTCCACACTGATTTTAACCGTGCTGAACTGGACCTGTGCAAACTTGTGTAACTGTGCTGCACTGTACCTGTCTACACTGAACGTAATGGTTGAACTGAATCTCTGAACAATTAACCGTTTTGAACTGGACCTGTCCGGACTGCAACTAGTTTTGCTGTATGGGACCTGTCCAAACTGAATGTAACTGTACTGATATGAACCTGTTCTATCTGAGTTTAACTGTGCTGTTCATGACCTGTACACACTGAATGTAACTGTGATGAACTGGTCCTCTCCACACTGTATGTAACTGTGCTGAACAGGACCTGTCAAATCTGAATTTAAATGTGATTAACTGATCCTCTCATCACTGAATGTAACTGTGCTGAACTGGACATGTGCACCCTTAATTTAACCCTGCTGAACTAGACTTTTCCACATAGAATGTATCTTTGCTGAACTGGACCTGTCCACATTGAAAGTAACTGTGCTGAACCGGACCTGCCCACACTGACTGTAGCCTTGCTGAACAGGACCTCTCCACTCTGAATGTAACTGTGCTGAACTGGACCTGTCCACACTGAAAGTAACTGCTGAACTGGACCTGTCCACACTGAATGTATCTGCTGAACTGGACCTGCGCCCACTAATTGTAACCATGCTGAACGGGACCTGTGCACACTGAATAGAACTGTATTGAACTGGACCTGTCCTCTCTGAATTGAATTGTGCTGATCTGGAACTGTGCACACTGAATGTAACTGTGGTGAACTGGACCTGTCCACACTGAATGGCACTGTGCTGAACTTGACTCTCCACACTGAATGTAACTGCACTGAACGGGTCCTGAACACACTAATTGTAACAGTGCCGAACTGGACCTGTCCACACTGAATGTAAATGCGGAACTGAACCTGTCCACGGTGAATGTAACTTTGCTGAACTGCACCTGCCCACACTGAATGTAACTGTGCTGCACTGTACACTGTACCTGTTCAAACTGAATGTAACTATGTTGAATTGATTCTTTCCACACTTAAAGTAATTGTGCTGAACTGGGCCTGTCCATATTAAATGCGTTGGGAGCGGTGAGAGCGGAGTTAAAGTGAGTATTTAAACTCACTTTCGCTGACTGGTATTCACAGGCCAGTGTCGGGAGCAGTGAGAGCGGAGTTTCAGTGAGTATTTAAACTCACTTCCGTGGGCTTTTTTTCACAGGCCAGTGTTGGAAGCAGTCAGAGCGGAGTTTCATTGAGTTTTTAAACTCACTTTCGCGGGTTTTTTTCACAGGCCAGTGGTGGGAGCAGTGAGAGCGGAGTTTCAGTGAATATTGAAACTCACTTTCGCGGGCTTTTTTTCACATTCAAGTGTCGGGAGCGGTGAGAGCAGAGTTTCATTGAGTATTTAAACACACCTTCGGGGGCTTTTTCACAGAGGCCAGTGCCGGGAGCGGTGAGAGTTGAGTGTCCGTGAGTATTTATACTCACTTTCGTGGGATTTTTTGCACAGGCCAGTGTCGGGAGTGGTGAGAGCGGAGTTTCAGTCTGCATTTAAACTCACTTTCGTGGGCTTTTTCCAGAGGCTTATCAATCTCACAGATCAGGCTGCATTCTAGAGCCATGTTATGATTCAAAATGTGATGTGGGCAGGAGGAAGCAGCTGATTGGGTGAGTAAGGCCAGGTGAGTATTTATAATACTCTAGAGTTTGACAGTTAATGTTCATAGTTTTTAATGTTTAGAAGGTCTTAAATTTGTGGTTATACTTTATAAGATCTCTGTTGTGTACTGGGGAGTGCTAGGAAACAAGGGCCCTTGAGTATATCATTTAACTGTAGTATAATTGGTGGTATTGAATTAATTTAAATTAATTAGAGGGTAAGTCATGGCAGCAAAGCTCGGCTGGCCCCTTGGCATGCTCCTCCTGCCCTATGTGGGAAATCAGTGACACTTCCTGTGTCCCTGATGTCAATTTGCATGGGAAGCGTATCCAGCTGCAGCTATTGGCAGACCACATTACGGCACTGGAGCTGTGAATGGATACATACTGGAGCATTTGCGATGCTGAGGACGTCCAGGAAATCCCGTTTAATGTGTTGGTCACACCGCATGTAAAGGCTGCACAGGCAGGAAGGGAATGGGTGACTGCCACGCAGGGTAGTAGTTGCAGGCAGGAAGTATAGAGGTCCCCTGTGGATATCCCCCTCTCAAACAGATACCACTTTGGATAATGTTGGGGAGGATGGCTTATCGGTGGAAGGCAGCAGCAACCAACTTCCTGGCAACATGGGTGGTTCTGCTGCACGGGGTGGGAGGAAAAAGAGCTGGAGAGCTATAGCGATAGGGAATTCTATTGTAAGGGGAATAGATAGGCATTTCTGCGGCCGCAAACGAGACTCCAGGATGGTAGGTTGCCGCCCTGGTGCAAGGGTCAAGGATGTATTGGAGCAGCTGCAGGGCATTATGGAGGGGGAGGGTGAACAGCCAGTTGTCGTGGTGCATCTATGTACCAAGGATATAGGTAAAAAACGGGATGAGGTCCTAAAAGCTGAATATAGGGAGTAGGATGAAAATTAAAAAATAGGAGCTCAAATGTAGTAACCTCAGGATTGCTACCAGTGATGCGTGCTAGTCAGAGTAGAAATAGAAGGATATTTCAGATGAATACATGGCTAGAAGAATGGTGCAAGGGGGAGGGATTCAAATTCCTGGGACATTGGAACTGGTTCTGGAGGAGGTGGGACCCACACAACATGAACGGTTTGCACCTGGGCAGGACCGGGACCGATGTCCTCGGGGGAGTGTTTGCTAGTGCTGTTGGGTAGGGGTTAAACTAAAATGGCAGGGGTTTGGGAACCTGTGGAGGGAGACATAGAAAAAAGAAACAAGGATAGAAGTAAAAGAGAGAAAGAGAAGCAAAAATGGAAGTCAGAGAAATCAAGGGTGTAATTCAAACATGGCCACAGTAAACTAAAATTCTAAATGGTCTAAGAGTTTTAAAAAAACAAGCCTGAAGGCTTTTTGTCTTAATGCCAGAAGCATTCCTAAAAAGGTGGATGAATTAGCTGCATAAATAGATGTAAACAGAGATGAAATAATTGGAATTATGGAGACATGGCTCCAGGATGACCAAGTTGGGATTTCAACATCCAGGGGTATTCAATATTCAGGAAGGACAGGCAAAAGGAAAATGCGGTGGGGTGGCATTGCTGGGTAAAGAGGAGATTAACACAATAGTAAGGAAGGATATTAGCTCTGCTGATGTGGAATCTGTATGGGTAGAGCTGTGAAATAACAAGGGGCAGACAACGTTAGTGGGAGTTGTATGCAGACCCCCAAACAGTAATGTTGAATTTCGGGAAGGCTTTAAACGGGAAGTTAGAGATGAGTGCAATAAGGGCACAGTAGTTATCATGGGTGACTTTAATCTACATATAGATTGGTCTAACTAAATTGGTAGCACTACTGTGGAAGAGGAATTCCTAGAGTGTATACGGGATGGTTTCCTGGAGCTGTATGTAGAGGAACCAACTAGAGTTCAGGCCATTTTAGACTGGGTATTAAGTAATGAGAAAGGATTAATTAGCAATCTTGTTATGCGAGGCCCCTTGTGGATGAGCGATCATAATATGATAGAATTCTTCATTAAGATGGAGAGTGAAGTAGTTGATTCAGAGAATTGGTTACTGAATTTAAATAAAGGAAGCTACGATGATATGTGGCACGATTTGTCTAGGATGGATTGGGGAACGTTACTTAAAGGGTTGATGGTGAATAGGCAATGGCAAACATTTAAAGGTCGCATGGATGAACTGCAGAGTTTGTTCATCCCTGTTCGGCATAAAAATAAAACAAAAAAGGTGACTCAACCCTGGCTAACAAGGGAAATAAGGAAAAGCATAAGATCCAAGGAGAGGGCATGTAAATTGGCCAGAAAAAGCTGCAAACCTGATGATTGGAAGCAGTTTACAATTCAGCAAAGGAGGACAAAGGGATTACTTATGAGGGGGAAAATAGAGTATGAGAGAAAGTTTTCAGGGAACATAAAAACTGACTGTAAAACGTCTATAGATATGTGAAGAGAAAAATATTGGTAAAGACAAGCGTAATTCATTTGCAGTCAGAATCAGTGGAATTAATAATGGGTAACAAAGACATGGCTGACCAAATAAATGTTCAGTCTTCACAAAGGAGGAGAGAAATAAACTTCCAGAGTTGTCGGGGAACATAGGGTCCAATGAGAGGGAGGAACTGAATGAAATCAGTATTTGTAGGGAAATGGTGTTAGGGATATTGACGGGATTGAATGCTGAAAACCCCCCAGGGCCTGATAACCTACATCCTAGGGTACTTCAGAAAGCGGCCCTAGAAATAGTAAATGCATTGCTGGTCATGTTCCAAAATTCTATAGACTCTGGAACAGTTCCCATGGATTGGAGGGTAACTAATGTAACCACACAATTTAAAAAGGTGGTGCATAAAAAAGGGGGAATTATAGACCGGTAAGCCTGACATCGGTAGTGGGGAAAATGCTGGATTCCATTATAAAAGATGTAATAGCAGAGCACTTGGAAAACAGTGACAGGATCGGACAAAGTCAACATGGATTTACAAAAGGTAAATCATGCTTGTCTAATCTACTGGAATTATTTGAGGATGTAACTGGTAGAATACATAAGGGATAACTAGTGGATGTGGTGTATTTGGACTTTCAGAAGGCATTCGATAAGTTCCCGCATAGGAAACTAGCGTGCAAAGTTCAAGCACATGGAATTGGGGGTAAGGTACTGACTTGGATAGAAAACTGGTTGTCAGACAGGAAGCATAGAGTTGGAATAAACGGTTCTTTTTCCGAGTGGAAAGCAGTAACCAGTGGGGCACCACGGGGATCGGTGCTACGAATCCAGTTATTCACAATATACATTAATGATCAAGACGAGGGAACTAGATGTACTATCTCCAAGTTTGCAGACAACACAAAGCTGGGTGGACGTGTGTGCTTTGAGGAGGAGGCAGAGAAACTCCAGTGCGATTTGCACTGGTTGGGCGATTGGGCAGATGCAGTATAATGTGGATAAATGCGAAGTTATCCACTTAGGTGGCAAAAACAGGAAGGCAGATTATTAGCTGAACGGCAATAGAAGGTAAAAGGGGAGGTGCAACAAGACGTGGGTATTCTTGTGCATCAGTCACTGAAGGTAAGCTTGCAGGTGCAGCATGCGGTTAAGAAGACCCTCATGCTGGCCCTCATAGCGAGAGGATTCGAGTACAGGGGCAAGGATGTCTTGCTGCTGTGGTACAGGGCCTTGGTGAGACCACACCTTGAGTATTGTGTGCCAATTTGGTCGCCTTATCTGAGGAAGGATGTTCTTGCCATGGAGGAAGTGCAGCGAATATTCACCATACTGATACCTGGCAGGGCAGGAATGAATTATGAAAAGACATTGGGTCGATTAGGCTTATATTCGCTAGAGTTTAGAAGAATGAGGGGATCTCATTGAAACTTATAATTTCTAATTGGACTAGACAGACTAGATGCAGGAAGGCTGTTCCCGATCAATCAAATCAATCAATTCACTTTTATTGTCATTGTTAGTGCACAAGTGCAGTACAACAAAATGTAGACTTGCGGCTCCTGAGAGTGTACATTTAGATTAAGACATTTAAACATTCAACATACATTTGGCTTGTAATAGATTAACATAAACATAACCATAATAAAGTGCATTGGCAGATGTGCAGGCTTTAGAGTTTATTTGTGGAGTTCAGTAGGATGACAGCCCTGGGAAAGAAGCTGTTCCTAAATCTGGTCGTACGGGTGTGAATGCATCTGTAGCGTCTCCCAGATGGCAGGAGGGTGAACAGACTGTGGCTGGGGTGGGTAGGGTCTTTGATGATGGACCGTGACCTCCATAAACAGCGTTTCTGATATATGTGCTCTATGGTCGGTAGCCGGATGTCGGTAATACGTTGGGCAGTTTTGACTACCCGCTGCAGGGCGTTCCGGTCATAGTAGCTACAGCTGCCATACCATACTGTGATACAGTTCGTCAGGATGCTCTCTATTATGCAGCGGTAAAAGGTAGAGAGGATCAGGGGTGACAGGTTACATCGCTTCAGCCTCCTTATGAAATATAGGCGCTGCTGGGCCTTCTTCACCAGAAGAGGAGGTATTGAGGGACCAGGAGAGGTATTCCATGATGTGGACTCCGAGCTACTTAAAGCTGTCCACCCTTTTCACCACAGCCCCATTGATGTGGATGGGGGTGATACTTCCTCCTTTAGACTTCCTGAAGTCCACAATCATTTCTTTGGTTTTCTTGATGTTAACGGCCAGGTTGTTATCGGCATACCACTTCACGAGATGCTGGACCTCCTCCCTATAGGCTGACTCATCGTTGTTGGTGATCTGGCCTACTACCGTGGTATCATCCGCAAACTTGATGATGGTGTTGGAACCATGAACAGCCACACAGTCGTGGGTGAAGAGGGAGTAGAGGAGGGAGCTCAGCACACATCCTTGTGGGGCACCCGTATTCAGGGTCAGGGGGGTAGGTGTGGTTACCTAATTTGACAGACTGGGGTCTGTTTGTTAGGAAGTCCAGGGTCCAGTTGCAGAGGGAAGTGTTCTGGCCAAGAGTTTGGAGTTTGGTGGCCAGCTTGTTGGGGACGATAGTGTTGAATGTTAAGCTGCAGTCTATGAACAGCGTTCTGATGTAGGTCTCTTTACCATCTAAGTGATTCGGTGCCGAATGTAGAGCAGTTGTGATTGCATCCTCCATTGATCTGTTTGCACGATAGGCAAACTGGTGTTTGTCAAGAGAGGCGGGAACACTGGCTTTGATGTGAGCCAGGACCAGTCTCTCGAAACACTTCATTATGATGGGTGTGAGTGCGACAGGTCGATAGTCGTTCAGGCACTTCACAGCCGTTTGTTTTGGCACAGGAATAATGATAGCGGTCTTGAAGCATGTAGGGAATACTGCCTGGGCCAATGACAGATTGAAGGTTGCGGTGAAGGCATCAGCCAGCTGATCAGCACATTGCTTGAGTGCCCGTCCAGGGATGCTCTCCGGTCCAGCAGCCTTTCGTGTGTTCACTCCACGTAGAACACACCTTACGTCGGAGGTCGGCAGAGTGAGCACCTGGTCTTCCGGGGGTGGCAAGGCTTTGGTAGCCGGCTCCCTGTTGTCCCTGTCAAAGCAAGCATAGAAGTTGTTAAGCTCCTCCGGAAGGGAGGCATCGCTAACCGGGGGGCTTGTGTTTTTGCCCTTGTAGTCAGTGATGGATTGGATGCCTTGCCACATGCGCCGGGGGTCCGAGTTGTTGTGGAAATAATCCTCTATCCGCAGTGTCTGTTTTCTTTTGGCAGTCCTGATACCCTTTTTTAGGTTGGTCCTAGCTGCAGTGTAAGCCGCCACGTCGCCAGATTTAAATGCTGCATCGCGTGCTTTCAACAGTGAGCGGATCTCTCCGTTCATCCAGGGTTT
Source organism: Somniosus microcephalus (assembly GCF_052327205.1). Classification (NCBI taxonomy): domain Eukaryota; kingdom Metazoa; phylum Chordata; class Chondrichthyes; order Squaliformes; family Somniosidae; genus Somniosus; species Somniosus microcephalus. The sequence goes on along the minus strand of NC_140990.1, from coordinate 107,427,448 downwards.
CTGGTTGGGGTATGTCCTGATATTTTTATGGGTCGTGACGACCTCGACGCAGCTGTTAATGTAGAATAGCACTGTGGATGCGTATTCCACGATGTCATTATGGGCAAACATGCCCCAATCAATGCGTTCGAAGCAATCCTGAAGCTCCGAGACTGCCCCCTCTGGCCATACTTTCACTGATCTCACTGATGTTCGCACTCTTTTGATGAGCAGTTTGTATGCCGGGGCTAGAAACAGGGAGAGGAGGTCAGAATTCCCAAGGTGGGGGCAGGGAATGGCCTTATAAGCGTCTACAATGCTCATGTAGACTTGATCCAGTGTGTTCTCCCCTCTTGTGGGGCAGGAAACATTCTGGTGGAATTTCGGTCGTACAGTTTTTAGGTTTGTGTGATTGAAGGCCCCTGCGATGATAAAAGCTCCATCTGGGTGCGCAGTTTGTTGTTCGCTGATGGCCCTTTAGAGGTCCTTCAGTGTTAGTTTGGCATTAGCGTGTGGCGGGGGAGTCCAGAATCAGGGGTCACAGCCTAAGCATAAGAGGTAAGCCATGTAGGATTGAGATGAGGAGGAATTTCATCACCCAGAGAGTGGTGAAGCTATGGAATTCTCTACCACAGAAGACGATTGGGGCCAAATCATTAAATATTCTCAAGAAGGAGTTAGAGATATTTCTTAAGGCTAAGCTGATCAAGGGATATGGGGAGAAAGCAGGGACAGGGTACTGAATTTGGTGATTGGCATGATCGCATTGAATGGCAGAGTAGGCTCAAGGGTCCGAATGGCCTACTCTTGCTCCTATCTTCTATGTATCTATGTTTCTATGTTACTGTGCTGAACTTGACCTGTCCAGACAGAAAGTAACAGTACTGAAATGAACCTCTTCGCACAGAATTTAAATGTGCTGTTCTGGAACTGTACACAATGAATGTAACTGTGATGAACTGGTCCTCTTCACACTGAATGTAACAGTGCTGAACTGGACCTGTCCACACTGAATGTAACTGTGCTGAAACGGACCTGTCCACACTGAATGTAGCCTTCCTGAACAGGGCCTTTCCACTCTGAATGTAACTCTTCTGAACTGGACCTGTACACACTGAATGTAACTGCTGAACTGCACCTCCGCACACTGATCGTAACCGTGCTGTACTGGACCTATGCACACTGAATGTAAACATACAGAACTGGACATTTGCTCACTGCATATAACTGTGTTGAACTGGACCTGTCCACACTGAATGGAATTGTGCTGATCTAGAACATTCTACACTGAATGTAAATGTGCAGAACTGGACGTGTTCACACTGAATGGAACTGTGCTGAACTGGACCTGTCCACACTGAATGTAACTGTGCTGAACTGGTCCTGAGCACACTGATGATAACCATGCTGAACTGGACCTTTCCTCACTGAAGGTAACTGTGCTCAACTGGTTCTGATCTCACTGAATGAATATTTGCGGAATTGGACTTGTCCACACTGAATGTAATTGTGCTGATCTGGGCCTGTCCACACTGAACGTAACCGTGCTGAACTGGGCGTGTCCACACTGAATATAACTGTGCTGAAAAGGACATGTGTACATTGAATGTAGCTGTGCTGAACTGGAAGTGACCACACTGAATGTAACTGTGCTGCACTGGACCTGTTCACACTGAATGTAAACATATAGAACTGGACATTTGCACACTGCATATAACTGTGCTGAACTGGACCTGTCCACACTGAATGGAATTGTGCTGATCTAGAACATTCTACATTGAATGTAAATGTGCAGAACTGGACCTGTTCACACTGAATGGAACTGTGCTGAACTGGACCTGTCCACACTGAATGTAACTGTGCTGAACTGGTCCTGAGCACACTGATGATAACCGTGCTGAACTGGACCTTTCCTCACTGAATGTAACTGTGCTCAACTGATTCTGATCTCACTGAATGAAAATTTGCGGAATTGGACTTGTCCACACTGATTGTAACTGTGCTGATCTGGACCTGTCCACACTGAACGTAACCGTGCTGAACTGGACCTGTGCACAATGAATACAGCTATCCTGATTTGGACCAGTGCACACTGAATGTAACTGGGCTGAACTGGACGTGTCCACACTGAATATAACTGTGCTGAACTGGACATGTGTACACTGAATGTAGCTGTGCTGAACTGGAAGTGACCACACTGAATGTAACTGTGCTGCACTGGACCTGTTCACACTGAATGTTACTCTGTCGAACAGAAACTGTCCACACTGCAACTAATTGTGCTGAACTGGTCATGTGCACACTGAAAGTAATTGTGCAGAACTGGAGCTGTCGAAACTGAATGTAACTCTGCTGAACTGGACCTTTCCACACTGAATGGAATTGTGCTGAACTGGACCTGATCTCAATGAATGTCACTGTGTTGAAATATACCTGTCCACATTGAATGTAACTGTGCTGACCTGGACCTGTCCACACTGAATTTAACTGTGGTGAACTGGAACAGTCTACACTGAATGTAACTGCTGAAGTGGGTCTGTCCACACTTAATTTAACTGTGCTGAACTACACCTGTTAACACTGCTTGTAACTGTGCTGAGCTGGACTTCTCCACACTGGATGTATCCGTGCTGAACCGGACCTGTCAAAACTTAGGCCTAGAAATTCACTAGCCTTAGCGCCGCTTTTGAGGCGCTAGAGGGACTAGCGCCAGAGTTATGGCCAGTTTAAAAATTCCCTGGGGCCCTAAATCGGCGTTGCACCGGTAGCGCTGCGCCGGCACCGATGACGTCATCGGTGTGCGCAGCGTCCCGGTTGCCGTGGTAACCCGCCCGAACTCCGAAATTGAGTTGCGGCCGCCTCGCCCGTGGCAGCCGCAAGCAACGTTCTGGCAGAGGTGCCTTACTCCAGTTTGCGCCGGCGCATTAAAGGCCCCGCGGCGGCCGGCCACTTTCCCGCCGGCCGCCTGCCCGCAGCTCCCTCCCTGGACTTCTCAACCCCCCCCCCGGAACAGATGCAAGCCCGGCACTTGTCCGAGGTGCCGGGCTCATTTTTAAGCTGATTTGCGCGGGCCGCGGCCGGGTGCAGGCAGCTCCTCCTTAATGGGAGGAGGAGGCCTGCACGTCCCCAGCCTGCCGCACCGCATCGGGTGCCGCAGCGCCGGAATTGCGGCGCGAAACGGCAGTTAGCGCCGATGTACCGCCGCAAAGACCCTTCAGTAGCGCCGGCAGCCGTTTGGGCGTGGCGCCACTGAATTTTTGGCGCGCGCAGGGGAATTAGCGCCGGCACTAACTTCCGGCGCTAAAGCCCTGGCTAAGCCAAAACCCAATTTCTAGGCCTAAATATAGGCGTTTTGAACTGGACATCTCCACACAGAATGTAGCCAAGCTGTAATTGACCTTTCCACACTGAATTTAACCGTGCTGAACTGGACCGAACCACATTGAATGTAACTGTGCTGAACTGGACCTGTCCTCACTGAATGTAACTGTGTTGAACTTGACCTTTCCACACTGAATGTAACTGTGTTGAACTGGACCTGTCCACACTGAATGTAAGTGTGCTGAGCTGGACCTGTGCACACTGAATGCAACTGCGTTGAACTGGACCTGCCTACTCTGAATGTACCTTTGCTGAAATGAACCTGTCCACACTGAATGTAACAGTGGTGAACTGGACCTGTCCACACTGAATGTAGCCGTGATAAACTTGACCATTCCACACTGAATGTAACTGTGCTGAACTGAACCTATTCACACTGAATGTAACTGTGCTGAACTGGACCTGCCCTCATTGAAAGTAAGTGTGCTGTACTGCACCTGTAAACACTGAATGTAACTGTGCTGAACTGGACCTGTGCACACAGACTGTAACTGTGCTGAACTAAACCTGCCCACACTGAATGTAACGGTGCTGAACTGGATTTGTCCACACTAAATGTAATTGTGCTGAACTGGATCTGTCCGCACTGAATATAATCATGCTGAACTGGACCTGTCCACATTGATTGTAACTGTGCTGAACTGGAACTTTCCACACTGAATGTAGCCGTGCTGAATGTATCCTGTCCACAATTAATACACGGACATTTGGTTAAAGTGGCTGTACACGTTCAGAGGATTTTGGATACAGCTGCACGTGACCCCTGCTGACCCGGACTGGAGCTGGATACTGCGCAGCAGCGAGATATTGGCCGCGTTTTTCGGCTTCAGGACCAGAGTTTCGCTGGTCAGTTATAGATTCTGCTGAGACCTGTTCGCTCAGCATTTATGGGATTTGACCATGAATTCCTCCTGCATAATGCTCACTTTAAACTTGGCAACAATATTTTTTTTAGCGCTTTATTATATTTCATGAAGAAATCTAACCGGGTTCCTAATGTGATCTCTGAGTATTTCACTTCAGTGGCTGGTCAGAGTTATTTAAATACATTCCATTCCATCAAAACATAAACACCATCCTGTCAGCGGCTGCACTAATCTGTTTGTTTCAATTAGTGTAATTAATATGAAAGATAATGTCATCTGATTATGTCCCTGAAGCCTGACATCAGGTATAAATGTGACAATCTGTGATTGTAGAGCAGAGCGCGCTCAGGCCTTCTGAGAGAAATGCACGGGATACCAAAAGGTCTGGTGTTTGCCCTTTACTATCCCGTCATTGCAGCTATCGGGGTCCCAGGTAAAGTATTGGAGTTAGTTGCTAGTTATGGGAATCATTGCTTAACTGTATCACTGCCCCTATTTACCGGGACGGCTTCTCCCCTTTAATTGTATCATTTCCGATGTTTTACGATATATTTTATCCCCTTTAATGGAATAATTTCTCCTCTTTGACGGTATAATTCCTCCCCCTTTACCGCGATAATTTCTCCCCTTTCACGGAATCACTATTTATTTTGAGTACCTGGTTCTCCATTATTTGTTTTAAGTTTTTTCCACAGAGCTGCCTTTTCAGCGGCACCTGTGCATTTGCTCCGAGTGGCGTTTTATTGATATTTAACAGTAGATGCCGCTGCACTGCGAATGGTATTATCACAGTATTATAACTGTGCACATATTTGTTATTGTGTTATTGGTATTTCAGTGTGAGTGGTGTTATCACACTATTATAACTGTGTACATATATTTATTATTGTGTTACTGCTATTTCACTGAGTTGTATTAACATTATTATAACGATGTACAGATATTTCTTATTGTGTTATTGGTATTTCTCTGTGAGTGGTATTATCATAGAAACATAGAAGATAGGAGCAGGAGTATGTTTTGCGGCCCCTCGAGCCCGCTCCGCCATTTAATGAATCATGGCTGATCATCCAAATTCAGTACTCTGTCCCTGCTTTCTCCCCATATCCCTTGATCACTTTCGTCTCAAGAAATATATCCAACACCTTCTTGAATATATTTAATGAATTGGCCTCAACTGCCCTGTGTGGCAGAGAATTCCATATGTTCACCACTCTCTGGGTGAAGAAATTCCTCCTCATCTCAGTCCTAAATGGCTTACCCCTTATCCTTCGTCTGTGACCCCTGGTTATGGACTCCCCTGCCATCGGGAAGATCCTTCCTGCAACTAGTCTGTCTAGTCCTGTTAATATTTTATAAGTTTCAATGAGATCCCCTCTCATTCTTCTAAACACTAGCGAATATAAGCCTAATCGACCCAATCTCTCCTCATATGTCATCCCTGCCATCCCAGGTATCAGTATGGTGAATCTTCGCTGCACTCTCTCCATGGCAAGAACATCCTTCCTTAGATAAGGTGACCAAAACGGCACACAATACTCAAGGCGTGGCCTCACCAAGGCCTTGCACAACTGCAGCAAGACTTCCTTGCTCCTGTACTCACATCCTTTCGCTATTAAGGCCAACTTACAATTTGCCTTCTTAACCGACTGCTGCAGCTTACCTTTAGCGACTGGTGCACAAGTACACCCAGGTCTCGTTGCACTTCCCCTTTTCCCAATCTGTTGCCGTTCAGATAATAATCTGTCATCCTGTTTTTGCCACCGAAGTAGACAACCTCGCATTTACCCACATTATACTGCATTTGCCATGCATCTGCCCAATCACCCAATCTGACCAAATCGTACGAGAGTTTCTCTGCATCCTCCTCACAGCACATCCGCCCACCCAGCTTTGAGTCGTCTGCAAACTTTGAGATGTTACATCTAGTTCCCTTGTCTAGATCATTCATATATATATTGTGAACAGCTGGGGTCCCTGGACCGATCCATGCGGAACCCCACTAGTCACTGCCTGCCACTCGGAAAAATGCTAGTTTATTCCATCTCTTTGCTTCCTGTCTGCCAAACAGTTCTCTATCCAAGACAGTACCTTACCCCCAATCCCATGTGCTTTAACTTTACACGCTATTCACAATATTATAACTGTGTCCATATATTTCCTATTGTGTTACTGGTATTTCATTGTGAGTGGTATTATCACACTATTACAATTAATTCCATATATTTCCTATTGTGTTTTTGGTATTTCACTGTGAGTCGTATTATCACACTGTTTATCCTGTGTGCATATATTTCCTATTGTTTTATTGGTATGTCATTGTGAGTGGTATTATCACACTTTTATAACTGTGTACATATATTTCCTATTGTGTTATTGGTATTTCATTGTTATTCGTATTAACAAACTGTTATACCTGTGTGCATATATTTCCAAATGCGTTATTGGTATTTTACTGTGAGTGGTGTTATCACACTATTATAGCTGTGTATATATATTTCCTATTTTGTTCTTGGTATTTCACTGTGAGTGGTATTATCACACTATTATAACTGTGTACATATACTTACTATTCGATTAGGCACTTTACAGCCTTCCAGACTAAACACTGAGTTCGAAAATTTCAGATCATAACCACTACTCCCATTTATTCAGGCAGCATGTGTTGGTCATGACTCTGTTGTTGCCATTTACATCTCTGCTCGATCCATCTTGGTATTCTTTATTTGTTCCATTACCACCCCCTTTTGCCTTGCCCATCATCCCTTTTGTCAATTAATCAGTCATTCCCTCCGCCCATTCACAGACCTTCCCTTTGGGTATTACCTCGCCTCCCCCTTTCCCAGCACCTATACTTGCTAAAAAAAACAGTTAAATCTCTAACGTTATCCAGTGCTAATGAAATGTCCATCGACCTGAAAAGTTATATCTGTTTCTCTCTCCACTGATGCTGCCTGACCTGCTGTGTATTTACAGAATTTTCTCATTTTATTTCAGATTTTAAGCATTCGCCATATTACGTTTTTGCGCATATAGTTCCTATTGTGTTATGGGTATTTCACTGTGATTGATATTATCACACTATTATAACTGTATACCTATATTTCCTATTGTGTTATTGGTATTTCACTGTGAGTGTTTTTATCTCACTATTATAACTGTGTGCATATATTTCCTATTGTGTTATTGGTATTTCACTGTGAGTGTTATTATCTCACTATTATAACTGTGTACATATATTACATATAGGTCCAGTAATTCGGCTCGGGTGATTGCCGCGCGTGCAAGGCCCCAAGGTGGACTTACCCGGCGCGCCGACATCTGAAATCTGGCCCGCAATGACATTCCTGTGACTGGCCAGCTTGAGGTCCTGCCGCGCTGTGCGTGCGTGACCCAGCGGCGTACTTCGTGCGATGAGCCGGCTGGGATAACGTGGGCACTGGGCAACCAATGGGAGGTTGCAAAAGTTCATTCATAAGTTTGACAGTGAGAGCTGTCAAACTCATGAAAACTGCTGGCCCCAAAACACTACTTAAACCTGAAAGAAAATTTAAAAAAACATTGCAATACTTAAATGAACCATAAATTACTATGAAAAACTATTTTAAACAATAATTTTAAAATTTGAAAAAAAAAAATTATAAAAAATCGGGGCTAAAACTAAACTTACCTTACTGTAAATTCTTTAAAAATAACAAATCTGTGGAAAAAAAAAATCTAAATTGTATTAATAGACCACTTACCTGAAAAACTAAGTACTTACGTGTGGTTTTTCTGTGTGTAAATATCGGAGGCATTTACACACGCGCAACTCTGAAAAAAAACGTGAATTTCACTGCGCACGCGCTGCCTGTGCAGTCGCGCGCGCTGTGCCTCTGAACCCCTTCGTTCAGAGGACTGGAAATGCCGGCGTTCCCCGCATGCGCGGTGCTTCCTGAACGCCGGCATTTCCACCGGCCAGATGCGTGAGTACCCAGACCGTACTCACGCATTTGGACCCGAATTACTGGGCCATTGTGTTATTGGTATTTCACTCGGAATGGTATCACTATTATAACTGCGTACATATATTTTCTATTGAGTTACTGGTATTTCACTGTGAGTGGTATCGCACTGTTTTAACTGTTGTACATATATATCCTATTGTGTTATTGGTGCTCTACTGTGACTGCTATTATCATACCATTATATCGTGATACATATATTACAGATGGTTTTATTGGTATTGTACTGAGTAGTATTTTCACACTATTAGAACTGTGTACATATATTTCCTATGGTGTTACTGGTGCTGTACTGTGAGCCGTATTTTTAACAACAATAACCTTCATTTGCATAGCACCTTTAAATTAGTGAAATCTTCACAGGAGCGTTATAAAACAAAATTTCACACCGAGCCGCATAAGGAGATATTACCACAGCAATATCTTGGTTAAATACGTAGGTTTTAAGGAGTATCTTAAAGGTTGAAATGGAGCCAAAGCTCTCGCAACGATGTTGTGTTGGGGAGGTTACAGAGACAGGGAGGAGCGAAGCTATGGAGGGATTTGAAATCAAGGATGATAATTTTAAAATGGAGGCTTTAGTTATCCAGCAGCCAATGTAGGTCAGCGAGCACAGGGGTGATGGGCGAACGGGGCTTGTGCGAGGTAGGATACGGGAGGCTGAGTTTTCGATGAGCTCAAGTTTATGGAGGGTGGAAGGTGGGCGGCCAGCCAGGGGAGCAATGGAATGTTCACGTCAAAAGGAAAGAAGGGCATGGGTAAAGGTTTCAACAGACGATGAGCTGAGGAAGCGGCGGAGACGGGCGATGTTACAGAGGCGGAATTAGGTGGTCATGGTGATGGAGCCAATATGTGGTTAGAAGCTCATTTCAGGGTCAAATAGAATGTCAAATTTGCGAACTGTCTGGTTAAGCCTCAGAGAGTTGCCAGACATAGGGCAGAAGGTGCTGACTAGGGAATATAATTTGTGGCGGGGACCGAAGTTATTGAGTTGGAGCAAAGTTCTGCTTATCTGCTACAAGACGTCAGACAAGCAGCGTGACCAATCGGAGACAGTGCAGTCGAGAGAGGTCAAGGTGAGCTAGAGATGATTGTCATCAGCGTAGATGTGAAACCTAATGCTGTGTTTTTGGATGATTTTGCCGAGGGGTAGAATGTGATTGAGAAATAGGAGGGGGGCAAAGGTAGATCCATCAGGGATTCCAGAGATAACAGTGGGCAGCAGGAAGAGAAGGCAATGCAGGTGATTCTCTGGCTATGAGGCCCGTCCCACGGAGCTGGGCGATGGAGGAGCGGCGTTGGAGGAGGATGGAGTGGTCAACCTTGTCAAAGGCTGCAGACATTTCGGGAAGGATGCGGAAGGATAGTTTACCACAGTCACAAAAACATAGGGTGCCATTTGTGAAATTGATCAGAGCTGTTTCAGCGCCATTATATTTGTATGCATATATTTTCTGTTGTATTATTAATATTTTACTGTGAGTGAATTATCACACTGTTATCACTGTGTACATGGAGTTCTATTGTGTTACTGTCACTGTTGCTATGGATGAATTATCAGACTGTTATCACTGTTTACATGGAGTTCTATTCTATTATTGAAACTGTTGCTGTGGGTGAATGATCACACTGTTATTACTGTGTACATGGTGTTCTATTGAGTATTGGCACTGTCAATGTGGTTGAATTATCACATTGCTATCACTGTGTCCATGGACTTCTATTGTGTTATTGACACTTTTACTGTGGGTGAATTATCACGATGTTATCACTCTGTACATGTAGTTCTATTATGTTACTGACACTGTCACTCTGGGTGAATTATCACACTGCTATCACTGTGTACATGTAGTTCTATTTAGTTATTAACACTGTCACTGTGGGTGTAATGTCACAATGTTATCACTGTGTACATGTTGTTCTATTGTGTTACTTACTCTGTCATTATGGGTGAATTATCACACTGTTATCACTGTGCACATTGTGTTCTATTGTGTTATTGACACTGCCACTGTGGGTGAATTATCACACTGCTATCACTGTGTGCATGGATTTCTATTGTGTTATTTACACTGTCACAGTGGGTGAATTACCACACTGTTATCACTGTGTACATGGAGTTCATTTGTGTTACTGATACTGTCACTGTGGGCGAATTATCACACTGCTATCACTGTGTACATGGATTTATATTGTGATATTGGCACTGTCGCTCTGGGTGAATTATTACTCTGTTATCACTTTGTACAATGGGTTCTATTGTGTTACTGACACTGCCACTGTGGGTGAATTATCACACTGTTATCACTGTTTACATGGAGTTATATTATGTCATTGACACTGTCACTGTGGGGGAATTATCACACTATTATCACTGTGTACAATGGGTTCTATTGTGCTACTGACACTGTCAATGTGGGTCAATTATCACACTGTTATCACAGTGTACATGGTGTTCTATTGAGTTATTGGCACTGTCACTGTGGGTGATTTATCACGCTGTTATCACTGTGTACATGGAGTTCTATTGTGCTATTGACACTGTCACTGTGGGTGAATTATGTCACTGCTATCACTGTGTACATGGTGTTCTATTGTGTTACTTACACTGGCACTGTGGGTGTATTCTCACACTGTTATCATTGTGTAGATGGGTTCCTACTGTGTTATTGACACTGTAACTGTGGGTGAATTATCACACACTTATCACTGTGTGCAGGTAGTTTGTTGACCTGTATTATCCAATGCCGGCGGGTGTGTAATAGCTGTTTACGCAACCATAGGCAAATCGGTAATGCTGCTTTCAGTCATGCGAAGAGCATGTGCTAAATACTGGTATTGCTGTTCTGTCAAGAATCCTCTTGACAGATCGGACGCCTGACCTGGAGAAGATCCTCAGCAGGTGGGGAGTTCCGCTTTCTGCAGAACCTCTGTCTTCTGTAAACCTTTAGAAATCATACGCCTAGTACAAGCAGGCTTAAGGCCTGTTTTTTCCAGCATAAGTTTTTCAAATAGTAAAAAAGATATTTTTAAAATGAATTTATAATTTAAAAATACCTTTAAAACAGGAAAAACATTTTTAGCCCCGTTAAAAACCTTTTTTTTTCTTAAATTTAATTTTTGTTTAAAATATTGCATTTAATGTAATTTTATCTCCTTTTAAAATCATGGTGGTTTTTTAAAATGTATTTAATGTTTTAGTGTCTTTTTTCAGTGATCCCCATTCATAATTTTGACGGAACTCTCTGTCAAAAGTATGAAGGGGAATTATTTCCTTTCATTGTCTCGCTGACCCACGTGGTCCCAGGGGCGCTTGCCAACCACATGCACCACTTGGATACGTGGACCCTGCGCATTTCGACTGTGGAGCCGCCCAGCATCGGAAGTGTCCAGACCTCGGGAGCCCTCAGGTAAGTTCGTAGATTTTTTGCCGATAGGGGGCATCCGCAAGCAGGAAGCCTCCTATCAGAAATTAGGGGCCATTGTGTTATTTACAGTGTCTGACTAAATTCCACAAATGATTTGTTGATTGAGATTATTCGCCTGATTTTAATGAATTAATTTAGTGTAATAACATTATTAGGTGGTCAGTTGTCAGAAATATAAGCATGGTAACAAGTTGCTGTTTTATGAAAGAGCCTGAATTTTCCCCAAATTCACACAGCACAGTATTTCTGCTCTCAGACTCTGACTCTCACTGGTTCAGCCCGGCTCCCTCTTCCACATTCGCTGCTGCTGACAGTTCTGCAGTGACCGCCACTGAGCCCCGGATTTCCTTCTTCTCTTGACTCCTGACTATGTCCCAGATTGTCCCCGTCCTCACTCTTTCCTCCACATTGAGCGAGGCTGCAAAACTGGTGGCATGTCTCGTATCTGAGTCGCAAAGTTTTAAGTTCAATATCGACTCTAAGACTAAGCCGATCATTTGTCCCAGCAGCGCTGTGCAGTGCTGAGCAAGTGCTGCATTGTAGGAGTAGCCTTTCACCGACTGAGGGCTCATCCTCTGCCAACTCCAGTGGTTCCAATCGGCACCGAAGATTCCAGGTGATTATCAGAAGAAGAGCTCGGATTTTTCAGTTTTCTCGCAACATCCCCTCCGCAAAGTCTGAAACGACAATTGTTCCTCCGCCCTTCACTGTTTGTGAATCTTCCGGCGCATGTTGACTGCAGAATTCTCCAAAACTGAATAATTTTACAGTGATTCATCCGATGAGGGCTTTTTGGGTCCTCCACAGGACCTAATCCATTTAAAATGCATGTTTTCCTATTTTCTTGCTATTTTCCAATTTCATTGTCGGGTTTATTATTTACCCTCTTAAATATCTTCTCTGCTGCCTTACTGATATGTTATTTTTTTTCTATTTGATGTTCCCGCGTTGATTTGGAGGTGCTTCCGATGCTCTCTTGTTCTCCATTAGGATTCATTATATTAACTCTCTCTCCCTCTCTCTCACACACATTCACTCTCTCTCCCTCTCTCTTGCACACATTCACTCTCTCCCCCTCTCTCTCACAAAAATTCACTCTCTCCCTCTCTCACACATTCATTCTCTCTCCCTCTCTCTCACATACATTCACTCTCTCTCCCTCTCTCTCACACACATTCACTCTCTCCCACTCTCTCACACACATTCACTCTCTCTCACTCTCTATCACACACATTCACTCTCTCTCCCTCTCTCTCACACACATTCGCTTTATCTCTGTCCCTCTCACACTCATTCCCTCTCTCCCTCTCTCTCACACACATTCACTATCTCCCTCTCTCTTACATATTCACTCTCTCCCCCTCTCTCACAAACTCATTCACTCACTCTCCCTCTTCACTCTCTCTCTCTCCCTGTTTTACAGCTAACTTGGCAGTGATTGTGATCCTGTCCCGAGGAAGGTGCGGTCTCTCCAGATGTGTCAATCGATATCTGGTGTCCATGGCGGTGCCGGATCTCCTGGTCATTATCACCGCTGTAATATTAAACCGGATTGCTGGTATTTATTTCCCGTTTAGTTTCCTGTCCATCACTCCGGTCTGCAGTCTTAAACTTGTACTACTTTATGGAGTTGTGGACAGTTCTGTCTGGTTAACGGTCGCTTTCACCTTCGATCGATTTGTGGCCATTTGTTGCCAGAACCTGAAAACAAAATATTGCACCGAGAAAACGGCGGCACTGGTTATAGGAACGGTCTGTGCAGTGAGCTGTTTAAAAAATACCTTATTTTATTTTATATATGAACCTTTGTACACAATTAATAACATACCCTGGTTCTGCAGCGTAAAATTAATATTTTATACCTCAGCAGCATGGGCTGCGTATGACTGGATTAGTCGGATTTTAACCCCGTGTCTCCCATTCATTCTCATTTTTCTGCTCAATGCTCTGACCGTCAAACACATTGTAGCGGCAAATAGAGCCCGCAGGAGACTCCGGGCCCACAGCAATGAAGAGAATCAGAGTGACCCAGAGATGGAGAAGCGGAGAAATTCCATCGTTTTACTCTTCTGTATCTCGGGCAGTTTCATCCTGTTATATTTGTTGCATCTATTATCTTTCCTCTATGTCCGGATTGCGAATGTTACTTACTTCTCCGGTTCAAATTTAAAAAAATCAAATTTTATTCTGCAGGAAAGCGGATTTATGCTTCAGCTTTTGAGTTCCTGCATCAACCCATTTATTTATGCAGGCACGCAGAGTAAATTCAGAGAGGAGTTAAAGAATGGAGTGAATTATCCATTGAGTCTAATTGTTAAATTATTTAAATGATGAAAATAGTAAAGTATATCATGAATTGTACCTTATATTCCATGCTGTGCTCTTCTTGTCCGTGTCAGACACGACCTCCACTCTCGTATACACAGTCACTCACTCTAAGATCCTTACCCAATGTGAATTTAATAATGCTTGAGGAAAACTGCAGCAGCGCACAATTCATTGATGTAACCGGTTCTCAGTTAGTTTCCAGTTCTCTTGTCGGTGCTGACTCAGGCCTGGTACATTTCCACCAGCCCCGAGGGCCCTGGAGTATATCTACATTTATGTGGAGTCCTACCTCTGATCTGTGATTGGATATCAAGTTTTACTTTTTAGTGAAGGGACACAATATCCCTCCTGGGAATGGTTTTGATCTTGAGGGTCGGATACGCACTGAAATGGGAGAACGCGCTGACCCCACGCATTGTTCTCCGCTCACTTGGCACCGCCTCACAACTGCACTCCTGTGTCCATAAACCGAGGAACAGAGGAATTGCTGGAGGATAAAGACAAAGGACCATCCAGATCACTTTCTACTCTTTCCAGTGGCCAATTGCGACGGCACCCCAGGTGTCATTAAACAAACTAAAATTAATCTAACGAATGTGCCCGCTTTGTAAAGGGGCACAAACAATAAACACCAAAATCATACAAATATGAAGCTTGTCAACTAAATGATCATATTACCTTCATATTCGTTTATACACTTCAGTCTAGTTCGCTTTCTAACATCCTGCTAGTCTCCCGATACAATGACAATGGAGTTGTTGACTAACCCCAGCGATCAATCTATATCGATTTACCTACAACAGACCCAGACATAAGGTGAGAAAAACCCCAGTGGTGGTGAGCTTTAGGAACCGTAGGACCGCAGTCACCTTATCCTCCCGAGCACGCTGCACTTACCACATGTCATGTATCTAATTACTCACACACTCTGTCCCCAATTGTTATTCTACGAGTGAAATCTGTCTAATTTGGATTTGAATGAGCGATACTAACTGCTTCCACCGTCTCCATAGGCAGCCTGGCCATATATTGGCCACTCACTCACTGAAGTACTGTTTCAGCAGATTGAGTTTGAATTGACCCCCTTCAAGCACAGGCCGTTTCCTCCGGCTCTACGGCTCTGGACAAGGTGAAATAACTTGTCGTGCTCGACATTATCTGGTCCCAATACAGTCGTAAAAACAGCAATCATATCACCTCTCGACATTCTCTTTTCCACTGAGAACTTGCTCAATTTAAGGACTCGCTCCTCACAATCCAATTCCTCTATCCTCCAGTAATTCTGGTCACTTTCTTCCGTGTCCGTTCAATAGCTGCAATACCCTGTGTTGTCCAGAGCAATACACAGTAGTCTGAGCCCGGATGCACCAATGATTTATAAAGTGGGATAGGATTGCCTCGCTAACTCGGCTCAATATTGACCTTTTAATACAGCCCAATATCTGATTTGCTTTACTCATTGTTGCGATCGCTTCAATTTATTGTCAATAAAACCCCCAGATCACTTTCACTTTCCATGGAGATTCATTTATTTTCATATAAGTGATAGACCCTTCCTGGATTTCTTGTGACGCACTTTGCCTTTCTCTACATTGAATTACATCAGTCGCCTGTCTGCCCAATTCCCAGGTATTTAAATCTTCCTGTAGCTTATCCTCTTCTGCTTTGCAATCTGCCACCTTCACCAGCTTTTTTTCGTCTGCAGATGTTGCCATTGTTCTTGTGACTCCTAGTTCCAGAGATTTATAAAGATGTTAAACAAAAGAGGTCCAAACAGATCTCTGTGGGACCCCACTGGTGAAACTCACCAAGGCCGATGACAATCCCTGTATCACCGCTCTCTGGGTCTATTGGTGAACTAAGTAAACATCCCTTGTAAAATATTTCCACTGATACTCACGATCTTTCTTTTCAGTACTAGCCTTTACAGAGAAACTGTTTCTAAGGCCTGACTGAAGCCAAGTACACCACATCCACTGCCTTACCCTTGTCCAGCTCCTTTGTCACACCCTCAAAGAGAACTAGTGAACTTTATTGAAAAGGCCTCCCCTTCAGGAACAGATACTAGTTATATTTTAAGGTAATATTTCTATCCAGATGCTCCATGATCTTATCTTTAGCCAGGCTGTCAATGGCTTTACCCACAATGGACCTCTAACTCACTCGTGTGTAGTTTCCTGCATCACTTTTGCCACCTACTTTTTAGAATATAGGCTTAGCACCTGCCTTTTTCTAGTCCCTGGCACCTCTGCAGAATTTAACAATTTCTCCAGATTAATGCGCGGATTTCTGCAACTTTCTCTCTTATCTCCACAAGGATCCTCGGATGAATCTTTCCCGGACACAGAGATTGATTCATTTTAAGTTTGTACAGCTGTTCGGCCACCATGTCGGTGGTAATGTGAACAGTGTCACAACGTACCTCTAACATACCCTCTAGTTCCCATTTACGGATCAAATAACTTACCTGACTCATCTATTGTAAAAATTGAGGCAAAAATATATTTAGCTCCTTTGCAGTCTATGTAGAATCAATAATTGTGTGTATGGAGTATCCATACACGAAAGGAAAAGCTTCCCAACCATGGTTAACAAAAGAAATTGAGGATACTATTAGATCCAAAGAGGAGTCATATAAAGTTGCCAGAAAAATTAGCAAACCTGAGGGTTGGGAGCAAGCTAGAGTTCAGCAAAAAAGGACCAGAGATTGATTCAGAGGGAAAAATAGAGTATGAGAGTAAACTTTCAAGGAGCATAAAAGCGGACTGTAAAAGCTTCTACAAGTATGTAAAAAGTAAACAATTAGTGAGGACAAATGTAGCACCCTTACAGTCAGAAACGGGAGAATTTATAATGGGGAACAAAGAAATGAGAGCGCAATAAAACACATACTTTTGTTCTGTCTTCACGGAAGAGAACACCAATAAATTCCCAGAAATGCTAGGGAACGAAGGGTCGAGGGAGAAGTAGGAATTAAAGGAAATAAGTATTAGTAAAAGAATAGCGCTGCAGGAATTAATGGGACTGAAAGCTGCTAATTCCCAAGGGCCTGATAATCTGCATCCCAGAGTACTAAAAGAGGTAGCCAGAGAAATACTGGCTGCATTGTTTGTCATCTTCGAAAATTCTATAGATTATGGAACAGTTCCTGCAGTTTGGAGGGGGAAAAGTAACCCCACTATTTAAAAAATGAGGGAGAGTGAAAAGAGGGAACTACAGACCTGTTAGCCGAACATCAGTAGTAGGGAAATTGTAGTCTATTATAAAGGATGTGATAAAAGGACATTTAGAATATATCAACGGGATTAGACAAGATCAGCGTGGATTTATGAAAAGGATATCGTTTTTGACAAACCTACAGGAGTTTTTTGTGGATATAACTGGTAGAATAGATAAGGGAGAACCAGTGGGTCTGGTGTATTTGGATTTTCAGAAGGCCTTTGAAAAAGTCCCACATAAGAGGTTAGTGTGCAAAATTAAATCACATGTGATTAGTGGTAATATACTGGCATGGATTGAAAACTGGTTAACAGACAAGAAACAGAGAGTAGGAATAAGTAGGTCTTTATCAGGGTGACAGGCGGTGACTAGTAGGGTAGCGCAGGGATCAGTGCTTGGGCCCCAGCTATTCACAATACATATCAATGATTTGGATGAGGGAACCAAATGTAATATTTCCAAGTTTGCTGACGACACGAAACTAAGTGGGATTGTGAGTTGTGAGGAGGATGAAAAGAGGCTTCAAGGCGATTTAGACAAGTTGAGTGAGTGGGCAAATACATGGCAGATGCAGTATAACCTGGATAAATGTAAAGTTATCCACTTCAGTAGGAAAAACAGGAAGGTAGAGTATAATTTATATGGTGATAGATTGGGAAATGCTGATATACAAAGGGACCTGGGTGTCCTTGTACATCAGTCACTGAAAGCGAACATGCAGATCCAGCAAGCAGTTAGGAAGGCAAATGGTATGTTGGCCTTCATTGCAAGAGGATTTGAGTACAGGACCAAGGATGTCTTACTACAGTTGTACAGGGCCTTGGTGAGACCACACCTGGAGTACTGTGTACAGTTTTGGTCGCCTTGCCAACGAAAGGGTTTACTTGCCATAGAGGGAGTGCAGTGATGGTTCACCAGAATGATTTCTGGGATGGCAGGACTGTCGTATGAGGAGCGATTGGGTCGACTAGGCCTGTATTCATTAGAGTTTAGAAGAATGAGAGGGGATCTCATTGGAACGTATAAAATTATGACAGGGCTAGACAGACTGGATGCAGGGAGGATGTTTCCCCTGGCTGGGGGTCTAGAACGAGGGGTCACAGTCTCAGGATACGGGGTAGGACATTTAGGACAGAGATTAGTAGAAATGTCTTTACTCAGAGTGGTGTGATCCTGTGGAATTCTCTACCACAGAAGCCTGTGGAGGCCAAGTCACTGAATATACTTAAGAAGGAGATAGATAGATTTCTAGACACACAAGGCATCA
This sequence comes from Somniosus microcephalus, assembly GCF_052327205.1. NCBI lineage: Eukaryota > Metazoa > Chordata > Chondrichthyes > Squaliformes > Somniosidae > Somniosus > Somniosus microcephalus. Next base: position 107,408,976 of record NC_140990.1, on the reverse strand, counting down.
AGGTGTATGGGGAGAGAGCGGGAATATGGTATTGAGATAGAGGATCAGCCATGATCACATTGAATGGTGGAGCATGAACGAAAGGCCGAACGGCCTACTCCTGCTCCTATATTTCTTTATATCAGTTATCAGGCCCTCACCTGATCACACTTCCAGTGCCCCACTGCGTCCATCATTTCAATTTTTCTCTTAATTCAAGGGTGGTGTGTATATTTGTTGGTGGAAACACAAATTCATTAATAATACCAGACAATTATATAATTGATTAAAATGGTTTGTCAACCACCATTAACTTATAATGTAAATTAATTGAATGCTTACATAAAATGCAGACAATTTCTGATTGATGTAAATCTGTCTTCACAAAAGAGGACAAATCTGCCAATGTCATGGTAAAGGAGGAGAATGGAGCAATTGTAAAGGATAAAATTAGATGAATAGGTTGGCAGAGATCAAAGTAGAAAAGCTAGCTGGTCCAAATGGGATGCGTCCAAAGTTGTTGGGAGGAAGGGTGGAAATAGCGAATGCGCTGGCCACAATTTTTCATCCTTCCTGTGATGCAGAATTGGTGCTAGAACACCGGAGGCTTGAAAATGTTCCAGCGCTGTTCAACACAGGGGATTGGAATCATCCATTAACTGCACGCCTGTCAGCCTAACATCGGTGGCAGGAAAAGTTCTAGTGAGCAAAATCCAGGACAACATTAATTGTCACTTGGAAGACCGTGGGTAATGTATGGATTTGTTAATGGCAAATCGTGTCAAACACACTTGAGTGAGCAGTTGAAAGATAAACGGAGAGGGTTAAAGAATCAGAGTCATGGATTAATAACGGCACAGAAGGAGGTCATTCGGCCCATCGAGTCCGTGCCGGCTCTGTAGAGCAATCCAGTCAGTCCCATTCCCCCACTCTATCCCCGTAGCCCTGCAAGTTTATTTCACTCAAGTGCCTATCCAGTCTCCCCTTGTAAACATTGAGCATCTCCGCTACCACACATTCCATTGGCAGCGAATTTCAGGTCATTACCACTCGCTGCGTAAAAAAAGGTTTTCCTCACATCGCTCCTGTAGCTCTTGTGCAAAATCTTAAATCTGTGTCCCCTAGCCCTGGTAATATCAATTAGTGGGAACAGCCTTTCCCCGTCTGCCCTATCCAAACCCGTCATACTCTTGTACTCCTCTATCAAATCACCCCTCAACCTCTAATTAAAACAAATCCAGCTTCTCCAGCTTTCCTTTTAGCTAAGATCTCCCACCCCCAGAACCATTCTGGTGAATCTCCTCTGCACCCTCTCAAGGACCTTCTCATCCTTCCTAAAGTGCGGTGACCACAACTGGATGCAATACTCCAGTTGTGGCCTAACCAGCACTTTATAAAGCTTCAGCATACCTTCTCTACTATTGTACTCAATACTTCTATTTATGAAGCCCATGATCCCATATGCTTTGCTAACCACTCTCGCAATATGTCCTGCCATCTTCAGGGAGCTAAGCACATTAACTCCCATCTCTCTCTCTCCCTGCACACACTTTAAAACTGTGCCATTAATTGTATATTGCTACTCCCCGTTCCTTCTGATAAAGTGCATCACCTCACAATTATCTGTGTTAAATTCCACCTGCCACATTTCTCTCCATTCTGCTAGCCTTTCTATGTCCAGTTGCAGTCGATTGGTATTATCGGCGCTGTTTGCCACACCCCCAAGTTTGGTGCCATCGGCAAATTTAGAATTTCTACTCTGTATTCCAAAATCCATGTCATTTATATATATATCAAAAAGAGCAGTGGCTCCAGCACTGACCCTTGGGGAACACCACTGTCTACCATCCTCCAGTCTGAAAAACAGCCATTTACCACAACTCGTTGTTTTCTGTGCTTAAGACAATTTCTTATCCAAGCTGCCACTGACCCACCTATTCAATGAGCCTCAATGTTGTTAACCAGCCTTCTACATCGTACTTGGTCAAATGCCTTCCGAAAATGGATTTAGACAACGTCAATTGCATGCCCTTCACCAATCCTTTATGTTACTTCATCAAAAAATCAATTAGATTTGTCAAACACGATCTGCCTTTTACAATTCCGTGTTGGCTTTCCTTGATTAGCTTGACCCTCTCCGAGTGCCCGTTAATTCTTCCTTGATTATTGTTTCTAAAACTTTAACCACCACCGATGTTAAGCTGACCGGCCTGCAGTTATTTTGAGTGTCCTTACACCCTTTCTTGGAAAATGGTGTCACATTTGCCACTTTCCAATCCTCAGGCACTTCCCCCGCATCTGGGGAATATTGGAAAATTATGGAAAGCCTTTCAGCTATCTTTTCCCCTAATTCCCTTAGCAAGCTGGGATGCAAGCCATCTGGACCAGGCGACTTGTCCACTCTAAGCATACCCAGCCTTTCTAGCACATCCTGTCTATCAATTTCCACTCCTTCCATTGCATCAATCTTTTCCACTTCTACCGATATTTTGTCAGCATCCACTTCCTTAGTAAACATCGACGCAAAGTACTCATTGCGTATTCTAGCCTTGCCCTGCACCTCAATGCATATATTACCTTCTTTGTCTCTAATAGGCCCCACTCGCCTCTTATTACCTGCTTCCTGTCTACTTGCCAGTAGAAGGTTTTTGGTTTCACTTTTATGTTCACCAACATTTTACTCTCATATTCTCTCTCTGCCAATCTTATTTTCATCTTCACTGCCCCTCTCAACTTATTGTATTTGATCTGGATCTCCCCTGAAGAATTCGTAGCAGACTTCAGGAAGACATAGACAGACTAGTAAAATGACCAGACACATGGCAAATGAAATTTAATGCAGAGCAGCGTGAAGTGATGCATCCTGGCAGAAAGAATTAGGAGAGACAATATCATCTAATTTGTACCATTTAAAAGTACTGTAGGAACACAGAGCCCTGAGGGTGTACGGACACACATCATTGAAGGAGGCAGGACAAGTTGATAAGGCTGTTACAAAGCAGACATAAATCTGGGCTTTATATAGAGAGGCATAGAGTACAAATACAAGGAAGTTATGAAAACTTTATCAATTATTGGTCAGTCCTTTCAATGCCAAGGGTAAACCTGACCCATTATCACTTGGTTTATTTGAAGATTTTACAGAATATTAAGCAGTCCTGGATATGATTAATATTTGTGGAATCCAACTCCAGCAGTCACATGTAAACTCGCTGTTATGTCACAGATTGGCATGATGACAACATCCCTCTCCACACACTGAACATTTCAATGGTTTCTGTCCCTTGTGAAGATACTGGTGTGTGAGCGATGGGAGGACTGGTTCAATCCTCGCCCAGACACGCAGAACGTGAACGGCCTCATCCCGTTGTAAGTTTCAAGCTAGGACGGGTAATTGAATCTCATCCCACAGTCCGCACATTTCCGCGGTTTCTCCGTGGTATGGGTGTCCTTGTGTCTCTCCAGGTTGGACGATCGGTTGAATCCTCATCCACATGCGGAATACGTGTACAGTTTCTCCCCGCTGCGAATGGTGCAATGATTTGTTTCAGCCTGTGTAACTGGTTAAAGCTCTTTCCATAATCAGTACACTGGATCACTCACTCGGGTGTGCGTGTCTCGGTGATTTTTCCAGTCACACTGATGTTCCCCTCCCTCCCCTCCCCTGAAGTTGCTGACTCTGGTTGGGTGCAGTTCCACACTCACTTGTTCCCCTCCCTCTCCGCCCCGGAAAGTGCTGACTCTGAATGGGTGCAGTTCTACACTCACTGGTTCCCCTCTAGCTCCTCCCCTGAAGGTGCTGAATCGGGCTGGGTTCAGTTCTACACTCACTGGTATCCCTCCCTCTCCTCCCCTGAAGATGCTGACTCTGGCGGCGTTCAGTTCCACACTCACTGGTTCCCCTCCCTCTCCTCCGCTGAAGGTGCTGATTCTGGCTGGGTTCAGTTAAATCACTGGTTCCCCTTCCTCTCCTCCCCTGAAGCTGCTGACTCTGCCTTGGTTCAGTTCTTCACTCAGTGGTTCCCCTCCCTCTCCTCCCCTGAAAGTGCTGACTCTGGCTGGGTTCAATTCCACACTCACTGGTTCCCCTCCCTCTCCTCCCCTGAAAGTGCTGACTCTGGCTGGTTTCAGTTCTACGCTCACTGGTTCCCCTCCCTCTCCTCCCCTGAAGGTGCTGACCCTGGCTGGGTCCAGTTCTACATTCAGAAAATAGAACTCCATGTACAGAGTGCTAACGGTGTGATAATTCGCACAAGAACGACATTACAAGCCGGTAGAATGCGTTTGGAGCAAGGATAATAACATAGACTGAAACTCCAGCACTTGGTGTTCTTAAAAACCTTCAGCCTTGTCTTTCACACTCACGTGCTGGGCACTGCCATCATTGAGGATGGGGATATTCACGGAGCCTCCTCTTCCCGTTAGTTGCTTCGTAGTCCAACACCATTTACGACTGAATGTGCCAGGATTGCAGAGATTTGATCTGATCCTTTGATCGTGGGATCGCTTAGCCCTGCTCATTGCATGCTGCTTCCGCTTTTTAGCATGCATGCCTTTTCAGCCCCCCTCCCTCCGGGAGAGAGGCAGTTGGGTAAAGCTCTGAATAAAATAACACACTGTGACATATGTACATTGTTGATTTCATCAAGCACTGGACCAGATACTAATTCTTCTTGGATCCACCTTATCTGTAGTAAACTCTGATAATTCAGTGTGTAAATATCTGGTAAGTCTGCAACATCATGTGATCTGACAGGAGAGTCTCGAGTCTATTTGCAGCGGGACTGTGGATGTTACAGCAATCCCCAGCGAGCCCTGCAGTGGAAATATAGAGAAATGATCTGGGCTTGGGTATGTGGGGCACAAGATGAAAATCTGCAGCTGAGACCAAAATATGGAGCGCGGGAACTGTGAAGCCGACTGTAAGTGACATCAGAATGAATACAGAGGTTATTAAATGGGGCAGATAGATGATAGATGAAAATTTATCACAGAGAAATGTGAAGAGATAGATTTTAGGATGAAGCAAAGGGAAAAGTAATGTACACTAAATGCTAAACCTTTGAAAGTAGTAGAGAAGCAAAGGGACTTAGGTGTTTAAGGTTCTAGCTAATGCCCTGCCTTATTAATTGGCACGATCGAGAGTTTAGAGTCAGCAACTTTACTACTATATTCATAAATATAAGATGAGCAAATTCTCTGTCCTCTACCATACTGATCCATCAATCAGAGTAAGCTTGCAAGTCCCGTGTGTCCACAGTAACTTACACCAGGTCAGCCCACTGGATGGAACCTCGGGCGCCCTGAGCTTGATCTCCGGTGTCTCCAGTCCCGACTGCCCCCTTACATCAGGATCCCCTCACTTTCATACCCGATAGTGATCCATCTCTGGCACCTGATTCTTCTTTGTCTTCTCTGCTGGGTTTTGGCAGGAAGTGAGGAAAAGACAGCTGGAACTTCTCTAATCTGTGATTTACAGGGACAATTTCCCTGGTTCCCAGCAGTTACTTTTCTTCAGTAATTTTCATATTATGCCTACAATTAATTATATTATTTCTGATAGTTTAATCATTATATGTATAAAGGTGACATATTCTAATCTAATCTAATGGCCCAGAAATTCGGGTCCCAACGCATGAGTACGGATGGAGTACTCACACGTGGACCCGATGGAAGTGCCAGAATCTTGCATGAACTACGCATGCGTGGGAAAATGGCACTTCCGATCCTCTGAACCAAGGGGTTCAGAGGTCGAACGCGTGTGCGTGGGAGTCTGCACGTGCACGTTGAACTTCCTTTTTTTTCAGGTTTTAACGTGCGGGTAAGCCTGTACATTTTAGAAATGTAAAAAGCAGCCATAAGGACTGCATTTTCAAAGGTAAGTGGTCAATTATTTATTATTAAAACATTTTTTCCGCAGATTTATTACTTTTAAATACTTTAAAGCAAGGTAAGTTTATTTTTAGCCCCGTTTTTTTATAAAATTATTTTTTTCAAAAATTTAAATTTTTGTTTAAAATAGTTACCTAATGTCATTTATAGTTTATTTACAAAGTGTGATTTTTTTTAAAATTTATTTGATGGTAAAGTACAGTTTTACAGCCTCAGCATTTACACGTTTGGACAGGTCTATCTGTCAAGACTTATGAATGGAGCATTCCCTGCTCCGATTGGCTGCCTGTTGCTCAGGTGATCCCAGGGGACGCTTTGCACTAACTACGCCCCTGAGACACGCAAGCATAGCGCGCCGGCCTCTGGGACAGGCCTCGGAGAGGAATTCCACGCAGGACTAGAGGTCAACTGCCGGCGCACTAGGTAAGTGTAGGTCGGGGGCTTGCACCTGGCATCTGTGACCTAGTGACTGCAGGCCCTCGCCTGATCAGGAGGAACTACTACCCACCCCAGAGTGTGCACAGGGAGAGACAGTAATTTGACATGCAGTCAGAGGAGTTTTATGTGAGGAGGCTGCGCTTCAGTAAATGGGCAATCGGCCGACTATGTGGCATTTCCTTCAAACAGACTCGAAGACCCGCACTGCCTTGTCAGTGAACATGAAGGTAACCACAGCATTGAACTTCTTTGCAAGTGGGTCATTTCAAGCAAGAAACGGTGACCTTACCAACATCTCCCAGATTGCTGCGAGGGCCTGCAGTCACTAGGTCACAGATGCCATTTTCTGTAGGGCTTCAGAGTTCATAAACATTGATTGCCCACTCGCCATCAAAAGGAGATGGCCCTTGCATTTTATAGCATTGCTGGATTCCCCAAAGTGATGCGGCCGTCGATGGAACCCATGTTGCATTGAAGGCACCAGTGGATGCAACTGTGACAGTTATTGAATGTCATGATAGTCTGTGATGTGCACCTCAGGATCCTAAACGTGAATGCAGAGCACCGGGGAAATAATCATGACTCCTTCGTCCTCCGTAACTCGCACTTATATGGCACCCTCAGCACATTGCCTCCAGGATCCATATGGATATTGGGTGACAAGGGCTACCGCTAAGACCATGGCTGATGATTCCTTGCTGCAAGACCAATAATGAGGCTCAGGTGAGATGCAACCAGGCACAAGTGTCCACAGAGTAAGTGGTGGAGAGGACAATCGGGGTTCTGAAATCACGCTTCTGGTGCCTGGACAGGCCAGGGGGGAAATTGTACTATTCTCCTCTGAAAGTGCCAAGGATTGTGGTGGCCTGTTGCTCTTTGCATTACTTTGCCCTGCAGGAAGGACTGACCCTTAACCCTGCAGAGTAGCTCCCTGCTGAAATGGAGGACATAAGCGCTGCCAATGTTCCTGTGGCGAGGTCTGATGGGGAGTGGTCAAGTGCTGCCAAAAGTAAGGCTGCTCGGGAACTGCTTGTAGCAAACACCTTCACGAGGTACCTCCCCCTCCCCCAGCAAGGCAAAGAAAGGAGCAGACACATTTTAAAGTGAAACAGTGAACTTTTATTGCAGCATCAAAGACGTTTCAGGTTCAGTTTTGACGTAATAACAACAGAAAATGCTGGAAAAACTCAGCAAGTCAGGCAACATCCGTGGAGAGAAATTTGAGTTGACGTTTCGGGTTTGACGTACATAGTTTTTAACTTTAAATGTTAACTAGCTATTTTGTACTTTTCATACATTTACAAATGTTTGAATAAAATTTGTAAACAGTTTAAAGTGACTTTTTTGCTTTCTTAGTGCAATATAGACAGTAAAGATGGAAACTAGCTATTTTCTAATTTTCAAACAGTTGTAATTTTAAATATTTTTGCAAATAACAAACTTTACATTAATTTCAAAGTGATTAGAGGCTCTACTTTTTAAACGAAAAGGTTACATACACTGGTGTGAGGTTGGATGATGGGTGAATGACGGTCGGTGTGAGTTAGCACGTTGGTGAATGGGTCTTGGTGTGAGTTAGGATGATGGGTGAATGGGTCTTGGTTTGAGTTAGGATGATCGGTGAATGGGTCTTGGTGTGAGTTAGGATGATGTGTGAATTGGGCTTGGTGTGAGTTACGATGATGGGTGAATGCGTCTTGGCGTGTATTAGGATTATCGTTTGAGTTAGGATGATGGGTGAATGGTTATTGGTGTGAGTTAGGGCGATGGGTGAATGGGTCTTTGCGTGAGTTTGGAAGAATTGTGAATGGGCTTGGTGTGAGTTAGGATGATGGGTGAATGGTGCTCGGTGTGTGTTATGATGATGAGTAAATGGGTCCTGGTGTGAGTTAGGATGATGGCTGAATGATCTTGGCGTGAATTAGGATGATCGATCAATGGAGCTTGGTGCGAGTTAGAATGATGGGTGAATGGGTTGGTGTGAGTTAGGATGATGGGTCAATCGGACTTGGTGTGAGTTAAGATGATGCATCAATGGATCTTGGTGTGAGTTAGAATGATCGGTGAATAGGTCTTGCTGTGGGTTAGGATGATGGGTGAATGCGTCTTGTTGTGTGTTAGAATGACAGGTGACTGTGGCTCTTTGTGATTCAGCATGATGGGTGAATGGGTCTTGGTGTGAATGAGGTTGGTTGCTGAATGGGACTTGATCTGAGTTAAGATGATGAGTGAATTTTGCTTGGTTGAGTTCGGTTGATGGATGAATTGTGCTTCGTGTGTGTTAGGATGATGGGTGAATGGTGCTTGGTGTGAGTTAGAATGATGAGTGAATGTGTCCTTGTGTGAGTTAGGATGTTGGGTGAATGGGACTTCGTGTAAGTTAGGATGATCGGTAAAGCATTTCTCTGTGAGTTATGATGATAGTTGAATGGGGGTTGTGGTGAGTTAGGATGACGGTTGAATGGTGCTCGGTTTGAGTTACAATGATCAGTGAATGTATCTTGGTGTAAGTTAGGATGATGGGTGAATGGACTTGTTGTGAGTTAGGATGATGTGTGAATGGTCCTGGTGTGAGTTAGGCTGATGGGTGAATGGAGTTCTGTGTAAGTTTGGATGATGAGTGTAAGTGTGCTGGTGTGAGTGATGGTAATTGTTGAATGAGTCTTGGTGTGAGTTGGGATGGCGTTTGAATGGGACTTGGTGTGAGTTAGATTAATATGTGAATGCGGTTCGGTGTGAATTTGGTTGACGTTTGAATTGTCTTGTTGTGAGTTTGGATGATGGGTGAATTGTTCTTGGTCTGTGTTAGGATGAATGGTGAATGGGGCTCGCTGTGAGTTTGGATGATGGGTGAACATCCCTCGATGTGAGTTAGGATGATGTGTGAAATGGTCTTGGAGTGAGTAAGGATGATGTTTGAATGGTTCTTGTTGTGAGTTAGAATAATGTATAAATTCATCTTGGTGTGAGTTAAGATGATGGGTGAATGGGTTTTGGCTTGAGCTACCATGATATGTGAAAGGCTCTTGGTGTGAGTTAGTATGATGGGTGAACGTGTCTTGGTGTGATTTTGGATGATGAGTAAATGGGTCTTGTTGTGATTTAAGATGATGGGTGAATAGATCTTGGTGTGAGTTAGGATGAAGGGTGAATGGGTCTTGGTGTGTGTTAGGATGATTTATGAATGGGTCTTGGTGTGTGTTAGGATGATGGGTGAATGTATCTTGGTGTGAGTTAGAATAATGTGTGAATGGGTCACCGTGAGTGTTTGGATAATGTGTGAATGGGTCTTGGTGTGAGTTATGATGTTGTGTGAATGGAGCTCGGTATGACCACGGACGGTGAGAGAATGGGTGTTAGTGTGAGTTAGGATGATGGGTGAATGGGTCTTGGTGTGAGTTAGGATGTTGAGTGATTGAGTCTTGGTGTGAGTTAGGATGCTGAGTGAATGCGACTATGTGCGCTTTAGGCTGATGTGTGAATGGGTCTTGGTGTGAGTTAGAATGATGTGTGAATGGCTCTTGCTGTGTGTTAGGATGATGCATGATGGACCATTGTGTGAGTTAGGATGATTGTAAATGGCACTTGGTGTGAATTAGGATGATGTCTGATTGGAGCTCAATATGAGTTAGTATGATGTGTGAGTGGGTCTTGTTTTGTGTTAGGGTGATGGGTGAAGAGGTCTTGGTGTGATTTAGGCTTATAGTTGAATGGGGCTTGGTGTGAGTTCGGATAATGAGAGAATGGTCTCGATCTGAGTTATGATGTTGGGTGAATGGGCCTTGGGGTGAGTTAGGATAACGGGTGCATCGGGTTTGGTGTGAGTTAGGATGATGGGTGAATGGGGCTTGGGTTGAGTTAGGATGATTGGTGAAGGCGTCTTGGTCTAAGTTAAGAACCTCGGTGAATGGGGCTTGGTGTGAGACGGGATGATGGAGTAATTGTGCTACTTGTGAGTTAGGATGATGAATCGGGTTTGGCGTGTGTTAGGATGGAGAGTGAATGTGTCTTGGTGTGAGTTAGGATGACCTGTGAATGGGTCTTGGTGTGTGTTAGGATGATGGGTGAATGTGACTTGGTGTGACTTGTGGTGCTGGGTGAATTTTGCTTCGTGTAAGTAAGGATGTTGAGTGATTGGATATTGGTGTGCTTAAGGATCCTGGGTGAATGGGGCTGGGTATGAGTTCGGATGATGTGTGAATGGTTCCTGGTGTGAGTTAGGATTCTGAATATGGGATATTGGTGTGATTTAGGATCCGGGTGAATGGGTCATGGTGTGAATTAGGATGATGGACGAATGGGTCTTGGTGGGTGATAGTATTATGGGAGAACGTTTCTTGGTGTGAGTTAGGATTATGGTGAATGGGGCTTGGTGTGAGGTAGGATGATGATTGAATTATTCTTCGTGTGAGTCAGAATGATGGGTGAATGGGCTCGCTGTGAGTTATGATGATGGGTGAATGGTGCTTGGTGTGAGTTAGGGTGATGGGTGAATGGTGCTCCGTGTGACTTAGGATGATGGGTGAATGGGGCTTGTTGTGAGTTTTGATGAATTGTGAATGGTTCTGGGTGTGAGTTAGGATAATGTGTGAATTGGTCTTTGTGTGATTTTGGATGATGTGTGAATGTGTCCTGGCGTGAGTTAGGATGCTAGGTGAATGGGTCTTCGTGTGGGTTTGGCTAGTGGGAGATTGCGTCTATGTGTGAGTTAAAGTAATGGGTGAATGGATCTTGATGTGATTTAGGATGCTGTGTAAATGGGTCTAGGTGAGTTAGGATGATGTGTGAATGGAGCTTGTTGCGGGCTAGTATGTTAGGTCAATGGGTCTTGCTGTGTATTAGGATGTCGGTGATTGTTTCTTGTGAGTTAGGATGATTGGTGAATGGGTCTTGCTCTGAGTTAAGCTGATGTGTGAATGGGGCTTGGTTTGATTCCAAATGATGGATGAATTGTGCTTCGTGTTAGTTAGGATGATGGGTGAATGGTGTAGGTGTGAGTTAGGATGATGGGTGAATGGGTCTTCGTGTGAGTTTGGATGATTGCTGAATGGTTTTTGGTGTGAGGTTCGATGACGGGTGAATGTGGCTCGGTGTGAATTCGAATGATAGGTGAATGGGGCATGGTGTGATTAGGCTGCTCCGTAAATTGTGCTTGGAGTGATTTAGGATGATGGTGAATTGGTCTTGATATGTTTTAGGATGATGGGAGAATGTGTCTTGGTGTGAGTTAGGAGGATTTTTGAATTGTTCTTGGTGTGTGTTAGGATAATGAGCGAATGGGGCTCGGTGTGAGTTAGGATGATGTGTCAATCGGACTTGGTGTGAATAAGGATGATGGATGAATGGATCTTGGTGTGGGATAGGACGATGGTTGAATGGGGCTGGGTGTGTGTTTGGATGATGAGTGAATGAGGCTTGGTGTGAGTTAGGATGATGGATCAATCGGATTTGGTGTGAGTTAGGGTGACGGATGAATGGATCTTGTTGTGAGTTAGGATGATCAGTGAATGGGTCTTGATGTGGGTTAGGATGATGGGTGAATGTGTCTTGGTGTGTGTTAGAATGATGTGGGAATGGTCTTGGTGTGCGTTAGGATCATGGGAGAATGGGTTTTGGTTTGTGTTAGGATGATGGGTGAATGGGCCTTTTTGTGAGTTAGAATGATATGTGAATGTGTCTTGGTGTGAGATAGGATGATGGGAGAATGGGACATGGTGTCCGTTAGGATGATGTGTGAATGGGTCTTGTTGTTAGTTATGATGATGGGTGAATGGGTCTTGGTGTGAGTTAGGATAATTGGTGAATGGGTCTTCGTCAGGGTAAAGATGATGTGTGACTGCGCATTGGTTTGCTTTCGGATAATGGATGAATTGTGCTTCGTGTGAGTTAGGATGATGGCTGAATGGGTCTTGGTACGCTTTAGGATGATGTGTGAATGGGTCTTGGTGTGGGAATGGTTGATGGGTCAATGTGTCTTGCTTTGTGTTAGAATGATGGGTGAATGTGTCTTCATGTGAGTTAGGATGATGATTGAATGCGTTTCACTCTGTGTTATGATGATGGGTGAATTGAAGTTTGGGGTGCGTTAGGATGATGGGTGAATGGTGCTCAGTTTGAGTTACAAAGATGAGTGATTGGATCCACGTGTGAGTTAGGATGATGGGTGAATGGTCTTGCTGTGAGTTAGGCTGATGTGTGAATGAGGTTTGGTGTAAGTTAGGATGATGAGTGAATGTGTCCTGCTGTGAGTAATGATGATTGGTGAATGGGTCTTGGTGTGAGTTACGATTGTGGGTGAATGTGTCTTGGTGTGAGTTAGAATAATATGTGAATGGGGCTCGGTGTGAATTTGATTGACGTGTGAATTGCCTTTCTGTGAGTTCGGATGATGGGTGAACTGTTCTTGGTGTGTGTTAGGATGTTGGGTGAATGGGGCTCGGTGTGAGTTAGGATGATGTGTGAATATCCCTTGCTGTTTGTTAGAATGGGCCTTGTTGTGAGTTACGATGATGTATGAATGGAGCTCGGTGTGAGTTAGGATGATATGTGAGTGGATTTTGGTGTGAGTTAGGATTAGGTGTAAATGGTTTTGGGGTGAGTTAGGATGATGTGTGAATTGGTCTTGGATTGTATTACGATGATGGGTGAATAGGTCTTGTTGTGATTTAGGATGAGGTATAAATGGGGCTTGGTGTGAGTTAAGCAGATATGTGAATGGATCTCGGTGTGAGTTAAGATGATGCGTGAATGGATTTTGTCGTGAGTTAGGATGATATGTGAATCGCTGTTGGTGTGAGTTAGGATGATGGGTGAACGTGTCTTGGTGTGATATAGGATGATGAGTAAATGGATCTTGGTGTGTTTTCGGATCGTGGGTGAATGGGTCTTGGTGTGAGTTAGAATGATGGGTAAATGTGTCTTGGTGTGTGTTAAGATGATGGATGAATGTGGATTGGTGTGAGTTAGGATGATGTATGAATGAGTCTTGGTGTTACTTAAGATGATGGGTGATTTTGTCTTAGTGTGAGTTAGGACGAAGAATGAAGGGATCTTGGTGGGAGTGAAGTATGATGGTTGAATGGAGCTCAGTTTGAGTTAGGAAGATGGTTAAATGGGCCTTGGTGTGAGTTTTGATGATGGGTGAATGTGTCTTCGTGTGAGTTAGAACGATGGATGAATTTGTCTTGGTGAGAGTTTGGATGATGTGTGAATGGGTCTTGGTGTGATTTAGGTTGATGTGTGAATTTGGCTCGGTGTGACTAGGGGTGATGAGTGAATGCGTCTTGTTGTGAGTTAGGAGGATGGCTGAATGGATCTTAGTGTGAGTTAGGATGATGTGTGAATGTGTCTTGGTGTGAGTTATGATGACGTGTAAATGGGGTTTGGTGTGAGTTATGATGATGTTTGAATGGGTCTTTATATGATATAGGATGATGTGTGAATGGGTCTTGGTTTGATTTTGGTTGATGGGTCAAAGTGTCTTACTTTCTGTTAGGATGATGGGTGAATGGTTCTTGGTGGGAGTTTGGATGATGGGTGTATGTTGCTTGGTGAGTGTTAGGACGACGGGTGAATGGGTCTTGGTGTGAGTTAGGATTATGTGTGAATGGAGGTTGGTGGGAGTTAGGACGATTGGTGAATTGGTCTTGGTCAGAGTTAAGATAATGTGTGAGTGGGGCTTGGTTTGATTTCGGATGATGGATGAATTGTGCTTCGCTTAAATTAGGACGATGGGTGAATGGTTCCTGGTATGATTTAGGATGATGTGTGGATGGGTCTTGGTGTGACTTTGGATGATGTGTCAATGTGTCTTGCTTTGTGTTAGGATGATGGCTGAATGCAACTTGGTGTGAGTTAAGATGATGGGTGAATGTAGCCATGAGTTAGGACGATGGTTGAATGAGTTTCTCTATGAGTTAGGATGATGAGTTCATGGGGTTCGGTGTAAGTTGGGATGATGAGTCAATGTTTGCTAGTGAGGCTGATGATGATTGGCGAATGGGTTTTGGTGTGAGTTAGTATGGTGTGTAAATTGGTCTTGGTGTGAGTTAGAATAATATGTGAATGGGGTTCGGTGTGAATTTGGTTGACGTATGGATTGTCTTGCTGAGGGTTCGAATGATGGGTTAATTTATCTTGGTGTGTGCTAGGATGTTGGATGAATGGGGCTCGGTGAGAGTTAGGATGATGGGTGAATATCCCTTGATGTGCGTTAGCATCATGGGTGAATGGGTCTTGGTGGGAGTTAGGATGATGGTTGAATGGGCCTTCGTGTGAGTTAGGTTGATGGTTGAATGGGAAATGTCGTGAGTTAGGATGATGTATGAATGTGGCTTGTTGTGAGTTTGGATGACGGGTCAAAGTGTTTTGCTTTGTGTTAGGATGATGGGTGAATGGGTCTATGTGTGAGTTTGGATGATGTGTGTATGGTGCTTGGTGTGAGGTCAGTGTTTACGTGAATGGGTGTTGGTGTGAGTTAGGATTATGTGTGAATGCGGCTTGGTGGGAGATAGGATGAATGGTGAATGGGTCCTGGTCAGAGTTACGATGATGTGTGAATGGGGCTTGGTTTGAGTTCAGAAGATGGATGTATTGTGCTTCGTGTGAGTTAGGATGATGGGCGAATGAGTCTTGTAGGATTTGGGATGTTGTGTGAATGGGTCTTGGTGTGAGTTTGGATGATGGGTCAAAGTGTCTTGCTTTGTGTTAGGATGATGGGTGAATGGATATTTGTGTGTGTTAGGATGATGGATGAACGGATTGTGGTGTGTGTTCCGTTGATATGTGAATATGTCTTGGTATGATTTAGGGCGATGAGTTAATGGGTCTTGGTGTGAGTTAGGATGATCGGTGAATGGGGCTTGTTGGAATTAGGATAATGTGTAATTTTATTTTGGCATGAGTTAGGGTGATGGGTGAATGGCACTTGTTTTGTGTTAGGATGATGGGTGTATGGTGCTTGGTGTGAGTTAGGATGATGGGTGAATGGAGCTGGTGGGAGTTAGGTTAATGTATAAATTTATTTTGGCATGAGTTAGGGTGATGGGTGAATGGTACTTGTTTGTGTTAGAATGATTGGTGAATGGGGCTTGAGGTGAGTTAGGACGACGGTTGAATGCGTTTCTCTGTGAGTTAGGATGATGGGTGAATGGAATTGGTGTGAGTTAGGATTATGTGTGACTGGTCTTGGTGTGAGTTAGGCTGTTCAGTGACTGGGGGTCGGAGTAAGTTAGGATGATGAGTGAATATTTGCTGGTGAGTGTTATGATGGTTGGCGAATGGGTCTTGGTGTGAGTTAGGATGTTGGGTGAATCGGACTTGGTGTGAGTTAGAACAGTATGTGAAAGGGGTTCGGTGTGAATTTGGTTGACGTGTGCGTTGTCTTGCTGTGAGTTCGGATGATGGGTGTATTTTTCTTGGTGTGCGTTAGGGTGATGGCTGAATGGGTCTTGATGTGAGTTAGGATGATGAGTGAATGGGAAATGTTGTGAGTTAGGATGATGTATGAATGGGGCTTGCTGTGACTTAGGATGATGTGTATGTGGATTTTGGAGTCTTTTAGGATTATGTGTGAATGGTTCTTGGTGTGAGTTAGGATGTTGGATGAATGGGGCTCGGTGTGAGTTAGGAGGATGGGTGAATATCTCTTGGTGTGAGTTATGATGATGGATGAATGGGTTTTGCTGTGAGTTAAGATGATGGGTGACATTTTTTTGGTGTGAATTAGGGTGATGTGTGAATGGGTCTTAGTCAGAGTTAAGATGATGTGTGACTGGGGATTGGTTTGAGTTCAGTTGATGGATGAATTGTGCTTCTTGTGAGTTTGGATGATGTGTGAATGGGTCTTGGTGTGAGTTTGGATGATGGATGAACGGGTCTTCGTGTGAGTTTGGATGACGGGTGTTTGGTGCTTGGTGTTAGTTTGGATGCTGTGTGAACGGGGCTTGGTTGGAGATAGGATAATGGGTGAATGGTGTGAGTTAGGCGGTTGGGTGAATGGCATTCATGTAAGTTAGGATGATGATTGAATGTTTGCTGGAGAGGTTTGGCGAATGGGTCTTGGTGTGAGTTTAACGGTGAGTGAATGTGTATTGGTGTGAGTCAGCATAATATATGATTGAGGTTTGGTGTGAATTTCGTTGACGTGCGGATTGTCTTGCTGTGATTTCGGATGATGGGTGAATTGTTCTTGGTGTGTGTTAGGATGTTGGATGAATGGGGCTTGGTGTGAATTACGATGATGGTTGAATCGGAAATGTTGTGAGTTAGGTTGCTGTATGAATGGTGCTTGTTGTGAGTTAGGTTGATGAGTGAATGATTCTAGGTGTGAGTTAGGATGATGCGTGAATGGGATTTGGTGTGAGGTAAGAAAATGGGTGAATGTGGTTTTGTATGAGTTAAGATGATATGTGAATGGCTGTTGGTGTGAGTTAGGACGAATAATGAAGGGATCTTGGTGTTAGTGTGGAAGATGGGTGAATGGGTTTTGGTGCTAGTTATGATGATGTGTGAATGGGCCTTGGTGTGATTTAAGATGATGCGTGGATCGGTTTTGGTGTCAGTTAGGATTATATGTGATTGGATGTTGGTGTGCCTTAGGATAATGGGTGAATTTGTCTTGGTGTGATATAGGATGATGAGTGAATGGATGATGTTGTGTGTTTCGATCGTGGGTAAATGGGTCTTGGTGTGACTTAGGATGATGGGTGAATGGGTCTTGGTGTGAGTTAAGATGATGGCTGAATGGGGCTTGGTGTGAATTAGGATGATGGATGAATGGAACTCAGTGTGAGATGGATGATGTTTGAATGGGCCTTGGTGTGAGTAATGATGATGGGTGAATGTGTCTTGGTGAGTGTTTGGATAATGGGTGAATGGGTCTTGGTGTGAGCTATGATGCTGTGTTAATAGTCCTCAGTGTGCCTAGGGAGGATGAGTTAATGGGTCTTGTTTTGAGTTAGCATGATGTTTGAATGGGTCTTAGTGTGAGTTAGGATGATTTATGAATGTGTCTTGCGTGAGTTAGGATGACGGGTGCATGGTTCTTGGTGTGAGTTATGATAATGGTTGAATGGCGCCTGGTGTGATTTAGGATGACAGGAGAATTGGTCTTGGTGTGAGATAGGATGATGTGTGAATGGGGTCTTGGTGTGCGTTAGGATAATGGGTGGATGGGGCTTGGTGTGAGTTAGAATGATGGGTGAGTGGATCATGGTGTGAGTTAGGGTGATAGGTGAATGGTTCTTGTTATGATTTAGGATGATGTGTGGATGGGTCTTGGTGTGAGATAGGATGATGGGTGAATGGGGCTTGATGGGAGTTAGGATGATGTGTGAATTGATATTGTCATGATTTAGGATGATGGGTGAAAGGTACTTGGTTTGTGTTTGGATGATAGTTGAATGGGGCATGGTGTGAGTTAGGACGATGTTTGAACGCCTTCCTCTGTGAGTTATGATGATGGGTGATTGGGGCTTGGGTTGAGTTATGAAGACGGCTGAGTGGGTCTTGGTGTGAGTTAGAATGATGGATGAATGTGTCCTGCTGAGTGTTTGGATGATGGGTGAATGGATCTTGCTTTGAGTTAGGATGATGTGTTAATGGGTCTTGTTGTGAGTTAGGATGATGTGTGAATGTGTCTTAGTGTGAGTAAGGATGGCGGGTGAATGGGGCTTGGTGTGAGTTATGATGTCGATTGAATAGGTCTTGGTATGATTTAGGATGATGTGTGAATTGGTCTTGATTTGAGTTTGGATGTGTGGTGTATGTGCCTTTAAGAGCCCCTGTGTACTGTATTGCCGTTAATGGCCACGCGGGCTATATAAGCCTGTATAGTGTCTTGTATCTGTTAGTTCAACTCCAGACTTTGTTCAGTAAACACCTGTGAAACCAACTCCTGCATTCCGTGTCTCCATTAACACACGGATACAATAGTGGCGACGAATTGGAAACGGATTTACCTGCAATTCGGCAGCACCTCAAGGAGATCGATTCCTCAGACGAAAGTCGAAGAAAAACAAGAAAGGAAAAAAAAAAAAAAAACTGTGGTTTCACCAGCTAGCCGAGCTGGTGGCAGGTACTGCAATAATCCGTCCTGGGCGTCGGGCTGGGGCTCCATCGGCTGGCTCTGCAGTGGGGCCGAGCAGCGAAGGCGGAGGCAAACGGAGACAGATGGTGGAGCACTAGGGAGACGGCCGGCGCTGCAAAGGAGGTCGGCGTTCGGACCAAGCAGAGGGAGGGAAAAGTCCCAGAGAGTCCGGCAGGAACGAGTCTCCACCTATTAAAAATACCTATGTAAATAAAAACCGCGGAAAACAGCGTTGTCAGAAACGGCAGCGGCGGAAAAGCGCGGGAGGCGCCATTTTTTTTCTGCGGGGAAGAAAGGAAAGCACGGGAGGCGACATTTTTTTTTCAGAATGCCTAAGACTGGCAATATTATTGATTTCGATAGCGATATAGAGGATTGGACCACATATGTGGAAAGAGTGGAGGTATATTGCACAGCAAATGAAATAGAGGATGATAAAAAGGCATCAGTACTTCTAAATCTAATGGGCGCAAGGACATACGGGCTGTTACGAAACTTAATCACTCCAGCCAAACCGAAGGACAAGAATTTTAAGGAGATTGTTGATACCGTACAGGAGCACTTAAACCCAACACCGCTGCTGATAGCAGAACGATTCAAATTCTTCAGGAGGAATCAGCACAAAAATGAAAGTAACTCTGATTACCTCAGCGAATTAAGGAAGCTCTCAAAGCGCTGCCAATTCGGGGCAGGACTGGCAGATTATCTTCGAGACAAATTCGTCTGCGGTCTCCTAAGTGAAGGAACACAGAAAAGGCTACTTTCTGAGTAAGATTTTACACTGGACAAGGCTTTCAGTGTGGCTGTATCATACGAAGCAGCCACAAGAGGAGCTGCAGAGACACAGCAAAAGCCACAGGACTCCGGCACCCATGAAATGACACAGGGTTTCGAGAGATGTTATCGCTGTGGCAGTCCGCCCATGACCAGAGAGACTGCTGGTTCAAGGACAAAGCATGCAGGCAATGCGGAAAGATTGGACACATTGCACGAGTATGCCGATCTGGAAACAAAAAATCCACAGACAGGAAAAAAATCAATAAGGAAAAGTACAGAAAGGTACAAATGATGACGGACAGTAGCTCCGAAGACCAGAAGAGCGATAGCGACTCCGGAAACAAGAGACTAAGCTGTCTCAAATTACATAATGTAATTGCCAAAGAAGATTACCAGACCATTTGGGTTACCCTCACGATAGCGAGGTCCCCAGTTAAAATGGAGCTAGATAGAGGATCGGCTCTGACCGTCATATATCGACGGGATTACGAGCGGCTATTTCTGCATATACCTTTGAAGGACACATTCTTTATCTTGAAAACATATACGGGGCAGAAAGTATACCACAAAGGGAAAATAAGGGTGCCTGTTGTATGCAACGGCAAGGAAATACAGAAGTTGTATTTATACGTTCTGCAAGATGGTGGTCCCCCGCTGTTGGGACATGAATGGATCAGGAAGATACGCTTAGACTGGCACTCCATTCAGGCACTGACGGTGACCAGTAAGAAAAAAAATGATGATGACGTCATACCTGAACGATTAAAAGACATCTTGGCCAACGCCAAAGAAGTGTTTCAGCAGGAACTAGGAACCTTGAAAGGCGTTACCGCCTCAATAAAAGTAGAAGATGTGGCAATTCCCAAGTTTTTAAGGCAAGGCCAGTGCCATACGCAATTCGTCCAGCAGTCGAGGCAGAGCTGGAGAATTTGGAAAAGGCAGGCGTATTATCCAAGATAGATTGGAGCGAGTGGGCAACACCTATCGTCCCGGTGATGAAGAAAACGTTGAATAATGATAAATCTGAAGAACAGAGAAAAATTCGCATCTGTGGGGACTTCAAGGTGACTGTAAACCCGATCCTTCACATGGTACAGTATCCTCTTCCGAGGATAGAAGATATTTTTGCCTCACTATACGGAGGGAAACATTTCACCAAAATTGACTTGGCACAAGCATATCTACAGATGGAGGTTGAAGAGGCCTCTAAAAAGTATCTCACGATAAATACACACAAAGGCCTGTACCAGTACAATCGACTAGTCTTCGGAGTAGCATCAGCACCAGCTATCTGGCAAAGAGCTATGGAACAAGTCCTCCAAGGGATTCCGGGGTCTCAATGCTACATAGAGTCATAGAGTTATGCAGCACAGAAAGAGGCCCTTCGGCCCATCGTGTCTGTGCCGTCCATCCATCCCTGTCCAGTCTTATCCCATTTTCCAGCATTTGGTGCATAGCCTTGTATGCAATGGCATTTCAAGTGCTCATCCAAATGCTTCTTGAATGTTGTGAGGGTTCCTGCCTCTACCATCCTTTCAGGCAGTGAGTTCCAGATTCCAACCACCCTCTGGGTGAAAAAGGTCCTCCTCAAATCCCCTCTAAATCTCCTGCCCCTTACCCTGAATCTATGCCCCCTTGTTATTGCCCCCCCTACTAAGGGGAAAAGTTCCTCTTTATCTACCCTATCTATGCCCCTCATCATTTTGTACACCTCAATCAGGTCCCCCCTCAGCCTTCTTTGCTCCAAGGAAAACAACCCCAGCCTGTTTAGACTTTCTTCATAGCTGAGGCGCTCCATCCCAGGTAACATCCTGGTGAATCTTCTCTGCACCCTCTCCAAAGCAATTACATCCTTCCTATAGTGAGGCGACCAGAACTGCACACAGTACTCCAGTCGTGGCCTCACCAGCGTTTTGTACAGCTCCATCATAACTTCCCTGCTCTTATATTCTATGCCTCGGCTAATGAAGGCAAGTATCCCATATGCCTTTTTAACCACCTTATCTACCTGTTCCGCTGCCTTCAGGGATCTATGTACATGTACACCAAGGTCCCTCTGACCCTCTGTACTTCCTAGGGTCCTACCACTCATTGTGTATTCCCTTGCCTTATTTGTCTGTCCAAAATGCATCACCTCGCACTTTTCAGGGTTAAATTCCATTTGCCACGTTTCCGCCCATCTGACCAACCCATTTATATCGTCCTGTAGCCTGAGGCTTTCCTCCTCGCAATTTACCACCCCACCAATTTTAGTGTCTTCCGCGAACTTACTGATCATACCTTTTACATTCTCATCCAAATCATTTATGTGGATCACAAACAGCAAGGGACCCAGCACCGATCCCTGAGGTACCCCACTGGACACAGGCTTCCAGTCAGAAAAGCAACCTTCGACCATCACCCTCTGCCTCCTGCCACTCAGCCAGTTTAGAATCCAACGCGCTAAGGCACCCTGGATCCCATGGGCTCTTACCTTCTTGACCAGTCTCCTATGCGGGACTTTGTCAAAAGCTTTGCTGAAGTCCATGTAAACCACATCCACAGCATTTCCCTCATCCACACACCGAGTCACCCCCTCGAAAAGTTCAATCAGATTTGTCAGACATGATTTACCCTTGACAAAGCCATGCTGACTATCCCCGATTAATCCTTGCCTCTCCAAGTGGAGACTAATTTGTCCCTCAGAATTTTTTCCAATAATTTCCCTACCACAGATGTTAGGCTCACTGGCCTGTAATTCCCTGGTTTATCCCTGCTACCCTTCTTGTATAATGGTACTACGTTAGCTGTTCTCCAGTCCTCTGGTACATCACCTGTGGCCAGAGAGGTTCTGAAAATTTGTGTCAGAGCCCCTGCAATCTCCTCCTTTGCCTCATACAACAGCCTGGGATACATCTCGTCCGGGCCTGGGGATTTATCCACTTTTTGGCCTGCTAAAACCGCTAGTACCTCCTCCCTCTTGATGCGAATATGTTCAAGCATGTCACAGTCCCCTTGCCCGATTTCTATGTCTACATCGTCTTTGTCCATAGTGAACACAGATGCAAAAAATTCATTTAAAACCCCGCCTACATCATCTGGCTCTACACACAGATTGCCACTTTGGTCCCTAATGGGCCCTACCCTTTCCCTGGTTATCCTCTTCCCTTAATATACTTATAAAGCATCTTAGGATTTTCCTTTATTTTGCTCGCCAGTGTTATTTCATGGCCCCTCCTCGCCCTCCTAATTTCTTTTTTAATTATGCCCCTGCACTTTTTATACTCCTCTAGGGCTTCCTCTGTCTTTAGTCTTTTGTAACTGCCAAAAGCCCCCCTTTTTTTCCTAATGCATTTTTGTATATCCCTTGTCATCCAAGGTTCCCTTTGCTTGTTGGTCCCACCCTTGACCTTTACAGGAACATGTTGACGTTGTACTATCTCTATTTCCCTTCTGAAAGTCTCCCACTGTTTTGATGTGGATTTTCCTATAAGTAGCTGCTCCCAGTCCACTTTGGCCAGATCCTGCCTTATCATATTAAAATCGGCCTTCCCCCAATTTAGAACCCTTATTTCTGGGCCGTCTTTGTCTTTTTCCATGACCGCCTTAAATCTCACCGAATTATGGTCACGGTCGCCAAAATGCTCTCCTACTGACACTTCCACAACTTGCCCGGCTACATTCCCTAGAATAAGGTCCAGTACCGCCCCCTCTCTTGTAGGACTTTCTACACGTTGGCTCAAAAAGCTCTCCTGGGTGCACTTTAAGAATTCTGCACCCTCGAAGCCTTTCACACTCTGACTATCCCACTTAATATTGGGGAAGTTGAAATCCCCCACTATTATTACCCGATTATTTTCGCACTTCTCTGAGATGTGCCTACATATCTGTTCCTCTATCTCCCCCTGACTGTTTGGGGGCCTATAATACACTCCCAGCAAAGTGCTTGCCCCCTTTTTGTTTATAAGTTCTACCCATATGGCCTCATTAGAGGAACCCGCTAATATATCATCCCACCTTACAGCAGTAATTGACTCCTTAATTAATATTGCAACACCCCCTCCCCTTTTACACCCCCCTCTGTCTCGCCTGAAGATTCTATACCCCGGAATATTGAGCTGCCAGTCCTGACCCTCCCTCAAACATGTCTCCGTGATAGCAACAATATCGTACTCCCATGTGTTCAACAACAACTTCAGTTCATCCACCTTATTTGCAAGACTCCTTGCATTAAAATAAATGCCTTCCAGCCTTGCCATATTCCCTTTTGCCTTCACATATTTGCTCTGCCTTCCCAGCTGACTTGTTTTTTCCTCCGTATTTGGCTGTAAATCACCCCCTACTATAGCTCCACTCTTTATCCCAACCCCCTGCCAAGTTAGTTTAAACCCCCCCCAGCAGTGCTAGCAAACCTCCCCGCAAGGATATTGGTCCCCCTCTGGTTCAGGTGTAAACCGTCTGACTTGTACAAGTCCCACCTTTCCCAGAAGCAGACCCAGTGATCCAGGAAACTAAAGCCCTCCCTCCTGCACCATCCCTTTTACCACGCATTCATCTGTTCTATCTTCCTATTCCTATACTCACTAGCACGTGGCACCGGGAGTAATCCAGAGATTACAACCTTTGAGGTCCTGCTCTTTAATCTTCCACCTAGCTCCCTAAATTCTTGCTGCAGGACCTCATCCCTCTTTTTACCTATGTCGTTGGTACCAATGTGGACCACGACCTCTGGCTGTTCACCCTCCCCCTCCAGAATTCCCTGCAGCCGCTCCATGACATCCTTGACCCTGGCACCAGGGAGGCAACAAACCATCCTGGATTCACGTCTACGGCCACAGAAATGCCTACCTGTTCCCCTTACTATAGAATCCCCTACCACTATTGCTCTCCCACACTTTTTCCTCCCTCCCTGGGCAGCAGGAGCACCCCCAGTGCCAGGAAGTTGGCTGCTGCTGCCTTCCCCTGGTGAGTCATCCCCCTCAACAGTATCCAATCGGTATACCTGTTTGAGAGGGGAATGGTCACAGGGGTCTCCTGCACTACCTGCCTTCTTCTATTGCTCCACCTGGTGGTCACCCATTTCCTTTCTTCCTGTGCAGCCCTTACCTGCGGTGTGACCAACTCACTAAACGTGTTATCCACGTCCCCCTCAGCATCGTGAATGCTCCACAACCCATCCACCCGCAGCTCCAGCGCCTCAATGCGGTCTGCTAGTAGCTGCAGCTGGATGCATTTCCGGCACACGTGGTCATCAGGGGCACCGGCAGTGTCCCTGAATTCCCACATAGAGCAAGAGGAGCATAACACGGGGCTGAGCTCCCCTGGCATGACTTACCCTTTAATTAATTTAAATTAATTCACTATCACCAATTAAAGATATTTCTAAGGCGCTTGTATAGTCTACCTAGAGTCCCTGCTACACCAGAAAAGACCTAGTAACTGTAAACTACAGAGTTAATGTTTAAAAAAGAGAAATACTCACCAACCAATCACTTACCTGCTCCCTGGTGACGTCACACTCTGATTAATTTTTACCTCTCTCCCCGCTGCTGAGTTGGTGTGCCTCGCTGCTTGCGCCAGTTTTTATGCCGGGCTCCGCCTCACCTCGCTCCCTGGTCCGAACTGGTCGGCCCTCGCTGCTTGCACCGGTTTTTACGCCGGGCTCCGCCTCACCTCGCTCCCTGGTCCGAACTGGTCGGGCCTCGCTGCTTGTGCCGGTTTTTATGCCAGGCCCCGCCTCACCTCGCTCCCTGGTCCGAACTGCTCTGGCCTCGCTGCTTGCGCTGGTTTTTATGCCGGGCTCTGCCTCACCTCGCACCCTGGTCCGAAACTGGTCGGGCCTCGCTGCTTGTGCCGGTTTTTATGCCGGGCTCCACCTCACCTCGCTCCCTGGTCCGAACTGGTCGGGCCTCGCTGCTTGCACCGGTTTTTATGCCGGGCTCCACCTCACCTCGCTCCCTGGTCCGATCTGGTCGGGCCTCGCTGCTTGCACCGGTTTTTATGCCGGGCTCTGCCTCACCTCGCTCCCTGGTCTGAACTGGTCGGGCCTCGCTGCTTGCGCCGATTTTTATGCCATGCTCCGCCTCACCTCGCTCCCTGGTCCGAACTGGTCGGGCCTCGCTGCTTGTGCCAGTTTTTATGCCGGGCTCCGCCTCACCTCGCTACCTGGTCCGAACTGGTCGGGCCTCGCTGCTTGCGCTGGTTTTTATGCGGGGCTCCACCTCACCTTGCTCCCTGGTCCGCTACCTAGATGACATCCTTGTAACAGGAGAAAACGAAAACGAGCACCTTCCAATTTGTAGCAGCTGCTCACTAGGCTGAAAGAACGGGTCCTACGAGCAAATCACCTCAAGTGCGAATTTTTCCAGAAACAAATATCATATTGTGGCCACATAATTAACGAGGAAGGGTTGCATAAGTCACCTGAAAAAATTGAAGCGGTCATAAAAGCCCCAGCACCTGAAAATGTCTCACAATTAAGGTCGTTCCTGGGATTGATAAATTACTATCATAAATTTTTACCGAACTTGTCAACTCTTCTGCACCCTCTTAACGAATAGCTACAAACGGGAGTAATTTGGAAATGGAGCGAAGACTGTAAATGTGCCTTCCATAAATGCAAAATCTTGATCACATCCAAGAAAGTTTTGGCTCATAACAACCCATCACTGCCAATCAGACTGGCGTGTGATGCATCCCCTTACGGCGTGGGAGCGGTATTATTGCATAGATTCCCTGATGGCTCGGAGCGGCCGATAGCTTTTGCATCACGCTCATTGAACTCAGCTGAGCGTAACTATGCCCAGATCGACAGGAAAGCACTCAGCCTGGTATGGGGAGTGAAGAAATTCAACCATTACCTACACGGACAAAAATTTACCTTGCTGACTGACCATCAATCCCTCGTCTCCATATTCAACCCTAAAAAGTGTGTTCCCATTATGACAGCGCAAAGGCTACAGAGGTGGTCCCTTTTCCTAGGGGCACACCAATATGACATAGAATACAAAGGATCAAAACAGCATGGGAATGCTGACGGTTTATCGTGCCTACCTTTGCCAACGGTAGAAGAGGCACCTACAGTGGACCCAGTGGAGATGTTCCACTCAACCAAAGTGGAATGTCTACCAGTAACAAATTCTGCCATTGAAAAGGAAACGAGAAATGACCCAGCTCTCTCACGAGCCTACGATTTAATGGTGAAGGGATGGCCAGCACATGGCGAACCACTGTTGCCAGCATTCTCGCAAAGAAGAGAACAGCTGTCAGTGTGCCGAGGAACCTTGATGTGTGGATCCAGAGTGGTGATTCCACCCAAACTCCAGGATAAAGTGCTAAAGGAGCTTCACGAGGGGCATCTGGGTGGAGTGAAAATGAAGAACATACCCAGAGCGTTTGTGTGGTGGCCAGGTATCGATGGACACATCGAAGAAATGACCAAGAGCTGCCTAGGATGCCAGAAGGTCCAAAACGCCCCACCACAAGCCCCTCTACATCCATGGGAGTGGCCCTCATCTCCATGGCAAAGGGTACACATCGACTTTGCTGGTCCATTTATGGACTCAATGTTCTTAATCGCGGTTGATGCACACTCCAAGTGGCCGGAGGTAATAAAGATGTCCTCCACTACTACGGAAAAAATCATCACAGAGTTAAGGGCCATATTTGCCAGGAATGGGTTGCCTGAACAGATCGGTTCTGATAATGGACCGCAATTTGTGTCCGAAGAATTCAGGAAGTTCTTAAGAAACAATGGGGTTAAGCACTACACGTCCGCCCCATACCATCCCGCCACCAATGGATTGTCAGAAAGGTTTGTCCAGACCTTCAAGAAGGCCATAAAGGCCATGGGTAATGAAGACATAAATCTACAGCATCAGGTAGATAAATTCTTTTTTGCATACAGGAATGCAACACATGTGGTTGCAAACCATACTCCCGCCATGATGTTCTTCAATAGAAGCCTAAGATGCCAGCTGGATTTGATCAAGCCAAACATCAGAAGGGACGAGGAGAGCCGGCATTTTCAAGGCATGAATGAAAGGCCAACTAGAACCTTCCAGATAGGTCAACAAGTTTTGGCCCGGGACTACCGTACCGAGAAATGGAAGCCTGGAACTATTTGCACACGACTAGGACCGCTGATGTATACCGTGGACATTGGAGAAAGCATAATGAGGCGCCATGCTGATCAGATCATAGAGTCATCCGAAAAGGGGCAACCTACACCAGAACTCCATACGCCTAATGATGAAGCAGAGATACCCATAGTATCTACCTCCAATCCGGTGATACTGGAAGCAGATGAACCCGACACTGGCATTCAAGCCGAATCGACCTTGCCAAAAGAACCTACTACACCACCAAAAACTACTATACCACCGAGTCATTATCCGGACCGAGTCAGGAAGCCTCCAGAGAGACTGACTTATAATTGATTAACTGCAGCAAATGTGTAGATTATTGTTCTTGTAACAGGTTAATTAATGATTAGTTATAATGTTATGTACTGGTTGTCTAAAAGGAGAGGAATTGTGGTGTATGTGCCTTTAAGAGCCCCTGTGCTCTGTAATGCCGGTAATGGCCACTCGGGCTTTATAAGCTTGTATAGTGTCTTGTATCTGTTAGTTCACCTCCAGACATTGTTCAATAAACACCTGTGAAACCAACTCCTGCATTCCGTGTCTCCATTAACACACGGATACAACAGGATGATGGGTCAATGTTTCTTGCTTTGTGTTAGGATGATGGGTGAATGTGTCATGGTGTGAGTTTGGATAATTGGGTTATGGTGCTTTGTGTGAGTTAGGATGATGGGTGAATGGGTCTTGGTGTGAGGTAGGTTGATGGGTGAAAGTGTCTTGGTGTGAGTTAGGATTATGTTTGAATGGGGCTTGGTGGGTGATAGGATGACGTGTGAATAGTTTTGCTGTGAGTTCGGATGATGTGTGATTTCTTCTTGGTGTAAGTTAGGATGTTGGGTGAATGGCTCTTGGTGTGAGTTAGATTGAAGTATGAATGGGGATCGGTGTGAATTTGTATGATGGGTGAATGGGGCTTGATGTGAGTTAAGGTGTTGGGTGAATGGGTCTCGTGTGAGTTAAGATGATGCGTGAAGTTTTTTTTTTGTGTTACGATGATATGTGAATGGCTGTTCGTGTGAGTAAGTAAGATGGGTGAACGTGCCTTTGTGTGATATAGGATGATGAGTGAATGGATCTTGGTGTGTGTTCGGATCGTGGGTGATTATTTCTTGGTGTGAGTTAGGATAATAGGTGAATGGGGCTTGGTGCGAATTAGGATGATGGGTGAATGAAGCTCAGTGAGTATTAGGAGGATGGTTGAAAGGGCCTTGTTGTGAGTTATGATGACGGAACTTGGTGTGAGTTAAAATGATGGATGATTGTGTATTGGTGAGTGTTTGGATGATGAGTGAATGGGTCTTGGTGTGAGTTAGGATGATGTGTGAATGGGTCTTGTTGTGAGTTAGGTTGATGGGTGAATGTGTCTCAGTGTGAGTTAAGATGGTGTGTGAATGTGTCTTGGTGTGAGTTAGGATGACGTGTGAATGGGGTTTAGTGTGAGTTATGTTGTTGGTTGAATGGGTCTTGGTATGATTTAGGATGATGTGTGAAAGGGTCTTGGTTTGAGTTGGAATGATGGGTCAATGTGTCTTGCTTTGTGTTAGGATGATGGGTGAATGGGTCATGGTGTGAGTTTGGATAATTGGTGTATGGTGCTTTGTGTGAGTTAGAATGATGGGTGAATGGGTCTTGGTGTGAGTTAGGATGATGGGTGAATGTGTCTTGGTGTGAGTTAGGATTATGTGTGAATGGGGCTTGGTGGGAGATAGGATGATTTGTGAATGGGTCTTGGTCAGAGTGAAGATGATTTTTGAATGGGGCTTGGTTTGAGTTCGGATGATGGATGTATTGATCGTCGTGTGAGTTAGGATGATGGGTGAATGGGAATTGGTATGATTTAGGATTTTGTGTGAATGGGTCTTGGTGTGAGCTTGGATGATGAGTCAATGTGACTTGCTTTGTGTTAGGATGATGGGAGTATCGTGCTTGCTGTGAGTTAGGATGATGGGTGAATAGGGCTTGGTGGGAGTTAGGATGATATGTGAATGGATTTTGGCGTGAATTTGGGTGACCGGCGAATGGTCCTTGGTTTGTGTTGGGATTATGGGTGAATGGGGCTTGGGTTGAGTTAGTACGATGATTGAATGCGTTTCACTGTGAGTTAGGATGATGGGTGAATGAACTTGGTGTGATTTAGGATGATGCGTGAATTGACTTAGAGTGGGATAGGCTAATGGGGGAATGGGTTTTGGTGTAAGTTAGGATGATGAGTGACTGTTTGCTGGTGAGGGTTATGATGATTGGCGAATGGGTCTTGGTATGTGTTAGAGTGGTGACTGAAAGGGACTTGGTGTGAGTTAGAATAATATATGAATGGGGTTCGGTGTGAATTTGGTTGACGTCTGCATTGTCTTGCTCTGAGTTCGGATGATGGGCGAATTGTTCTTGGTGTGTGTTAGGATGTTGGATGAATGGGTCTCGGAGTGAGTTAGGAAGATGTGTGAGTATCCCTTGGTGTGCGTTTGGATGATGGGGAATGGGTCTTGGTGTGAGTTAGGATGATGTCTGAATGTGAAATGTTGTGAGTTAGGATGATGTATGATTGGTGCTTGGATTGAGTTAGGCTGATGGATGAATGGGTTTTGGTGTGCGTTAAGGTGATGGGTGAATGGGTTTTGGTGGGAGTTAGGATGATGGGTGAATGGGTCTTGGTCAGCTTTAAATGATGGGTGAATGAGGCTTGGCTTGAGTTCGGATGATGGATGAATTGTGATTCCTGTAAGTTAGGATGATGTGTGAATGTGTCTTGGTGTGAGTTTGGATGATGGGTCAATGTGTCTTGCTTTGTGTTAGGATGATGGGTAAATGGATCTTGGTTTGATTTAGGAAGATGTGTGAATGGGTCTTGGTGTGAGTTAGGATACTGTGTGAATGGGCGTCGGTGTGCCTAGGGATGATGAGTGAATGGGTCGTGTTGTGAGTTAGCTTGATGGGTGAATGAGTGTTAGCGTGAGTTAAGATGATGGGTGAATTTGTCTTGGTGTGAGGTAAGATGATGGGTGAATTTGTCTTGGTGTGACTTAGGGTGATTGGTGAATGGGACTTGGTGTGAGTTAGGACGATGGATGAAGGGATCCTGGTGTGAGTTCGGATGAAGTTTGAATGGTCTTGGTGTGAGTTAGGATGATGGTTGAATGCTGGTTGGTATGAGTTAGGATGATGGGTGAATGTGGCTCGGTGCAAGTTAGGATGATCTGTAAATTGTTCCTGGTTTGAGTTAGTATGATGAGTGAATGGATTCGCTCTGCGTTAAATGATGAATGTATTGGGTTTGGATTGAATTAGGATGGTGGGTGAATGGTTCCTGGTGTGTGTTAGGGTTATGTGTGAATGGGGCTTGGTGCGAGATTGGATGATTGGTGAATGGGTCTTGGTCAGATTTAAGATTATGTGTGAATGTGTCTTGGTGTGAGATTGGATGATGTGCGAATGGATTTTGGCGTGAGTTAGGATGATGGCCGAATGCTCTCGGTGTGAGTTAGGATGATGGTTGAAAGGGAGTTTGTGTGAGATGGGATGATGAGTAAATGCGTCTTGGTGTGTGTTAGGGCGATGGGTGAATAGGGCTTTATGTGAGTTTGGATGATGGGTGGATGGGGCTTGGTGTGAGTTTGGATGATGTGTGAATTGTCCTCTGTGTGCGTTTTAATGCTGGGTGGATGAGGCTTGTTGTCAGTAAGGATGAAGATTGAATGTATCTTTGTGTGGTTTAGGATAACGTGTGACTGCGTCTTGGTGTGGCTAAGGATTATATTTGAAAGAGCCTTGGTGACAGTTTGGATGATTTGTGAAGGTGCCTTGCGGTGAGTTAAGATGAACTGTGAATAGGTCTTGGTGTGAGTTAGTAGATGAGTGAGGGTTTATTGTTGTGAGTTAGGCAGATGGGTGAATGGGTCTTGGTGTAAGTTAGGATGTGGAGTGAATGCGTCTTTGTGTGATTTAGGATGGTAGGTGAATGGGGCTTGGTGTGAGTTAGGATGATGGGTGAATGGGGTTTGGTGTGGTTTAGGATGGTGGGTGAATAGGGCTTGCTGTGAGTTAGGATGATCAGTAAATGGGTCTTGGTGTTTGTTAGGATGATGAGTAAATGTGTCTTGGTGTGAGTTAGGATGATGTGTGAATGCGTTTTGGTGAGCGTTATGATGCTGAGTGAATTGGTATTCTTGTGATTGATGATGATGGGAGAATGGGTCTTGGTGTGAGTTAGGCTGATAGGCGAATGGGTCTTGGTGTCAGTTAGGTTGATGGGTGAATGAGTCTTGGTGTGAGTTAGGAGGATATGTGAATGTTCTCGGAGTGAGTTATGATGAGTGTGAATGGTGCTTGGTGTGAGTTACGATGATGGTTTAATGGGGCTTGGTGGGAATTAGGATGATGGGTGAGTTGATCTTAGTGTGTGTTTGGATGATGGTTGAATGGGGCTTGGTGTGAGTTACGATGATATGTGAATCGGGCTTGGTGTGATTTAGGATGATGGGTGAATGTATCTTGGTTTGATTAAGGATGATGGCTGAGTGGGGATGGGTGTGATTTAGGATGATTGGTGAATGGGCCTTGGTCTGAGTTAAGATGATGGGTGAATGGGACTTGGTGTGAATTAGGATGATGGGTGAATGGATCTTGGTGTGAGATATGATGATGGGTGAATGGGTTTGGGTTTAATTTACGATGATGGGTCAATGATTCTTGGTGTGAGTTAAGATGATGGGTGAATAGGGCTTGGAATGAATTAGGATGATGGGTGAATGGAGCTCACTGTGAGTTAGGATGATGGTTGAATGGTCTTAGTGTGAGTTAGGATGATGGGTGAATAGGTCTGGGTGAGTGATTGGATGATGGATGTATGGGTCTTCGTGAGAGTTAGGATGATTCGTGAATGGGGCTCGGTATGACTAAGGATGATGGCTGAATGTGTCTTGTTGTGAGTTAGGATGATGGCTGAATATGTTTTGGTGCGAGTTACGATGCTGGGAGAATGGGGTTTGGTGTGAGTGCTCCTGATGGTTGAAAGAGGCTTGGTGTCATTCAGGATGACCGGTCAATCGTCTTTGTGTGAGTAAGGTTGATGAGACTTGGTTTGAGTGAGAATGACGGGTGAATGGAGCTGCAGTGGTTGAGGATGCTGGTCAATGGGTCTTGGTGTGAGTTCGGATGATGGATGAGTTTTGCTTCATGTGAGTTAGGATGATGGTTGAATGGTCTAGCTGAAGGTTTGCATGATGGGTGATTGGTTTTGGTGTGCCTTAGGATGAGGAGTGAATGGGTATTGTTGTGAGTTAGGATGATGGGTGATTGAGGCTTGGTGTGAGTCTGGATAATGGGTCAATCGGTCTTGCTGTGAGTTAGGATGATGGATGAGTGGATCATAATGTGATTGAGGATGATGGATGAATGGGGTTTGGTGTGAGTTAGGATGATGGTTGAATAATCTTGCTGTGAATTCGGATCAATGGTGAATGTTGCTTGGTGTGAATTAAGATGATAGGTAAATCGTCCTTGGTGTGAGTCAGGATGATGAGTGAATGTGTCTTTGTGTGAGTTAGGATGATGTTTGAATGGGGATTGGTTTGATGTAGGATGACGGGTGAATGGGTCTTGGTGTGAGTTAGGTGGATGGGTGAAAGTGTCTCGGCATAAGTTTGGTTGATGAGTGAATGGGACTTGCTGCATGTTAGGATAACGGGTGAATGGGTCTTGGTGCAAGCTTGATATGTGAAAGCGTCTTGGTTTGAGTTTGGATGATGGGTGAATTGATCTTGGTGTGAGTTACGATGATGTGTGAATGGGGCTTTGTGTGATTTAGGATGATGGGTGAATGGATCTTGGTGTGAGTTATGATAACGGGTGAATGGGTCTTATTGTGGGTAAGGATTACTTGTGAAAGTGCCTTGGTGTGAGTTTGGATGATGGGTGAATGGGTCTTGTTGTGAGTTAGAATTATGTGTGAATGGGACCTGGTGTGTGTTTGGCTGATGGATGAATGAGTCTTGGTTGGAGTTACGATGATTGGTGAATTTGGTGAATGGATCTTTGTGTGAGTGTCAGGGTTGGGGAGCCACGGGGCCGTATAAATACGAGGCCGTGCTCTCCAGACAAAGGTAGGATCTGGACCCAAGTGCAGAAACCAGACAAGAGACAAATATACAGTACTTTATTTGAACTTTACTAGATTTACACATAACCAGATTAACACAAGGGACACAGCAATATACATAAGAACTAGAGACAAGAGAACTAGAGACAAGTTACAAGACGGCTAGTCAAGATAGGAACTCAGGACAGCTTCCATGAGGAAGCCCACTTGTCTATACTGAGCTTGCGACAAGCTACCACAAGGAGCAACCGGCTTGCCGAGGCACAACTCCAGACAAGCTACCCCAAGGGTAAATCGGCTTACCAATGCAAAGCTCAAGACAAGATCCCAACGGCTCCCACATAGCAACACGCTAGTCCAAACAGCACCTTACCAAGACAAGCAGCTCAACAGAACAAGACTTAAATACATCTTAAATCCAGAGACAAGAACACAGACTTAGATACATAGCTCGAGAGAACTAGAACACAGATTTAGGTACATAGCTCGAGAGAACTAGAACACAGACTTAGATACATAACTCGAGAGAACTATGGCACAGACTTAGATACATAACTCGAGAGAACTAGAACACAGACTTAGATACATAGCTCAAGAGAACTATGGCAGCCAGCTTGTGAAGGCAAGCTGCCATAGAGGAAAGGCTAGTCACACAGAGAACCTAGTCAAGACAAGGAACATTGTCAAGACTAACTCCCTGGTTCACCCTAGTGAGGACTGAGCACTGAGTGAAACAACAACAGAACTTATATACCAAGAAAACCAGGTGCCACCCATAAACAGCTAACAGGCTGATTAAAAACTAACAGGGTTAGGAACAATTAACACCAGAGAACGAGAAACAATTAACAAAAGGAACAAACAAGCGAAGGTGCCATCTAAAGGTTACAAAAAGGAACTGACTGGCACCCTCACAGTGAGTTAGGATGATGGGTGAATATGTCTTGGTGTGAGTTAGGATGCTGGGAGAATGGGGTTTGGTGTGAGTTCTGATGATGGTTGAGAGGGGCTTGGTCTGATTTAGGATGACCGGTGAATGGTCTCTGTGTGAGTAAGGTTGATGAGTCTTGGTTTGAGTTAGAATAACGGGTGAATGGAGCTTGTTGAGGTTTAGGATGCTGGGTCAATGGTTCTTGGTGTGAGTTCGGCGATGGATGAGTTTAGCTTCATGTGAGTTAGGATGATGGGTGAATGTTCTAGCTGAAGGTTAGGATGACTGGTGATTGCGTTTGGTGTGCCTTAGGATGAGGAGTGAATGGGTATTGTTGTGAGTTGGGATGATGGATGAATGGATCATGGTGTGATTGAGGATGATTGGTGAATGGGGCTTGGTGTGCGTTAGGATGATGTTTGAATAATCTTGGTGTGAGTTAGGATCAATGGTGAATGTGGCTCGGTGTGAATTAACATGATAGGTGAATCGTTCTTGGTGTGAGTCAGGATGATGAGTGAATGTGTCTTTGTGTGAGTTAGGATGATGGTGGAATGGGGCTTGGTTTGATGTAGGATGACAGGTGAAAGTGACCTGGTGTGAGTTAGGGTGATGGCTGAATGGAGCTCGGTGTGACTAAGGATGTTCTGTCAATGGCTCTTGTTTTGTGTTAGGATAATGGGTGAATGTTTCTTAGTGTGAGTTAGAATGATGTGTGAATGTGACTTGGTGTGTGTTATAATGATGGTTGATTGGGGCTTGGTGTGATGTAGGATGACAGGTGAAAGTGGCCTGGTGTGAGAAAGGGTGATGGGTGAATGGGTCTTGGTGTGAGTTAGGAGGATGGGTGAAAATGCTTAGGCTTAAGTTTCGTTGATGAGTGAATGGGACTTGCTGCAAGTTAGGATAACAGGTGAATGGGTCTTGGTACAAGGTTTATATGTGAAAGCGTCTTGGTTTGAGTTTGGATGATGGATGAATGCATCTTGGTGTGAGTTACAATGATGTGTGAATGGGGCTTGTTGTGAATTAAAATGATGGGTGAATGGATCTTGGTGTGAGTTACGATAACGGCTGAACGGGTCTTGTTGTGGGAAAGGATTATATGTGAAAGTGCCTTGGTGTGAGTTTGGATGATGGGTGAATGGGTCTTGTTGTGAGTTAGAATAATGTGTGAATGTGTCCTGGTGTGTGTTTGGCTGATGGATGAATGAGTCTTGGTTGGAGTTACGATGACTGTTGAATTTGGTGAATGGATATTGGTGTGAGTTAGGATGATGGCTGAATGGGTTTTGGTGTGAATTAGTATGATCGGTGAAAGCGGAAAGGTGTCAGTTAGGATGAAGAGTGAATGGGTCTTGGTGTGAGATAGGATGATGGATGAATGGGCCTTGGTGTGAGTTAGAATGATGGGTGAATTAGTCTTTGTGAGTGTTTGGATGATGCGTGAAATAGTCTTGGTATGAGTTAGGATGAGGGGTGAATGTGGCTTAGAGTGAGTTAGAATGATGGGTGAATGGGCCTTGGTGAGAGTTTGGATGATGGTTGAATGGATCTTGGTGTGAGTTATGACGATGGATGAATGGGGCTTGATGTGAGTTAAGATGTGGGGTGGATGTGTCTTTGTGTGAGTTACGATGATGTCTGAATGTGTCTTGGTGAGAGTTATTTTGCTGAGTGAATGGGTTTGGTGTGATTTAGGATGATGGGTGAATGTGGCTCTGTTTGAGTTAGACTGATGGGCCAATAGTGCCTGGTGTCAGTTACGATGATGGGTGAATATGTCTTGGTGAGAGTTATGATGCTGAGTGAATGGGTCTTGGTGTGATTTAGGGTGACAATTGAATGGGGCTTGGTGTGAGACAGGATGATGTGTGAATGTGTCTTGGTGAGAGTTATGATGCTGAGTGAATTGGTACTGCTGTGATTTAGGAAGATGGCTGAATGTGTATTGGTGTGAATTCAGCTGATGTGCTAATGGGTTTTGGTGTGAGTTAGGATGATGTGTTTGTGGGTCTCGGTGTGAGATGGATGATGATGAATGCTCTCGGTGGGAGTTAGAATGATGAGTTAATGGGCCGTGGTGAGAGATAGAATGATGGATCAACAGTGCTTCGTGTGTGTTAGGATGATGTGTGAATGGTCAAGGTTGACTGGGTCGTGGTGTGAGTTAGGATGATGGTTAAATGGGTCTTGGTGTGACTCAGGATGATGGGTGAATGGGTCATGGTGTGAATTAGGATGACCTGTGACTATGTCCTGGTATGAGTTAGGATGATGGGTGAAAGGGGCTTGATGTGAGATTGGATGATGGGTGCATGTTTCTCAGTGTGAGCTACGATTATGGGTGAATGGTGCTCGGTGTGAAATAGGATGACGTGTGAATGAGTCATCGTGTGAGTTAGGATGGGTCAATCGGGCTTGGTATGAGTTAGTATGCTGGATGAATGAATGTTTGTGTGATTAGTGTGATGTGTGAATGGGTCTTTGAGTCGGTTAGGATGATGGGGGAATGCGTCTTGTTGTGAGTTAGGATGATGGGTGTATTTATCTTGGGTGAGTTGGATGATGGGCATATGGGGCTTGATGTGATCTAGGATGATGGGTGAATGTTTCTTGGTGTGAGATAGGATAATTAGTGAATGGCTCTTGGTGTGAAATAGGATGATGTGTGAATTGACTTGGTGTAAGTTAAAATGTTTGCTGAAAGGTCTTTGTGTGAATTAGGATGATAGGTGAATACTCTCAGTGTGAGTTAGGATGACGGGCGAATGGGTCTTCTTGTGTAATAGGATGATGAGTGAATTGTCTTGGTGTGAGTTAGAATGATTGCTGAAAGGTCTTAGAGTGAGTTAGGATGCTGGGTGAATGCTCTCGGTGTGAGTTAGAATGATGGCTGATTGGGTCTTGGTGTGTGATTGGATGATGGTTGAATGGGGTTTGGTGTGAGTTAGGATGATGGGTCAATCGGGCTTGGTGTGAGTTAGGAAGAACGATGAATGAATCTTGGTGTAAGTTAGGATGATGTGTGAGTGGGTTTTTGTGTCTGTTAGGATGATGGGTTAATGGGTCTTCGTGTGATTTAGGAGAATGGTTGAACGTGGCTCAGTGTGTGTTAAGATGATGGGTGAACGGGTCTTCGTGTGAGTTAGGATGATGGGTGAATAGGTCTTATTGTGAGTTAGAATGATGGGTGAATGTGTCTTGCTGTTAGTTAGGAGGATTGGTGAATGGAGCTTGGTGTGGTTTAGGTTGATGGGTCAATGTGTCCTGCTGTGTGATAGGATGATGGGTGAATGAGTCTTGCTGTGAGTTAGGATGGTGGATGAATGTTTCTTGGTGTGAGTTAGCTTCATCGGTGAATTGGGCTTAGTGTGAGTTAGGATGATGTGTCAATGGATCTTGGTTTGAGATAGGATGATGGGTGAATGGTTCTCAGTGTGGGTTAGGATGATGGGTGAATGGGGCTTGGTGTGAGCTAGGTTGATATGTGAATGGGGCTCGGTGTGAATTGAATAATGGGTGAATGTGCCTTCGTGTGAGTTAGGATAATGGGTGATGCGTTTTGGTGCGAGTTAGAATTATGGGTCATACATAGATACATAGTAGATAGGAGCAGGAGTAGGCAATTCTGCCCCTCGAGCCTGCTCCGCCATTCAATGAGATCATGGCTGATCATCCAAATTCAGTATCCTGTCCCTGCTTTCTCCCCATATCCCTTGATACCTTTAGCCTTAAGAAATATATCTAACTCCGTCTTGACTATATTTAATGAACTGGCCTCTACTGCCTTCTGTGGTAGAATATTCCACAGGTTCACTACTCTCTGGGTGAAGAAAATCCTCCTCATCTCTGTCCTAAATGGCTTACCCCTTTTCCTTAGACCGTGACCCCTGGTTCTGGACTCCCCGTCCATTGGGAAGATTCTTCCTGCATCTAGTCTGTCTAGTCCTGTTAGAATTTTATGAATTTCAATGAGATCCCCTCTCATTCTTCTAGACTCCAGCGAGTATAAGCAGAATCGACCTAATCTCTTCTCATACGTCATTCCTGCCATCCCAGGTAACAGTCTGGTGAACCTTCGATGCACTCCCTCCATGGAAAGAACATCCTTCCTCAGATAAGGCGACCAAAACTCCACACAATACTCAAGTTGTTGTCTCACCAAGGCCCTGTACAACTGCAGCGAGACATCCTTCTTCCTGTACTCAAACCCTCTTGCTACGAAGGCCAACATACCATTTGCCTCCTTAACCGCCTGCTGCACCTGCATGCTTACCTTTTGCGACTGGTGCACAAGGACACCTAGGTCTCGTTGCACTTCCCCTTCTCCCAATCTATTGCATTTCAGATAATAATCTGCCTTCCTGTTTTGACACCAATGTGGATAACCTCGCATTTATCCAAGTTATATTGAATCTGCCATGCTTCTTCCCACTCATCCAACCTGCCTAAATCAAACTGGAGTTTCTCGGCATCCTCCTCACAGCACACACGTCCACCCAGCTTTTTGTATTCTGCAAAATTGGAGAAAGTACATCTAGCCCCTCGTCTAGATTATTAATATATATTGTGAATAGCTGGGGTCCTAGGACCAATCCCCACGTTAACCCACTAGTCACTGCCTGCCAGTCGGAAAAAGACCCGTTTATTCCAACTCTTTGCTTTCTGCCTGCCAACCAGTTCTCTATTCAAGTCAATACCTTGCCCCCAATCCCATGTGCCTTAACTTTACACGCTAATCTCTTACGCGGGACCTTATCGAAAGCCTTCTGAAAGTCCAAATACACCATATCCACTGGTTCTCCCTTATCTATTTCACCAGTTACATCCTCAAAATGTTCCAGTAGGTTAGTCAAGCACGATTTACCTTTTGTAAATCCATGTTGACTTTGTCCGATCCTGTCAATGTTTTCCAAGTGCCCTGCTATTACATCTTTTATAATGGACTCTAACATTTTCCCCACTACCGATGTCTTGCTTACCAGTCCATAATTCCCAATTTTCTCTCTACCACCTTTTTTGAATAGTGGGATAACATTAGCTACCCTCCAATCCATGGGTAGTCTTCCTGAGCCTATCGAATTTTGGAAGATGACCAGCAATGCATCTACTATATCTAGGGCCACTTCCTTTAGTACCCTATGATGTAGATTATCAGGCCCTGGGGATTTATCGGCCTTCACTCCCGTCAATTTCTCCAACACCATTTCCATTCAAATACTGATTTCTTTCAGTTTCTCCCTCTCATTAGATCCTATGTTCCCCGACATCTCTGGGAGGTTATTTGTGTCCTCCTTTGTGAAAACAGAACCAAAGTATGTATTTAATTGGCCTATCATTTCTTTGTTCCCCATTATAATTTCCCCTGATTCTGACTGCAAGGCACCTACGCTTGACTTCGCCTATATTTTTTCTCTTCACATATGTATAAATGTTTTTACAGTCAGTTTTTATGTTCCCTGAAAGTTTACTCTCATACTCTATTTTCCCCTTCTTAATTAGTCCCTTTTTCATCCTTTGTTGAATCCTAAACAGCTCCCAATTCTCTGGTTTACTGCTTTTACTGGCCAATTTATATGTCCTCTCCTTGGATCTTATGCTATCCCTAATTTCCCTTGTTTGCCACGGTTGAGTCACCTTTTTTGTTTTATTTTTATGCCAAACTGGGATGAAAAAATTCTGTAGTTCATCCATGCGATCTTCGAATGCTTTCCATTGCCTTTCCACCGGCAACCCTTTGAGTGACATTCCTCAATCAATCCTACCCAACTCCTGTCTCATACCATCGTAGTCTCCTTTATTTAAATTCAGGACCGTAGTCTCTGAGTCAACTACATCACTCTCCATCTTAATGAAGAATTCTATCATATTATAATCGCTCCGGCCCAAGGGGCCTCGCACAACCAGATTGCTAATTGATCCTTTCCAATTACATAATACCCAGTCTCAGATGGCCTGATCTCTAGCTGGTTCCTCCACATATTGGTCCAGGAAGCCATCCCGTATGCACTCCAGGAATTCCTCCTCCACAATATTGTTACTAATTTGGTTAGCCCAATCTATATGTAGATTAAAGTCACCCATGATAACTGCTGTGCCCTTATTGCACGCTTCTCTAATTTCCCTTTAAATGCCATCCCCAACCTTCGCATTAATGTTTGGTGGTCTAGATACCACACCCACTAACGTTTTCTGCCCCTTGGTACTTCTCAGTTCTACCCATACAGATTCCACATCATCAGAGCTAATATCCTTCCTTACAATTGTGTTAATCCCCTCTTTAACCAGTAATGCTACACCACCTCCTTTTCCTTTTTGCCTATATTTCCTGAATATTGAATACACCTGGATGTTGAGTTCACAGCCTTGGCCACCCTGGAGCCATGTTTCCATAATCCCAATCAAATCATATCCGTTTACCTCTATTTGCACATCTAATTCATCCACTTTAATACGAATGCTCCTCGCATTGAGACACAAAGCATTCAGGCTTGTTTTTTTAACGCTCTTAGTCCTTTTAGAATTATTATTTAGTGTGGCCATGTTTTATTTAAACCCTTGATTTCTCTGATTGCCACCTTTGTTTTTCTCCTTCCTGTTTTTTGCTTCTATCATTGTTTCCATTTCCTCTGTCTCCCTGCTCAGGTTCCCAACCCCCTGCCATTTTTGCTTAAACCCTCCTCCAGAGCACGAGCAAACATTCACCCTAGGACATCAGTCCCGGTCCTGCCCTGGTGCGAACCATCCGGTTTGTACTGATCCCACCCCCCCAGAACCAGTTCCAATGTCCCAGGAATTTGAATCCCTCCCCCTTGCACCATTCCTCTAGCCACGTATTTTTCTGAAATATCCTTCTATTTCAACTCTGACTAACACGTGGCACTGGTAGCAATCCTGAGATTACTAACATTGAGGTCCATTCAGTTAGGATGATGGATGAATGGGTATTGGTGTGAGTGAGGATGATGGTTGAAAGGGCCTTGGAGTGAGTTTCAATGATCGGTGAATGGGGATCAGGGTGAGATAGGACAATCGATGAATGCAGATCTCTGTGAATTAGGATGGTGTGAGAGTGGGGCTTGGGGTGAGTTAGGCTGATGGGTGAATCTTGCTCGGTATGAATTAGGATGATGAGTGAATGGGTCCTGGTGTGAGTTAGGATGATGTTACGTTGGATCCTGGTGTGACTTAGGAGGATATGTGAATGTGTCTTAGTGAGTGATATGAAGCCGAGTGAATGGGTCTTTGTGTGATTAAGAATGATGGGTGAATGTGTCTTGGTGTGCGTTAGGATGATGGGCGAATGGGGCTTGATGTGATCTGGGATGATGGGTGAATGCTCTCCATGTGAGTTAGGAAGATGGGTGAATGGGTGTTGGTGAGAGTTAGAATGATGGGTGAATGGGTCTTTGAGTGGGTTAGGATGATATGTGAATGCGTCTTGTTGTGAGTTAGGATGTTGAGTGTATGTGTCTTGGTGCGAGTTAGGGTAATGGTTGAATGGGTCTTTGTTTGAACTCGTGTGATGGGTGAATGGCTCTCTGTGTGTGTTTGGATGATGGTTGGATGGGGCTTGGTGCGAGTTAGGATGATGGGTCAATCGGGCTTGGTGTGAGTTAGGATGATGGATGAATGAACGCTTGTGTGAGTTAGGGTGATATGTGAATTGTTCTTTGAGTGTGTTAGGATGATGGGTGAATGCTTCTTGTTGTGAGTTAGGATGATGGGTGTATGTGTCTTGGTGTGATTTAGTAGGATGGGTGAATGGTCTAGGTGTGAGTTAGGATGATTGGTGAATAGGTTTTAGTCTGAGTTAAGATGATATGTGAATTGTTCTTTGAGCGTGTTAGGATGATGGGTGAATGCTTCTTGTTGTGAGTTAGGATGATGGATGAATGGGTCTTGGTGTGAGTTAGGATGATGGATGAATTGTCTAGGTGTGAGTTAGGATGATTGGTGAATAGGTTTTAGTCTGAGTTAAGATGATGTGTGAATGGGGCTTGGTGTGAGTTCGGATGATGAATGAATTGTGCTTCGTGTGAGTTAGGATCATTGGTGAATTGTTTAGGTGCGAGTTAGGATGATGGGTGAATGGGGCAGGGAGTGAGTTAGGATGAAGGAATAATGGATCATGATGTGAGTTAGGATGATGTGTGAATGGGTCTTGGTCTGATTTAGGATGATGGTTGTATGGTTCTTTCTGTGAGTTATTATGATGGGTGAATATGTCTTGGCATGAATTAGGATGATGGGTGAAATGGGCTTCGAATGAGTTTGGATGATGGTTGTATGGTTCTTGGTGTGAGTTAGGATGATGGGTGAATGGGGCTCGGTGTGGATTAAGTTGATGGTTGCATGGTCTTCGTGTGAATAAGGATGATGGGTGTATGTGATTTGGTGTGAGATAGGATTATGGGTGAATTGGGCTTGGTGTGCGTTAGGAAGATGGGTGAATGTGTCTTTGCGTGAGTTAAGCTGATGGGTGTTTTGGGCTTGGTGTGAGTTAGGATGATGGGAGAATGGGTCTTGTGAGTTAGGATGATGGGTGAATGTGTCTTGTTGTGAGTTAGGATGATGGGTGAATGGGGCTTGGGTTGAGTTTGAACGATGGGCGAATGGTGCTCGTTGTGAGTTAGGATGATGTGTGAATATGACTTGGTGAGTGTTATGAAGCCGAGTGAATGGATTTTGGTTGATTTAGGATGATGCATGAATGGGTCTTGGTGTGAGTTAAAATGATGGGCGAATGGGGCTTGATGTAATTTAGAATGAATGGAGAATGGGTCTTGATGTGAGTTAGGATGATGAGTGTGTCGGTCTTAGTGCGAGATAGGATAAGGTGTGAATTGCCTTGGTGTGAGTTAGGATGTCTTATAAATGGGCTGGGTGTGAATTAGGATGAAATGTGAAAGGGTCTTGGTGAGAGTTAAAATGATGGCTGTATGGGTCTTGTTGTGTCTTTTGATTATGGTTGAATGGAGTTTGGTGTGAGTTAGGATGATGGGTCAATCGGGCTTGGTGTGAGAGAGGATGATGGATGAAAATATCTTGGTGTGAGTTTGGATGATGTGTGAATGGGTCTTTGTGTGGGTTAGGATGATGGGTGAATGCATCTTGTTAGAGATCGAATGATGTGTGAATGTGTCGCTTTGTGAGTTAGGATGATATGCGAATTGGACTTGGTGTGTGTTTGGATGATATGTGAATTGGGCTTGTTGTGATTTAGGATAATCGGTGAATGTTTCTTCGTGTGGGTTAGGATGACGGGTGAAAGTGCCTTCGTGTGAGTTAGGATGATGTCTGATGCGTTTTGATGCGAGTCAGGATGATTCGTGAATGTGGCTCACTGTGAGATAGGACAATGAGTGAATGGGGCTTGGGGTGAGTTATGATGATGAGAGAATGGTGCTCGCTTTGAGTTAGGATGATGAGTG
Organism: Somniosus microcephalus; assembly: GCF_052327205.1. Classification (NCBI taxonomy): domain Eukaryota; kingdom Metazoa; phylum Chordata; class Chondrichthyes; order Squaliformes; family Somniosidae; genus Somniosus; species Somniosus microcephalus. The sequence continues at coordinate 107,365,217 of NC_140990.1, read as the reverse complement.
AATGGCACCTGGTGGGAGTTAGGATGATGGGAGAATGGGTTTTGGTGTGAGTTAGGATGATGTGTGAATGTGTCTTGGTGAGTGTTTAAACGCTGAGTGAATAGTCTTTGTGTGATTTAGGATGATGGGTGAATGGGTCTTGGTGTGAAATAGAATGATGGGCGAATGGGGCTTGATGTGATCTGGGTTGAGATGTGAATGGTTGTTGTTGTCAGGTAGGATGACTAGTGAATGGGTCTTGGTGTGAAAAAGGATGATGGGTGAATTGTCTTGGTGTGAGTTAGAACTATTGCTGAAGTGCCTTGGCGTAAATTAGAATGACGTGTCAATGCTCTTCGTGTGAGTTAGGATGATGGGTGAATGTGTTTTGGTGATAGTTAGAATGATGGCTGAATGGGTCTTGGTGAGTGTTTGGATGATGGTTGAATGGGACTTTGAGTGGGTTATGATGATGGGTGAATGCGTCTTGTTTTTAATTAGGATGATGTGTAAATGTGTCTTGGTGTGTGTTTGAATGATGGGTGAATGGGTCTTCCTTTGATTTAGTAGAATTGGTGGATGGGGGTCGGTGTGATTTAGGATTATGGGTGAATGGGTCTTGTTGTGAGTTAGGATGATGGGTGAATGGGTCTTGCTGTGAATTAGAATGAGGGATGAATGGGTCTTGCTGTGAGTTAGGATGATGTGTGAATGGGTCTTGCTTTGAGTTAGGCTGATGTGTGAATGGGTCTTGTTGTGAGTTAGGATGATGGGTAAACTGGTCGTGGTGTGAGTTTGGATGGTGTGTTTATGGTTCTTGGTGTGAGTTAGGATGATGTGTGAATGGGGCTCGGTGTGAATTAGGATGATGGGTGAATGTGGCTTCGTGTGAGTTAGGATGATGAGTGATGGGTTTTGTATGGGTTAGTATTATGGTTCAATTCTTGGTGTGATTTATGTTGATGGTTGCATTGGGCTTGGTGTGAGTTAGGATGATGGGTGATGGGTTTTGGTATGGGTTAGTATTATGGTTGAATTCTTCTTGGTGTGATTTATGTTGATGGTTGCATTGGGCTTGGTGTGAGTTAGGATGATGGGTGAATGGTTATTGGTGTGAATTACCATGATGGTTGAATGCTTCTGTGTGAGTTAGAATGATGGGTGAATGGGTCTTTGTTTGAGTTAGGATGAGTGTGAATGTATCTTGGTGTGAGTTAGGGTGATGGGTGAATGGGGCTTGGGGTGAGATAGAACGATGGTTGAATGGGTCTTGGGATGAGATAGGACGATGGATGAATTATATTCCTGTGAGGATAATGAGTGAATGGGGCTTGAGATGAGTTAGGATGATGAATGTATGGGTCCTGTGTGTATTAGGATGATGGGAGAATGGGTCTTGCTGTGAGTTAGGAAGACGTGTGAATGTGTCTTGGTGAGTGATATGATGACGAGTGAATGGGTCTTGGTTTGATTTGGATGATGTGTGAAAGTTTATTGGTGTGAGTTAGGATGATGGGTGAATGCATCTTGGTGTGAGATATGATGATTGGTGAATTGTCTTTGTTTGAGTTGGATGAATTGTGCTCGATGTGAATTAGGATGATGAGTGAATGTGTCCTGGCATGTGTTAGTATGAAGGGAGATTGGGTCTTGGTGTGTGATTGGATGATGGGTGAATGGGTCTCATGTGATTTAGGAGGATGGGGGAATGGTTCTTGGTGTGAGAGGACAATTGGTGAATGGGTCTTGGTGTGAGTTAGAATGAAGGGTGAATAGGTCTTGGTGTGTGATTGGATGATTGGTGAATGGTTCTTCGTGTGATTTAGGAGGATGGGTGAATGGGGCTCGGTGTGAGTTAGGAAGATGTGTGAACGGGTCTTGGTGTGAGTTACGATGATGGGTGAATGGATCTTGTTGTGAGTTAGAATGATGTGTGAATGAGTCTTGGTGTGAGTTAGGATGATGGATGAATGGGTCTTGGTGTGAGTTAGATTGATGGGTGAATTGGGGTTGGTGTGAGTTAGGATGATGGGAGAGTCGGTATTGGTGTGAGTTAGGATGTTGGGTGAATGGGTCATGGTGTGGCTTTGGATGATGGGTGAATGGGGGTCGGTGTGAGTTAGAATGATGTTTGAATGTGTCTTGTTTTGAGTTAGTTTGTTGGGTGAATGTGTCTTGTTGTGAGTTATTTTAATGGGAGAATAAATCTTGGTTTGGATTAGGATGTTGTGTCAATGTGTTCTTCTGTGTGTTACGATGATGGATGAACGGGCCGTGGTGTGAGTTAGGGTGATGTGTGAATATGTCTTGATATGAGTTGGATGATGGGTGTATGCTTCTTGTTGTGAGTTAGAATGACGGGTGAATGAGGCTCGGTGTGAATTAGGATGATGGGTGAATGTGTCTTCGTGTGAGATAGAATGATATGTGAATGGGTATTGGTGTGAGTTAGTGTGATGGGTGAATGGATCTTGGAGTGAGTTAGAATATGTTAGAATGGTTCATTGTGTGAGTTAGGATGATGGCTGATTGGAACTTGGGTGAGTTAGAGCGATGAGTGAATGCAGCTCTCTGTGAGTTATGATGATGCAGAATGGAGCATGGTGTGAGTTAGGATGATGGGTGAATGGTGCTCGGTGTGAGTTAGGATGATGAATGAATGTGTGCTGGCGTGAGTTATTATGATGGGAGAATGGGTTTTGGTGTGAATTAGGATGATGCGTTAATGGGTCTTGCAGTAAGTAAGGATGATGTGTGAATGTGCATTGGTATGAGTTAGTATGATGTATGAATGGTTCTTTGTGTGGGTCAGGGTGATGGGTGAATGGGTCTTGCTGTGGGTTTGGATGGTGGATGAATGCGTCTTTTTGTGAGTTAGAATGATTGGTGAATGTGTCTTGGTTTCAGTTAGGATGATGGGTAAAAGTTTTTGGTATGAGTTAGGGTGATGGTGAATGGGGATTGGGCTGAGTTAGGATGATGTGTGAATGGCATTTGGTGTGAGTTAGGTTGGTGTGTGAAAGCGGGTCGCTGTGAGTTTGGATGATGGGTGAATGGGTCTTGGTGTGAGTTAGGATGATGGGTGAATGGGGCTCCCTGTGAGTTAGGATGATGGGTGAATGTGTGCTGGCGTGAGTTAGTATGATGGGAGAATGGGACTTGGTGTGAATTAGGATGATGTTTAAATTAATCTTGCCGTGTGTTAGGATGATGGGTGAATGGGTCTCGGTGTGAGTTAGGATGATGGGTGAATGGCATTTGGTGTGAGTTAGGATGATGTGTGAAAGCGGGTCGCTGTGAGTTAGGATGATGGGTGAATTGAGCTTGGTATGATTTAGGATGATGGATGAATGGGTCTTGGTGTGAGTTAGGATGATGACAGAATCAGTCTAGTTGTGAGTTAGGATGATGGGTGAAAGTGTCTTTGTGTGATTTGGATGGTTGGTGAATGTGTCCCCGTGAGAGTGATGATGATGTGTAAATGTGTTTTGCTGTGAGTTTGGATGATGGGTGAATTGGATTTGGTGTGAGTTTGGATGATGGTTGAATGGACTTGGTGTGAGATTGGATAATGGGTGTATCGGTCTTGGTGTGAGTTAGGATGATGTGTGACTGGTCTTGGTGTGAGTTAGCATCATAGGTGAATGGGGCTCGGTCTGAGTTAGGATGATGGGTGAATGTTTCTTGGGTGTGATTTAGGAGGATGGGTGAATGGGTCTTGTTGTGAGCTAGGATAATAGGTAAATGGGGTTGGGTGTGATCTAGGAAGATTTGCGTATATGTCTTTGTGTGAGTTAAGTTTATGAGGAAATTGGGCTTGGTGTGAGTTAGGATGACGGTCAATCGGGCTTGGTGTGAGTTAGGATAATGTGCGAATGCGTCTTGTTGTGAGTTAGGATGATGGATTAATGGGCCTTGCTACGAGTTAGTGTGATTGGTGAATGGTGCTCCGCGATAGTTAGGATCTGTGTGAATGGGTCTTGGATTTAGTTAGGATGATGGGTGAATGGGTCTTGGTATGACATAGGATGATAGGTGAATGGAGCCCAGTGTGAGTTAGGATGGTGGGTGAATGGAGTTGGTGTGAGTTAGGATGTTTGATGAATGAACCTTGGTGTGAGCTAGCATGACTGGTGAATGGGTCTTGTTGTGGGTTATGATGACGTATGAATTCGTCTTGTTGTGAGTTAGAAAGTTGGTTAATGTGGTTCATTTTGTGTTAGGATTTTGGGTGAATTGGTCTTGGTGTGAGTTAAGATGATTGGTGAATGGGTCTTCGTGTGAGTTAGGATGATGGGTGAATGGGTCTTGTTGTTTGTTCGGATGTTGGTTGAATGGGTCTTCTTGTGATTTAGGAGAATGGGTGAACGGGGCTTGGTGTGAGTTAGAATGATGGGTGAATGGGTATTTTTGTGAGTTAGGATGGCGGGTTAATTGGGCTTGGTGTGATTTAGGAAGATGGATGAATTGTTCTTGGTGTGAGTTAGCATGATGAGAGAATGGGTCTTGTTGTGAGTTTGGATGATGTGTAAATTTTCTTGGTGAGAGTTAGGATGATGGCTGAAAGATCTTGGTGTGACTTAGGATGATGGGTGCATCGTCTTGGTGTGAGTTAGGATGATGGGAGAATGGGTCCTTGTCTGAGATATAATGATGGTTGAATGGAGCTTGGTGTGATTCAGGATGATGGGTCAATTTTTCTTGCTGTGAATTAGGATGATTACTGAATGATTCTTGATGTGAGTTAGGATGATTGGTGAATGGGTCTTGGTCTGAGTTAAGATGATGGGTGAATGGGGTTTGGTGCGAGTTAGGATGATGGGTGAATGGAGTTTGGTGTACGATGCATGATGGGTGAATGAGTCTGTCTGTGATTTAGAATGATGGGTTAATAGGTCTTGGTGTGAGTTAGTTTGTTGTGTGATTGGAACTTGGTGTGGGTTAGGAACATGAGTGAATGGGGCTTCTGTTGAGTTAGGATGATGAGTGAATTGGGCTTGAAGTGAGTCAGGATGGTGGGTGAAAGTGACCCGGTTTCAGTTAGGTTGATGGGTGAATAGTCTTGGTGTGAGTTAGGATGATATGTGAATGGGTCTTGGCGTGAGTTAGGATGATGGGAGAATGGATCTTGTTGTCAGTTAAGGTGATGGGTAAATATGCCTTGGTATAAGTTAGGATGATGGGTGAAAGGGGTTGGCGTGAGTTTGGACGATGTGAGAATGTTTCTTGGTGTGAGTTATGATGATGGGTGAATTGAACACGGTGTGAATTAGGATGGTGGGTGAATGTGTTTTGGGTTGATTTAGGATGATGACTGAATGGGTCTAGGTGTGAGCAATGCTAATGTGGTAATGGGGTTAGGTGTGATCCAGGATGATGTGTGTATGTGTCTTTGTGTGAGTTAAGATGATGGGTAAATGAGGCTTGTTGGGAGTTAGGATGATAGGGCAAGCGGGCTTGATGTGAGTTAGGATTATGGGTGAATTGAGCTTGGTGTGAGATAGGATGATGGGTGAATGTGGCTTGGTGTGAGTTAGAATAATGGGTGAATGGGGCTCGGTCTCAGTTAGAAAGGTGGCTCAATGTTTCTTGGTGTGAGTTTGGATGATGTTTGAATGGGGCATGGTTTGAATTAGGATGATGGTCAATCGGGCTTGGTGTGAGTTAGGATGATGGAGGAATGAATCATGGTCTGAGTTAGGATGATGTTTGAATGAGTCTTGGTGTGGGTTATGATGATGGGTGAGTGGGTCTTGGTGTGAGTTAAGATGATTGGTGAATGGGCCTTGGTGTGAGTTAGAATGATGGGTGAATGGGTCTTGGTGTGTGTTTGGATGATGGGTGAATGAGTCTTCTTGTGATTTAGGAGAATGGGTGAATTGAGCTTGGTATGATTTAGGATGATGAATGAATGGGTCTTGCTGTGAGTTAGGATGATGACAGAATCAGTCTAGTTGTGAGTTAGGATGATGGGTGAGAGAGTCTTTGTGTGATTTGAATGGTTGGTGAATGTGTCCCCGTGAGAGTGAGGATGATGGGTAAATGTGTCTTGCTGTGAGTTTGGATGATGGGTGAATGGGATTTGGTTTGAGTTTGGATGATGGTTGAATGGACTTGGTGTGAGATTGGATGATGGGTGTATCGTTCTTGGTGTGAGATGGGATGATGGTGCAATGGAGCTCGGTTTTAATTTGGATGATGAGTGAATGGGTCTTGGTGTGATTCAGGCTGATAGATGAATTGAGCTTGGTGTGATTTAGGATGATGGATGAATGGGTCTTGGTGTGAGTTAAAATGATGGGTGAATGGGTCTTGGTGTGTGTTTGGATGATGGTTGAATGGGTCTTCTTGTGATTTAGGAGAATGGGTGAACGAGGCTGGTGTGAGTTAGGATGATGGGTGAATGGGTCTTGTTGTGAGTTAGGATGATGGGTGAATTGGGCTAGGTCTGATTTAGGATGATGGATGAATGGGTCTTATTGTGAGTTAGGATGATGGGAGAATGGGTCCTGGTCTCAGATATAATGATGGTTGAATGGAGCTTGGTGCGATTCAGGATGATGTGTCAATTGTTCTTGCTGTGAGTTAGGATCATTGGTAAATTGGTCTTGGTGAGAGTTCAGATGATGTTTGAATGGGGCTTGGTGCGTGGTAGGATGATGGGTGAGTGGAATTTGGTGTATGACGGATGATGGGTGAATGAGTCTGGCTGTGATTTAGGATGATGAGATAATGGGTCTTGGTGTGAGTTAGTTGCTGTGTGATTGGAAATTGGTGTGGGTTAGGAACATGGGTGATTCGGGTTTCTGGTGATTTAGGATGATGAGTGAATTGGGCATGTACTGAGTCAGGATGGTGGTTGAAGATGGCTTGGTTTGGGTTAGGTTGATGGGTGAATAGTCCTGGTGTGAGTTAGGATGATGTGTAAATGGGTCTTGGCATGAGTTAGGATGATGGGTGAATGGGTCTTGGTGTCAGTTAAGTTGATGGGTAAAGATGCCTTGTTATAAGTTAGGATGATTGGTGAACGGGGTTGGTGTGAGTTTGGACGATGGGTGAATGTGTATTTTTGTGATTTAGGATGATGAGTGAATGGTTCTTGGTGTGAGCAAGGATGATGGCGGACTAGGGTTGTGTGTGATCTAGGATGATGTGTATATGGGTCTTTGTGTGAGTTAAGATGATGGGCAAATGGCGCTTGTTGTGAGTTAGGATGATAGGGCAAGCGGGCTTGATGTGAGTTAGGATTATCGATGCATTGATCTTGCTGTGAGATAGGATGATGGGTGAATGTTGATTGGTGTGAGTTAGAATGATGGCTCAATGGGTCTTGGTGTGTTTGGATGTTTGTTGAATGGGGCTTGGTTTGAGTTAGGACAAATTCAACATGGATTTACAAAAGGTAAATCATGCTTGACTAATCTACTGGAATTTTTGAGGATGTAACTGGTAAAATAGATAAGGGAGAACAGTGGATCTGGTGTATTTGGACTGTCAGAAGGCTTTCGATAAGGTCCCGCATAAGAGATTAGCGTGCAAAATTCAGGCACATGGGATTGGGGCAAGGTATTGACTTGGATAGAGAACTGGTTGGCGGACAGAGTTTGAATAAACGGCTCGTTTTCCAAGTGGCAGGCAGTGACTAGTGGGGTACCGCAAGGATCGGTCCTAGGACCCCAGCTGTTCTCCATATATATTAATGATCTGGACGAGGGATTTGGATGTAATATCTCCAAATTTGCAGACGACACAAAGCTGGGGGGAGGGTATGCTGTGAGGAGGATGTCGTGAAACTCCAGCACGATTTGGGCAGGTTGGGTGATTCGGCAGAAACATGGCAAATGCACTATAATGCGGATAAATGTGAGGTTATCCACTTTGGTGGCAAAAACAGGAAGGCAGATTATTATTTGAATGGTAATAGTTTGGGAGAAGGGGAAGTGCAAAGAGACCTGGGTTATCTTGTACACCAGTCGCTGAAGGTAAGCATGCAGGAGCAGCAGGCGGTTAAGAAGGCAAATGGTATGTTGGCCTTCGTAGCAAGAGGGTTCGAGTACAAGAACAAGGATGTCTTGCTACAGTTGTACAGGGCCTTGTGTGCAGATTTGGTCGCCTTACCTGAGGAAGGATGTTTATGCCATGGAAGGAGTGCAGCGAAGATTCACCAGGCTGATACCTGGGATGGCAGCAATGACGTATGAGGAGAGATTGGGTCGATTGGGTTTATACTCACTGGAGTTTAGAGGATTGAGAGCGGATCTCATCGAAACCTATAAAATCCTGTCAGGCCTGGACAGACTCGATGCAGGAAGGATATTTCTGATGGCCGGGGAGTCCAGAAACAGGGGTCATAGTCTAAGGATAAGGGGTAAGCCATTTAGGACTGAAATGAGGAGGAACTTCTTCACCCAGAGAATGGTGAACCTGTGGAATTCTCTGCCACAGAGGGCGGTGGAGGCCAGTTCATTAAGTATATTCAAGAAAGAGTTGGATATATTTCTTAAGGCTAAAGGGATCAAGGGATATGTGGGGAAGCAGGGACCGGGTACTGAATTTGGATGATCAGCCATGATCTCATTGAATGGCGGAGCAGGCTCGAAGGGCCGAATGGCCTACTCCTGCTCCTATCTTCTATGTACCTATGTATCTATGATGGTCAATCGGGATTGGTATGAGTTAGGATGATGAATGAATGAATCTTGATCTGAGCTAGGATGATGTTTGAATGGGTCTTGGTGTGGGTTATGATGATGGGTGAATGCGTCTTGTAGTAAGTTAGAATGAATTGTGAATGTTGCTCTTTGTGAGTTAGGATGATGGGTGAATTGGACATGTAGTGAGTTAGGAGGATGGATGAATGAATCTTGGTGTGAGTTAGGTTGATGTGTGAATGGGGCTCGTTGTGAATAAGGATGATGGCTGAATGGGTCTTGTGTGTGATTTAGGATGCTGAGTGAGTGGGCTGTGGTGTGAGCTAGGCTGAAGGGTGAATGCGGTTGGGTGTGAGTTAAGATGATATGTGAATGGGCCTTGGAGTGAGTTACGATGATGGGTGAATGGGTCTTGGTGTGAGCTCGGTTGATGGGTGAATGGAGCTTGGTGTGATTTAGGATGCTGAGTGAATGTGTCTTAGTGTGAGCTCGGTTGATGGGTGAATGGGTTTGGGTGTGATTTAGGATGATGGGTGAATGTGCCTTGCTGTGAGTTAGGATTATGGGTCGCCACCTTGTCGTGGTGGAAAGGCTTGCATCAACCTATGAACCTGTGAGCGATGCCGTCGGGAGCATAGGTCTTGGCAGGGTCACCCAAGGCAGTAAGCACAAGGGGGAGGTTCCAGACGAAGTGCGATCCATACCAAGTCCTCAACGGTGGATCAGGCGGATGATGGTGGTAACTCTGAATCACTTTGGTTCAGGGGCTGCGAGAAGCACCACAACGGCTGTGAAGGTGGAAGAAGGTTGCAGCAGAGAGGGGTCTCCAGTCGTCTCGGTTTTTCCTTGCCACTGGACCCTGGCACCTTTTCTGTTAAGGATCGTGTGGTGGCTGGCTGTGCACCAACCACCCCATGCTAAAAGATACCACGCACAGGCGTCCTTCAGAGGGATATACATTTATCTTTACAACATGCCAGCTTAAAGTCCTGTGGCGATCAGTAAGTGGTGATGGCGGCAGGATTGTGAGATCTGGAAGCTCCTAATCACAAGCTGGCACACTAGGCGGTGGGTGTCTGATTCAAGCGTCGGGCTCCTGGATCGTTGCAGGGGAGTCCCCCGGCAGCTACATCCATGATTGAGCAGCCCTATTTAGGATCTGCTCTGCTCAACCTGAACAGGGAGGAGGCTAGAAATGGTGCCCCAAAAATAGCCTGCCACAATAACACTCTGTCTGGAATACCGCATCCAGAGGGGTCACCAAAGTGCGGTCCTAAAGAGAGAAAATTGAACTTCGGAGCATGGAATGTGCGGACACTAGTAGACAGTGCAACAATTGATCGACCAGAGAGAAGGACGGCCATCGTATGCAGAGAGCTGAAACGATGCAACATTGATATAGCGGCCCTATCTGAAACTCGACCAGCAGAAGAAGGTCAATTGAAGGAGGAGAAGGGGGGTTACACATTCTACTGGAAAGGGAAGCCAACGGAAAACCCCCAGATCCATGGAGTTGGATTTGCCATCAAAAATGAGCTTGTTAGCCAACTCTCCGAATTTCCTGTAGGAATCAATGAACGCCTCATGAAAATGCGTCTAACCCTATCCAACAATCAGATGGAAACAGTTGTGAGTGCTTATGCTCCCACCGTGGATTCGCTAGATGAAGTAAAGGAGATCTTCTGTGCTGACCTGGATAAAACCTTGTCTGGTATCCCAAAAGACGATAAAGTCATTCTTCTTGGGGACTTCAGTGCCAGGGTCGGTCGGGCTTACCAACTATGCAAAGGTATCATAGGAAAAGAGGGCATCGGAAAGTCCAACTTAAATGGACTTCTTCTTCTCACTAAATGTGCTGAGCACAACCTCATAATCACAAACACTTTCTTCTGACGAAAAAACAAGTACAAAACCTCTTGGAGGCACCCCCGTTCAAAATTGTGGCATCTCATTGACTATGTCATTGTACGGGCAAGGGATCGTCGTGATGTTCTGGTCACTAAGGCCATGTTCAGCACTGATGACTGCTGGACAGGTCATCGCCTTATCCGAGCAACTATGTCCCTCAAACTAAAGCCCAAGATACGTGCTCAGAAGAAGAAATTCCGGCCAAAATTAAACATTGAGTGTCTTGCAGACACTGCCATTCAGCAGTGCTTTCAGGATTCCATCAGGCAAAGTCTTCCAAAGGAATATCCACATGATACTGGAGAACATTGGGAACTGCTGAAAGCCACTATCGTCAACACCTCCCAGAACATATTCGGTTGCAAGTCCAGAAAACATCAGGACTGGTTTGATGAGAACGACTCAGAAATTGAGCAGCTCATAGAAAGGACAAGGATAGCATTCTGCGCCTGGCAAAACGACATCAGCAGCAAGGCCAAATGAGAGGCTCATGCTAAAGCTAAGGCAGATGTCCAGCAGAGAATAAGGGAGATGAAGAGCAACTGGTGGTCTCAAAAGTCCCTAGAAATACAACGTATGGCTGATACTGGGGACTCCAGAGGCTTCTTCAGTGCCACCAAGGCAGTTTTCGGACCAAGCTACCGTGGCTTAAACCCCTTACGCTCTAAGGATGGTTTTACTCTGCTAAAGGAGAAGGAGGCAATTGACACAAGATGGAGGGAGCATTTTCAAGAACTGCTCGAACCGACACAGTAACGCACATCTGGAGTCCATCAATCAATTACCACAGAGACCAGAAAAGGAGGAAATGGGTGTACATCCAAGCATTGTAGAAGTGCAGAATGCCATCAGGTCCATGAAAAACAATAAAGCTGCCGGCTCAGATGGGATTCCAGCAGAAATCCTTCAAAAAGGTAGCCCTGAGCTCCTGACACACATACATTCCTTCCTCCTAAAAACATGGCAGCAGGAAGAAATTCCACAAGATCTCAGAGACGCTTTGACTGTTACTATCTTTAAAAAGGGGGAAAAGTCGGTGTGTGGAAACTACCGAGGTATCTCCCTTCTTTCTTCCACAGGAAAAGTGGTTGCCCGTGTGCTTGCTAATAGACTTCTGCCGTTATCTGAGGAGGTGCTTCCGGAGTCGCAGTGTGGTTTCTGAGCATCCAGAGGAACAGCTGATATGATCATCACAGCAGGTCAATTACAGGAGAAATGCCGTGAACAAAAGCAACCACTGTTCATAGATTTCATAGACTTAACTAAAGCTTTTGACACCATCCACCGCCAGACTTTATGGCACATCTTGTCTAAACTTGGTTGTCCCGATAAATTCATCTTAGTTCTGAGGCTGCTACATGACAAAATGCCCGCAGCAGTTCTCAGCAGCAGTGGTTCTATTTCAGAGCCCTTTACATTTGAGACAGGAGTAAAATAGGGCTGCATCATTGCTCCAACCCTTTTTGCAGTGTTCATCTCAGTTATCCTCGATCTTATCGGCAATGACCTGCCCACCGGAATTCAAATCCTTTACTGTACTGATGGCCGACTTTTCAATCTCAACAGGCTTAAGGCCAAGAGCAAAGTCTCCATCACTACCATTATGGAGTTGCAGTATGCAGGTGATAACGCCATCACAGCTCTTTCCGAGCATGATCTACAAAACACCTTGAATGTTTTTTCCAGAGCCTACAAACTTCTGGGCCTCACCATGAATATAAAGAATACCCAGGTGCTCCTCCAGCCATCACCTAATCAGCTTGTACCTCCTCCCTCTATAAAGATTGATAATAAAATCCTTGAAAAAGTCAACACCTTTCCATATCTTGGTAGCCATTTATCCTCCAACGCTGACATTGATTCTGAAATTCATCACAGCCTGATTTGTGCAAGTGCAGCCTTTTCTAAAGTGAGGAGGAGAGTCTTTGAAAATCTTGACCTCCGAGTCCAAACTAAAATTTTTGTATACAAAGCCATCATCCTTCCCACCCTTTGATATGGAGCTGAAAGCTGGACTACGTACAGTAGACATCTCAAAGCCTTAGAGCAATACCACCAACTCTCCCTATGCAAAATCTTGAGGGTCAGCTGGGAGGACAAGCGTACCAACTGGAGTATACTTGAAGAGGCCAATATCTACAGCAACACTACGCTCATCATGCAGCATCAACTCCGATGGATTGGGCATGTCATTCGCATGTAAGACTCACGTCTCCCAAAACAGGTTCTGTACTCCCAATTGAAGGAAGGGCAGAGGTCTCCTGGTGGTCAAAAAAGCGTTACAAAGATAACATCAAAGTAATCCTTAAAAAGTTCCATATCGATATTAATAACTGGGAGGATATCGCACTGGACAGAGACAATTGGAGAAAATGCATCCACAATGGTGCCACACTACATGAAAAGAATCTCCAGCGTGCCGCTGAGGATAAACGCCAGCGCCATAAGGAGAGACAACAACTTAAGAAGACCCATACTCCAGTTACTACCAATAGTCTTACATGCCCACACTGCAGTAGAGTCTGTGGATCTCGAATTGACCTCCACAGCCACCTAAAGACCCACATAGTAGATGACTGATGAAGGACATACCATACTCGAATTTGAGTGGTCGCCGATGATGATGGGTCTTGTTGGGAGTTGGATGATGGCTGAATGGAACTTGGTGTGATTTAGGATGATGCGTGACTGGGTCTTAATGGGTCTTAGTATAAGCTAGGCTGAAGAAGAATGTATTTGGGTGTGAGTTAAGAAAATGGGTGAATGGGGCTTGGTGTGATTTACGATGATGTGTCAATCGGGCTTGATGTGAGATATGATGATGGATGAATGGGTCTTGTCGTCAGTTAGGATGATAGGTGAATAGTTCTTGGTGTGAGTTAGCATGATGTGTGAATGGAGCTCAGTGTGAGTTAGGATGATGGGTGAATTGTCTTGGTTTGAGTTAGGATGATGGTTGAATGGGTCTCTGTCTGAGTTAGGATGATGGGTGAGTGGGATTTGATGTGAGATAAAAAGATGTGTGAATGGGTCTTGGTCTGAGTTCGAATGATGGGTGAATGATTTTGGTGTGTGTTACGATGATGGGTAAATGGATCTTTGTGTGAGTTAGGATGATGGGTGAATGGTTTTGTTGTGTCTTAGGATGATGGGTGAATGGATCTTAGTGTGAGATGGGTTGATGGGTGAAATCGGTCTTGGTGTGAGTTAGGATGATGGGAGAATGGAGCTTGGTGTGAGTTAGGATGATGGGTAAATGGGCTTGGTTTGAGTTAGGATGATGCGTGAAATGTTCTTGGTATGAGTTAGAATGTTGGATGAATGGGTCTTGCTGTGATTTAGGATGGTGTGTGATTGGGACTTGGTGGGATTTAGGATGATGAGTGAATTGTTCTTGGTATAAGCTAGAATGATGGGCGAATGGGGCTGGCTGTGAGTTAAGATGATGGGTGAATTGGGCTTCGTGTGAGTTAGGATGATGGATGAATGGATCTTGGTGTGAGTTAGGATGATGGGTGAATGGGTCTTGGTGTGAGTAATCATGATGGGTGAATGGAGCTCAGTGTGAGTTAGGATGATGGGTGAATGGACTTGATATGATTTAGCATGATTGGTAAATGTGTCTCTGTCTGAGTTAGGATGATGGGTGAATGGGTCTTAGTGTGAGCTAGGATGATGGGTGAATGGGTCTTGTTGTGAGTTAGGATGATGGGTAAATGGGTTTTGGTGTGTGTTAGGATGACGCGTGAATGGGGCTCGGTCTGGGTTAAGATGTTGGGTGAATGATTTTGGTGTGTGTTAGGATGATGTGTGAATGGTTATTAGTGTGAGTTAGGATGATGGGTGAATGTGTCTTGGAGTGAGTTACGATGATTAGTGAACAATCTTGGTGTGAGTTAGGATGATGGGTGAATGGATCACGTTGTGAGCTGGGATAATGTGTGTATGTGGCTTGGTGTGAGTTAGGATGATGGTGAATGGGCTTGTGGTGAGTTAGGATGATAGGTGAATTGCCTTGGTGTGAGTTTCGATGACGGATGAATGGATTTTGTCTTGAGTGAGGATGATGGTTGAATTGGGCTTGGTGTGAGTTTCGATGATGTGTGAATGGTCTTGGTGTGAGTTTCGATGATGGGTGAATGGTTTTGGTTGTGTTAGGATGGTGGGTGAATGGATCTTAATTTGAGTTAGGATGATGTGAGAATGGCTCTTGTTGTGGGTTAGGATATTGGGTTGATGCTTTCGTGTGAGTTAGGATGATGGGTGAATGGGTCTTGTTGTGAGTTAGGTTGATTGGTGAGTGGGTTTGGTGTGAGTTCGGATGATGTGTGAATGTGTCTTGGTGTGAGTTATGATGACGGGTGAATGTGTTTGTGTGCGTTAGGATGATAGGTCAATGGGCGTCATGTGAGTTAGGATGATGTGTGAATGCGGCTTGGTAGGAGTTAGGATGATCGGTGAATGGGTGTTGGTGTGACTTTCGATGATGTGGTAATGGGTCTTGGTGTGAATTAGAATGATGTGTGACTGGGGCTTTTTGTGAGTTTCGACGATCTGTCAACGATTTTATTCTGTGTTAGGATGATGGGTGAATGGATCTTAGTGTGAGTTAGGATGATGGGTATATTAATCTTGGTGTGAGTTCGGATGATGTGTGAATGGGTCTTAGTGTGAGTTAGGATGATGAGTGAATGGGCTTGGTGTGAGTTAGGATGATGGGTGGTTGGGTCTTGTTGTGAGTTAGGATGATGTGTGAATGGTGCTTGGTGTGAGTTAGGATTATGTGTGAATGTGCTTCTTCGTGAGTTAGGATGATGGATGAATGAGTCTTGGTGTAAGTTAGGATGATGGCTAAAAGTGTCTTCTTGTGAGATAGAAGGATGGATGAATGTGGCTTGGTTTGATTTAGGATGATGAAAGAATGTGTCTTGTTTTGAATTAGGATGAGGGGAAAAGGGGGTTGTTTTGATTTAGGATGATGGGTGAATGGGTCTTGGTGTGATTTGGGATGATGAGTGAATGTGACTTGGTGTGATGTAGGATTATGGGTAAGTTGTCTTGGTCAGAGTTAGGATGATGGCTGAATGGACTTGTTGTGATATAACATGATGGGCGATTCGTGCTTCGTGTTTGTTCGAATGATGGGTGAATGTGTCTTAGTGCGATTTATGATGATGGCTGAATGGTTCTTGGTGTGAGTTACGATGTTGAGTGATTGGAACTTGGTGCCAGGTAGGATCATGGGTGAATGCGAATTCAGGTGAGTTAGGATGACGGGTGAATGGGGCTTGTATTGAGTTAAAATGATGGCTGAAGAGGGCCCTGTGTGGGTTAGGATGATGGTTGAATATGTCTTGGTGTGAGTTTTGATGATGGGTGAATAGGTCTTGGTGTCAGTAAAGTTGATGGGTGAATATGCCATGGTATAAGTTAGGATGATGGGTGCAAGCGACTTGATGAGATATTGGAAGATGGATGAAAGTTTCTTGGTGTGAGTAAAAATGATGGGTGAAAGGCGATCGGTGTGACTTAGGATGATGTTTGAATGGGACTTGGTGGCAGTTAGGATGATGAGTGAGTGGGTCCTGGTGTAACCTACGATGTTGGGTGAATGGGGCTGGTTGTGAGTTAAGATGATGGGTAAATGGGGCTTGCTGTGAGTTACGATGATGTCACAATCGGGCTTGAAGTGAGTTAGTATGATGAATGAATGGATCTTGATGTGAGATAGAATGATGTGCGAATGGGTCTCTGTCTGAGTTAGGATGATGTGTGAATGGGTCTTGGTGTGAGTTAGAATGATGTGTGAATGGATCTTGCTGTGAGTTAGGATGATGGGTGAATGGGTCTTAGTGTCAGTTATGATGAAGGGCGAATGGATCTTCGTGTCAGTTAGGACGATGGGTGAATGGTTTTTTGTGTGAGTTAGGATGATGCGTAAATAATATTGGTATGAGTTAGGATAATGTGTGTATGTGGCTTGGTGTGAGTTAGGATGATGGGTGAATGGGCTTGTTGTGAGTTAGGATGATGGGTGAATGGCCTTGGTGTGAGTTTCGATGACGGATGAATGGATTTTGTCTTGAGTTAGGATGATGGGTGAATTGGGCTTGGTGTGCGTTTCGATGATGTGTGATTGGTCTTGGTGGGAGTTTCGATGATGGGTGAATCGTTTGGTGTGTGTTACGATGCTGGGTGAATGGATCTTATTGTGAGTTATGATGACTTGAGAATGGGTCTTGTTGTGAGTTAGGATATTGGGTTAATGATTTCGTGTGAGTTAGGATGATGGGTGAATGGGTCTTGTTGTGAGTTAGGTTGATTGGTGAGTGGGTTTGGTGTGATTTCGGATGATGTGTAAATGTGTCTTGGTGTGAGTTAGGATGATGAGTGAATGTGTTTGTGTGAGTTAGGATGATGTTTGAATGGGTCTTGTTGTGAGTTATGATGGTAGGTGAATGGGTGTCGTGTGAGTTAGGATGTTGTGTGAATGCGGCTTGGTATGAGTTAGGATGATCTGTGAATGGGTGTTGGTGTGACTTTCGATGATGTGGTAATGGTTCTTGGTGTGAGTTAGGATGATGGGTGACTGGTGATTTTTGTGAGGTTCGACGATGTGTCAATGATTTTATTCTGTGATAGGATGATGGGTGAATGGATCTTAGTGTGTGTTAGTATGATGGGTAAATTAATCTTGGTTTGATTTTGGATGATGTGTGAATGGGTCTTAGTGTGAGTTAGGATGATGGGTAAATGGGCTTGGTGTGAGTTAGCATGATGGGTGATTGGGACTTGTTGTGAGAGAGGATGATTTGTGAATGGTGCTTGGTGTGAGTTAGGATAATGGGTGAATGTGGTTCTTTGAGGGTTGGGATGATGAATGAATGAGTCTTGGTGTAAGTTAGGATGATGGGTAAAAGATTCTTCTTGTGAGATAGAAGGATGTAGGAATGTGGCTTGGTTTGATTTAGGATGATGAAATAATGCGTCTTGTTTTGAGTTAGGAAGAGGGGAAAAGGGGGCTTGTTTTGATGTAGGATGATGGGTGAATGTGACTTGTCATGATATAAGATGATGGGTGATTCGTGCTTCGTGTCTGTTCGAATGATGGGTGAATGTGTCTTAGTGCGTTTTATGACGATGGCTGAATGGGGCTTGGTGTGAGTTATGATGTTGAGTGATTGGAACTTGGTGTCAGTTAGGATCATGGGTGAATGCCAATTCAGATGAGTTCGGATGACGGGTGAATGGGGCTTGTCATGAGTTAGGATGATGGCTGAATGGGGCTTGTTGTCAGTTAAAATGATGGGTGAAGAGGGTCCTGTGTGGGTTAGGATGATGGTTGAATATGTCTTGGTGTGAGTTTGGATGATGGGTGAATAGGTCTTTGTGTCAGTAAAGTTGATGGGTGAATATGCCTTGGTATAAGTTAGGATGATGGGTGCAAGCGACTTGGTGAGATATTGGAAGATGGATGAAAGGTTCTTGGTGTGAGTTACAATGATGGGTGAATGGGGATCGATGTGACTTAGGATGATGGTTGAATGGGACTTGGTGGCAATTAGGATGATGAGTGATTGGGTCTTGGTGTAAGCTAGGACGATGGGTGAATGGGGCTGAATGTGAGTTAAGATGATGGGAAAATGGGGCTTGGTGTGAGTTACGATGATGTCACAATCGGGCTTGAAATGAGTTAGCATGATGAATGAATGGATCTTGATGTGAGATGGAATGATGTGCGAATGGGTCTCTCTCTGAGTTAGGATGATGTGTGAATGGGTCTTGGTGTGAGTTAGGATCATGTATGAATGGATCTTGGTGTGAGTTAGGATGCTGGGAGAATGGAGCTTGGTGTGAGTTAGGATGAAGTGTGGATGGATCTTGGTGTGAGTTAGGATGATGTGTGAATGGATCTTAGTGTCAGTTAGGACGATGGGTGAATGGTTCTTGGTGTGAGTTAGGATGATGCGTAAATAAGTCTTGGTGTGAGTTAGGATAATCTGTGTATGTGGCTTGGTGTGAGTAAGGATGAAGGGTGAATGGGCTTGTTGTGAGATAGGATGATGAGTGAATGGCCTTGGTGTGAGTTTCGATGATGGATGAATGGATTTTTTCTTGATTTAGGATGATGGGTGAATTGGGCCTGGTGTGAGTTTCGATGAAGTGTGAATTGTCTTGGTTTGAGTTTCAATGATGGGTGAATGTTTTTGGTGTGTGTTAGGATGATGGTGAATGGATCTTATGGTGAGTTAGGATGATGTGAGAATGGGTCTTGTTGTGAGTTAGGATATTGGATTAATGGTTTCGTGCATATAGGGTGATGTGTGAATGCTCTCACATTGAACAACTTCTCCTTTAACTCCACTCATATCCTCCAAATCAAAGGTGTTGCCATGAGTACCCGCATGGGTCCTAGCTATGCCTGCCTTTTCGTGGGCTATGTGGAACTATCTTTGTCCCAGTCCTACTCGGATCCCCTCCCTCACCTCTTTTTCCGATACATTGATGACTGTATCGGTGCCGTTTCCTGCTGTCGCCCTGAACTAGACAATTTCATTCACTTTGCCTCCAATTTCCACCCTTCCCTCACCATCACATGGTCCATCTCTGACTCTTCCCTTCACTTCCTCGACTTCTCCGTCTCCATCTCTGGGGATAGGTTATCGAGCAATATTCACTACAAGCCCACTGACTCCCACAGGTACCTGGACTACACTTCCTCCCACCCAGCTTCCTGTAAGGACTCTATTCCATTCTCCCAATTTCTCCATCTCCGCCGCATCTGCGCCGATGATGCCGCCATCCACACCAGTGCTTCAGACATGTCTTCCTTTTTCCGCAACCGAGGATTCCCCTCTACCGTGGTTGACACTGCCCTCGACCGTGTCAGTTCTATCTCCCGCACTTCTGGCCTCACCCCTGCCCCTCCCTCCCAGAACTACGATAGGGTTCCCCTTGTCCTCACCTTATCACCCCACCAGCCTCCACATTCAATGGATCATCCTCCAGCATTTCCGCTACCTCCAAACTGAACCCACCACCAAACGTATCTTCCCCTCCCCTCCCCTTTCAGCATTCCGCTGGGACCGCTCCCTCCGAGAAACCCTAGTCCACTCCTCTATCACCCCAAACAGACCTTCCCATTCGCCTGGCACCTTCCCGTTCAAGCGGAGGAGATGTAACACCTGCCCCTATACCTCCGCCCTTCCCACTGTCCAGGGCCCCAAACACGCCTTCCAGGTGAAACAGTGATTTACTTGTACTTCTCGCAATCTAGAATACTGTATTCGCTGCTCACGATGCGGTCTCCTCTACATTGGGGAGACCAAACGCAGATTGGTGACCGCTTTGCAGAACACCTGTGTTCAGTCTGTAAGGGTGACCCCGAGCTTCTGGTCACCTGTCATTTTAATTCACCGCTCCATTCCCACTCGGACCTCACCGTCCTTGGCCTCTTGTATTGTTCCACGGAAGCTCAATGTAAACTCAAGGAACAGCAACTCATCTTCCGATTAGGCATTCTGCAGCCTTCCAGACTCAATATCGAGTTCAACAATTTCAGGTCATATTCTCTGCCCCTATTTCATTTTTCTTGTAATTTTTCCACTCCTTTCCCCCCCTCGCCCTTTCGTTTTGTTTCTCTCTCAAACCTGGCAGCTATCTCTTGCCCTGCCAGTACACTTTACACCTAATCTCAGCCTATTACCATCTCGTCTAGCTTCTAATACCTTTTATTGTCTCTTTTTCTTATTTAGTTTCTTTTATACCTTTGTCCAATCGCAGCCATGCCTCCGATCTATCTTCTTTTCTTTCCAGTTTTGAAGAAGGGTTCGACCCGAAACGTCAACTCAAATCTTCGTGTGCGTTTGGATGATGGGTAAATGGATCTTGGTGTGAGTTAGGATGATGGGTGAATGGGTTCCTGTGAGTTAGAGTGATGGGTGAATTGGTCTTGTTGTGAGTTAGGATGATAGGTGGCTGGCCGTCGTGTGAGTTAGGATGATGTGTGAATGCAGCATGCATGAGTTGGGATGATGGCTGAATGGCTCTTGTTGTGAGTTAGAATGATGGGTGACTGGGGCATTTTGTGAGATTCCAAGATGTATCAATGATTTTCGTGTGTGTTAGGAAGATGGGTGAATGGATCTTAGTATGAGTTAGGATGATGGGTGAATGGGCTTCTTGTGAGGTAGGATGATGGGTGATTGGCTAAAGTTGTGAGATTTGATAATGGATAAATTGGGTTCGAGTGAGATATGATGATGAGTTAATGGGACTTGGCGTGAGTTAGGATGATGGGTGAATGGTATGGTGTGAGTTAGGATGACGGGTGAATGGTACTTGTTGTGAGTTAGGATGATGGGTGAATGGGCTTGTTGTGAGTTAGGATGATGTGTGAACGGGTCTTGGTGTGAGTTAGGATGATGGGTGAATGGGGTTTGGTGTGAGTTCGGATGATGGGTAAAAGGGTTTTGTTGTGAGTTAGGATGATGGATGAATTGGGTTGGAGTGAGATATGATGATGGGTGAATTGGTCATGGTGTGAGTTAGAATGATGGGTGAATTACCTTGGTGAATTAGGATGATGGGTGAAGGGGGCTTGGTGTGAGTCAGGATGATGGTTCCATTGGGATGGTGTGAGCTAGGATGACGAATGATTGCATCTGTGTGTGATTTAGCATGATGGGTGAATGGGTCTTGTTGTGGGTTAGGATGATATATGAATGCGTCTTGTTGTGAGTTACAATGATGGGTGAATGTGGTTCTTTGTGACTAAGGATGATGGGTGAATGAGTCTTGGTGTGAGTTAGGATGATGGGTGAATGTGTCTTGGTGCGAGTTACAATGATGGGTGAATGGATCTTGGTGTATGTTTGGATGATTTGTGAATGGGTATTCGTGTGATTTAGGATGACGGGTGAATGGGGCTTGCTTTGAGTTAGGATGATGATTGAATAGGTCTTGTTGTGAGTTAGGATGATGGGTAAATGTGACTTGTTTTGATTAAGGTGATTTGTGAATGGGTCTGTGAGTTAAGATGATGAGTGAATAGGGTTTGTTGTGAGTTAGGATGATGGGTAAATTGTCTTGGTGAGAGTTGGATGATGGCTGAATGGGCTTGGTGTGAGTAAAGCTGATGGGTGAATCGTGCTTCCCGTGCATTAGGATGATGTGTGGATGTTTCTTAGTGTGAGTTAGGATGATGTGCGAATGGAGTTTGCTGTGGGATATAATGATGGGTGAATGAGTCCTGCTGTGATTTAAGATGATGGGTGAATGGGTCTTGGTGTGAGTTATGCTGTTGAGTGATTGAAACTTGGTGTGAGTTAGGATCATGTGTGAATGGGGATTGTGGTGAGTTAGGATGATGGGTGAATGGGCTTGTAGTGTGTTAAGATATGTGAATGTGTCTTGGTGTGAGTTAGGCTGATGTGTGAATGGGTCTTGGTGTTAGTACATTTGATGGGTGAATATGCCTTGGAATAAGTTAGGATAATGGGTGAAATGGGCTTGGTGTAAGTTTGGAGGATGGGTGATTCGTTGTTGGTGTGAGTTAGAATGATGGTGATTGGTGCTTTGTGTAACTTAGGATGATGGCTGAATGGGACTTGGTGTGATTTAGGATGATGCGTGAAAGGGTCTTCGTATAATCTTTGATGGCGTGTCAATGGGGTTGCGTGTGAGTTAATATGATGGATGAATGGAGCTTAGTTTGAGTTACGATGATGAGTGAATGAGGCTTGGTGAGAGTTAGGATGATGTGTGAATTCATTTTGCTGTGGGTTAGGCTGAAGGTTGAATGGGTCTTGGTTTCAGTTAGGATGATTCGTGAATGGTTCTTGGTGTGAGTTAGGATGATGCGTGAATGGGTTTTGATGTGAGTTAAGAAGATGGGTGAATGGGGCTTAGGATGAGTTACGATGATGTGTCAATCGGGCTTCATGTGAGCTAGGATGATGGATGAATGGGTCTTGGTGTCAGTTAGGATGAATGGTGAATGGTGCTTGGTGTGAGTTAGGCTGTTGAGTGATTGGAACTTGGTGTGTGTTAGGATCATAGGTGAATGGGGCTTGTGGTGAGTTGGATGATGGGTAATTGGGATTGTAGCGAGTAAGAATGAAATGTGAATGGGGCTCGGTGTGAGTTAGGATGATGCTTGAATGTGTCTTGATGTGAGTTTGCATGATGGGTCAGTGGGTCTTGGTGTGAGTTATGCTGGTGTGTGAATGGGTCATAGTGTTAGTAATTTTGATGGTTGAATATGCCTTGGTATAAGTTAGGATAATGGATAAATTGGGCTTGGTGTGAGTTTGGAGGATGGGTGGTTGGTTGTTGGTGTGAGTTAGAATGATGGTTAATGGTGCTTCGTGTGACTTAGGATGATGGCTGAATGGGACTTGGTGTGATTTAGGATGATGCGTGAATGGGACTTAGTGTAAGCTAGGATGAAAATGAATGGGTTTAGCTGTTAGTTAAGAAGATGGGTGAATGGGGCTTGGTGCGAGTTATGATGATGTGTCAATCGGTCTTGATGCGAGTTAGGATGATGAGTGAATGGGGCTTGTGTAAGCCAGGTTGATGTGTCAATGGGTTTGTGTTTGAGTTAAGATGATGGGTGAATGGAGCTTATTTTGAGTTACGATGATGAGTGAATGGGACTTGGTATGAGTTAGGATGATGTGTGAATGAGATTTGCTGTGGGTTAGGATGAATGGTGAATGGGTCTTGGTGTGAGTTATGATGCTGGTTGAATGGGTCTCGGTCTGAGTTCGGATGATGGGTGAATGATTTTGGTGTGTGTTAGGATGATGGGTGAATGGGTCTTGGTGTGAGTTCGGATAATGGGTGAATGGGTCTTTGTGTGAGTTAGGATGATGGATGAATGGGGTTTGGTGTGAGTTAGGATGATGGGTAAAAACATCTTGATGTGAGTTAGGATGATGGATGAATTGGGTTGGAGTGTGATATAATGATGTGTGAATGGGTCTTGGTGTGAGTTAGGATGATGGATGTTTAATCTTGTTGTGAGTTAGGATGATGTGTGAGTTGGTCTTGTTGTGATGGGTGAATGGGCTTTTTTGTGAGTAAGGATGATAGATGAATGGGACTTGCTGTTAATTTAGATGATGGGTGAACGGGGCCTGGTGTTAGTCAGGATGATGGTTCCTTTGGGCTTGGTGTGAGCTAGGATGACAAAAGCATGAATCTGTGTGTGATTTAGCATGATGGGTGAATTGGTCTTGTTGTGGGTTAGGATGATGTTTCAATGCGTCTTGTTGTGAGTTAGAATGATGGGTGAAAGTGGTTCTTTGTGAGTTAGGATGATGGGTGAAAGTATCTTGGTGTGAGTTACAATGATGCGTGAATGGCTCTTGGTGTGTGTTTGGATGATGGATGAATGGGTCTTCGTGTGATTAAGGATGATGGGTGAATGGGCCTTGCTTTGAGTTAGGATGATGTTTGAATAAGTCTTGTGCTGAGTTAGAATGTCAGGTAAATGTGACATGTTTTGATTTAGGATGATGGGTGAATGGGTTTATGAGTTAAGATGCTGAGTGAATGGGTCTTGATGTGAGTTAGGATGATGGGTAAATTGCCTTGGTATAATTTATGTTAATGGTAAAATGGGCTTGGTGTAAGTTTTGAGCATGGGTGATTGGTTGTTGGTGTGAGTTAGAATGATGGGTGAATGGTGCTTCTGGTGACTTAGGATGATCACTGAATGGGACTTGGTGTGATATAGGATGATGCGTGAAATGCTCTTAGTCTAAGCTGCGATGATGGTGAATGGGTTTGGGTGTGAGTTAAGAAGATGGGTGAATGGGGCTTGGTGTGAGTTATGCTGATGTGTAAATCGGGCTTGACGTGAGTAAGGATTATGGATGAATGGGTCTTGGCGTCAGTTAGGATGATTGGCGAATGGTTCTTGGTGTGAGTTAGGCTGTTGAGTGATTGGAACTTGGTGTGTGTTAGGATCATGGGTGAATGGGGCTTGTGGTGAGTTGGGATGATAGGTGAATGGGCTTGTAGTGACTTTGGATGAAATGTGAATGGAGCTCGGTGTGAGTTAGGATGATGGTTGAATGTATCTTGGTGTGAGTATGCATGATATATCATTGAGTCTTGGTGTGAGTTAGGCTGATGTGTGAATGGGTCTTAGTGTTAGTAATGTTAATGAGTGAATATGCCTTGGTAAAATTTATGATAACGGGTGAAATGGCCTTGTTGTGAGTTTGTAGGATGGGTGGTTGGTTGTTGGTGTGAGTTAGAATGATGGGTGAATGGTGCTTCGTGTGACTTAGGATGATGGCTGAATGGGACTTGGTGTGATTTAGGATGATGCGTGAATGTGACTTAGTTTATGCTAGGAGAATGATGAATGGGTTTGGGTGTGAGTTAAGAAGATGGGTGAATGGGGCTTGGTGTGAGCCACGATGATGTGTCAAACAGGCTTGATGTGAGTTAGGATGATGAGTGAAAGGGCCTTGTGTAAGCTAGGTTGATGTGTCAATGGGGTGGGTGTGAGTTAAGATGATGGGTGAATGAAGCTTATGGTGAGTTACGATTATAAGTGAATGGGGCTTGGTGTGACTTAGGATGATGTGTGAATGAGATATGCTGTGGGTTAGGGTGAACGGTGAATGGGTCTTGGTGTGAGTTATGATGCTGGTTGAATGGGGCTCTGTCTGAGTTCGGATGATGGGTAAAAGTGTCCTGTTGTGAGTTAGGATGATGGTTGAATTGGGTTGGAGTGTGATATGATGATGGATGAATGAGTCTTGGTGTGAGATAGGATGATGGGTGAATGATCTTGGTGTGAGTTAGGATGATGGGTGAATGGGTCTTGTTGTGTGATTGGATGATGGTGAATGGGCTTGTTGTGAGTTAGGATGATAGATGAATGGGAATTGCTGTGAGTTAGGATGATGTGAGAATGGGTCTTGGTGTGAGTTTCATGATTGGTGAATGGTCTTGGTGTGAGTTTAGATGATGGGTGATTGGATTTTGTTGTGAGTTAGAATGATGGCTGACTTGGGCTTGGTGTGAGTTTCGATGATGTGTGAATGGTCTTGGTGTGAGTTTTGATGATGGGTGAATGGATCTTAGTGTGCGTCAGGATGCTGGGTGAATGGATCTTGGTGTGAGTTAGGATGATGGGCGAATGGGTCTTGTTGTGAGTTCGGATGATGGGTGAATGGGTTCGTGTGAGTTAGAGTGATGGGTGAATTGGTCTTCTTGTGATTTAGGATGATAGGTGAATGGGCGTCGTGTGAGTTAGGATGATGTGTGAATGCGGATTGGGTGAGTTAGGATGATGGCTAAATGGCTCTTGGTGTGAGTTAGGATGATGGGTGGATGGGGCTATTTGTGAGATTCCATGATGTTTCAATGATTTTCGTGTGTGTTAGGAAGATGGGTGAATGGATCTTACTTTGAGTTAGGATGAAGTGTAATTTACACTTGGTGTCAGTTAGGATGATGTGCGAATGGGTCTTAGTATGAGTTAGGATGATGGGTGAATGGGCTTCTTGTGAGGTAGGATGATGGGTGATTGGCTATAGTTGTGAGATTGGATGATGGATAAATTGGGTTGGAGTGAGATAGGATGATGAGTTAATGGGACTTGCTGTGAGTTAGGAAGATGGGTGAATGGCATGGTGTGATTTAGGATGATGGATGAATGGGACTTGTTGTGAGTTAGGCTGATGGGTGAATGTTTCTTGGTGTGAGTTAGGATGATGGGTGAATGGGGTTTGGTGTGAGTTCGGATGATGGGTAAATGGGTCTTGTTGTGAGTTAGGATGATAGATGAATTGGGTTGGAGTGAGATATGATGATGGGTGAATTGGTCTTGGTGTGAGTTAGAATGATGGGTGAAAGATCTTGGTGTGAGTTAGGATGATGGGTGAAGGGGGCTTGGTGTGAGTCAGGATGATGGTTCCATTGGGATGGTGTGAGCTAGGATGACGAATGAATGAATCTATGTGTGATTTAGCATGATGTGTGAATGGGTCTTGTTGTTGGTTAGGATGATGGTTGAATGTGTCTTGCTGTGAGTTACAATGATGGCTGAATGTGGTACTTTGTGACTTAGGATGATTGATGGATGAATGAGTCTTGGTGTGAGTTAGGATGATCGGTGACTGTGTCTTGGTGTGAGTTACAATGATGGGTGAATGGCTCTTGGCGTGTGTTTGGATGATATTTGAATGGGTATTCGTGTGACTTCGGATGATGGGTGAATGGGGCTTGCTTTGAGTTAGGAAGATGTTTGTATAGGTCTTGTTGTGAGTTCGGATGACGGGTGAATGGATTTTGTTGTGAGTTAGGATGATGGCTGACTTGGGCTTGGTGTGAGTTTCAATGATGTGTGAATGGTCTTGTGAGTTAGGATGATGGGTGAATGGGTTCGTATGAGTTATAGTGGTGGCTGATTTGGTCTGGATGTGAGTTAGGATGATAGGTGAATGGGCGTCATGTATGTTAGGATGATGTGTGAATGCGGCATGGGTGAGTTAGGATGATGGCTGAATGGCTCTTGGTGAGTTAGCATGATGGGTGACTGGTGCTTTTTGTGAGATTCCATGATGTGTCAATGATTTTCTTGTGTGTTAGGAAGATGGGTGAATGGATCTTAGCGTGAGTAAGGATGAAGGGTAAATTACACTTGGTGTCAGTTATGATGATGTACGAATGGGTCTTAGTGTGAGTTAGGAAGATGCGTGAATGGGCTTCTTGTGAGTTAGGATGATGGGTGATTGGCTATAGTTATGAGATTGGATGATGGATAAATTTGGTTGGAGTGAGATAGGATGATGTGTGAATGGGACTTGGTGTGAGTTAGGATGATGGGTGAATGGTATGGTGTGAGTTAGGATGATGGGTGAATGGCACTTGTTGTGATTTATGATGATTGGTGAATGGGACATGGTGTGAGTTAGGATGCTGGATGAATTCGGTTGCAGAGAGAGAGGATGATGGGTGTATGGGTCTTGGTGTGTGTCAGGATGATAGATGAATGGGACTTGGTGTGAGTTAGGATGATGGGTGAACGGGGCTTGGTGTGAGTCAGGAAGTTTGTTCCATTGGGCTTGGTGTGATTTAGGATGATTGGGGATTGGTTCTTGTTGTGAGATTGGATGATGGGCGAATGGTTCTTTGTGTGAGTTAGAATGATGTGTGAATGAATCTTAATCTCTGTTAGGATGATGGGTGAATGGGTCTTGGTGTGAGTTAGGATGATGGGTGAATGGGGTTTGGTGGGAGTTCGGATGATGGAAGAATGGAGCTTGGTGTGAGTTAGGATGGTGGGTGAATGGGACTTGTTGTGAGTTAGGGTGATGGGTGAATGGGTTGTTGTGAGTTAGGATGATGGTGAAGGGGTCTTGGTGTGAGTTAGGATGATGGGTGAATGGGGTTTGGTGGGAGTTCGGATGATGTGTAAAAGGGTCTTGTTGTGAGTTGGATGATGGATGAATTGGGTTGGAGTGAGATATGATGATGGGTGAATTGCTCTTGGTGTGAATTAGAATGATGGGTGAAAGTTCTTGTTGTGAGTTAGGATGATGGGTGAAAGGGGCTCGGTGTGAGTCAGGATGATGGTACCATTGTGATTGTGTGAGCAAGGAAAACGAATGAATGAATCTGTGTGTGATTTAGCATGATGGGTGAATGGGTCTTGTTGTGGGTTAGGATGATGGTTGAATGCGTCTTGTTGTGAGCTACAATGATGGGTGAATGTGGTTCTTTGTGACTTAGGAAGATGGATAAATGGGTCTTGGTGTGAGTTAGGATGATGGGTGACTGTGTCTTGGTATGTGTTACAATGATGGGTGAATGGCTCTTGGTGTGTGTTCGGATGATTTGTGAATGGGTATTCCTTTGACTTAGGATGATGCGTGAATGGGGCTTGCTTTGAGTAAGGATGATGTGTGAATAGGTCTTGTTGTGAGTTAGGATGACGGCTAAATGTGACTTGTTTTGATTTAGGATGATGGGTGAATGGGTCTGTGAGTTAAGATGATGAGTCAATGGGTTTTGGTGTGAGTTAGGATGATGAGTAAATTGTCTTGGTGAGAGTTAGGATGATGGCTGAATGGGCTTGGTGTGAGTAAAGATGATGGGTGAATTGTGCTTCTTGTGCGTTAGGATGATGGGTTGATGTTTCTTAGTGTGAGTTAGGATGATGTGTGAATGGAGTTTGCTGTGGGATTTGATGATGGGTGAATGAGTCCTGCTGTGATTTAAGATGATGGGTGAATGGGACTTGGTGTGAGTTAGGATCATGGGAGAATGGGGATTGTGGTGAGTTAGGATGATGTGTGAATGGGCTTGTATTGAGTTAGGATATGTGAATGACTCTTGGTGTGAGTTAGGCTGATGTGTGAATGGGTCTTGGTGTTAGTACAGTTGATGGGTGCATATTCCTTGGTATAAGTTAGGATAATGTGTAAAATGGGCTTGGTGTTAGTATGGAGGATGGGTGGTTGGTTGTTGGTGTGAGTTAGAATGATGGGTGAATGGTGCTTCGTGTGACTTAGGATGATGGCTGAATGGGACTTGGTGTGATTTAGGATGATGCGTGAATGTGACTTAGTTTATGCTAGGAGAATGATGAATGGGTTTGGATGTGAGTTAAGAAGATGGGTGAATGGGGCTTGGTGTGAGCCACGATGATGTGTCAAACAGGCTTGATGTGAGTTAGGATGATGAGTGAAAGGCCTTGTGTAAGCTAGGTTGATGTGTCAATGGGGTGGGTGTGAGTTAAGATGATGGGTGAATGAAGCTTATGGTGAGTTACGATTATAAGTGAATGGGGCTTGGTGTGAGTTCGGATGATGTGTGAATGAGTTATGCTGTGGGTTAGGATGAACGGTGAATGGGTCTTGGTGTGAGTTATGATGCTGGTTGAATGGGGCTCTGTCTGAGTTCGGATGATGGGTAAAAGTGCCCTGTTGTGAGTTAGGATGATGGTTGAATTGGGTTGGAGTGTGATATGATGATGGATGAATGAGTCTTGGTGTGAGATAGGACGATGGGTGAATGATCCTGGTGTGAGTTAGGATGATGGGTGAATGGGTCTTGTGTGATTGGATGATGGTGAATGGGCTTGTTGTGAGTTAGGATGATAGATGAATGGAAATTGTTGTGAGTTAGGATGATGGGAGAATGGGTCTTGGTGTGAGTTTCATGATTGGTGAATGGTCTTGGTGTGAGTTTAGATGATGGGTGATTGGATTTTGTTGTGAGTTAGAATGATGGCTGACTTGGGCTTGGTGTGAGTTTCGATGATGTGTGAATGGTCTTGGTGTGAGTTTTGATGATGGGTGAATGGATCTTAGTGTGCGTCAGGATGCTGGGTGAATGGATCTTGGTGTGAGTTAGGATGATGGGCGAATGGGTCTTGTTGTGAGTTCGGATGATGGGTGAA
Source organism: Somniosus microcephalus (assembly GCF_052327205.1). Classification (NCBI taxonomy): domain Eukaryota; kingdom Metazoa; phylum Chordata; class Chondrichthyes; order Squaliformes; family Somniosidae; genus Somniosus; species Somniosus microcephalus. The sequence continues at coordinate 107,335,247 of NC_140990.1, read as the reverse complement.
TGGGTTCATGTGAGTTAGAGTGATGGGTGAATTGGTCTTCTTGTGATTTAGGATGATAGGTGAATGGGCGTCGTGTGAGTTAGGATGATGTGTGAATGCGGATTGGGTGAGTTAGGATGATGGCTAAATGGCTCTTGGTGTGAGTTAGGATGATGGGTGGATGGGGCTATTTGTGAGATTCCATGATGTTTCAATGATTTTCGTGTGTGTTAGGAAGATGGGTGAATGGATCTTACTTTGAGTTAGGATGAAGTGTAATTTACACTTGGTGTCATTTAGGATGATGTGCGAATGGGTCTTAGTGTGAGTTAGGATGATGGGTGAATGGGCTTCTTGTGAGGTAGGATGATGGGTGATTGGCTATAGTTGTGAGATTGGATGATGGATAAATTGGGTTGGAGTGAGATAGGATGAGGGGTTAATGGGACTTGCTGTGAGTTAGGAAGATGGGTGAATGGCATGGTGTGATTTAGGATGATGGATGAATGGGACTTGTTGTGAGTTAGGCTGATGGGTGAATGTTTCTTGGTGTGAGTTAGGATGATGGGTGAATGGGGTTTGGTGCGAGTTCGGATGATGGGTAAATGGGTCTTGTTGTGAGTTAGGATGATAGATGAATTGGGTTGGAGTGAGGTATGATGATGGGTGAATTGGTCTTGGTGTGAGTTAGAATGATGGGTGAAAGATCTTGGTGTGAGTTAGGATGATGGGTGAAGGGGGCTTGGTGTGTGTCAGGATGATCGTTCCATTGGGATGGTGTGAGCTTGGATGACGAATGAATGAATCTATGTGTGATTTAGCATGATGTGTGAATGGGTCTTGTTGTTGGTTAGCATGATTGTTGAATGCGTCTTGCTGTGAGTTACAATGATGGGTGAATGTGGTACTTTGTGACTTAGGATGATTGATGGATGAATGAGTCTTGGTGTGAGTTAGGATGATCGGTGATTGTGTCTTGGTGTGAGTTACAATGATGGGTGAATGGCTCTTGGCGTGTGTTTGGATGATATTTGAAAGGGTATTCGTGTGACTTAGGATGATGGGTGAATGGGGCTTGCTGTGAGTTAGGAAGATGTTTGTATAGGTCTTGTTGTGAGTTCGGATGACGGGTGAATGGATTTTGTTGTGAGTTAGGATGATGGCTGACTTGGGCTTGGTGTGAGTTTCAATGATGTGTGAATGGTCTTGTGAGTTAGGATGATGGGTGAATGGGTTCGTATGAGTTATAGTGGCGGCTGATTTGGTCTGGATGTGAGTTAGGATGATAGGTGAATGGGCGTCGTGTGTGTTAGGATGATGTGTGAATGCGGCATGGGTGAGTTAGGATGATGGCTGAATGGCTCTTGGTGAGTTAGCATGATGGGTGACTGGTGCTTTTTGTGAGATTCCATGATGTGTCAATGATTTTCTTGTGTGTTAGGAAGATGGGTGAATGGATCTTAGCGTGAGTAAGGATGAAGGGTAAATTACACTTGGTGTCAGTTATGATGATGTACGAATGGGTCTTAGTGTGAGTTAGGAAGATGCATGAATGGGCTTCTTGTGAGTTAGGATGATGGGTGATTGGCTATAGTTATGAGATTGGATGATGGATAAATTTGGTTGGAGTGAGATAGGATGATGTGTGAATGGGACTTGGTGTGAGTTAGGATGATGGGTGAATGGTATGGTGTGAGTTAGGATGATGGGTGAATGGCACTTGTTGTGAGTTATGATGATTGGTGAATGGGACATGGTGTGAGTTAGAATGCTGGATGAATTCGGTTGCAGTGAGAGAGGATGATGGGTGTATGGGTCTTGGTGTGTGTCAGAATGATAGATGAATGGGACTTGGTGTGAGTTAGGATGATGGGTGAACGGGGCTTGGTGTGAGTCAGGAAGTTTGTTCCATTGGGCTTGGTGTGATTTAGGATGATTGGGGATTGGCTATTGTTGTGAGATTGGATGATGGGTGAATGGTTCTTTGTGTGAGTTAGAATGATGTGTGAATGAATCTTAATCGCTGTTAGGATGATGGGTGAATGGGTCTTGGTGTGAGTTAGGATGATGGAAGAATGGAGCTTGGTGTGAGTTAGGATGGTGGGTGAATGGGACTTGTTGTGAGTTAGGGTGATGAGTGAATGGGCTTGTTGTGAGTTAGGATGATGGTGAATGGGTCTTGGTGTGAGTTAGGATGATGGGTGAATGGGGTTTGGTGTGAGTTCGGATGATGTGTAAAAGGGTCTTGTTGTGAGTTGGATGATGGATGAATTGGGTTGGAGTGAGATATGATGATGGGTGAATTGCTCTTGGTGTGAATTAGAATGATGGGTGAAAGTTCTTGTTGTGAGTTAGGATGATGGGTGAAAGGGGCTCGGTGTGAGTCAGGATGATGGTACCATTATGATTGTGTGAGCTAGGAAGACGAATGAATGAATCTGTGTGTGATTTAGCATGATGGGTGAATGGGTCTTGTTGTGGGTTAGGATGATGGTTGAATGCGTCTTGTTGTGAGCTACAATGATGGGTGAATGTGGTTCTTTGTGACATAGGAAGATGGATAAATGAGTCTTGGTGTGAGTTAGGATGATGGGTGACTGTGTCTTGGTATGTGTTACAATGATGGGTGAATGGGTCTTGGTGTGTGTTCGGATGATTTGTGAACGGGTATTCCTTTGACTTAGGATGATGCGTGAATGGGGCTTGCTTTGAGTAAGGATGATGTGTGAATAGGTCTTGTTGTGAGTTAGGATGACGGCTAAATGTGACTTGTTTTGATTTAGGATGATGGGTGAATGGGTCTGTGAGTTAACATGATGAGTCAATGGGTTTTGGTGTGAGTTAGGATGATGTGTAAATTGTCTTGGTGAGAGTTAGGATGATGGCTGAATGGGCTTGGTGTGAGTAAAGATGATGGGTGAATTGTGCTTCTTGTGCGTTAGGATGATGGGTTGATGTTTCTTAGTGTGAGTTAGGATGATGTGTGAATGGAGTTTGCTGTGGGATTTGATGATGGGTGAATGAGTCCTGCTGTGATTTAAGATGATGGGTGAATGGGACTTGGTGTGAGTTAGGATCATGGGAGAATGGGGATTGTGGTGAGTTAGGATGATGTGTGAATGGGCTTGTATTGAGTTAGGATATGTGAATGAGTCTTGGTGTGAGTTAGGCTGATGTGTGAATGGGTCTTGGTGTTAGTACAGTTGATGGGTGCATATTCCTTGGTATAAGTTAGGATAATGTGTAAAATGGGCTTGGTGTTAGTTTGGAGGATGGGTGATTGGTTGTTGGTGTGAGTTAGACTGATGGTGAATGGTGCTTAGTGTGACTTACGATGATGGCTGAATGGGACTTGGTGTGATTTAGGATGATGCGTGACTGGGCCTTCGTGTAAGCTAGGATGATGTGTCAATGGGGTTGCGTGTGAGTTAAGATGATGGGTGAATGGAGCTTAGTGTGAGTTACGATGATGAATGAATGGGGATTGGTGTGAGTTGGGTGATGTGTGAATTAGTTTTGCTTTGGGTAAGGATGAAGTTTGAATGGGTCTTGGTTTCAGTTAGGATGATTGGTGAACGGTTCTAGTTGTGAGATTGGATGACGCGTGAATGGGTCTTAGTGTAATGTAGGATGATGGTGAATGGGTTTTGGTGTGAGTTAAGAAGATGGGCGAATGGGGCTGGTGTGAGTTATGATGTTGTGTCAATCGGGCTTGATGTGAGTTAGGATGATGGATGAATGGGTCTTGGTGTCAGTTAGGATGAATGGAGAGTGGTTCTTGGTGTGAGTTAGGCTCTTGAGTGAAGGAACTTGGGTTGTGTTAAGTTAATGGGTGAAGGGGGCTTGTGGTGAGTTAGGACGATGGGTGAATGTGCTTGTAGTGAGTAAGGATGAAATGTGAATGTGGCTCGGTGTGAGTTAGGATGATGGTTGAATGTGTCTTCGTGTGAGTTTGCATGATGTGTCATTCGGTCTTGGTGTGAGTTAGGCTGATGTGTGAATGGGTCTTAGTGTTAGTAATGTTGATGGGTGAATGTGCCTTGCTATAACTTAGGATAATGGGTGAATTTGGCTTGGTGAGAGTTTGGAGGATGGGTGGTTGGTTGTTGGTGTGAGTTAGAATGATGGGTGAATGGTGCTTCGTGTGACTTAGGATGATGGCTGAATGGGACTTGGTGTGATATAGGATGATGCGTGAATGGGACTTAGTGTAAGCCACGATGAAGAAGAATGGGTTTGGGTGTGAGTTAAGAAGATGGGTGAATGGGGCTTGGTGTGAGTTTCGATAATGTGTCAATCGGGCTTGATGTGAGTTAGGATGATGAGTGAATGGGTCTTGTGCAAACCAGGTTGATGTGTCAATGTGCTTGGGTTTGAGTTTAGATGATGGGTGAATGGAGCTTATTGTGAGTTACGTTGATGAGTGAATGGGTCTTGGTATGAGTTAGGATGATGTGTGAATGAGTTTTGCTGTGGGTTAGGATGAAGGGCGAATGTGTCTTGGTGTGAGTTATGATGCTGTTTGAATGGTGCTCGGCCTGAGTTCGGATGATGGATGAATGGTTTTGGTGTGTGTTGGGTGATGGGTGAATGGGTCTTGGTGTGAGTTCGGATAATGGATGAATGGATCTTGATGTGGGTTAGGATGATGGGTAAACCGTCTTGTTGTGAGTTAGGATGATGGATGAATTGGGTTGGAGTGAGATATGATGATGGGTGAATGGGTCTTGGTAAGAGTTAGGTTGATGGATGAATGATCTTGGTATGAGTTAGGATGATGTGTGAATTGGTCTTGTTGTGTGTTAGGATGATGGGTGAATGGGCGTTTTTGTGAGTTAGGATGATAGATGAATGGAACCTGCTGTTACTATGGATGACGGGTGAACGGGACTTGGTGCGAGTCAGGATGATGGTTCCATTGGGCTTGGTGTGAGCTAGGATGACGAATGAATGAATCTCTGTGTGATTTAGCATGATGGGTGAATGGGTCTTGTTGTGGGTTAGGATGATGGTTGAATGCGTCTTGTTGTCAGTTAGAATGATGGGTGAATGTGGTTCTTTATGAGTTAGGATGATGGTTGAATGTGTCTTGGTGTGAGTTACAATGATGTGTGAATGGCACTTGGTATGTGTTTGGATGATGGATGAATGGGTCTTCGTGTGATTTAGGATGACGGGTGAATGGGGCTTGCTTTGAGTTATGATGATGTTTGAATAGGTCTTGTTGTGAGTTAGGATGTCAGGTAAATGTGACATGTTTTGATTTAGGATGATGGGTGAATGGGTCTGTCAGTTAACATGCTGAGTGAATGGGTCTTGGTGTGAGTTAGGATGATGGGTAAATTGCCTTGATATAATTTATGATAATTGGTGAAATAGGCTTGGTGTAAGTTTGGAGGATGGGTTATTGGTTGTTGGTTTGAGTTAGAATGATGGGTGAATGGTGCTTCGTGTGACTTAGGATGATCGCTGAATGGGACTTGGTGTGATTTAGGTTGATGTTTGAATGGCTCTTAGTTTCAGCTAGGATGATGGTGAATGGGTTAGGGTGTGGGTTAAGAAGATGGGTGAATGGGGCTTGGTGTGAGTTACGATGATGTGTAAATCGGGCTTGACGTGAGATAGGATGATGGATGAATGGGCCTTGGTGTCAGTTAGGATGAATGGTGAATGGTTCTTGGTGGGAGTTAGGCTGTTGTGTGATTGGAACTTGTTGTGTGTTAGGATCATGGGTGAATGGGGCTTGTGGTGAGCTGGGATGATGGGTGAATGGGGCTCTGTGTGAGTTAGGACGATGATTGAATATATCTTGGTGTGAGTTTGCATGATATGTCATTCGATCTTGGTGTGAGTTAGGCTGATGTGTGAATAGGTCTTACTGTTAGTAATGTTGATGGGTGAATATACCTTGGTAAAAGTTAGGATAATTGGTGAAATGAACTTGGTGTGAGTTTGTGGGATGGGTGGTTGGTTGTTGGTGTGAGATAGAATGATGGGTGAATGGTGCTTCGTGTGACTTAGGATGATGGCTGAATGGGACTTGCTGTGATTTAGGATGATGCGTGAAAGGGACTTAGCTTAAGCTAGGATGAAGATGAATGGGTTTGTGTGTGAGTTACGAAGATGTGTCAAACAGGCTTGATATGAGTTAGGATGATGAGAGAATGGGCCTTGTGTAAGCTAGGTTGATGTGTCAATGGAGTTGGGTGAGAGTTAAGATGATGGGTGAATGGAGCTTATTGTGAGTTACGATGATGAGTGAATGGGACTTGGTGTGAGTTGGGATGATATGTGAATGAGTATTGCTGTGGGTTAGGATGAAGGGTGAATGGGTCCTGGTGTGACTTATGATGCTGGTTGAATGGGGGTCGGTCTGAGTTCGGATGTTGGGTAAAAGTGTCTTGTTGTGAGTTAGGATGATGGATGAATTGGGTTGGAGTGAGATATGATGATGGATGAATGGGTCTTGGTGTGAGTTATGATGATGGGTGAATAACCTTGGTGTGAGTTAGGATGATGGGTGAAAGATTTTGGTGTGAGTTAGGATGATGTGTGAATGGGTCTTGTTGCGTATTATGATGATGGGTGAATGGGCTTGTTGTGGGTTAGGATGATAGATGAATGGGACTTACTGTGAGTTAGGCTGATGGTTGAATTGGGGCTTCGTGTGAGTTAGGATGATGGGAGAATAGGTCTTGGTTTGAATTTCGATGATGGGTGAATGGTCTTGGTGTGAGTTTAGATGATGGGTGAATGGATTTTGTAGTGAGTTAGTATGATTGCTGACTTGGGCTTGGTGTGAGTTTCGATGATGTGTGAATGGTCTTGTTGTGAGTTAGGATGTTGGGCAAATGGTTTCGTATGAGTTAGAGTGATGGCTGATTTGGTCTTGATTTGAGTTCGGATGATAGGTGAATGGGCATCGTGTGAGTTAGGATGATGTGTGAATGCGGCATGGGTGAGTTAGGATGATGGCTGAATGGCTCTTGGTGAGTTAGGATGATGGGTGAATGGGCTTCTTGTGAGTTAGGATGATGGGTGATTGGCAATAGTTATGAGATTGGATGATGGATAAATTGGGTTGGAGTGAGATAGGATGATGTGTGAATGGGACTTGGTGTGAGTTTGGATGATCGGTGAACGGTATGGTGTGAGTTAGGATGATGGGTGAATGGCACTTTTTGTGAGTTAGGATGATTGGTGAATTGGACATGGTGTGAGTTAGGATGATGGATGAATTGGGTTGGAGTGAGAGAGGATGATTGGTGTATAGGTCTTGGTGTGTGTTAGGATGATAGATGAATGGGACTTGGTGTGAGTTAGGATGATGGGTAAACGGGGCTTGGTGTGAGTCAGGATGATTGTTCCATTGGGCTTGGTGCGAATTAGGATAATTGGGGATTGGGTATTGTTGTGAGATTGGATGTTGTGTGATTGGGTCTTGGTCTGAGTTAGAATGATGTGTGAATGGATCTTAGTTTCAGTTAGGATGATGGGTGAATGGGTCTTGGTGTGAGTTAGGATGATGGTAGAATGGAGCTTGCTGTGTTAGGGTGATGAGTGAATGGATCTTAGTGTGAGTTAGGATGATGGGTGAATGAGTCTTGGTGTGAGTTTGAATGATGGGTGAATGAGTCTTAGTGTGAGAAAAGGTGATGGGTAATTTGGCTTGCTGTGAGTTAGGATGATGGTTGAATATGCTTGGTGTGACTTAAGCTGATGGGTGAATCGTGCTTCGTTTGTGTTAAGATGATGGGTGAATGGTTCTTATTGTGAGTTAGGATCATGGCTGAAACATAGAAAAATAGAACATAGGAGCAGGCGTATGCCATTCGGCTTCTCGAGCCTGCACCGCCATTCAATTAGATCATGGCTGATCATCTAAATTCAGTACCCTGTCTCTGCTTTCTCCCCATATCCCTTGATCACTTTAGCCTTAAGAAACATGTCTAACTCCTTCTCGATTATATTTAATGATTTGGCCTCTACTGCCTTCTGTGGTAGAGAATTCCACAGGTTCACCACTGTCTGGCTGAAGAAATTCCTCCTCATCTCTGTAATAAATGGCTTACACCATATCCTTAGACAGTGACACCTGTTTCTCGACTCCCCGGCCATTGGGAACATCCTTACTGCATCCAACCTGTCTAGTCCTGTTAGAATTTCATAAGTTTCAGTGAGATCCCCTCTCATTCTTCTAAACTCCAGCGAGCATAAGCCCAATCGACCCATTCTCACATCATATGTCATTCCTGCCATCCCAGGTATCAGCCTGGTGAATCTTCGTTGCACGCCCTCCATGGCAAGAGCATCCTTCCTCAGATAAGGCGACCAAAACTGCACACAATACTCAAGATGTGGTCACACCAAGGACCTGTACAACTGCAGCAAGTCATTCTTATTCCTGTACTCAAACCCTCTCACTACGAATGCCAACGCACCATTTGCCTTCTTATATGCCTGCTGCACCTTCATGTTTACCTTCAGCAACTAGTGCACAAGGACACCCAAGTCTCGTTGCACTTCCCCTTCTCCCAATCTATTGCCATTCAGATAATAATCTGCCCTCCTGTTTTTGACACCAAAGTGTATAACCTGGCATTTATCCACGTTATATCGCGTCTGCCATGCTTCTGTCCAATCACCCAACTTGTCCAAATCATACTGGAGTTTCTCGGCATCCTCCTCACAGCACACACGCCCACCCAGCTTTGTGTCATCTGCAAACTTGTAGATATTACATCTAGTTCCCTTGTCTAGATCATTAAAATATATTGTGAATAGCTGGGGTCCTAGGACCGATGCCTGTGGAACCCCACTAGTCATTGCCTGCCACTCGGAAAAAGCCCCATTTATTCCAACTCTTTGCATTCTGTCTGCCAAACAGTTCTCTATCCAAGTCAATACCTTGCCCCCAATCCCATGTGCCATAACTATACACGCTAATCTATTATGCGGGACCTTATCGAAAGCCTTCTGAAAGTCCAAATACACCACATGCACTGGTTCTCCCTTAACTATTTTACCTGTTACATCCTCAAAAAGTTCCAGTAGATTAGTCAAGCACGATGTACCTTTTGTAAATCCATGTTTACTTTGTCCAATCCTGTCACTGTTTTACAAATGGTCTGCTATTATATCTTTTATAATGGACTCTAGCATTTTCCCCACTACTGATGTCAGGCTTACCGGCCTATAATTCCCCGTTTCCTCTCTGCCACAATTTTTCAATAGTTGGGTAACATTAACTGCTCTCCAATCCATGGGTACTGTTCCAGAACCCATCGAATTTTAGAAGATGACCAGCAATGCATCTACTATTTCTGGAGCCACCCTAGGATGTAGATTATCAGGCCCTGGGGATTTATCGGCCTTGAGTCCCGTCAATTTCCCAACACCATTTCCCTACAAATACTGATTTAATTCAGTTCCTCCCTCTCATTAGACCCTAGTTTCCCTGACATCTCTGTGAGGTTATTTGTGTCCTCCTTTGTGAAGACAGAACCAAAGTATGTATTTAATTGGCCTGCCATTTCTTTGTTCCCCATTACAAATTCCCCTGATTCTGACAGCAAGGGACCTATGCTTGACTTCACCAATCTTTTTCTTTTCACATATCTATAAAAGCTTTAACAGTCACTTGTTATGTTACCTGCAATCTTACTGTCATACTCTATATTCCTCTTCTTAATTAATCCCTTTGTCCTCCTTTTTTGAATCATAAACTGTTCCCAATCCTCAGGATTATTGCTTTTTCTGGCCAATTTATATGTCCTCTCCTTGGATATTATGCTATCCCTAATTTCCCTTGTTAGCCACGGTTGAGTCACCTTTTTTGTTTTATATTTATGCCAAACTGGGATGAACAAATTCTGTAGCTCATCCATTCGGTCTTTGAATGTTTGCCATTGCCCATCAACCGTCAGCCCTTTGAGTGCCATTCCCCAATCAATCCTACCCAACTCGCTCACCGGCCATCATAGTTTCCTTTATTTAAATTGAGGACCCTAGTCTCTGAGTCAACTATTTCATTCTCCATCTTAATGAAGTATTCGATCATATTATTATCGCTCCGACCCAAGGGGCCTCGTACAACAAGATTGCTAATTAATCCTTTCTCATTAAATAATACCCAGTCTAAGATGGCCTGATCTCTGGTTGGTTCCTCGACATATTGGTCCAGGAAACCATCCCATAAACACTCCAGGAATTCCTCCTCCACAGTATTGTAACTAATTTGGTTGGCCCAATCTATATGTAGATTAAAGTCACCCATGATGACATCTATGCCCTAATTGCAGGCTTCTTTACTTTCCATTTTAATGCCATCCCCAACCTTAGCCTTTTTTCCTTTTCGCCTATCTTTACTGAATATTGAACACACCTGGATGTTGAGTTCCCAGCCCTGGCCACCCTGGAGCCATGTTTCCACAATCCCAATCATATCATATTTGTTTACCTCTATTTGCGCAGCTAATTCATCCACCTTATTACGAAAGCTCCTCGCATTAAGACACAAAGCCTTCAGGCTTGTTTTTTTAACAGTCTTATAGCTTTAAGCATTATTATTTATTGTGGCCATTTTTGATATAAACGCTTGAAGTCTCTGACCGCCACCTTTGTTTTTCTCCTCCCTGTCTTTTGCTTCTATCATTGTTTCCTTTCCTCTGTCTCCCTGCTCAGGTTAGTTTAAACCCTCCCCAGAGCACTAGCAAACACTCCCCCTTGGTCATCGGTCCTGGTCCTGCCCAGTTGCAAACCATCCGGTTTGTACTGGTCCCACCTCCCACAAAGCCGGTTCCAATGTCCCAGGAAGTTGAATCCCTCCCCCTTTTACCATTCCTCTAGCCACGTATTCACGTGAAATATCCTTCTATTTCTACTCCGAATAGCTCGTGGCACTGATAGCAATCCTGAGATTACTACCTTTGGGGTCCTATTTTTAATATACCTCCTAACTCACTATATTCAGCTTTTTGAGCCTCATCACTTTTTTTAACTATATCTTTGGTACCTATATTCACCACGGCAACTGGCAGTTCACCCTCCCCTTCCAAAATGTTCTCTAGCCGCTCTGAGACATCCTTGACCCTTGCACCAGTGAGGCAACCCACCATCCTGGAGTCTCGTTTACGGCCGCAGAAAAGCCTATCTATTCCGCTTACAATAGAATCCCCTATCACTATAGCTCTACCCCTTTTTTCCTCCCGTCCTGTGCAGCAGAACCACCCCTGGTGCCAGGAATTTGGCTGCCACTGCCTTCTTCTGATAAGCCATCTCCACCAACAGTATCCAAAGTGGTATATCTGTTATGAGGAGGATGACCACAGGGGACTCCTGCAGTACCTGCCTGCACCTACTACCCTGCATGGTGGTCAACCATTCCCTTTCTGCCTGTGCAAACTTTACCTGCAGTGTGACCAACTGATTTAACGTGATATCCATGACCTCCTCAGCATTGCAAATGGATCGTGAATGGAGTTTAGTGTGCGATATGATGATGGGTGAATGAGTCTTGCAGTGATTTATGATGATGGGTGAATGTGTCTTGGTGTGATTTAGGCTGTTGAGTGATTGGAACTTGGTATGAGTTAGGATCATTGGTGAATGGGGCTTGTGCTGAGTTAGGATGATGGGCGAACAGGGCTTGTCTTGATGATGTATGAAAGAGGCTCGTTGTGAGTTCGGACGATGGCTGATAGTGTCTATGTGTGAGTTTGGATGATGGGTCAATGGGTCTTGGTGTGAGTTAGGCTGATGGGTGAATGGGCATCGGTGTCAGTAAAGTTGATGGGTGAATATGCCTTGGTATAAGTTAGAATGATGTGTGAAATATGCTTCGTCTGACTTAGGATCATGGCTGAACAGGACTTTCTGTGATTTAGGATGATGTGTGAATGGGTCTTGGTGTAAGCTAGGGTGATGGGTGAATGGAGTTGGGTGTGAGTTAAGATGATGGGTGATGGGGCTTACTGTGAGTGACGATGATGTGTCAATCGGGCTTGATGTGAGTTAGGATGATGGATGAATGGATTTAAGTGTGAGTTAGAATGATTGGTGAATCGTTCTTGGTGTGAGTTAGAATGATGTGTGAATGGAGCTCAGTGTGAGTTACGAAGATGAGTGAATGGCAATTGATTTGAGCTAGGATGATGGGTGAATCGGTCCTAGTGTGAGTTAGGATGATGGGCGAATGGGCTTGTTGTGAGTTAGGGCGATGTGTGAATGGTTCTTTCAGTGAGTTATACGATGGGTGAAAGGGGCTTGGTGCGAATCAGGATGATGGTTCCATTGGGCTTGGTGTCAGTTAGGATGATGGGTGAATGGGTCATGTTGTGGGTTAGGATGATGGCTTAATGCGTCTTGCTTTGAGTCAGAATGATGGGTGCATGTGTTTTATTGTGAGATAGGATGATGGATGAATGAGTCTTGGTGTCAGTTAGAATGATGGGTGAATGGCTCTTGGTGTGTGTTTGGATGAGGCGTGAAAGGATCTTCGTGTGACTTAGGAGGATTGGTGAATGGTTCTTGCTGTGAGTTACGATGATGTGTCAATCGGGCATGATGTGAGTTAGGAGGATGGATGAATGGATCTTGGTGTGAGTTAGGATGATTGGTGATAATCTCTTGGTTGAATGGATCACGTTGTGAGTTAGAATGATTTGTGAATGGGGCTTGGTGTGAGTTAGGATAAGGGGTGAATGGGTCTTGGTGAGAGTTTGGATGATGGGTGAATGGGTCTTAGTGTGAGTGTGGATGCTGGGTGAATGGGACTTTATGTGAGTTAGGATGATGGTTGAATTGGTCTTTGTGTGAGTTAGGATGATGGGAGAACGGATCTTGTTGTGAGTCAGGATAACGTGTGAAATTGTATTGATGTGTGTTAGGGTGATGGTTGAATGGAGCTCGATCTGAGTTAGGACGATGGCTGAACGTTTTTGGTGTGTGTTTGGATGATCGGTGCATGGATCTTATTGTGATTTAGGATGATGGGTGAATTAGTCTTGATGTGAGTAAGGTTGATGGGAGAATGGATATTGTCAAGAGTTAGGATGATCAGTGAATGGGACTTGGAGTGAGTTTGGATGTTGGGTGAATTGGGCTTGGTGTGAGTTTCGATGCTGGGTGAATGGATCTTAGTGTGAGCTAGGATGATGAGTGAATGGGCCTTGGTGTGAGTTAGGATGATGTGTGAGTTGTTCTTGTGATTTAGGTTGATGGGTGAATGGGCTTGGTGTGCGTTAAGGTAATGGGTGAATCGATCTTAGTGTTAGTTAGGAAGATGTGTGAACGGTTCTTGGTGTGAGTTAGGATGATGGGAGAATGGAGCTTCGTGTGAGTTAGGATGATGGGTGAATTGAACTTAGTGTGAGCTGGGATGATGGGTAACTTAGTCTTGGTGAGAGTTTGGATGATGTGTGAGTGGTTCTAAGTGTTAGTTAGGATGATGTGTGAATGGGCTTCGTGTGAATTTGGAGGATGGGTGAATGGTTCTTGGTGTGAGTTAGAATGATGGGAGAATGGATCTTGCTGTGAGTCAGGATGATGTGTGAATGTGACTTGGTGTGAGTTAGGATGATTGGTGAATGGGGTTGGAGAGAGATAGGATGATTGGTGAATGGGCCTTGGTGTGAGAGAGAGAGAGAGAGAGTAAGGATGATGGTTCAATGATCTTTGTGTGAGTTAGGATGATGGTTCCATTGGGCTTGGTGCGAGTTAGGATGATGGGTGAACGAGCCATGTTGTGGTTTAGGATGACGGTTGAATGCGTCTTCTTGTGAGTTAGAATGATAGGTGAATGGGGCTCGGAGTGAGTTAGGCTGGTGTTTGAATGCGATTTGGAATGAGTTTGGATGATGTGTGAATGGGTCTTGGTGTGAGGTAGGATGATGTGTGAATGGTTCTTGGTGTGTGTTTGGATGATGGATGAATGGAGCTCTGTGTGAGTTAGGCTGATGGTTGAATGTGAATTGGTATGTGTTTGGATGATGGGTCAATGGGTCTTGTGTGTTAGAATGACGGGTGAATAAGTATTGGTGTCAGTAAAGTTGATGGGTGAATATGCCTTGGTATACGTTAGGATGATGGTTGAAATGGGCTTGGTGTGAGTTTAGATGATGGATGAATGGTTCTTGGTGTGAGTTAGAATGATGGGAGAATGGATCTTTCTGTGAGTCAGGATGATGTGTGAATGTTTCTTGGTGTGAGTTAGGATGATGTGTGAATGGGGTTGGAGTGAGATAGGATGATGGGTGAATGGGCCTTGGTGACAGAGAGAGAGAGAGAGTTAGGATGATGGGTCAATGATCTTTGTGTGAGTTAGGTTGATTGTTCCATTGGGCTTGGTGCGAGTTCGGATGATGTGTGAATGAGCCATGTTGTGGTTTATGATGATGGTTGAATGCGTCTTCTTGTGAGTTAGAATGAAAGGTGAATGGGGCTCAGTGTGAGTTAGGCTGATGTTTAAATGTGATTTGGTATGAGTGTCGGTGGGAGGCGCGAGCAGGAAGCTTAAAAAGGCTTCAGAGACCCAGGTAAGTCCTCAGACCGCGGGTGTCAGCGGGAGGCGCGAGCGGTTACCTTGAAAAGGCTTCAGAGGCCTAGGTAAGGCCTCAGATGGCGGGTGTCGGCGGGAGGCGCGAGTGGGAAGCTTGAAAAGGCTTCAAAGACCCAGGTAAGGCCTACCAGTCTCCAGTCTCCGAAGTCAGAAGGAAGGAGAGAGGTAAAAAGTAATCCAAGTGTGACGTCACCAGAAAGCAGGTAAGTGATTGGTTGGTAAGTATTTCCCTCTATTTAAGCTTAAACTCTGTGTTTCATAGTTTCTAAGGTGCGATATTCTTCATCTAGAATCGGGGCAGAGGGTATTTAATAATAATAATAAATTCAATTAACTACATAGAATGGGAGATCAGGTGATGTGTTGCTGCTGCAATATGTGGGAGCTGGTGGACACCATTGGTGCTCACAGTGATCACATTTGCAGTAAGTGTTGGCTGCTTGTTGAAGAGCTGGAATCCGAGCTTCAGACACATCAGGGAGGGGGAGGTTTACCTGGTCTCTGTGTATCAGGAGGTAGTCACACCAATTAGATTAATTAATTCAGATGTAATCCGTGGCCAGGGTCAAGATGGTGTGACTAGAAGTGAGGCAGGTACGGGGATCCAGGAGGTAGTGTTGGAGGAGCCGCAGCCCTTGCTCTTGTCCAACAGGTTTGAGCATCTTACTCCCTGTGAGGATGGGAACGGGGACTATGGGGAGGATGAGCAACCCGACCACAGCACCGTGGAGCGGGCGGCCATTCAAGTGGGGGGAGATAAAAGAAATTTTGTAGTGGTAGGGGATAGTATCGTTAGGGGGATCGATAGGGTTCTTTGCAGCCGAGAGCGAGACTCCCGAAGGCTGTGTTGCCTGCCCGGTGCCAGGGTTAAGGACATCTCCTCTGGGCTGGAGAGAAACTTGAATTGGGAGGGGGAGGATCCAGTTGTCGTGGCCCATGTTGGTACCAACGACATAGATAGGACAAGGAAGGAGGTTCTGCTGAGGGAGTTTGAGCAGCTAGGGGCCAAATTAAAAAGCAGAACCACAAGGGTAATAATCTCTGGATTACTACCTGAGCCACGTGCAAATTTGGCTCGGGTAAATAAAATTAGAGAGTTAAATGCGTGGCTCAAAGCCTAGTGTGGGAGAAATGGGTTTTGCTTCCTGGGACACTGGCATCAGTACTGGGACAGGAGAGAGCTGTTCCGTTGGGGCGGACTTCACTTGGCCAGTTCTGGGACTAGAGTCATGGCGAATCGAATAACTAGGGCTGTAGAGAGGGCTTTAAACTAATTAATGGGGGGGAGGTTTTAAGAGAGCGAAAAATAAAAATGACATCGGAGAAGGCAATAGAGCAAGGTAGCAGTGGGGGAATTAAAAACCAGGGCGTGTCAGGAAGGGACAGAAAGTATAATGATACAGGTAAAGTAGTAGAAGGGGTAAAAGCATGAATACATTTTCAGAAAACAGATTTGAAAGTTCTTTATCTGAATGCACGCAGCATTCGTAATAAAATTGACGAGTTGACGGTACAAATAACTACACATGGGTAAGATCTGGTGGCCATTATGGAAACATGGCAGCAAGATAATCATGACTGGGAACTAAACATACAAGGGTATTTGACAATTAGGAAGGACAAACAGGAAGGAAAGGGAGGTGGGGTTGCTATGTTAATCAAGGATGGAATCACTGCAATAATCAGAAATGATATTGGGTCAAAGGATCAGGTTAGTGAAATAGTTTGGGTGGAGATAAGGATTAAGAAAGGGAAAAAGTAATTAGTGGGCATAGTCTATAGGCCTCCTAACAGTTGCAACTCTGTTGGTCAGAGTATAAATCAGGAAATTGTTGGGGCTTGTAATAAGGGAACAGCTATAATCATGGGGGATTTTAGCTTTCATATTGACTGGGCTAATCAAATTGGGCATGGCAGCATTGAGGAATAGTTCATATAGTGTATTAGGGACGGGTACCTTGAGCAGTACGTAACTAAACCAACCAGGGGGCAGGCAATCTTAGATCTGGTCCTGGGTAATGAAACAGGATTAAGAAAAAATGTCCTAGTAAAGGATCCCCTCGGAATGAGTGACCATAATATGGTTGAATTCCAAATTCAGTTTGAGTGTGAGAGAGTTGGATCTTAAACCAGCATACTGAGCTTAAATAAAGGTGACTATGAAGGTATGAGAGTAGAATTGACTAAAGTGGACTGGGAAAACAGATTGAAGTGTAAGACGGTACAAGAGCAGTGGTCTACATTCAAGGAGATATTTCACATCTTTCAAGATAAATATATTCCACTGAGGAAAAAGGGGAATAAAAGGAAAGACAGCCATCCGTGGCTTAGTAAAGTAATAAAGGATAGTATCCGACTGAAAAAAAGGGCATATAAAGTAACCAAATCTAGTGGGAGGATAGAAGATTGGGAAGCATTTAAAGCCAGCAAACAATAACTAAAAGATTAATTAAGAAAGGGAAGATAGATTATGAAAGTAAACTAGCAAAAAATATAAAAACAGATTGCAAGAGTTTCTACAGCTATATAAAAAGAAAAAGTGTGGCTAAAGTGAACATTGGTCCCTTAGAGGATGCGACCGGGAAACTAGTGGTGGGGAACATGGAGATGGCAAAGACGCTGAACAAATATTTTGTATCCGTCTTTACAGTAGAGGACACTAAAAATATCCCAACACTGGACAAACAGGGGGCAATGAGGGGGGAGGAGCTAAAGACGATTAAAATCACTAAGGAGATGGTACTCAGTAAAACAATGGGACTTAAGGCGGATAAATCCCCCGGACCTGATGGCCTACATCCCAGGGTCTTGAGAGAAGTGGCGGTAGGGATTGTGGATGCATTGGTGATTATTTTCCAGAACTCCCTGGACTCAGGAAAGGTCCCGGCAGATTGGAAAACTGCTTATATAACACCCTTATTTAAGAAGGGAAGTAGACAAAAAGCTGGAAACTATAGACCAGTTAGCCTAACATCTGTGGTTGGCAAAATGTTGGAGTCCATTATGAAGGAAACAGTAATAGAGCATTTGGATAAACATAATTTAATAGGACAGAGTCAGCATGGTTTTATGAAGGGGAAGTCATGTTTGACAAATTTGCTTGAATTCTTTGACGATGTAACATACAGGGTGCTAAAGGTGAACCAGTGGATGTAGTGTATTTGGACTTCCAAAAGGCATTATACAAGGTTCCACACAAAAGATTACTGATCAAGATAAGAAATTGCGGGATTGGGGGTAATATACTGGCATGGGTGGAAGATTGGATATCTAACCGAAAACAAAGAATTGGGATAAATGGTTCATTCTTGGCCAGGCAATCAGTAACTAGTGGTGTTCCGCAGGGGTCAGTGCTGGGACCCCAACTCTTTACAATCTATATTAACGATTTGGAGGAAGGGACCGAGTGCAACATATCCAAGTTTGCCGATGATACAAGGATGGGAGGGAAAGCAATGAGTGAGGAAGACATAAAAAACCTGCAAAAGGATATAGACAGGCTAAGTGGGTGGGCAGAGATTTGGCAGATGCAATATAATGTTGGAAAGTGTGAGGTTATGCAGTTTGGCAGAAAAAATGAAAGAGCAAGTTATTATCTAAATGGAGAGAAACTGCAAAGTGCTGCAGTGCAAAGGGATCTGGGGGTCCTGGTGCATGAAACACAAAAAGTTAGTATGCAGGTGCAGAAGGTGATCAGGAAGGCCAATGGAATCTTGGCTTTTATTGCAAGGGGGATGGAGTATAAAAACAGGGAAGTCTTGCTGCAGTTATACAGGCTATTGGTGAGGCCACACCTGGAATACTGCCTGCAGTTTTGGTTTCCATATTTAAGAAAAAATATACTTGCTCTCGAGGCGGTTCAGGGAAGGTTCACTCGGTTGATTCCAGAGATGAGGGGTTTGACGTATGAGGAAAGGTTGAGTAGGTTGGGACTCAACTCATTGGAGTTCAGAAGAATGAGAGGCGATCTTATCGAAACATATAAGATTGTGAGGGGAGGATGTTTCCACTGATGGGTGAGACTAGAACTAGGGGGCATAATCTAAGAATAAGGGGCTGCCCTTTCAAAACTGAGATGAGGAGAAACTTTTTCACTCAGTGGGTAGTAAATCTATGGAATTTGCTACCCCAGAGAGCTGTGGAAGCAGCAACTTTAAATAAATTTAAAATGGAGATAGACAGTTTCCTAGCAGATAAGGGAATTAGGGGTTATGGGGAGAGGGCAGGGAAGTGGACGTGAGTCTGGATTCGGATCAGCCATGATCCTATTGAATGGCGGAGCAGGCCTGAGGGGCCGTATGGCCTGCTCCTGCTCCTACTTCTTATGTTCTGATGTTCTTATGGATGAAGGGTCAATGGGTCTTGGTGTGAGGTAGGATGATGGGTGAATTGGTATTGGTGTCAGTAAAGTTGTTGGGTGAATATGCCTTCGTATAAGTTAGGATGATGGGTTAAATGGGCTTGGTGCGAGTTTCGATGATGGATGAATGGTTCTTGGTGTGAGTTAGAATGATGGGTGAATGGTTCTTGGTGTGACTTAATATGATGGTTGAATGGAGCTCAGTGTGAGTTCGGAAGATGAGTGCATGGGTCTAGATGTCAGCTAGGATGATGGGTGAATGGGTCTTGGTGTGAGTTAGGATGATGGGTGAATGGGTCTTGGTGTGAGTTAGGATGATGGGTGAATGGGTCTTGGTGTGAGGTGGGATGATGTGTGAATGGGTCTCGGTCTGAGTTAGGGCGATGGCTGAATGATTTTGGTGTGTGTTTGGGCCTTGGTGTGAGTTAGAATGATGGGTGAATGGTTCTTGTTGTGACTTAATATGATGGGTATATGGAGCTGAGTGTGAGTTAGGATGATGAGTGAATGGGTCTAGATGTCAGCTTGGATGCTGGATGAATGTGTGTTGGTGTGAGTTAGGATGGTGTTTGAATGGGGCTCTGTCTGATGTAGGCTGATGATTGAATGGGTCTAGATGTCAGCAAAGATGATGGGTGAATGTGTCTTGTTCTGAGTTAGGATGACGGGTGAATGCGCTTGGTGGGAGATAGGATGATGGGTGAATGGATCTTGGTGTGATTTAGGATGATGAATGAATGTATCTTGGTGTGAGTTAGCATGATGTGTGAATGGGTCTAGTTGTTGGTTAGGATGTTGGGTGAATGCGTCAGTTGGGAGTTAGAATGACTGGTGAATGGTCTTGGTGTGAGTTAGGATGATGTTTGAATGGGGCTCTGTCTGAGTTAGGAAGAAGCGTGAATTGTTCTTATTGTGAATTAGAATGATGGTTGAATGTTTCTTGGTGTGAGTTCGGATGATGGGTGAATGGGGCTCGGTCTGAATTACGATAATGGGTGAATGGTTATTTTGTGTGTTAGGATGATGGGTGAATGGATCTTAGCTTGAGTTGGGATGATGGGTGAATGGATCTTAGCGTGAGTTAGGCTGATAGGTGAATGGGTTTGGTGTGAGTTAGCATGATGTGTGAATGGGTTTTGTTGTTGGTTAGGATGACTGGTGAATGTGTCTTATTGTGAGTTAGAATGATGGGAGAATGTGGTTCTTTGTGAGTTACGATGATTGATAAATGATCTTTGTGTGAGTTTGGATGATGGGTGAATGTGTATTGGCGTGAGTTAGAATGATGGCCGATTGGTTCTTCGTGTGATTTTGGAGGATGGGTAAATGGGTCATGGTGTGAGTTACGATGATGAGTGAATGGGTCTTGTTGTGAGTTAGGATGATGTGTAAATCGGGCTTGTTTTGATTTAGGATGAATGGTTAATGGGTCTTGCTGTGAATTAGGATGATGGATCAATGGGGCTAGTTTTGATTTAGGATGATGGGTGAATGGATCTTGGTGTGAGTTAGTATGATGGGTAAATTGTCTTGGTGAGAGTTAGGATGATGGCTGAATGGGCTTGGTGTGTGTTATAATGACGTGTGAATCATGCTTCATGTGTGTTAGGATGATGGGTGAATAGGTCTTAGTGTGAGTTAGGTTAATGGGTGAATGGAGTTTGGTGTGAGTTAAGATGATGGTTGAATGGGGCTATGTCTGAATTAGGATGAAGGGTGAATTGGTCTTGAAGTGAACTAGGATGATTGGTGAATTGTTCTTGGTGTGAGTTAGTTTGATGGGTGAGTGTAGTTTGGTGTGGGATAGGATGATGTGTGAATGAGTCTAGCTGTGACTTAGCATGATGGGTGAATGGGTCTTGGTGTGTGTTAGGATGTTGATTGATTGGAACTTGGTGTGAGATAGAATCATGGGCAAATGTCGTTGTTGTGCATTAGGATAATATCTGAAGGGGGCACGGTGTGGGTTAGGATGATGGGTGAATAGACTTGGTGT
The DNA here is from genome assembly GCF_052327205.1 of Somniosus microcephalus. NCBI lineage: Eukaryota > Metazoa > Chordata > Chondrichthyes > Squaliformes > Somniosidae > Somniosus > Somniosus microcephalus. The sequence continues at coordinate 107,314,355 of NC_140990.1, read as the reverse complement.
TTGTTAAGATGATGGGTGAATGGGGCTCGGTGTGATCTAGGCTGATGGCTGAATGTGTTTTGGTATGAGTTTGGATGATGGGTCAATGGGTCTTGGTGTGAGGAAGGATGATGGATCAATGGGTCTTGGTGTCAGTAAAGTTGATAGGTGGATATGCCTTGGTATAAGTTAGGATGATGGGTGAAATGGGCTTGGTGTCGGTTTGGATGATGGGTGAATGGTTCTTGGTGTGAGTTAGAACGATGGGTGTATGTGGCTTGGTGTGACTTCGGATGATGTGTGAATGGAGCTCAGTGTGAGTTAGGATGGTGGGTGAATGGGTCTAGATGTGAGCTAGGATGATGGGCGAATGGTTCTTGGTGTGAGTTAGGATAATGGGTGAATGTGTCCTGGTATGAGTTAGGATGATGGGTGAATGGGTCTTGGTTTGAGGTAGGATGATGGGTGAATGGGGCTCGGTCTGAGTTAGGACGATGGCTGAAAATTTTTGGTGTTTGTTTCGATGATGGGTGTATGGTCCTTAGCGTGATTTAGGATGATGGGTGAATAGATATTAATGTGAGTTAGGTTGATGGGTGAATGGGCCTTGGCGTGAGTTAGGTTGATGGGTGAATGGGTCTTGGTGTCAGTTTCGATGATGAGTGAATGGTATTGGTGTGAGTTAGGATGATGTGCGAATGGTTTTGGTGTGTGTTAGGATGATGGCCGAAACATCTTGATGTGGGTTAGGATGATGTGTGAATGGATAACTTTGTGAGTTAGGATCATGTGTGAATGCGGCATGGTGTGATTTAGGATGATATGTGAGTGGGTCTTATTGTGAGTAAGGATGATGAGTGAATGGACTTGGTGTGTGTTAGTGTAATGGGTGAACGGATCTTAGTGTTAGTTAGGATGATGTGTGAACGGGTCTTGGTGTGAGTTAGGATGATGGGTAAATTAGTCTTGGTGAGAATTAGGATGATAGTTGAATGTGCCTAAGTGTTAGTTAGGATGATGTTTGAATGGGTCTTGGTGGGAGTTATGTTAATGTTTGAATTGGTTTTGGTGTGAGTTAGGATAATGGGAGAAAGGATCTTGTTTTGAGTCAGGATGATGGGTGAATGTGTCTTGGTGTGAGTTAGGATGATGGGTGAATGGGGTTGGAATGAGATAGGATGATGGGTGAATGGACCTTGTTGTGAGTTAGGATGATGGGTGAATGATTCATTTTTTGAGTTAGGATAATGGGCGAATGGGCTTGTTGTGATTTAGGATGCTATGTAAATGTGTCTTGGTGTGAGTTAGGATGATGGTTGAACGAGGTTTGGTATGAGTCAGGATATTGGTTCCATTGGGCTTGGTGTGAGTTAGGATGTTGGGCGAATGGGTCATGTTGTGGGTTAGGATGATGGTTGAAGTGGTCTTCTTGTGAGTTAGGATGATGGATGAATGAGTCTTGGTGTGAGTTAGAATTATGTGTGAATGGTTCTTGGTGTGTGTTTGGATGATAGGGGAATGCGGCTCGGTGTGAGTTAGGCTGATGGTTCAATGTGAATTGGTGTGAGTTTGGATGATGTGTCAGTGGGTCTTGTTGTGAGTTAGAATGATGGGTGAATAGGTATTGGTGTCAGTAAAGTTGATGCGTGAATATGCCTTGGTATAAGTTAGGATGATGGGTGAAATGGGCTTCCTGTGAGTTTGGATGATGGATGAATGGTTCTTGATGTGAGTTAGAATTTAGGGTGAATGGGTCTTCTTGTGCCATAATATGATGTGTGAATAGAGCTCAATGTGAGTTAGGATGATGGGTGAATGTTTCTAGATGTCAGCTAGGATGATGGGTGCATGGGTCTTGGTGTGAGTTAGGATGATGGGTGAATGGGTCTTAGTGTGAATTAGAATGATGGGTGAATGGAGCTCAGTGCGAATTAAGATGATGGGGTGAATGGTTTTGGTGTGAGTTAGGATGATGGTTGAATGGTGCTCTGTCTGATTTAGGATGATGGGTGAATGGGTCTAGATGTGAGCTAGGATGATGGGTGAATGGGTCTTGGTGTGAGTAAGGATGATGTGTGAATGGGTCTTGATGTGAGTTAGGATGATGGGTGAATGGGGCTTGGTGTGAGTTAGGAGGATGTGTGAATGGGACTTGGGGTGTGGAGGATGATTGCTGAACGATCTTGATGTTCGTTAGGATGATGGGTAAAACGATCACGTTGTGAGTTACAATGATGTGTAAATGTGGCTTGGTGTGAGTTAGGATGATTGGTGAATTGATCTTAGTCTGAGTTAGGATGATGGATAAATTAGTCTTCGTGTGAGTTAGGATGATGGGCGAACGGGGCTTGGTGAGTCAGGATGATGTTTCCGTTGGGCTTGGTGTGAGTTAGGATGATGGGTGAATGGGTCATGTTGTGGGTTAGGATGTTGGTTGAATGCGTCTTGTTGTGAGTTAGAAATATGGGTGAATGTGGTTCTTTGTGAGTTAGGATGATGGATGAATGAGTCTTGGTGTGAGTTAGAATAGAAACATAGAAGATAGGAACAGGAGTAGGCCATTCGGCCCTTCGAGCCTGCCCCGCCGTTCAACGAGATCATGGCTGATCATCCAAACCCTAGCACCCGGTCCCTACACCGACAGCCATCCCACACAAGCCCTATCCCCGTAACCCCACATATTTAATCCCCCCTAACACTAAGGGCCAATTTTTTTTATCATGGCCAATCAACCTAACCCGCACATCTTTAGACTGTGGGAGGAAACCGGAGCACCCGGAGGAAACCCACGCAAACACGGGGAGAATGTGCAAACTCCACACAGACAGTCACCCGAGGCCGGATTTGAACCCGGTTCCCTGGCGCTGTGAGGCAACAGTGCTAACCACTATGCCAATCACAATGATTGGTGAATGGCTCTTGGTGTGTGTTTTGCTGATGTGTGAATGGTTCTTCGTGTGATTTAGGAGGATGGGTGAATGGGGCTTGGTTATATTTAGGATGATTTTTCAATGGGTCTTGTAGTGATTTAGGATGATGGGTACATGAGGCTTGTTTTGGTTTAGGATGATGGGCAAATGGGTGTGTGAGATAGCATGATGAGTGAATGGGACTTGTTGTGATTTAGGATGATGGGGAAATTGTCTTGGTGAGAGTTAGGATGATGGGACAACGGGGCTTGTAGTGAGTTAAGATGATGTGTGAATTGGGCTCCGTGTGAGTTTTGATGATGAGTCAATGTGTCTTGGTGTGAGTTAGGCTGATGGGTGAATGGGGCTTGGTGTCAGTAAAGTTGATGGGTGAATCTGCCTTGGTATAACTAAGGATGATGGGTGAAATGGGCTTGGTGTGAGTTTGGATGATGGGTGATTTGTTGTTGGGGTGATGTAAGATGATGAGTGAATGCGTCTTGGTGTGAGTTAGGATTATGCTTGACTGGGGCTCTGTCTGAGTTAGGATGAAGTTTGAATGGGTTTGATGTGAGCTAGGATGATGCTTAAATGGGGATCTGTCTGAGTTAGGATGAAGGGTGAGTAGGTTTGCTGTGAGCTAGGATGATGGGTGAATGCTTCTTAGTGTGAGTTAGGATGATGGTTGAATGTGTCTTGGTGTGTTAGAATGGGGTTGTGTTTGAGTTAAGATGATGTGTGAATATGGGTTGGTGTGAGTTACGTTGATGAGTCACTCGACCTGATATGAGTTAGGATGATGGGTGAATGGGTCTTGGTGTGAGTTACCATGATGTGTGAATGAAGCACAGTGTGAGTTAGGACGATTGGTGAATGGTCTTGGTGTGAGTTAGGATGATGCTTGAATGGGGCTTTGTCTGAGTTAGGATGGTGGGTGAATGGGTCTTGGTGTGAGTTAGGATGATGTGTAAATGTGGTTTGTTTTGGTTTAGGATGATGGGTGAATGTGTTTGTGAGTCAGCATGAGTGAATGAGTTTTGTTGTTAGTTAGGATGATGGGGAAATTGTCTTGGTGAGAGTTAGGATGATGGGTGAATGGTTTTGGTGTGAGTTAGGATGATGGGTGAATGGGACGTGCTGTGAGTTTCGATGGTGGGGAATGGTTTTTGTGTTTGTTAGCATGATTGGTGAATGGATCTTAGTGTGAGTTGGGATGATGGGTGAATGGGTCTTGGTGTGAGTTAGGTTGATGGAAGAATGGAGCATCGTGTGAGTTAGGATGATGGGTGAATGGAGCTTGGTGTGAGTTTCGATGATGGGTGAATGGTTTATGTGTGTGTTAGGATGATATGTGAATGGATCTTAGTGTGAGTTAGGATGATGGGTGAATGGGTCTTGATGTGAGTTAGGATGATGTGAGAATAGAGCTGGTGTGAGTTAAGATGTTTGGTGAATGGGCTTGATGTCAGTTAGTATGATGGGAGAAAGCAGCTTATGTTGTGAGTTAGAATGAAGGGTGAATGGGATTAGTGTGAGTTAGGATGATGGGTGAGTGAGTCTTGTTGTGAGTTAGGACGATGGGTGAGAGCGCTTGGTGTGATTTAGGATGATGTGTGATTGGGTCTTGATCTGAGTTAGCATGATGGGTGAATGTGTCTTGTTGCGGGTTAGGATGATTGGTGAATGCGTCTTGTTGTGATTTAGAATGATGGTTGAGTGTGGTTCATTATGAGCTAGGATGATGGATGAATGTGTCCTATTGGGAGTTTGGATGATGGGTGAATGTGTCTTGGTGTGAGTTAGAATGATGTGTGAATGGTTCTTCGAGTGATTTAGGATGCTGGCTGAATGGGCTTGGTGTAAGTTAAGTTGATGGGTGAATCGTGCTTCGTATGGGTGAATGGATCTTAGTGTGAGTTTGATTGATGGGTGAATGGAGTTTGGTATGTGTTGGAATGATTGGTGAATGGATCTTAGTTTGAGTTGGGATGATGAGTGAATGGATCTTAGAGTGAGTTAGGATGATGGGTGAATGGGTCTTGGTGTGAGGTAGGTTGATGGGAGAATGGGAGCATGGAGTGAGTAAGGATGATGGTTGAATTGGGCTTGGCGTGAGTTTCGATGATGGTTGACTGGTCTTTGTGTGAATTTAGATGATAGGTGAATGGTCCTGGTGTGAGTTATAATGATGGGTGAATTGGGCTTGATGTGAGTTTCGATGATGGGTGAAAGGTTTTTGTGTTTGTTAGGATGATGGGTGAATAGATCTGATGTGAGTTAGGATGATGGTTGAATGGGTCTTGATGTGAGTTAGGAAGATGTGAAAATGGATCTTGGTGTGAGTTAAGATGCTTGGTGAATGGGCTTGGTGTCAGTTAGCATGATGGGAGAATGGAGCTTGTTGTGAGTTAGGATGAAGGGTGAACGGGACTAGTGTGAGTTAAGATAATGGGTGAGTGAGTCTTGTTGTGAGTTTGGATGATGGGTGAATGCAATGGTTGTGAGTTAGGATGATGGATGAATGGGTCTTGTAATGAGTTAGGATGATGGGTGAATAGGCTTGATGTGAGATAGGATGATTGGTGAATGGATCTTGGTGTGAGTTAGGATGATGAATGAATGGATCTTGGTGTGAGTTAGCATGATGGGTGAATGGATCTTGTTGGTTAGGATGATTGGTTAATGCGTCTTGATGTCATAGAGTCATAGAGTCATAGAGTTTTAAAGCACAGAAAGAGGCCCTTCGGCCCATCGCGTCTGCGCCGCCCATCCATCCCTGTCCAGTCTAATCCCATTTTCCAGCATTTGGTCCATAGCCTTGTATGGATTGGCATTCCAAGTGCTCATCCAAATGCTTCTTGAATGTTGTGAGGGTTCCTGCCTCTACCACCCTTTTGGGCATTGAGTTCCACATTCCAACCACCCTCTGGGTGAAAAAGTTCCTCCTCAAATCCCCTCTAAATCTCCTGCCCCTTACCCTGAATCTATGCCCCCTTGTTATTGACCCCCCTACTAAGGGGAAAAGTTCCTCTTTGTCTACCCTATCTATGCCCCTCATCATTTTGTATACCTCAATCAGGTCCCCCCTCAGCCTTCTTTGCTCCAAGGAAAACAACCCCAGCCTGTTTAGTCTTTCTTCATAGCTGAGGCGCTGCATCCCAGGTAACATCCTGGTGAATCTTCTCTGCACCCTCTCCAAAGCAATCACATCCTTCCTATAGTGAGGCGACCAGAACTGCACACAGTACTCCAGCTGTGGCCTCACCAGCGTTTTGTACAGCTCCATCATAACCTCCCTGCTCTTATATTCTATGCCTCGGCTAATGAAGGCAAGTATCCCATATGCCTTTTTAACCACCTTATCTACCTGTTCCGCTGCCTTCAGGGATCTATGTACATGTACACCAAGGTCCCTCTGACCCTCTGTACTTCCTAGGGTCCTACCACTCATTGTGTATTCCCTTGCCTTATTTGTCCGTCCAAAATGCATCACCTCGCACTTTTCAGGGTTAAATTCCATTTGCCACTTTTCCGCACATCTGACCAACCCGTTTATATCGTCCTGTAGCCTGAGGCTTTCCTCCTCGCAGTTGACCACCCCACCAATTTTCGTGTCATCTGCGAACTTGCTGATCATACCTTTTACATTCTCATCCAAATCATTTATGTAGATCACAAACAACAAGGGACCCAGCACCGATCCCTGAGGTACCCCACTGGACACAGGCTTCCAGTCACAAAAGCAACCTTCGACCATCACCCTCTGCCTCCTGCCACTCAGCCAGTTTAGGATCCAACGCGCCAAGGCACCCTGGATCCCATGGGCTCTTACATTCTTGACCAGTCTCCTATGCGGGACTTTGTCAAAGGCTTTACTGAAGTCCATGTAAACCACATCCACAGCATTTCCCTCATCCACCCCCCTAGTCACCCCCTCGAAAAATTCAATCAGATTTGTCAGACATGATTTACCCTTGACAAAGCCATGCTGACTATCCCCGATTAATCCTTGCCTCTCCAAGTGGAGACTAATTTTGTCCCTCAGAGTTTTTTCCAATAATTTCCCCACCACAGATGTTAGGCTCACTGGCCTGTAATTCCCTGGTTTATCCCTGCTTCCCTTCTTGTATAATGGTACTACATTAGCTGTTCTCCAGTCCTCTGGTACATCCCCTGTGGCCAGAGAGGTTCTGAAAATTTGTGTCAGAGCCCATGCAATCTCCTCCTTTGCCTCCCACAGCAGCCTGGGATACATCTCGTCCGGGCCTGGGGATTTATCCAATTTTTGGCCTGCTAAAACCGCTAGCACCTCCTCCCTCTCGATGCTAATATGTTCAAGTATGTCACAGTCCCCTTGCCCGATTTCTATGTCTGCATCGTCTTTCTCCATAGTGAACACAGATGCAAAAAATTCATTTAAAACCCCGCCTACATCATCTGGCTCTACACACAGATTGCCACTTTGGTCCCTAATGGGCCCTACCCTTTCCCTGGTTATCCTCTTGCCCTTAATATACTTATAAAACATCTTAGGATTTTCCTTTATTTTGCTCGCCAGTGTTATTTCATGGCCCCTCCTCGCCCTCCTAATTTCTTTTTTAAGTATGCCCCTGCACTTTTTATACTCCTCTAGGGCGTCTTCCGTCTTTAGTCTTTTGTAACTGCCAAAAGCTCCCCTTTTATTTCGAATGCATTTTTGTATATCCCTTGTCATCCAAGGTTCCCTTTGCTTGTTGGTCCCACCCTTGACCTTTACAGGAACATGTTGGCGCTGTACTCTCTCTACTTCCCTTCTGAAAGTCTCCCACTGTTTTGATGTGGATTTTCCTATAAGTAGCTGCTTCCAGTCCACTTTGGCCAGATCCTGCCTTATCATATTAAAATCGGCCTTCCCCCAATTTAGAACCGTTATTTCCGGGCCGTCTTTGTCTTTTTCCATGACCACCTTAAATCTCACCGAATTATGGTCACTGTCGCCAAAATGCTCCCCTAATGATACTTCCACCACTTGCCCGGCTACATTCCCCAGGATTAGGTCCAGTACCGCCCCCTCTCTTGTAGGACTTTCTACATGTTGGCTCAAAAAGCTCTCCTGGATGCACTTTAAGAATTCTGCACCCTCTAAGCCTTTCACACTCTGACTATCCCAATTAATATTGGTGAAGTTGAAATCCCCCACTATTATTACCCTATTATTTTCGCACTTCTCTGAGATTTGCCTACATATCTGTTCCTCTGTCTCCCCCTGACTGTTTGGGGGCCTATAGTACACTCCCAGCAAAGTGCTTGCCCCCTTTTTGTTTTTAAGTTCTACCCATATGGCCTCATTAGAGGAACCCGCTAATATATCGTCCCTCCTTACAGCAGTAATTGACTCCTTAATTAATATTGCAACACCCCCTCCCCTTTTACACCCCCCTCTGTCTCGCCTGAAGATTATATACCCCGGAATATTGAGCTGCCAGTCCTGACCCTCCCTCAACCATGTCTCCGTGATAGCAACAATATCGTACTCCCATGTGTTCAACAACAACTTCAGTTCATCCACCTTATTTGCAAGACTCCTTGCATTAAAATAGATGCCTTCCAGCCCTGCCATATTCCCTTTTGCCTTCACGTATTTGCTCTGCCTTCCCAGCTGACTTGTTTTTTCCTCTGTATTTGGCTGTAAATCACCCCCTACTATAGCTCCACTCTGTACCCCATCCCCCTGCCAAGTTAGTTTAAACCCCCCCAGGGGGTGAATGAGTCTTGTTGTAAGTTAAAATGATTTAGAATGATGGGTGTATGTGGTTCTTTGTGAGTTAGGATGATGGATGAAAGAGTCCTGGTGTGAGTTTGGATGATGGGTGAATGTAGCTTGGTGTGAGTTAGAATGATGGGTGAATGGATCTTCGTTTGCTTTTGGAGGAGGGTGAATGGGTCTTGGTGTGAGTTAGGATGATGAGTGAATGTGTCTTGTTTTGAGTTAGGATGAAGTGTAAATGTGGCTTGTTTTCATTTCGGATGATTGGAGAATGGGTCTTGTTGTGAGTTAGGATGTTGGGTAAATGGGGCTTGTTTTGATTTGTGATCATGGGTGAATGGGTCTTTTTGTGAGTTAGGATGATGGGTAAATTGTATTGGTGAGAATTAGGATGATGGCTGATTGGGCTTGGTGTGAGTTAAGATGATGGGTGAATCATGCTTCGTATGTGTTAGGATGATGGATGAATGGGTCTTAGTATGAGTTAGGTTGATGGGTGAATGGAGTTTGATGTGGGATCGGATGATATGTGAATTAGTCTTGGTGTGATTTAGGATGATGGTGAATGAGTCTTGTTGTAAGTTAAAATGATGGGTGAATGAACTTGGTGTGAGTTAGGACGATGGTTGAATGGGGCTCAGTCAGAGTTCGGATGAAGGATGAATGGATCTTGATGTGAGCTAGGATGATGGGTGAATGGTTCTTGTTGTGAGTTAGGTTGATGTGTAAATGGAGTTTGGTGTGGTATAGGATCATGGTAGAATGAGGTTGTTGTATGTTAGGGTGATGGGTGAATGGGGCTTGGTGTGAGTAACGATGATGGGTGAATGTGGCTCGGTGTGAGTTAGGCTGATGGATGAATATGTTTTGGTATGAGTTTGGATGATTGGTCAATGGGTCTTGGTGTGAGATAGGCTGATGGGTGAATGGGTCTTGGTGTCAGTAAAGTTGATGGGTGAATATGCCTATGTATAAACAAGGATGGTGGGTGAAATGGGCCTGGTGTGTGTTTGGATGATGGGTGACTGCTTTTTGGTGTGTGTTCGAATGATGGGTGAATGGGGAATTGTGTGACTTGGGATGATGGGTGAATGGGACATTCTGTGATTTAGGATGATGAGTGAATCGGTCTTGGTGTGAGTTAGGATTATTGTTTAATGGGTTTGGTATGAGTTAGGATGATGTGTGAATGGGCTCGATCTGAGTTAGGACGATGTGTGAATGTTTTTGGTGTGTGTTAGGATGATGGCTGAATGGGAATGGTGTGAGTTCAGCATATTGGTGTATCGTGCTTCGTGTTTGTTAGGATGATGGGTGTAGTGTATGTAACCTGTACCACCTTAAGGGGATACCTTAAGGTGATGGGCTTCTTTCTGATGGCTCCTGTACATTGTAGTACCGGTGGTGACCACACCAGCATATAAACCCTGTGGAGCAAACTGTATTTCAGTTCAGCCCTGACCCTCAGTTACTAAAGACCTGTTTAAGTATTCTGTATTCTGTGTCCAGTTATTCAGCATAACTACATTTGAAAGCACAGACTCAACAGTGGCGACGAGTCTGATCGTACCTAGTGGCAGTTTTGCATCCAAGTAAGCTTCGTCCTCAGAACGGGCGTCGAAAAGGGGCATCCGCCCTCAACATCCTGCTGAGCACTGCATCGCACGGGAGGCCATCGGGAACCCGGGTTCCGTTGCTGGCCACGAAGTCCAACATCAGCAACATTCAGTGATCATCCCTTCTACGACAGCGGCGGGTAAGCCCGATCGAGCGGCACGGAGGGGAAGTCGGTCGAGTTGTCAGTGGGAGAAGGGGAGGGAAAATGAAGAAAAGGGCGGAGAACACGGCCGCAGCTGGTGTCAGGGGCTGGACTGCAATCGGGGCAGAGACGTGCAGCAGCCAGAAAAGCGTTGATGTCCACAAGGACCGGGGAGCGGCGGGGAAAAAGAGCAGCAGCGTCGGGGGAAATAAAGGACCACTGGGAGGCGAGAATGGCAACAGCGCGGTAATCGCCATTTTTAGTCAGCGGGGGAAGAAGACAAGCGCGGGAAGCCGCCATTTTGAAAAATAAAATAAAATAAGAATCATAATCCGAAGGAAAGGAAACACAACAAGGATGCCAAAAATGGGTAACGTCACTGCTTTTGATAGCGATGTGGAAGATTGGGCCACTTATGTGGAATACGTTGAAGTTTACTGTACAGCGAATGAGGTACCGGTGGATAAGAAAGCACTCACCCTATTAAACTCGATGGGTGCGAAGACGTACGGGTTATTAAGGCACCTTGTAACACCAGATAAACTGGTAGGAAAGAGTTTCACGGATATTGTTACTATCCTGCAAGATCATTTAAACCCCACGCCGCTGCTGATAGCGGAACGATTTAAATTTTACAAAAGAATTCAACTTAAAGAGGAAAGCAACGCTGAATTCTTAATCGAACTGCGCAAGTTATCAAAGTACTGTCAGTTCGGTACAGGACTAGCAGACGCTCTGAGAGATAAGTTTGTGTGTTGGCTACTAAGGGCAGGAACCCAGAAGCGGTTGCTAGAGGAAAAGGATCTTACGCTGGACAAAGCTTTCAGCATTGCAGCATCGCATGAGGCAGCAGCAAGAGGCACTGCAGAAATGCAGCAAAGGCCATTGGAATTCAGCACCAATGAAATGGCATTGGGCGCAGTAAAGTGCTATTGTTGCGGAAGGACAACGCATGACCAGAACCAGTGCTGGTTCAAAGATAAAGAATGCAGGCAATGTGGCAAACTTGGTCACATAGCGAGAGTATGCCGGTCAGGAAAGAAGACCAGCAGCAAAAAGTCGCCGCAGGCGAAGTACAAAAAAGTACACAAGGTGACAGAGAACAGTTCGGATGAACAGAAGACGGATTCAGACTCCAGCAGTAAGGAACTGGGTTGTCTAAAAATACATAATGTGGGTAACACAGTAGACCACCAAACTATCTGGGTCATGCTTCGGATAGCAGGAGTCCAAGTGAAGATGGAATTGGACACTGGATCGGCATTGACGTTCATGAATAAGCAAGATTACACAAGTTTATTCTCACACATTCCCCTGAGGGATACGGAGATAGTATTGAAAACATACACGGGGCAAAGGGTATACCCCATCGGAAAGATAAAGGTAAAGGTGGTCTACAATGGAATAGAAAGTCAGGAAATGGACTTGTATGTGTTACCTGAGGGAGGTCCGCCACTACTGGGACGGGAATGGATCCGGAGAATAAATGTGGGCTGGCATTCCTTACAAGCACTAACTGTAGATTCCTGTAAAGAGGACGACGTCAAAACTAAACGACTGTCCAAAATATTGGACGATGCTAAGGAGGTGTTCCAACAGGGACTGGGAACACTGAAAGGAATTACGGCAAACATCAAGGTTGAAGAACATGCAAACCCAAAATTTTTCAAAGCCAGACCGGTACCTTATGCGATACGACCTGCTGTGGAAACAGAGCTGGAAGGGCTAGAACGTTCAGGAGTACTGTTAAAGGTGGACTGGAGCGAATGGACCACACCCATTGTTCCCGTCATGAAGCGTTCGTTGAGCAACAAGCCAGGGGAACCTGGGAAGGTTCGCATCTGTGGCGATTTCAAGATCACTGTTAATCCAGTTCTTCACATGGTGCAATATCCGCTTCCCCGGATTGAGGATATCTTCGCTTCGCTGTCTGGTGGGAAACACTTCACCAAGATAGACCTGGTGCAGGCGTACCTACAGGTGGAAGTTGATGAAGCGTCACGCCAGTATCTCACGATCAATACACATAAGGGCTTATATAGGTAAAATGGACTGGTTTTTGGAGTGGCATTAGCTCCAGCGATTTGGCAAAGGGCCATGGAGCAGGTATTGCAGCGAATTCCAGGCACACGATGCTACCTGGACGACATTCTGATTACAGGAAATGATGATAAGGAACACCTCGCGAATTTGGAGCAGGTGCTCACCAGATTGAAAGAATATGGACTCAGAGTTCATCGCCAGAAATGTGAATTCTTTCAGAAGTGAATCTCGTACTGCAGCAACGTCATTGACCAGGAGGGGCTTCATAAATCACCTGACAAGATCGAAGCTGTTGTGAAAGCTCCCGCTCCGGAAAATGTATCCCAGTTGAGGTCGTTCCTTGGGTTGATTAACTATTACCACAAGTTTCTTCCAAATTTATCCACGGTGTTACACCCGCTGAACACTCTTTTGCAAATGGGAGTACCATGGAAGTGGAGCGAGGATTGTAAGCGGGCTTTTCAAAAAAACAAGGCACTGATCACCTCTAAGGAAGTGTTGGCTCACTTTAACCCAACGCTGCCTATTCGCTTAGCTTGTGATGCTTCTCCATATGGTATCGGGGCAGTGCTCTCACATAAGTTGCCAAATGGCTTGGAAAGGCCAGTCGCGTTCGCATCCAGATCATTGACCTCCGCAGAGCACAACTATGCTCAGATAGACAGGGAGGCTCTCAGCCTCGTGAGGGGAGTTAAGAAATTTAACCATTACCTGCAAGGCCAAAAGTTTACGCTGCTGACAGATCACCAGACGTTGGTTTCGGTTTTTAGCCCTAAGAAGGGTGTTCAGGTTATGACGGCTCAGAGGCTTCAGAGATGGTCCCTTTTCCTAGGGGCACATCAATATGATATCGAATTCAAAGGTACAAAGCAACATGGTAATGCTGATGGGCTGTCGCGCCTGCCACTACCTACAGCGGAAGAGGCACCGGCGGTTGACCCTGTCGAGATATTTCACTCGACCATCATCGAATGCTTACCAGTCATCAATGCGAGTATTGAGAGAGAGACCCGAAACGACCCGCCACTCTCTCGGGTCTACAATTTGACAGTGAAGGGATGGCCAGCATATGGCGAACCACTGTTACCTGCATTCTCAGCCAGACGAGAACAGCTGTCCGTCTGTCAAGGAACATTGATGTATGGAACAAGGGTGATTATTCCTCCTAAATTAAGGGAGAGAGTTCTGAAGGAACTGCATGAAGGTCATCTGGGGGGAGTCAAGATGAAAAGCCTTGCTAGGGCTTATGTGTGGTGGCCAGGTATCGACAAACAAATAGAGGATCTGACTAAAAGCTGCTCAGGTGCCAAAATGTTCAAAACGCAACTCCAATTGCACCGCTGCATCCGTGGGAATGGCCTTCAACCCCATGGCAACGTGTGCATATCGACTTTGCAGGTCCATTCATGGATTCCATGTCTTTGATAGCGGTAGACGCACATTCTAAATGGCCAGAAGTGAATAAGATGTCGACCACTACCTCTGAGAAGGCGATCACAGTTCTAAGAAACATATTTGCAAGGAATGGGTTGCCGGAACAAATATGTTCAGACAACGGACCACAGTTCGTGTCAGAAGAATTCCAGAAATTCATGAAAAAGAATGGGGTGAAACACTATACATCTGCCCCATATCATCCGGCTAGCAATGGGTTGGCCGAGAGATTTGTACAAACGTTCAAAAAGGCGATGAAGGCCATGAGTGAAGACCATATTCCACTACAACACAAGGTGGACAATTTCCTGATGGCATATCGAAATGCCACGCATGCAGTGACAAATCAAAGCCCTGCCATAATGTTCTCTAACAGGAGGTTGCAGTCCCGGTTGGCTTTGTTAAAACCCAATGGGCGTAGGGAAGTCGAAAACAAGCAATTCCAGCACGTAAATAACAAGGCCACTCGGAGTTTCGAAATAGGACAACCAGTGTTGGCCAGGGACTATAGGAATGATAAATGGCAATCCAGAACAATTCGTGCCCGACAAGGATCCTTGATGTACACGGTAGACGTTGGTGAGAACGTAATACGACGTCATGCTGACCAACTTGTGGAATCGAGAACAAGGGTCGACCCCATGTCTACGGCAGAGACACCAGTTTAAGAAGTTATTGAGCCTGTAGCATCTACCTCAGACTCGAACGTACATGATGATGTTCAATCCATAGGAGATCAAATGGATGAGTCACCCCAGCAACGAGAACCAGAGACCCCTGAAAGGTGTTATCCGGCCCGGATCAGGAGGCCTCCTCAGAGACTGAATCTTTGAACAGTTTTGTGTGAAAGTTGTATATATGTTATCCATGTTATGTTTAAATTGGGGTGTACACTGTTAAGCTAAAAGGGGAGGAATTGTAGTGTATGTAACCTGTACCACCTTAAGAGGATACCTTAAGGTGATGGACTACTTTCTGATGGCTCCTGTACATTGTAGTACCGGTGGTGACCACACCGGTATATAAACCCTGTGGAGCAAAGTGTATTTCAATTCAGCCCTGACCCTCAGTTACTAAAGACCTGTTTAAGTATTCTGTAGTCTGTGTCCAGTTATTCAGCATAACTACATTTGAAAGCACAGACTCAACAATGGGTGATTGGTTCTTAGTGTGAGTTAGGATGATGGGTGAATGGAGTTGTTGTGGGATATGATGATGGTTGAATGAGACTTGCTGTGATTTAAGATGATGGGTGAATGAGACTTTTTGTGAGTTGGGATGTGTAGTGATTGGAACTTGGTGTGAATTAGCCTCATTGGTGAATGGGGCTTGTGGTGAGTTAGGATGATGTGTGAATTGGGCTCGGTGTGAGTTTGGATGATGGGTCAATGTGGCTTGGTGTGAATTCGGTTGATGGGTGAATGGGTCTTGGTGTCAGTAAAGTTGATGGGTGAATATGCCTTGGTATAAGTAAGGATGATGTGTGAAATAGGCTTGGTGTGAGTTTGGATGATGGGTGATTGGTTGTTGATGTGAGTTAGAATGATGGGTGAATGGTGCTTCGTGTGACTTAGGATGATGTGTGAATGGAGCTCAGTGTGTGTTAGGATGATGGGTGAATGTGTCTTGGTGTAAGTTCAATTATGGGTGAATGAGGTTGGTTGCGAGTTAAGATGATGGATGAATGGGGATTGGTATGAGTTACGGTGATGTGTCAATTGGGCTTGATGTGAATTAGGATGATGGTTGAATGGATCGTGGTGTGAGTTAAGATGATTGATGAATGGGTCTTGGAGTGAGTTAGCATGATGTGTGAATGGAGTTCAGCGTGAGTTAGGATGATTGGTGAATGGTCTTGGTGTGAGATAAGGTGATGCTTGAATGGGTCTCTGTCTGAGTTAGGATTAAGGGTGAATGGGTTTGATGTGAGCTAGGATGATGGGTGAATGGGTCTTGGTGTGAGTTAGGATGATGATTCAATGTGTCTTGGTTTGAGTTAGGATGATGTGTGAATGGGGCTCGGTCTGAGTTTCGATGATGGGTGAATGGTTTTGGTTTGTGTTCGGATAATGGGAACATGGGTCTTGTTGTGAATTAGGCTGATGGGTGAATGGGTCTTGTTGTGAATTTGTATGATGGGTGAATGGGTCTTGGTGTGAGTTAGGATAATGGGAGTATGGGTCTCTTTTGAGTTAGGGTGATGGGTGAATGCGCTTGGTGTGAGTTAGGATGATGAGTGTACGGGTCTTGTTGTGAATTAGGATGATGGGTGAATGGGTCTTGGTGTGAGATAGGATGATGGGTGAATGGATCTTATTCTGAGTTAGGATGATGGTAGAAAGGGCTTGGTGTGAGATAGGATGATGGGTGAATGGATTTTGGTGTGAGTTAGGATGATGAATGAATGGATCTTGGGATTAGTTAGCATGATGGGTGAATGGGTCTTGTTGTGAGTTAGAATGATGGGTGAATGTTTTTGGTGTGAGTTAGGATGCTGGTTGAATGGGGCTCTGTCTGAGTTAGGATGAAGGGTGAATGGGTCTTTGTGTGAGTTAGGTTGATGGGAGAATGGAGCATGTTGTGAGCTAGTGTGATGGGTGAATTGGGCTTGGTGTGAGTTTCGATGAGGTGTGAATGTTCTTTGTGCGAGTTTAGATGATAGCTGAATGGTCTTTGTGTGAGTTCGGAAGATGGATGAATGGGGCTTGGTGTGAGTTTCGATGAAGGGTGAATGGTTCTTGTGTGGGTTAGGATGATGGGTGAATGGATCTTAATGTGAGTTAGGATGATGGGTAAAGGGGTCTTGATGTGAGTTAGGACGATGGGAGAATAGAGTTTGGTGTGAGTTAGGATAATGGGTGAATGGGATTGGTGTGAATAAGGATGATGTGTGAATGGGTCTTGTTGTGAGTTAGGATGATGGGTGAATGCGGTTGGTGTGAGTGATGATGATGTGTGAATGGGTCTTGTTCTGTGTTAGCATGATGGGTTAATGGGCTTGATGTGAGATAGGATGATGGATGAATGGATCTTGGTGTGAGTTAGGATGATGAATGAATGGATCTTGTTGTGTGTTACCATGATGGGTGAATGGGTCTTGTTGTGGGTTAGGATGATTGCTGAATGCGTCTTGTTGTTGTTTAGAATAATGGGGGAATGTGATTCTTTGTGAGTCAGGATGATGCATGGATGAGTCTGAGTGTGAGTTTGGATGATGGGTATATGGGTCTTGTTATGAGTTCTAATGATGTGTGAATGGTTCTTCATGTGATTTTGTAGGATGGGTGAATGGGTCTTGGTGTGAGTTAGGATGATGAGTGAATGTGTGTTGTTGTGAGTTAGGATGATGTTTAAATGGGGCTTGTTTTTACTTAGGATTAATGTCAAATGGGACTTGTGAGTTAGGATGATGGGTAAATGGGGCTTGCTTTGATTTAGGATGATGAGTGAATGGGTCTTGATGTGAGTTATTATAATGAATAAATTGCCTTGGTGAGAGTTAGGATGATGGCGGAATGGGCTTGATGTGAGTTGAGATGATATATAAATCGTCCTTCGTGTGTGTTAGTCTGGTGTGTGAATGGGTCTTAGTGAGAGTTAGGTTGATGGGTGAATGTTCTTGGTGTGAGCTAGGATGATGTTTGAATGGGGCTCAGCCTGAGTTAGGATGAAGGGTGAGTGGGTCTAGATGTGATCTAGGACGATGTGTGAATGGTTCTTGGTGTGAGTTAGGATGATGGGTGAATGGAGTTTGGTGTGGGATAGCGTGATGCGTGACTGAGTCTTGCTGTGATTAAGGATGATGGGTGAATGGGTCTTGGTGTGAGTTAAGAGGTAGAGTGATTGGAACTTGGTGTAAGATAGGATCATGGGTGAATGTTGTTGTGTGTTAGGATGATGGGTGAATGGGGCTTGCAGTGAGTTAGGATAATTGGTGAAGAGGGCACGGTGTGGGTTATGAACATGGGTGAATAGACTTGGTGTGTGTTAGGATAATGGGTGAATGGGGCTCGGTGTGAGTTAGGCTGAATGTTGAAAGTGTTTTGGTATGTGTTTGGATGATTGGTCAATGGGTCCTGGCGAGAGTTAGGGTGATGGGTGAATGTGCCTTGGTGTGAGTTAGGATGATGAGTGAATCGGTCTTGTTGTTAGTAAATTTGATGGGTGAGTATGCCTTGCTATAAGTTAGGATGATCGTTGAAATGGGCGTGTTGTGTGTTTGGATGATGGGTGAATGGTTCTTTGTATGAGTTAGAATGATGGGTGAATGGGGCTTTGTCTGATTTAGGATGATGAGTGAATGGATCGTCGTGTGATTTAGGATGATGGGTAAATGGATCTTTGTGTGAGTTAGGGTGATGGGTGAATGGGCCTTGGTGTGAGTTAGGTTGATGGGAGAATGGAGATTGTCGAGAGTTAGGATGATGAGTGAATGTGTCTTGTTGTGAGTTAGGATGATGGGTGAATGGTCTTGGTTCGCGTTTGGATGATGGGTGAATGGGGCGTGGTGTGAGTTTCGATGATGGGTGAATGTTTTTTGTGTGTTTTAGGATGATGAGTGAATGGATCTCATTTTGTGTTAGAATTATTGGTGAGTTGGTCTTGGTGTGACTTAGGATGATGGGAGAATGTAACTTGGTGTGAGTTACGATGATTCCTGAATGGGCTTGGTGTAAGTTAGGATGATGGATGAATGGGTCGTTTTGTGAGTTAGGATGATGGGTGAATGGCCTTGGCATGAGATAGTTTGATGTGTGAATGGAACTTGGTGTGAGTTAGGTTGATGGAAGAATGGAGCTTGGTGTGAGTTAGCATGATGTGTGAATGGGTATTGTTGTGGCTTAGGATGATGGGTGAATGCGTCTGGTTGTGAGTTAGAATGCTGGGTGTATTTGGTTTTTGTGAGTTAGGATGATGGATAGAAATGTCTTGGTGTGAGTAAGGATGATGGGTGAATGTGTGCTGGTGTGTGTTAGAATCATGGGTGAATTGTTCGTCATGTGATGAATGGGTCTTGGTGTGAGTTAGGATGATGGGCAATTGGGGCTTGTTTTGTGTTAGGTTGATGGATGAATGGGCTTGGTGTGAGTTAAGTTGGTGGGTGAATCGTGCATCGTGTGTCATAGAATAATGGGTGAATGGGTCTTAGTGTGAGATAGGTTGATGGGCGAATGAGTTTGTTGTGGGATAGGATGATGAGTGAATGAGACTTGCTGTGATTTAGGATGATGTGTGAATGGGCCTTGGTGTGAGTTAGGATGTTGTGTGATTGGAAGTTTGTGTGAGATAAGATCATGGTTGAATGGGGCATCTGGTGAGTTAGGTTGATGGGTGAATGGGGCTTGCAGTGAGTTAGGATGATGGCTGAAGGGGGCACAGTGTGGGTTAGGATGATGGGTGAATAGATCTTGGTGTGAGTTAGAATGATGTGTGGATGGGACTCGGTGTGACTTTGGATGCTGGGTGAATGGGAATGTGGGTATTTAGAATGATGGGTGAATGTTTCTTGGTGTTTGCTAAGATGATGGGTAAATGGGGTTGATGTGAGTTAGGATGATGGATGAATGCGTTTTGGTGTGAGTTAGGTTGATTTGTCAATCGGGCTTCATGTGAGTTAGGATGATGGATGAATGGGTCTTGGTGTGTGCCAGCATGATGGGTGAATGGAGCACATTGTGAGATAGGATAAAGGTTGAATGGTATTTATTTGAGTTAGGATGATGGGTGAATGGGGCTCTGTCTGAGTTAGGATGATGGGTGAATGGGTATTGGTGTGAGCTAGGATAATGGGTGAATGGGCCTTGGTGTGAGTTAGGATGATGCGTGAATGGGGCTCGTTCTTAGTTAGGATAATGGGTGAAACTATCGTGGTGTGAGTTAGGATGATGGGTGAATATTTCTTGGTGTGAGTTAGGATGATGTGTGAATTGGCCTTGGTGTGAGTTACGATGATGTGTGAATGGGACTTGCTGTGACTTTCGATGATGGGTGTATGGTCTTGGTGTGAGATTTGATGATGGGTGAATGGTTTTGGTGGGTGTTAGGATGATGGGTGAATGGAGCTTTGTGTGAGTTAGTATGCTGCGTGAATGTGTCTTGGTGTGAGTTAGGATGATAGGAGAATGGGTCTTGTTGTGTGTTAGGATGATCGTTGAATGGGCTATTTATGAGTCAGGATGATGGGTGTATGGGTCTTGTTGTGAGTTAGGATGATGGGTGAATGGGCATGGATTGAGTTAGGATGATGGGTGAATGTATCTTCGTGTGAGTTAGGAAGATGAGTGAATGATCTTGGTGTAAGTTAGGATGATGGGTGGATGGGTCTTGGCGTGAGATAGGATGATGGTTGAATGGGTCTTGTGTGATTCAGGATGATGCGTGAATGGGGCTTTGTGTGAGCTTCGATGATGCATGAATGGCCTTGCAGTGAGTTTTGATGATGTGTGATTGGGTCTTGGTATGAGTTTGCATGATGTGTGAATGGGGCAGGTTGTGAGTTTCGATAATGTGTAAATGTTTTTTGTGTGTGTTAGCATGATGAATGAATGGATATTCGTGTGAATTAAAATGATGGTTAAATTGGTCTTGGTATGAGTTAGGATGATGGATGAATGGGTCTTAGTGTGAGTTAGGATGATGGGTGAGAGGGTCTTGGTGTGAGTTAGGATGATGGGTGAATGGTTCTTCGTGTGATTTAGGAGGTTGGATGAATGGGTCTTGGTGTGAGTTAGGATGTTGAATGAATGGGTCTTGTTGTGAGATAGGATGATTGGTAAATGTGGCTTGTTTTGATTTAGGATGATGGGTGAATGGGTCTTGATGTGAGTTGGGATGATGGGTAAATGGGGCTTGATGTGAGTTAGGATGGTGGATGAATCGGTCTTCGTTTTCGTTAGGATGATGTGTCAATCGGGCTTGATGTGAGTTAGGATGATGGATGAATTCGTTTTGGTGTGAGTTAGCATGTTAGGTGAATGGAGCTCAGTGTGAGTTAGAATGATGAGTGAAAGGTATTTATTTGAGTTAGGTTGACGTGTGAATGGGGCTCTGTCTGAGTTAGGATGATGGGTGAATTGGTCTTGTTGTGAGCTAGGATAATGGGTGAATGGGTCTTGGTGTGTGATAGGATGATGGGTGAATGGCTATTGGTGTGAGTTGGGATGATGCGTGAATGGGGCTCGGTCTTAGCTAGGATGATGTGTGAATGAGACGTGGTGTTAGTTAGAACGATGGGTGAATAATTCTTGGTGTGTATTAGGATGATATGTGAATGGGTCTTGGTGTGAGTTAGGATGATGGGTGAATGGGACCTGCTGTGCGTTTCGATGATGGGTGAATGTTCTTGGTGTGAGTTTCGATGATGTGTGAATGGTTTTGCTGGGTGTTAGGATGACGGGTGAAAGGAGCATAGTGTGAGTTAGGACAATGGGTGAATGGTATTTGTGTGTGTTAACGTGATGAATTAATAGGTTTTAGTCTGAGTTAGGATGATGTGTAAATTGGTCTTGGTATGAGTTAGGATGACGGATGGAACAGTCTTGGTGTGTGTTAGGATGATGGGTGAATGGGTCTTGGTGTGAGTTAGGATGATAGTTGAATGGGTCTTTGTGTGAGTTAGGATGATGGATGAATGGGTTAGGTTTGAGTTAGGATGATGGGTGAATGGGTCTTGTTGTGATTTAGGATGATGGGTGATTGGGACTTGGTGTGAGTTAGGATGTAGAGTGATTGAAACTTGGTGTGAGATAGAATCATGGTGAATGGTGTTGTTGTGAGTTAGGAAGATGGGTGAATGGGGCTTGCAATGAGTTAGTATAATTGCTGAAGAGGGCACGGTGTGGGTTAGGAACATGGGTAAATAGACTTGGTGTGTGTTAGCATGATGTGTGAATGGGGCTCGGTGTGAGTTAGGCTGATGGTTGAAAGTGTTTTGGTATGAGTTTGGATGATTGGACAATGGGTTTGGTGTGAGTTAGGATGATGGGTGAATGGATCTTGGTGTCAATAAAGTTGATGGGTGAATGGGCCTTGGTGTGAGTTAGGTTGATGGGAGAATGGAGATTGGGGAGAGTTAGGTTAAAGGTGAATGTGTCTTGGTGTGAGTTAGGATGATGAATGAATGGATATTCGTGTGAATTAAAATGATGGTTAAATTGGTCTTGGTATGAGTTAGGATGATGGATGAATGGGTCTTAGTGTGAGATGGATGATGGGTGAGAGGGTCTTGGTGTGAGTTAGGATGATGGGTGAATGGGTCTTGGTGTCAATAAAGTTGATGGGTGAATTGGTCTTGGTGTGAGTTTGGATGATGGGTGAATTGGGCTTGGTGTGGGTTTCGATGACGGGTGAATGGACTTGTTGTGAGTTTCGAAGAAGGGTGAATGGCTTTTCTGTGTGTTAGGATGATGGGTGAATGGATCTTAGTTTGAGTTAGAATGATTGTTGAATGGGTCTTGGTGTGAGTTACGATGATTCCTGAATGAGTTGGTGTGAGGTAGGATGATGGTTGAATGGGTATTTTTGAGAGTTAGGATGATGGGTGAATGGTCTTGGCGTGAGTTAGGTTGATGTGTGACTGGAACTTGGTGTGAGTTAGGTTGAAGGAAGAATGGAGCTTGGTGTGTGTTAACATGATGTGTGAATGAGTATTGTTGTGGCTTAGGATGAAGGGTGAATGAGTCTTGTTGTGAGTTAGAATGATGGGTGTGTTTGGTTCTTTGTGAATTAGGATAATGGGCAAAAGTGTCTTGGTGTGTGTTAGGATGATGGGTGAATATGTGCTGGTGTGCGTTAGATTCATGTGTGATTGGTTCTTCGTGTGATGAATGTGTCTTGGTGTGAGTTAGAATGTTGAATGAATGGGTCTTGTTGTGAGATAGGATGATTTGTAAATGGGGCTTGTTTTGATTTAGGATGGTGCGTGAATGGGTGTAGATGTGAGTTAGGATGATGGCTAAATGGGGCTTGTTTTGATTTAGGTTGCTGGGTGAATGTGTCTTGGTGAGTGTTAGGATGATGGATGAATGGGCTTGGGGTGTGTTAAGTTGATGGGAGAATCGTGCTTCGTGTGTGTTAGGATGATGGGTGAATGGGTCGTAGTGTGCGATAGGTTGATGGGTGAATGGAATTTTACGTGGGATAGGATGATGTGTGAATGAGACTAGCCGTGATTCACGATGATGGGTGAATGGGTTTTCGTGTGAGTTAGCATGTTGATTGATTGGAACTTTGTATGAGATAGGATCATGGATGAATGGGGCTTGTGGTGAGTTAGGATGATGGGTGAATGGGGCTTGTAGTGAGTTAGGATGATGTCTGAAGGGGGCATGGTGTGGGTTAGGATGAAGGGTGTATAGACTTGGTGTGGGTTAGGAAGATTGCTGAATGGGTCTTGGTGTGAGTTAGGATGTTGTGTGATTGCAATTCGGTGAGAGATAGGATCATGGTTGAATGGGGCTTCTGGTGAGGTAGCATGATGGGTGACAGTGGCTTGGTGAGAGTTTGGTTGATGGGTGAATGTTTCTTGGTGTGATTAGAATGATGGGTGAATGGGGCTCGGTGTGACTTTGCATGATGTGTGAATGGGAATGGGGGGATTTAAAATGATGGGTGAATGTTTCTTCATGTACGCTAAGATGATGGGAGAATGGGGTTGAGTGTGAGTTAAGATGATGTGTGTTTGGTGCTTGATGTGAGTTAGGATGATGGATGAATGGGACTTGGTGTGAGTTAGAATGATGTGTCAATCGGACATGATGTGAGTTAGGATGATGGATGAATGGGTCTTGGTGTGACGAAGCATGATATGTGAATGGACCTCAGTATGAGTTAGGATGATGGGTGAATGTTATTTATATGAGTTAGGATGATAAGTGAATGGTGCTCTATCTGAGTTAGGATGATCGGTGAATGGTTATTGGTGTGAGTTGGGATGATGCAGGAATGGGGCTCGGTCTTAGTTAGGATGATGTTTGACTGAGTCGTGGTGTGAGTTAGGATGATGGGTAAATAATTATTGGTTTGAGTTAGGATGATGTTTGAATGGGTCTTGGTGTGAGTTAGGATGATGCGCGAATGGGACTTGCTGTCAGATACGATGATGCGTGAATGGTCTTGGTGTGAGTTTCGATGATGGGTGAATGGTTTTGTTGGGAGTTAGAATGATGGATGAATGGACCTTAGTGTGAGTTAGGATAATGTGTGAATGGGTCTTGGTGTGAGTTAGGATGATGGGTGATAGGGTCTTGTTGTGAGTTAGGATGATGTTTGAATGGCCTTCGTGTGACTCAGCATGATGGGTGTCTGGGTCTTGTTGTGAGTTAGGATGATGGGTGAATGGGCGTGGTGTGAGTTAGGATGATGGGTGATTGGGTCTTCGTGTGAGTTAGGATGATCGGTCAATGATCTTGGTGTGAGTTAGGATGATGGGGAAATTGGTCATGTGAGTTAGGATGTCGTGTGAATTCGTCTTGGTGTGAGATATGATGATGGTTCAATGGGTCTTGAGTGAGATAGAATGATGTCTGAATGGGGCTTTGTGTGAACTTCGATGATTGGTGAATGGTCTTTGTGTGAGTTTCGATGATTTGTGATTGGGTCTTGGTGTGAGTTAGGATGATGGAGGCATGATCTTGGTGTGAGATAGGATGATGGGTGAATGGATCTTGGTGTGAGCTAGGATGATGTGTGAATGTGTCTTGGTGTGAGTTAGAATGATGGGTGAATTTGGTTGTTTTGTTTTAGGATGATGTGTGAATGGATCTTGTTGTGAGGTAGGATGATGGGTAAATGGGCCTTGTTTTGATTTAGGATGATGGTTGAATGGATCATGGTGTGAGTTGGGATGATGGGTAAATTTTCTTGGTGAGTTTTGGGATGATGCTTGAATGCAATTGGTGTGAGTTAAGATGCAGGGTGAACTGTGCTTCGTGTGGGATAGGATGAAGACTGAATGGGTCTTGCTTTCAGTTTCGATGATAGGTGAATGGTCTTGGTGTGAGTTTCGATGATGGGTGAATGGTATTGCTGGGTGTTAGGATGTTGGGTGAATGGATCTTAGTGTGAGTTAGTCTAATATGTGAATGGGGCATGTGGTGAGTTAGGATGATGGGTGAATGGGGCTTGTAGTGAGCTAGGATGATGGGTGAATTTGTCTTGGTTTGAGATAGAATGATGGGTGAATGGGTCTTGGTCTGCGATGGATGATGGGTGAATTGGGCTCGGTCTGAGTAAGGAAGATTGGTGAATGTGTTGGTGTGTGTCAGGATGACGGGTGAATGGATATTAGTGTGAGTTCGGATGTTTGATAAATGGACCTTAGTGTGAGTTAGGAAGCTGTGTGAATGGGTCCTGGTGTGATTACGATGATGGGTGAATTAGGCTTGGTGTGAGTTTAGATGATGTTTGAATGGGGCTTGGTGTGATTTAGGATGATTGGAGAATGGAGCTTGGTGATGAGTTAGGATGATGGGTGATTGGGCTTGGTGTGAGTTATGATGATGGTAGAATGGGTCTTCTTTTGAGTTAGAATGATGGGCGAATGCGCTGGGTGTGAGTTAGAATGATGGGTGAATGGGACTTCTTGTGAGTTAGGATGATGGGTGAATGGGCGTGATGTGAGTTAGGATGATGGGTGAATGGATCTTGGCGTGTGTTAACATAATGAGTCAATGGATCTTGTTGTGGGTTAGGATGATGGGTGAATGCGTCTTGTTGTGAATTAGAATGTTGGGTGAATGTGGATTTTTGTGAGTTAGGATGATGGATGAATGAGCCATGGTATTAGTAGGAACGATGGGTGAATGGTTTTCGTGCGATTTAGGAGGATGAGTGATGAGTCTTGGTGCGAGTTAGGATGATGAGTGAATGGCCCTTGATTTAGGATGATGTGTGAGTGGGTCTTGGTGTGAGTTAAATTATGGGGGAATCGTGCTTCGTGTTTGTTTGGATGATGGTTGAAGGGGTCTTATTGTGAGATAGGTTGATGGGTGAATGGAGTTTGGTTTTGGATAGGATGATGCATGAATCAGTCTTGCTGTGATTTAGTATGATGGGTGAATGGGTCTTAGTGTGAGTTAGGATGTTGAGAATCATGGGTGAATTGTTCGTCGTGTGATGAATGGGCCTTGGTGTGAGGTAGGGTGATGGTTCAATGGGGCTTGTTTTGATTTAGGATGATGGTTGAATGGGTCTTGTTGTGAGTTAGGATGATGTGTAAATTTTCTTGGTGAGAGTTAGGATGACGCTTGAATGCAATTGGTGTGAGTTAAGATTCTGGGTGAATTGTGCTATGTGTGGGACAGGATGATGGGTGAATGGGTCTTGCTTTCAGTTTCGATGATGGGTGAATGGTGTTGGTGTGAGTTTCGATGATGAATGACTGGTTTTGCTGGGTGTTAGGATGATGGGTGAATGGCTCTTAGTGTGAGTTATGATAATGGAGCTTGGTGTGAGTTAGGATGATGGGTGATTGGTCTTGGTGTTAGTTAGGATGAAGAGAGAATTGAGCTTGGTGTGAGTAGGATGATGGGTGATTGGGCTTGGTGTGACTTATGATGATGGTAGAATGGGTCTTCTTTTGAGTTAGAATGATGGGTGAATGCTTTGGGTGTGAGTTAGAATGATGCGTGAATGGGACTTGTTGTGAGTTAGAATGATGGGTGAATGGACGTGGTGTGAGTTAGGATGATGAGTCAATGGATCTTGGCGTGAGTGAGTTAGGATGATAGATGAATGGATCTTGGTGTGAGTTAACATAATGAGTCAATGGATCTTGTTGTTGGTTAGGATGATGTGTGAATGCGTCTTGTTGTGAATTAGAATGATGGGTGAATGTGGTTATTTGTGATTTAGGATGATGGATGAATGAGTCTTGGTATTAGTAGCAACGATGGGTGAATGGTTTTCGTGTGACTTAGGAGGATGGGTGAATGGGTCTTGGTGCGAGTTAGGATGATATGTTAATGGCCCTTGTTGTGAGTTAGGATTATGTGTAAATGGGGCGTGTTTTGATTTAGGATGATGGGTGAATGGGTCTTGGTGTGAGTTAAATTATGGGTGAATCGTGCTTCGTGTGTATTAGGATGATGGTTGAAGGGGTCTTAGTGTGAGTTAGGATGTTGAGTGATTGGGACTTGTTGTGAGATATGATCATGGGTGACTGGGGCTTGTCGTGAGTTAGGCTGATGGGAGAACGGGGCTTCTAGTGAGTTAGGATAATGGGTGAATGGGTTTGGGTGTGAATTAAAATGGTGGGTGAATGGGACTTGAAGTGAGCTAGCATGATGGGTGAATGGGACTTGGTGTGAGTTAGGAGGATGGGTGAATGTGTCTTTGTGTGAGTTAGCATGATGGGTGAATAGGGCTCGGTCTGATGTCGGATGATGTGTGAATGATTTTGGTGTGTTTTAGCATGATAGTTGAATTGATCTTAGCGCGAGTTAGGATGATGAGTGAATGGATTTTAGTGTGAGTGAGGATGATGGGTGAATGGGTCCTGGTGTGAGTTAGGAAGATGGGTGAATGGGTCCTGGTGTGAGTTATGAAGATGGGTGAATGGATCTTGGTGTGAGTTAGAATGTTTGCTGAATTGGGCTTGGTGTGAGATTCGATGATGGGTGAATGGTCCTGGTGTGAGTTTCGATGATGAGTGAATGGTGTTGGTGTGAGTTAGGATGATGGGTGAATGGGTCTTGGTGTGAGTTAGGATGATGGGGGAATGGAGCGTGGTGTGATTTAGGATGATGTGTGAATGGTTTTGGTGTGAGTTAGAATGATGTGAGTATGGAGCTTGGTGGGAGTTAGAATGATGTGTGAATGGACTTGGTGTGATTTAGGATGATGGGTGAATGTGCTTGGTGTGAGTTAGGATGATGGGTGATGGGTCTTTTTGTGAGTTAAGATGATGGGTGAATGGGCTTGGTGTGAGATAGTTTGATTGGTGAATCGATCTTGGTGTGAGTTTGAATGATGGGTGAATGGTTCCTCGTGTGATTTAGTAGGATGGGTGAATGGGTGTTGGTGTGAGTTAGGATGAAGAGTGAATTTTTCTTGTGATTTAGAATGATGTGTAAATGGGGCTAGTTTTGATTTAGGATGATGGGTGATTGGGTCTTGGTGTGAGTTAGGATGATGGGTAAATCTTGCTTCGTGTGTGTTAGGATGATGCGTGAATGGGTCTTAGTGTGAGATAGGTTGATGGGTGAATTGAGTGTGGTGTGGGATAGGATGATGTGTGAATGAGTCTCTCTGTGATGTAGGATGATGGGTGAATGTGCCTTGGTGTGATTAAGGATGTTGAGTGTTTGGAACTTGGTGTGTGATAGGATCATGTATGAATGTGGCTTGTGGTGAGTTAGGATGATGGGTGAAGGGGGCACATTGTGGGTTAGGATGATGGGTGAATATTTGTTGGTGTGAGTTGAATGTTGTGAGAATGGGTTTCGGTGTGACTTAGGATGATGAGTGAATGGGTCTTGGTGTAAGCTAGGATGATGTGTGAATGGGGTTGGTGTGAGTTAAGATGAAGGGTGAATGGGGCTTTGTGTGAGTTCCGATGATCTGTCAATCGTGCTTGATGTAAGTTAGGATGATGGATGAATGGATCTTGTTGTGAGTAAGGATGATGGGTGAATTTGGCTCGGTCTGAGTTAGTATGACGGGTGAATGATTCTAGATGTGATTTAGGATGATGGGTGAATAGGTCTTTGTGTGAGTTAGGGTGATGGGTAAATGGGTCTCGGTGTGAGTTCGGATGATGTGTGAATGGGTTTTGTTTTGAGTTAGGATGATGGTACAATGGGCTTCATGTGAGTTACGATGATGCGTGAATGTGTCTTGTTGTGAGTTAGGATGATGAGTTAATGTGCTTGGTGTAAGTTAGGATGATGTGTTATTGGCCTTGTTGTGATTTAGGATTATGGGTGAATGGTGCTAGTTTTGAGTTAGGATGATGGGTGAATGGATCTAGGTGTGAGTTAGGATGATGACTGATTTGTTCTTGTTGTGAATTAGAAAGATGGTTAAATTGTGCTGGTATTGAGTTAGGATGAATGGGTCTTGGTGTGAGTTAGGATGATGGGTAAATTGTCTTGGTGAGAGTAGGAAGATGTCTGAATGGGCTTGGCGTGAGTTAAGATAATGTGTGAATCGTGGTTCATGTGTGTTAGGAAGATGCGTGAATCGGTCTTAGTGTGAGATAGGTTGATGGGTGAATGGAGCTTCGTGTGGGATAGGATGATGTGTGAATGAGTCTCGCTGTGAATTAGGATGATGGTTGAATGGGTCTTGGTGTGAATTATGATGTTGAATGTTTGGAAATTGGTGTGAGATAGGATCATGGGTGAATGGGGCTTGTGGTGAGTTAGGATGATGGGTGAATGGGGTTTGTAGTGAGTTAGGATAAAGTGGGAAGGGGGCACGGTATGGCTTAGGATGATGGGTGAATGGTTCTTGCGGTGAGTTAAATGATGGGTGAATGGGTCTCGGTGTGACTTAGGATGATGAGTAAATGTGTTTTGGTGTAAGCTAGGATGATGGGTGAATGAGGTTGGTGTGATTTAAGAGGATGGGTGAATGGGGCTTGGTGTGAGTTCAGATGATGTGTCAATCGGGCTTTATGTAAGTTAGGATTATGGGTGAATGGACATTGTTTGAGTTCGGTTGATGGGTGAATGTGGCTCTGCCTGAGTTTGGATGATGAGTAAACGGGTCTTGGTGTGATTTAGGATGATGGGTGAACAGGTCTTTGTGTGAGTTAGGATGATGGGTGAATTGTTCTTGGTGTGAGTTCGGATGATGTGTGAATGGGTCTTGTTTTGAGTTAGGATGATGGTTCAATGGGCTTGGTGTGAGTTAGGATGATGGGTGAATGTGTCTTGTTTAAATTTGGATGATTTGTGAATGTGCTTGGTGTGAGTTAGCATAATGAGTCAATGTGTCTCGTGTGGGTTAGGATGATGGGTGAATGCATCTTGTTTTGAATTAGAATGATGGGTGAATGTGGTTTTTTTGTGAGTTAGGATGATGGATGAATGTGGCTTGGTATTAGTAGGAATGATGGCTGAACTTTTTTCGTGTGATTTAGGAGGATGCGTGAATGGGTCTTGGTGCGAGTTAGGATGATGAGTGAATGGCCCTTGTTGTGAGTTAGGATTATGGGTAACTGGGTCGTGTTTTGATTTAGGATGATGGGTGAACGGGTCTTGGTGTGAGTTAAATTATAGGTGAATCGTGCATCGTGTGTGTTAGGATGATGGTTGAAGGGGTCTTAGTGTGAGATAGTTTGATGGGTGAATGGAGTTTGGTTTTGGATAGGATGATGCGTGAATCAGTCTTGCTGTATTTTAGTATGATGGGTGAATGGATCTTACTGTGAGTTAGGATGTTGAGTGATTGGGATTGGTGAGAGGTAGGATCATGGGTGAATGGGACTTGTCGTGAGTTAAGCTAATGGGGGAACGGGGCTTCGACTGAGTTAGGATGATGGGTGAATGGGATTTGGTGTGATTTAGGATGATGAGTGAATTGGCATTGGTGTATGCTAGCATGATGGGTGAATGGGGTTGGGTGTGAGTTAAGATGATGGGTGAATGGGGCTTGGTGTGAGTTACGATGATGTGTCAATCGCGCTTGATGTGAGTTAGCATGATGGGTGAACGGAGCTCAGTATGTGTTAGGATGATGGGTGAATTTTCTTGGTGTGAGTTATGATGATGTTTGAATGTGTCTCTGTCTGATTTAGGATGATGGGTGAATGGGACTTGAAGTGAGCTAGCATGATGGGTGAATGGGTTTTGGTGTGAGTTAGGAGGATGGGTGAATGTGTCTTGGTGTGAGTTAGCATGATGGGTGAATAGGGCTCGGTCTGAGGTCGGATGATGGGTGAATGATTTTGGTGTGTGTTAGAATGATGGTTGAATTGATCTTAGTGTGAGTTAGGATGATGGGTGAATGGATCTTAGTGTGAGTTAGGTTGATGGGTGAATGGGTCCTGGTGTGAGTTTCGATGATGAGTGAATGGTGTTGGTGTGAGTTAGGATGATGGGTGAATGGGTCTTGGTGTGAGTTAGTATGATGGGGGAATGGAGCGTGGTGTGATTTAGGATGATGTGTGAATGGGTTTTGGTGTGAGTTAGAATGATGTGAGTATGGAGCTTGGTGGGAGTTAGAATGATGTGTGAATGGACTTGGTGTGATTTAGGATGATGGGTGAATGTGCTTGGTGTGAGTTAGGATGATGGGTGATGGGTCTTTTTGTGAGTTAAGATGATGGGTGAATGGGCTTGGTGTGAGATAGTTTGATTGGTGAATCGATCTTGGTGTGAGTTTGAATGATGGGTGAATGGTTCCTCTTGTGATTTAGTAGGATGGGTGAATGGGTGTTGGTGTGAGTTAGGATGAAGAGTGAATTTTTCTTGTGATTTAGAATGATGTGTAAATGGGGCTAGTTTTGATTTAGGATGATGGGTGGTTGGCTCTTGGTGTGAGTTAGGATGATGGGTAAATCTTGCTTCGTGTGTGTTAGGATGATGCGTGAATGGGTCTTAGTGTGAGATAGGTTGATGGGTGAATTGAGTGTGGTGTGGGATAGGATGATGTGTGAATGAGTCTCTCTGTGATGTAGGATGATGGGTGAATGTGCCTTGGTGTGATTAAGGATGTTGAGTGTTTGGAACTTGGTGTGTGATAGGATCATGTATGAATGTGGCTTGTGGTGAGTTAGGATAATGGGTGAAGGGGGCACATTGTGGGTTAGGATGATGGGTGAATATTTGTTGGTGTGAGTTGAATGTTGTGAGAATGGGTTTCGGTGTGACTTAGGATGATGAGTGAATGGGTCTTGGTGTAAGCTAGGATGATGTGTGAATGGGGTTGGTGTGAGTTAAGATGAAGGGTGAATGGGGCTTTGTGTGAGTTCCGATGATCTGTCAATCGTGCTTGATGTAAGTTGGGATGATGGATGAATGGATCTTGTTGTGAGTAAGGATGATGGGTGAATTTGGCTCGGTCTGAGTTAGTATGACGGGTGAATGATTCTAGATGTGATTTAGAATGATGGGTGAATAGGTCTTTGTGTGAGTTAGGGTGATGGGTAAATGGGTCTCGGTGTGAGTTCGGATGATGTGTGAATGGGTTTTGTTTTGAGTTAGGATGATGGTACAATGGGCTTCATGTGAGTTACGATGATGTGTGAATGTGTCTTGTTGTGAGTTAGGATGATGAGTTAATGTGCTTGGTGTAAGTTAGGATGATGTGTTATTGGCCTTGTTGTGATTTAGGATTACGGGTGAATGGTGCTAGTTTTGAGTTAGGATGATGGGTGAATGGATCTAGGTGTGAGTTAGGATGATGACTGATTTGTTCTTGTTGTGAATTAGAAAGATGGTTAAATTGTGCTGGTATTGAGTTAGGATGAATGGGTCTTGGTGTGAGTTAGGATGATGGGTAAATTGTCTTGGTGAGAGTAGGAAGATGTCTGAATGGGCTTGGCGTGAGTTAAGATAATGTGTGAATCGTGGTTCATGTGTGTTAGGAAGATGCGTGAATCGGTCTTAGTGTGAGATAGGTTGATGGGTGAATGGAGCTTCGTGTGGGATAGGATGATGTGTGAATGAGTCTCGCTCTGAATTAGGATAATGGTTGAATGGGTCTTGGTGTGAATTATGATGTTGAATGTTTGGAAATTGGTGTGAGATAGGATCATGGGTGAATGGGGCTTGTGGTGAGTTAGGATGATGGGTGAATGGGGTTTGTAGTGAGTTAGGATAAAGTGGGAAGGGGGCACGGTATGGCTTAGGACGATGGGTGAATGGTTCTTGCGGTGAGTTAAATGATGGGTGAATGGGACTCGGTGTGACTTAGGATGATGAGTAAATGTGTTTTGGTGTAAGCTAGGATGATGGGTGAATGAGGTTGGTGTGATTTAAGAGGATGGGTGAATGGGGCTTGGTGTGAGTTCAGATGATGTGTCAATCGGGCTTTATGTAATTTAGGATGATGGGTGAATGGACATTGTTTGAGTTCGGTTGATGGGTGAATGCGGCTCTGCCTGAGTTTGGATGATGAGTAAACGGGTCTTGATGTGATTTAGGATGATGGGTGAACAGGTCTTTGTGTGAGTTAGGATGATGGGTGAATTGTTCTTTGTGTGAGTTCGGATGATGTGTGAATGGGTCTTGTTTTGAGTTAGGATGATGGTTCAATGGGCTTGGTGTGAGTTAGGATGATGGGTGAATGTGTCTTGTTTAAATTTGGATGATTTGTGAATGTGCTTGGTTTGAGTTAGGATGATGGGCGGTCGGTCTTGTTGTGATTTAGGATTATGGGTGACTGGGCTTGGTGTGAGATATGTTGATGGGTGAATGGGTCTTTTTGTGGGTTAGGATGATGTGTGAATTGGTCTTACTGTTAGCTAGCATGATGGTTGAATGGGTCTTGGTGTGAGTTATGATGATGGGTGAATGGGACTTTGTGTGAGTTCAGATGATGGGTGAATGGGCTTGGTGTGAATTTGGATGATAGGTGAATGGGTCTTGTTGTGAGCTTCGATGATGGGTGAATGGTTTTGGTGTGTGTTATCATGATCCGTGAATGGATCTAAGTGTGTGTTAGGATGATGTGTAAATTGGTCTTGGTATGAGTTAGAACGATGCGTGGATGTGTCTTAGTGTGAGTTAGGATGATGTATGAATGGGTCTTTGTGTGAGTTAGGATGATGGGTGAATGGGCTGGGTGTGATTAGGATGATGGGTGAATGGGTCCTATTGTGTGTTCGGATGATGGATGAATGGATCTTGGTGTGAGTTAGCATGATTGGTGAATGGCTCTTGTTGTGGGTGAGGATGATGGGTGAATGCGTCTTGTTGTGAGCTAGAATGATGGGTGAATGTGGTTCTTTGTGAGTTAGGATGAAGGATGAATGGGTCTTGGTGTGAGTTAGGATGATGGGTGAATGTGGCTTGCTGTGAGTTAGAATGATGGGTGAATGGTTCTTCATGTGATTTAGGAGGATGGGTGATTGGGACTTGGTGTGAGTTGGATGATGACTGAATGGGTCTTGTGAGTTATGATGATGGGTAAATGTGGCTTGTTCTGACTTAGGATGATGGGTGAATGCCTCTTGCCGTGAGTTGGGATGACGGGTACGCTGTCTTGGTGAGAGTTAGGATGATGGCTGAATGGGCTTGGTGTGAGTTAAGATGATGGGTCAATGGATATTGGCATGGGTTAGGATGATTGATGAATGGATCTTGTTGTGAGTTAGCATAATGAGTCAATGTGTCTCGTGTGGGTTAGGATGATGGGTGAATGCATCTTGTTTTGAATTAGAATGATGGGTGAATGTGGTTTTTTTGTGAGTTAGGATGATGGATGAATGTGTCTTGGTATTAGTAGGAATGATGGCTGAACAGTTTTCGTGTGATTTAGGAGGATGCGTGAATGGGTCTTGGTGCGAGTTAGGATGATGAGTGAATGGCCCTTGTTGTGAGTTAGGATTATGGGTAACTGGGTCGTGTTTTGATTTAGGATGATGGGTGAACGGGTCTTGGTGTGAGTTAAATTATGGGTGAATCGTGCATCGTGTGTGTTAGGATGATGGTTGAAGGGGTCTTAGTGTGAGATAGTTTGATGGGTGAATGGAGTTTGGTTTTGGATAGGATGATGCGTGAATCAGTCTTGCTGTATTTTAGTATGATGGGTGAATGGATCTTACTGTGAGTTAGGATGTTGAGTGATTGGGATTGGTGAGAGGTAGGATCATGGGTGAATGGGACTTGTCGTGAGTTAAGCTAATGGGGGAACGGGGCTTCGACTGAGTTAGGATGATGGGTGAATGGGATTTGGTGTGATTTAGGATGATGAGTGAATTGGCATTGGTGTATGCTAGCATGATGGGTGAATGGGGTTGGGTGTGAGTTAAGATGATGGGTGAATGGGGCTTGGTGTGAGTTACGATGATGTGTCAATCGCGCTTGATGTGAGTTAGCATGATGGGTGAACGGAGCTCAGTATGTGTTAGGATGATGGGTGAATTTTCTTGGTGTGAGTTATGATGATGTTTGAATGTGGCTCTGTCTGATTTAGGATGATGGGTGAATGGGACTTGAAGTGAGCTAGCATGATGGGTGAATGGGTCTTGGTGTGAGTTAGGAGGATGGGTGAATGTGTCTTGGTGTGAGTTAGCATGATGGGTGAATAGGGCTCGGTCTGAGGTCGGATGATGGGTGAATGATTTTGGTGTGTGTTAGAATGATGGTTGAATTGATCTTAGTGTGAGTTAGGATGATGGGTGAATGGATCTTAGTGTGAGTTAGGTTGATGGGTGAATGGTTCTTGGTGTGAGTTAGAAAGATGGTCGAATGTGTCCTGTTTTGAGTTATGGAGATGGGGGAATGGGTCTTGGTTTGAGTTAGAATGATGGGTGAATTGGGCTTGGTGTGAGATTCGAAGATGGATGAATGGTCCTGGTCTGAATTTCGATGATGAGTGAATAGTCTTGGTGTGAGTTAGGATGATGGGTGAAGGAGTCTTGTTGTGAGTTAGGATGATGGGGGAATGCAGCGTGGTGTGAGTTAGGTTGATGGGTGAAGTAGTGAGTTAGAATGATGTGTGAATGGAGCTTGATGCGAGTTAGAATGATGTGTGAATGGAGCTTGATGCGAGTTAGAATGATCACAGAATCACAGAAACCCCACAATGCAGATAGAGGCCATATCGGCCCATCGAGCCTGCACCGACACATATCTCACCCGATCCCCGTAACCCCACGTATTTAATCCCCCTAACACTAAGGGTCAATTTATCATAGCCAATCAACCTAACCTGCACATCTTTGGACTGTGGGAGGAAACCGGAGCACCCGGAGTAAACCCACGCAAACATGGGGAGAATGTGCAAACTGCACACAGACAGTCGCCCGAGGCCGGATTTGAACTCGGGTCCCTGGCGCTGTGAGGCAACAGTGCTAACCACTATGCCACCGTGCTGTGTGAATGTACTTGGTGTGAGTTAAGATGATGGTTAAATGGGACTTTTTATGAGTTAGGATGATGGGTGAATGCGCTTGGTGTGAGTTAGGATGATGGGTGATGGGTCATTTTGTGAGTTAGGATGATGGGTGAATGGGATTGCTATGTGATAGGTTGATGGGTGAATCGATCTTGGCGTGAGTTAGGATGATGGTTGAATGGATCTCGCTGTGACTTAGCATGATGTGTGAATGGACCTTGTTGTGGTTTAGGATGATCGGTGAGTACATCTTGTTGTGAGTTAGGATGAAGAGTGAATGTGTCTTGTGATTTAGAATGATGTCCAAATGGTGCTAGCTTTGAATTAGAATGATGCGTGATTGGGTCTTAGTGTGAGATAGGTTGATGGGTGAATTGAGTTTGGTGTGGGATAGGATGATGCGTGAATGAGTCTCGCTGTGATTTAGGATAATGGGTGAATGTGTCTTGGTGTGATTAAGGATGTTGAGTGTTTGGAACTTGGTGTGTGATAGGATAATTTGTGAATGTGGCTTGTGGTGAGTTAGGATGATAGGTGAAGGGGGCACATTGTGGGTTAGGATGTTGGGTGAATGGTTCTTGGTGTGAGTTGAAAGATGTGTGAATGTGGTTCGGTGTGACTTAGGATCATGAGTGAATGAGTCTTGGTGTAAGCTACATTGACGTGTGAATGGGGTTGGTGTGAGTTAAGATGATGTGTGAATGGGCTTGGTTTGAGTTAGGATGATGGGTGAATGTGTCTTGGTGTGAGTTAGAGTGATGTGTGAGTGGTTCTTCTTGTGATTTAAGAGGATGGGTGAATGGGTGTTGATGTGAGTTAGGATGATGGGTGAGTCTTGCTTCATTTGTATTAGGATGGTGCGTGAATATGTGTTAGTGTGAGATGGGTTGATGGATGAATTGAGTTCGGCGTGGGATAGGATGATGTGTGAATGAGTCTCGCCATGATTTAGGATGATGGGTGAATGTCTCTTGGTGTGATTAAGGATGTTGAGTGTTTGTAACTTGGTGTGTGATAGGATAATGTGTGAATGTGGCTTGTGTTGAGTTAGGATGATGGGTGAAGGGGGCACATTATGGGTTAGGATGATGGGTGAATAGTTCTTGGTGTGAGTTGAAAGATGTGTGAATGGGGTTCGGTTTGACGTAGGATGATGAGTGAATGAGGCTTGGTGTAAGCTAAGATGATGTGTGAATGGGGTTGGTGTGAGTTAAGATGATGGGTGAATGGGGATTGTTGTGAGTCCCGATGATGTGTCAATCGTGCTTGTTGTAAGTTAGGATGATAGATAAATGGATCTTTTTGTGACTAAGGATGATGTGTAAATAAGGCTCGGTCTGCGTTAGTATGATGGGTGAATGATTCTTGGTGTGATTTAGGATGATGGGTGAATAGTTCTTTGTGTGAGTTAGGATGATGTGTGAATGGGTCTCGGTGTGAGTTCGGATGATGCTTGAATGGGTTTTGTTGTGAGTTAGGATGATAGTTCAATGGGCTTGGTGTGAGTTAGGATGATGCGTGAATGTGTCTTGTTGTGAGTTAGGGTGATGGGTGAATGCGCTTGGTGTGCGTTAGGATGATGGGTGATTGGTCTTGTTGTGATTTAGGATTATGGGTGAATGGGCTGGGTGTGAGATATGTTGATGGGTGAATGGGCTTGGTGTGGGTTAGAATGATGCGTGAATGGGTCTTGTTGTGAGTTAGAATGATGATAAATGGGGCTACTTTTGAGTTAGGATGATGGGTGAATGGGCCTTGGTGTGAGTTAGGATGATGGGTAAATTGTCTTGGTGAGAGTTAGGAAGATGTCTGAATGGGTTTGGTGCGAGTTAAAATGATGTGTGAATCGTGCTTCATGTGTGTTAGGATGTTGAGTGAATGGGTCTTAATTTGAGATAGGTTGATGGGTGAATGAAGTTTGGTGTGGGATAGGATGATGTGTGAATGAATCTCGTTTGAATTAGGATGATGGTTGAATGGGTCTTGGTGTGAAATATGTTGTTGAGTATTTGGAACTTGGCGTGAGATAGGGTCATGGGTGAATGGGGCTTGTGTTGAGTTAGGATGATGGGTGAATGGAGTTTGTAGTGAGTTAGGATAAAGGGGGAAGGGGGCACGGTGTGGCTTAGGATGACGGGTGAATGTTTCTTGGGGTGAGTTAAATGATGGGTGAATGAGTCTCGGTGTGACTTAGGATGATGAGTGAATGTGTCTTGGTGTAAGCTAGGATGCTGGGTATATGGGGTTGGTGTGTGTTAAGATGATGGG
The DNA here is from genome assembly GCF_052327205.1 of Somniosus microcephalus. Classification (NCBI taxonomy): domain Eukaryota; kingdom Metazoa; phylum Chordata; class Chondrichthyes; order Squaliformes; family Somniosidae; genus Somniosus; species Somniosus microcephalus. Next base: position 107,276,209 of record NC_140990.1, on the reverse strand, counting down.
TGAATGAGTCTTGGTGTGAGTTCCGATGATGTGTCAATCGGGTATGATATAAGTTAGAATGATTGGTGAATGGATTTTGTCGTGAGTTAGGACGATTCTTGAATGGGTCTTGGTCTGAGTTAGCATGATGGTTGAATTGAGCTCAGTGTGAGATAGGATGATGGGTGAATTGTCTTTGTTTGAGTTCAGATGATGGGTGAATGTGGCACTGCCTGAGTTAGGATGATGGGTAAATTGGTCTTGGTGTGAGTAAGGATGATGGGTGAATAAGGCTCGCTCTGAGTAAGTATGACGGGTGAATGTGTCTTGGTGTGATTTAGGATGATGTGTGAATAGGTCTTTGTGTGAGTTAGGATGATGGGTGAATTGTTCTTGGTGTGAGGTCGGATGATGGGTGAATGTGTCTTGTGAGTTTGGATGATGGTTGAATGTGCATGGTGTGAGTTAGGATGATGGTCGATGGTTCTTGTTGTGAGTTAGGATAATGGGTGACTGGGCTTGGTGTGAGATATGTTGTTGGTTGATTGGGTCTTGTTGTGGGTTCGGATGATGTGTGAATTGGTCTTACTGTTAGCTAGAACGATGGTTGAATGGGACTTGCTGTGTGTTGGGATGATGGCTGAATGGGTCTTTGTATGAGTTCCGATGATGGGTGAATGGGCTTGGTGTGCGTTTGGATGATAGGTGAATGGGTCTTGTTGTGAGTTTGGATGATGGTTGCATGGGCGTTGTGTGAGTTAGGATGATGGGTGAATGGGTCTTTGTGTGAGTTAGGATGATGGGTGAATGGGAATTTGTGTGAGATAGGATGATAGGTGAATGTGGCTTGGCGTGAGCTTCGATGATGTGTAAATGGTTTTGATGTGTGTTAGAATGATCTGTGAATGGATCTTAGTGTGAATTAGGATGATGTGTGATTGGGTCTTTGTGTGAGTTAGGATGATGTGTGAATGGGCTTGGTGTGAGTTAGGATGATGGGTGAATGGGTCCTATTGTGTATTAGGATGATGGATGAATGCATCTTGGTGTGTGTTAGGATGATGGGTGACTGGGTCTTGTTTTGGGTTAGGATGATGGGTGAGTTCCTCTTGTTGTGAGCTAGAAGGATGGGTGAATGTGGTTCTTTGTGAGTTAGGATGATGGATGAATGAGTCTTGGTGTGAGTTAAGATGATGTGTGAATGTGGCTTGCTGTGTGTTAGAATGATGGGTCAATGGTTCTTCGTGTGAGTTAGGAGGATGGGTGATTGGGACTTGGTAGGAGTTAGGATGATGAGTGAATGGGTCTTGTTGTGAGTTACGATGATGGGTAAATGTGGCTTGTTTTGACTTCGGATGATGGGTGAATTCGTCTTGGTGTGAGTTAGGATGATGGGTACGTTGCATTGGTGAGAGTTAGGATAATGGCTGAATGGGCTTGGTGTGAGTTAAGATGATGTGTGAATCGTGCTTCGTGTGATTTAGGATGATGCATGAATGGGTTTTAGTGTGAGATCAGTTGATTTGTGAATGGATTTTGGTGTGGGGTAGGATGTTGAGTCAATTAGACTTGCTGTGATTTAGGATGATGTGTGAATGTGTCTTGGTGTGAGTTAGGATGTTGAGTGTTTGGAACTTGGTTTGAGGTTGGATCATGTGTGAATGGGGCTTGTGGTGAGTTAGGATGATGGTTGAATGGGCGTGGTGTGAGTTAGGATGATGGGTGAATGGGTGTTGTTGTGAGATAGGATGATGGTTGACTGGGCGTTGTGTGAGTTAGGATGATGGGTGAATGGGAATTTCTGTAAGTTAGGATGATGTGTGAATGGGGCTTGGTGTGAGCTTCGATGATGTGTAAATAATCTTGCTGTGAGTTTCGATGATGGGTGAAGGTGTCTTGGTTTGAGTTAGGATGATGGGGGAATGGAGCTTTGTGTGAGTTTCGATGATGAGTGAATGGTTTGGTGTATGTTTGCAAGTACCGCGAAAGGATCTTTGTGTGAGTTAGGATGATGTGTAAATTGGTTTGGTATGAGTTAGGATGATGTGTGAATGGGTCTTAGTGTGAGTTAGGATAATGGGTGAATGGGTTTTGGTGTGAGTTAAGATGATGTGTGCATGGGTCTTTGTGTGAATTCGGATGATGATTGAATGGGCTTGGTGTGAGTTAGGATGATTTATTGAATGCGTCTTGTTGTGCGTTAGCATGATGGGTGAATGGTTCTTGGTGTGTGTTTGGTTGAATGGTGAATGGGCCTTGGTGTAAATTATGATGATGGTGTTGGGGCATGGTTAGAGTTAGGATGATGAGTGAATGGGTCTTGTTGTGAGTTAGTCTGATTGGTAAATTGGGCGTGTTTTGGTTTAGGAATGTGGGTGAATGGGTCTTGGTGTGATTTAGGCTGATGAGTGAATGGGTCTTGGTGTGAAATGGATGATGGGTAAATTGTCTTGGTGAGGGTCAGGATGATGGCTGAATGGGCTTGGTGTGAGTTTAGATGATGGGTGAGTGGCTCTTGTTGTTGTGAGATTGGACGCTGGGTGATTGGGCTTGGTTTGAGATAGGATGATGGGTGAATGGGACTTTTTGTAAGTTAAGATGATGGATGAATGGGATTGGTGTGAGTTAGGATGATAGGTGAATGGGTCTTGTTGTGACTTTGGATGATGGGTGAATGGGCTTGGTTTGAGATAGGATGATGGTTGAATGGGACTTGATAGAAGTTAGGATGATGGGGCAATGTGTCCTGTTGTGGGATAAGATGATGGGTGAATGGGGCTTGGTGTGAGTTAGGATGATGGGTGAATGTATCTTGTTGTGAATAAGTATGTTGGTTGAATGGGTCTTGGTGTTAGATAGGATGATGGGTGAACCGGTCTTAGTACGAGTTAGGATGATAGGTGAATGTGTCTTGTTGTGAGTAAGTATAATGGCTGAATGGGTCTTGGTGTGAGTTAGGATGTCGGGTGTACGGGGCTTGGTGTGAGTTAGGTTGATGGGTGAATTGGTCCTGGTGTGAATTAGGATGTTGAGTGACTGGAACTTGGTGTGAGTTTGGATAATGGGTGAATGGGGCTTGTGGTGTGTAAGAAGGATGTGTGAATGGAGCATGTAATGAGTTAGGCTGATGGGTGAAGGGAGCCTGGTGTGGGTTAGGATGATGGGTGAATTGACTTGGTGTGAGTTAGGATAATCGGTGAATGGGGCTCGGTGTAATTAGCATGAAGGTTGAATGTTTTGTGGTATAAGTTAGAATGATGGGTGAAAGGGACTTGGTGTGAGTTTGGGTGATGGGTGAATGGTCCTTGCTTTGAGTTAGATAGATGAGTGAATGGGGTTTGGTCTGACTTAGGATGATGTGTTAATGGGCCCTGCTGCAAGCTAGGATGATGGGTGAATGGGGTTGTTGTGAATAAAGATGATGGGTGAATGAGGCTTGGTGTGAGTTATGATGATGTGTTAATCGGGCTTGATGTGAGTTAGGATGATGGATGCATGAAACTTGGTGTGAGTTAGGGTGATTGATGAATGCAAGTCAGTGTGAATTAGGATGATGGATGAATGGTCTTTGCTTGAGTTAGGATGAGGGGGATTGTGGCTCTCTCTGTGTTATGATGTTGGGCGAATGTGTCTTTATGTGAGCTATGATGATGGGTAAATGGTCTTTGTGTTAGTTAGGATGATGGGTGAATGGGCGTGGTGTGAGTTAGGAAGATGGGTGAATGAGTCATGTTGTGAGTTAGGATGATGGGTGAATGTGTCTTGGCATGAGTTAAGATGATGGGTGAATGTGTCTTGCGGTGAGGTAGGATGATGAGTTAATTTGTCTTAGTGTGTGTTAGGATGATGGGTGAATGAGGGTTGGTGTCGGTTAGCATGATGGGTGAATGAGTCTTTAAGTGATTTAGTATGATTGGTGAATGGGTCTTGGTGTGAGATAGAATATTGCATGATTGGTACTTGGTCTGATTTAGGATTATGGTTGAATGGAGCGTGTAGTGAGTTCGGATGATGGGTGAATATGGCACAGTGTGAGTTAGAATGATGGGTGAATAGTCTTGCTGTGAGTTAGGATGATGGGTGAATGGGACTCGGTGTGAGATAGGATGATGTTTGAATGTGTCTTGCTGTCAGTTTGGATGATGGGTGAATGGGTCTTGGTGTGAGTTAGTATTATGGGTGAGTGGGTCTTGGTGTGATTTACAATGAGGCGCGAATGGATCTTGTTGTGATTTCGGATGATGGGAGAATGGGCTTGGTGGGAGTTAGGATGATGCGTGAATGAGTTTTGCTGTGAGTTAGCACAATGGGTGAATGGGCTTGGTGTGAATTAAGATGATGGTTGAATGGGTCTTAATGTGAGTGAGGATTATGGGGGAATGATCTTGGTGTGAGTTAGGATGTTGGGTGAATGGGTCATTTTGTGAGTTACGATGATGGGTGAATGGGTCTTGGTGTGAGTTACGATGATGGGTGAATGATCTTGGTGTGAGTTTGGATGATTGGTGAATGGGTCTTGTGAATTAGAATGATGATTGAATGGGCTTGGTGTGAGTTACGCTGATAGATAATTGGGTCTTCTTGTGAGTAAGGAGGATGGGTGAACGGGGCTTGGTGTGCATTAGGATGACGGGTGAATGGGGCTTGGTCTGAGTAAGGATTATGGGAGAATGTGTTTTGTTGTGAGTAAGGATGATGGGTGAATGGGCTTGTTGTGTGTTTGGATGATAGATGAATAGGTCTTGGTGCGAGTTAGGATGATGGGTGAATGCGGCCTGGTGTGAGTTATGATGATGTGTGAATGGGGCTTGGTGTGTGGTTCGATGATGGGTGATTGGTCTTGTTTGATGTAGGATGATGTGTGAATCGGTCTTCGTGTGAGATAGGATGATGGGTGAATGGGTCTTGGTGTGAGTAGGATGATGTTTGAATTTGTCTTCGTGTGAGATATGATGGTGGGTGAATGGATTTGGTGTGAGTAGAATGATGGGTGAATTGATCTTGGTGTGAGATAGGATGATGTGTGAACAGGGCTTGGTGTGAGTTTCGATGATGGGTGAATGGCTTTTGTGTGACTTAGGATGATGGTTGAATTTGTCTTGGTGTGAGTTAGGATGATGGCTGAATGGGCTGGGTGTGAGTTAAGATGATACATGACTCGTGCTTCGTGTGTGTTAGGATGATAGGTGAATGGGTCCTTTTGTGAATTAGGATGAAGGGTGAATGGAGTTTGGATGGGATAGGATGATGGGTGAATGAATCTTGCTGCGATTTACAATGTTGACTGACTGGAGCTTGTAGTGAGTTAGGATCATAAGTTTTAAGGGCTTGTGCTGAGTTAGTATAATGGTGAATGGGCTTGGTGTGAGTTAGGATGATGTGTGAATGGGTCTTGCTGAGAGTTAGGACAATGGGAGAATGGGCTTGGTGTGAAATAGGGTGATGGGTGAATGGGTCTTAATGTGAGTTAGGATGATGGGAGAATGATCTTGGTGTGAGTTAGGATGATGGGTGAATGGGCCTTGTTGGGAGTTAGGATGATGGGAGAATGGGCTTGGTGTGAGTTAGGATGATGGGTGAATTGGTCTTGCTGTGAGTTAGGACAATGGGAGAATGGGCTTGGTATGAAATAGGATGATGGGTGAATGGGTCTTAATGTGAGTTAGGATGATGGGTGAATCATCTTGGTTTGAGTTAGGATGATGGTTGAATGGATCATGTTGTGAGTTACGATGATGGGGAATGGTTCTTGGTGTGAGTGACGATGATGGGTGAATGATCTTGGTAAGACTTTGGTGATGGGTGAATGGGTCATGCTTTGAGTACGGACGATGTGTGAATGGCGCTTGGTGTGAGTTTGTATGATGGCTGAATGTGTTTTGTTGTGAATTAGATTGATGATTGAATGGGCTTTGTGTGAGTTATGATGATAGATGATTGGGTCTTTTTGTGAGTTAGGGGGATGGCTGAATGTGTTTTGTTGTGATTATGGATGATGGGTGAATGGGCTTGTTGTGAGTTAGGATGATAGGTGAATGGTTCTTGGTGTGAGTTAGTATGATTGTTGAAAGCGGCTTGGTGTGAGTTAGGGTGATCGGTGAATGGGGCTTGGTGTGAGCTAGGATGATGCGGGAATGGGTGCTTGTGTAAGTTTGGACGATGGGTGTATGTGTTTGGGTGTTAGTTAAGATGATGGGTGATTGGGGCTTGGTGTGAGTTACGATAATGGTTGAATGGGGCTTGGTATGAGTTGGATGATTGGTGAATGGGTCTTGGTGCGAGTTAGGATGATGGGTGAATGGAGTTCAATATGCGATAGGATGATGGGTGAATGGGTCTTAACGTGAGTTAGGACGATGGGTGAATGATCGTGGTGCGAGTTATGATGATCGGTGAATGGGTAATATTGTGAGTGTCACGGGGCCATGCATTCACGGGGCAGTTTTGCTAGGGTTTCGGTAGTGGACCCAAGCGCAGGAAACCTATCCAAGGACTCGAGACCGGGTAGAACTCGAAAGATGCTTCCTTGAGACTCGAGAACATAGAAACAGGGTAACACTCGAAAGGAGATTCAGTTGAGACTCGAAAACACAGAGACATGGTAACACTCGAAAGGAGGTTCAGTTGAGACTCGAGAACGCCAGAGACACAGCCAGAGTTGTTACTTGCAGGCAGGTGAACCCACAGCTGAGCATAGAGGACAGGAAACAGGAAGCTTAAATACAGACCTGATTGGTCACGTGACAATTATTCAAATGAGACACAAGAGACAAATACTTTAATAACATACAGGTGAGGCCACAGGCACAGAGACAAGACAGGGACTGGACCGACCAGCTTTATTCATTCTCTGCCTTGCTCTCTATTCTGCAGGTTGGAGCTGAAACAGAGTGGAAAGTGGTGGTCTCCTTGACCAGGGAGAGGAGGAGAAGTAGAAACCACAGACCACCACTACCACAACAGCAACAGCAACTACTGAGGTGCCTGGAGAGAGAGGACAGAGGAGAGGAGAGGGAAAAAGGAGGCCAGCACCTACCAGAGGAGAGGCCTTTCCACCACTGCCTCCCCAAATTGGCCTCCATTCCAGGAGAGGGAGAGAGGGGAGAGAAGCAACAACCAACACCCACCACCCACCATCAACTGCTTGGAAGGAGGGAAGGATAATATCTTCACTGAACATCTGCAGGTGGGTGTTATTTGGTGCACTCTCCAAAAGACTTTGTACTGTAGGCGGGCGGGAGGAAAGAAGACCGGAACACCAACGGGTGTCTGTGTGTGTGTGTGGCTCTTGTAGAACACTAGGCCACACACACCACTATCAAACACCCGCCTTCTATTGCCTGGCCTGGGACAGCTGGAGCTGCCTAGGTGAAGCCTTTAATTTCATTGAACATCGTTAAGACCTGGTGCAGGACTGAGCCTGGGCATCTCCAACTTTCCCAGGCGAAGACATCTTCTCCCCCTGCCAGAAGAACACCATTAGAGACTTTATTTCCCATCGGAGAGTGCACCCCTGCCGGCAGCCACCCACCCACCATCATGAGTGGGGACCCTGCCTTTTGCGGCCTCCCTCCTTCCCACCCCCCTCTCTCTCTCTCTTTGTCTCTCTCAAGAGGCACCTCTTTTCCACCTATTAATTAATTGCCACTTCAGCAGAGGGGAGAAGGCCCCTCTCCCAATTCCAATCAATAAGGGGAGAGGTGTGCCTTCAATTTAACAGCGCCCTCTGCTCAAGGGAGGACTTTAAAAAACCGGAGGCCGTCTTCAACATCTTAAGGCCTGTGACTTGGGGTGAGTGTAGCTCTTTTTAAAAACCACCCCATAATGGCGTCCACATCATCGCTGGTGACGGGGCCAGCTAAGTCATATGCGTTGGTGGCGGCCAAAGCCATGGCTGCTCCCGCTGCCTCTGCTGCCCTGTCACCTTTCTCATTAATAACAAAACAGATTGGGGTGCAGAGCTACACCCACCACACAATGACCATTGAGGCATGTGTAAAGGCCATTGCTGGGGTTGTCGGCACTTCAGCCATCCTCGCCACCTCAAAAATGTACGGGAAGGCTGTGTTCTTCCTGGGGTCGGAGCAGCCGGTGTCCATGGCCGTCGCCAAAGGGCTCACCATGGGCATGACCTTCCTGCCGGTGGACCCCATCGAGGCCACCGCGCAGAGGGTGGTGATTTCCAACGTCCCGCCCTTTGTTCCTGGTGAGCTCCTCCTCCCCCACTTATGCCATCTTGGGGAGGTGAGGTCGGGGATCACGCCTATCCCACATGGCTGCCGGGAAGCCAGCCTTCGGCACGTCTTCTACTTCCGGCGCCAGCTCTTTATTCAGCTGGCACGGGAGGATGACACCGACGGGGCTTTCGTCGTCCTCCACGAGGGGACCGCCTATCGCGCCTTTTCGATGGTGGATGGTGTGGGGTGCCATGACTGCAAGGAGCTGGGGCATATTAGGAAAAACTGCCCCACCTCCAAGGCTGGCGCCGCGGCCACTCCTCCCCCTGGGTCTGGCCGCGCATCCGAAACAACCGATGCGGGGCCGACGTAAGAGGCCGATGCCAACAGGTCCTCCGGCGGGGGAGAGGGAGCCCGTCCGGTTGGAATGAAAGCGCTGCATAAGATGAAACACTTCAGGACGGGTCCACCCGCGGAGGGCCGGCCCCTAAACCTAGAGCCCCTGACAGCCGCGCTCCTCGCGGAGTTGTTCAGAGCATACGAGGGCGGGAAGGGCTTCCTTCCCGAGCCTGTGGCCACAACGGCCGTAGCGGAATCGCCAATAGCTGCGGCCGGGCTCGGGCCCGAGGAACCCGACAAATCTGCTCTGCCGGAGGGCGCAGAGGAGGAGGCCCCTGCAGACATGAAGGTCTCCCTCGCTCCCTCCACGCTAAAAAGAAGGTGCAACCCCCTGGAAGACGAGGAGTACTGGGAGGAGGAAGGTCCCTCCGTGCAGGGGGAGTCGTCACCCGCCACGTGTACTGCACCCCGCCCCCTGCTGTCACCAGCGTTCGGCAGGGGTCACCTGTCCCTCGGGAGGCTGAGGCAGATGTGTCTGTCCAGCACATGCCTCCTGGGAATGGGGACGAGACCCTGCCCGTGCGGGGAGTCGCGGAACAACCCGCAGCGGAACTAGATATTTTATCAGTACCATTACCCCTCGCTGGGTCGGGCGGCCTGGGGTCTGGTTCGGGCGTGCTGGAAGAAACTGAGCTCACCCAATGCGACCCAGACATTTCCCAGGGGCTGCTCGACCTGGTTGAAACTTTAGTGCAGGACACCCCATCCGCTGGGTCGGAGACTGGTGGCGAGGAGGAGGAAGGCCCCCTCACTGTGCCTCTGGCGCCGGACGTCCTGGATGAATTTCAATTTGTTTTCTCCCTGATTTCTCCGGGCGTTCTGGCATCTGGGGCGGAGGGGTCTCTGAACCGCCGCCGTCTTCTGGACCGGCGCCCCTGGAGGAGCCCAGGGAGGAATCCTCTGCCACCAATCCTGGGGGTGGGATCCAGGCAGAGGCAGGGCCGGCCAATGTGGCTGAGCCGTTCACTGCGCACTGCGCGACGGACGGGTCGGTCGCTGGTGGAGACCCCCCAGAGGAGTACGGGGACTCGGTGATGGGCGCGGAGGACGCGTTGAATTCCATCGCCGATGAGGCGATGGATGACCTCATGCCCCTCGCCGAGTCTCCCCTCATTCCTGACTGGCAGCTCCGGGATTTTATGGCCGCGTGCCTGGGTCATCAAAACAAGACCAGGCTGGCACTCGACAGGTGGTCGGAGCTGGCGCTGCTCATCGGGTCAGTCCGCGCCGCCGTCAAAATCATGGGTGCGGACCAGGACGTGAGCCCGCTCGAGCTGCGTCGGCTCAGGTCATTCCTCACTGGGCTGCTGAGGGAGTGCCGGTCGAATAGCGGCTGAGCTCCCTCCCCCCGTTACGTGTAGGTAGAGGTTGCACTATGCTTCTGATATGAAGATAACCATAGCCAGCCTCAACATCAATGGCAGCAGGGAGGCTCACCGCAGATTTAATAACCTTTCGGTCCTTCGGGATGGAAAGTATGCGGTGTGCTTCCTGCAAGAAACCCACACTGTTCCGGGAGACGAGGCCACGTGGCTCCTGGAGTGGTAAGGTGGGGTCAGCATGAGTCACCTCTCCAACGTTTCCAGAGGGGTGGTTATCTTGCTGGCCCCGCATTTTCAGCCGGAGATATTGGGGGTCAAGGAGCACGTGCCGGGCCGCTTGCTCCAGGTCACTGTTTGCCTGGGGGGCTTGCCGCTCCATCTAGTGAACATGTACGCCCCTCAGTCCGGTGCGCAGCAAGTGCGCTTCTTTGAAGAAGTGTCCGCTCTTCTGGGCTCCATCGACGTGGGCGAGTGCGTCATTCTCGGGGGGTTTTTAACTGCACCCTCGAGGCGAGGGACCTTTTGGCCCCCCAGCATTGCCCAGCGGCGATAGAGAAGTTGAGGGACCTGGTCGGGTCCTTCGACTTGGTGGACGTCTGGCAACATCTCCACCCCGACTCCAGCGCCTTCACTAGCATGAGGTCTGGAGGAGGATGGTGCAGAATCGACCGCCTTTATATTTCCCGGGCGTAAGTCTCCTGCATTCCGGCGGCTTCCATGGGGCTGGTGCCATGCACGGACCACCACCTGGTGTGGGTGGAGCTTGTTCCACTGCACGTGCCGGGGTGGTCCATGTACTGGAATTTTAACAACCTGCTGCTGGAGGACGCGCGGTTCCAGGATTCGATTCGTCGGTTCTGGGCCGACTGGAGAAGGAAGCAGGGGGGCTCCCCTCCTTGATGTTGTGGTGGGACGTGGGCAAGGCTCACGTCCATCTCTTCTGTCAGGAGTACACGAAGGGGTCGACCTAGGGGTGGGAGGCCCGGGTCAGGCGGTTGGGGAAGGAGGTGCTCGACCTGGAGTCCCGTCTCAGTCAAGTCGTCGAGGACCCGGCCCTGCGGAAGGTGTACGAAGAGAAGAAGGGCGCGCTGAAGGACCTGCAGCCGGTCGGGTCCCAAGGCGCGTACGTGAGGTCGCGGATCCAGTTCCTGCGGGACCTGGACCGCGGCTCCCCCTTCTTCTACTCACTGGAAAAAAGACGGGGGGTCCGTAAGCACCTCTTGGGGCTGCTGGCCGACGACGGATCGCTGGTCTCGGATCCGGAAGGAATCAACGCAGATGCCCGCGCCTATTATAGGGCTCTGTTCTCTCCGGATCCGTCCAGTGAGGATGTGTGCAGAGTTTTGTGGGAGGACCTGCCGAAGGTCGGCCTGGAGGGCGCTGAAAAATTGGACGCCCCTCTGAGTCTGGAGGAGCTGACCGGCGCCCTCCGCCAGCTCTCCAGTGGAAAGTCCCCGGGGCTGGACGGGCTGACCGTGGAGTTCCACAGGGCATTCTGGGGCGTCTTAGGGGGTGACTATGCACGGGTCCTGGGGGAAAGTTTGGCGACCGGGGAGATGCCCCTCTCTTGGCGCAGGGCTGTTATTGTCCTGCTGCCTAAGAAGGGCGATCGCCGCCTCAATAAGAACTGGCGCCCGGTCACCCTCCTCAGTACGGAATACAAAATTTTTGCCAGGGCCATGTCTGCTCGCCTTGGCGCCGTGCTGGCCCACATGATCCACTCCGACCAGTCTTACACGGTCCCGGCCCGGACCATCCACGATAACATCTATCTGGTCCGGGACCTGGCCCACCATTCCCAGAGGGCTGTTCTGTCGGTCGCCTTCCTTTCCCTGGATCAGGAGAAGGCTTTTGACATGGTAGATCACGAGTATCTCTTCGGGACTTTGCGCGCATTCGGGTTCGGGATGCATTTTGTCACCCGGATCCGACTTCTGTACGCTGCCACAGAGTGTCTGATTAAAGTTAATGGGTCCTTGATGGCGCCCCTTCACTTCGGGAGGAGGGTGCATCAGGGATGCCCCATGTCCGGCCAGTTTTACGCCGTTTGCGTAGTGCCTTTCCTGCGCCTCTTGCGGAAGAGGTTGACAGGACTGGCTCTGCAAGAGCCGGGCGTGGAGGTGGTCCTCTCGGCTTACACCGATAACGTGCTCCTCACGGTGATGGATCCCGCCGACTTGCGGAGGATGCAGGAATGCCAGCAGATTTACTCGGACGCATCCTCCGCAAAGATCAACTGGGAGAAATGTTCCGGACTCCTGGTGGGTCAGTGGCGGGTGGATTCCCTGCCGGAGGAGTTCAGGCCCTTCGCCTGGAGCACCACGCCCCTCCTGTACTTGGGAGTCTACTTTAGCCCTGCCGAGGACCCCTGGCCAGCGAACTGGCAAGAGTTGGAGCCCAAAGTCACCACTCGCTTAGAACGCTGGACAGGACTGCTCCGAGTGTTGTCCTACAGGGGTCGAGCGATGGTCATAAACCAACTGGTGGCCGCCATGTTGTGGTACTGGTTGGTCAATTTGATCCCTCCCCCTGCGTTTATCACCAAGATACAGAAGAAGCTCATCGACTTCTTCTGGGACAACAGGAAGCACTGGGTCTCTGCCGCGGTTCTGAGTCTCCCGCTTAGGGAGGGCGGTCAGGCGCTGGTGTGCCTCCACACCCAGGCTGCGACTTAGCATCTTCAGACGCTGCAGAGATACCTGTACGTCGAGAATCCTCCGAGATGTTGTGCGCTGGTGAAGTATTTTTTCCGCCAGCTGCACGGCCTCAATTATGACATGCAGCTCCTGTTTTTGGAAGTTGGCGGCATGCGTGCCAGCCTGCGGGAGCTGCCTGTCTTCTACCAGGAACTGCTATGGGTTTGGAATCACGTCGCTTCCAGGCGGAGCTCTCCCCCGTCAGGAATGGCAGCAGTCCTTCGGGAGCTGCTGTTCAGGAATCCGCACCTCCACGTCCGTGGGTTCGGGTGGCTGGCGGAGTGCAGGGCTGTGCCTGGCAAGGTGGCTAGAGTCGGGGACCTGCTCGATGGCGGAGGAGCAGGCTGGATGGCGCCGGTGGAGTTGTTGCGGCGCATGTCTTGGGCCAACACCCAGCTCGCGGTCAATTCCTTCGAGTCGATGAAAGCGACACTGCGCCCCGGCGCCACAAGGTGTGTCGAGGCGGCTCAAGGACGTGGGGCGATCCCGCCCGAGCTTTACCCCGTTCGGACGGAATTCCTTATCGGCGCCCAGCCCCAAAACTCCCCTCGGGAACCGGTGCCTCACAACTTGAGCTGTCTCGAGGAAATACCCTCCATGCCTTTTCATTCCGCATGGAGGGGTCTCCTGTACGGGCTGCTCCTGCACACTCTCTACTTTGCCATCTTCGCCTGCCATCCGGACACGCCTTGGCGTGCCATCTTGCCTTCCAGCAGAGGCAGAGGTCCACAATGGAATGCTCTCTATGCGGGTGTCCTCCCCTGTTCTATTGTGGACTTCGCCTAGAGGGTGTTGCACGGGGTAGTCCCGTGCAATATATTTTTAAGTAGATTCACGGACTCCCAGGCCACGTGTTTTTTCTGCAGCCTGGAGGAGTCCGTTTTTCATATATATACAGAATGTGAGAGGTTGCAGCCGCTCTTCCATTATTTGAAGGGGCTGCTCCTCGATTTTTGGTTGCACTTCAGTCCCATGCTCTTGATCTACGGTCACCCGGTGCGGAGGGGAGTGGGCAAGTTGGGGGACCTCCTCGTGGGTCTGCTACTGGGCCTGGCTAAAAAAGCCATCAATTGGTCCAGGCAGCGGGCGGTCGAGGGTGTCGTCCAGCCAGATTGCCTCCCTCTCTTCCACGGCCATGTTCGCCCCTGGGTGGCCCTGTAGATGGAGCACGCAGTGTCCGCCGACACGCTCGAGTACTTCCATGACTGGTGGGCGCTGCGGGGACTGGAGTGCATAATTGATTTGGATAATCAATTTTAATTTGATTTGCTAAGGTTTATTTAAAGTTTTACAGTTCAAATTACAGTTTATTTGTTTAATTTACTTGGTCCAAATAAAAGAGGACAAGACAGGGACTGGACTGGACCAGCTTTATTAACTAGCCTAATTTACTCTGATGAGAACAATTACACGAGAAACAGGTGAGGAGAGGGGCCCAAAGGCACGGCAGCAGTGCACCGAAGCCTCAAAAACCGCCGTCAGGCGGCGAGCAGAGGGCTGTGCCGCTGAAGCCGTTACAGTGAGTTACGATGATGGGTGAATGATCTTGGTTTCAGTTTGGATGATGGGTGAATGGTCATGTTGTGAGTTAGGATGATGTGTGAATGGGGCTAGGTGTGATTGAGGATGATGGCTGAATGGGTGTTGTTGTGAATTAGGATGATGAGTGAATGGGCTTGGTGTGATTTACGATGATAGATGATTGGGTTGTTGTTGTGAGTTTGGATGATGGCTGAATGGCGCTTGGTGTGAGATAGGATGATGGGTGAACGGGGCTTGGTTTGAGTTAGGATGATGGGTGAATGTGTCTTGTTGTGAGAAAGGATGATGGGTGAATGTGCTTGTTGTGAGTTATGATGATAGGTGAATGCGTGAATGCGCCTTGGTGTGAACTTGGATGATGTGTGAACGCAGATTGGTGTGAGATAGGATGGTGGATGAATGGGGCTTGGTGTGTGTTTGGATGATATTTGAATGGGTCTTGGTCTGAGTTAGGATAATGGGTGAATGGGGATTGGTGTGAGTTAGGATGATCGGTGAATGGGGCTTGGTGTGAGTTTGGATGATGGGTGATTGGGTCTTGGAGTGAGTTATGATGATGGGTGAATGGATCTTGGTGTGTGAACATAAGAACATCATAACATAAGAAGTAGGAGCAGGAGTAGGCCATACGACCCCTCGGGCCTGCTCCGCCATTCAATAGGATCATGGCTGATCCGAACATAGACTCACTTCCACTTCCTTGCCCGCTCCCCGTAACCCCTAATTCCCTTATCAGCTAGGAAACTGTCGATCTCCGTTTTAAATGTATTTAATGTCGCAGCTTCCACAGCTCTCTGAGGTAGCAAACTCCATAGATTTACTACCCTCTGAGTGAAGAAGTTTGAAACGGCATCCCCTTATTCTAAGATTATGGCCCTTAGTTCTAGCCTCACCCATCAGTGGAAATATCCTCCCCGCATCCACCCGATCAAGCCCCCTCACAATCTTATATGTTTCAATTAGATCACCTCTCATTCTTCTGAATTCCAATGAGTAGAGGCCCAACCTACTCAACCTTTCCTCATAAGTCAACCCCCTCATCTCTGGAATCAACCGAGTGAAGCTTCTCTGAACTGCCTCGAGAGCAAATATATATTTTCTTATACATGGAAACCAAAACTGTACGCAGTATTCCAGGTGTGGCCTGACCAGAACCCTGTATAACTGAAGCAAGACTTCCCTGCTTTTATAGTGCATCCCCCTTGCAATAAAAGCCAAGATTCCATTGGCCTTCCTGATCACCTGCTGTACCTGCATACTACCCTGCTGTGTTTCATGCACCAGGACCTCCAGATCCCTTTCTCCTGTAGCACTTTGCAGTTTCTTTCCATTTAGATAATAACTTGCTCTTTGATTTTTCCTGCCAAAGTACATAACCTCACAATTTCCAACATTATATTCCATCTGCCACATTTCTGGCCACTCACTTAGCATGTCTATGTCCTTTTGCAGGTTTTTTATGTCCTCCTCACTCACTGCTTTCCCTCCCATCTTTGTATCATTGGCAAACTTGGATACGTTGCACTTGGTCTCCTCCTCCAAATCGTTAATATAGATTGTAAAGAGTTGGGGTTCCAGCACTGACCCCTGCAGAACACCACTAGTTACTGATTGCCAACCCGAGAATGAAACATTTATCCCCACTCTCTGTTTTCTGTTAGATAGCCTATCTTCCACCCATTTCAGTATATTACCCCCAATCCCGTGATTTATTATCTTGTGCAGTAACCATTTGTGTGGCACCTTGTCAAATGCCTTTTGGAAGTCCAAATACACCACATCCACTGGTTCCCCTTGATCCATGCGTTTTGTTCCGTCCTCAAAGAATTCGAGCAAATTTGTCAAACATGACTTCCTCTTCATAAAACCATGTGACTCTGTCTGATAAAATTATGCTTATCCAAATGTCCCGTTACTGCTTCCTTAATTATGGACTCCAACATTTGACCAACCACAGATTTTAGGCTAACTGGTCTATAGTTTCCAGCCTTTTGTCTACCTCCCTTTTTAAATAAGGGCGTTATATTAGCAGTTTTCCAATCTGCTGGGAGCTTTCCTGAATCCAGGGAGTTTTGGAAAATTACCACAAATGCATCCGCAATACCTATCGCTACTTCTCTCAAGACCCTAGGTTGTATGCCATCAGGTCCAGGGGATTTATCCACCTTAAGTCCCATTATGTTACCGAGTACCATCTCCTTAGTGATTTTAATTGTGTTCAGCTCCTCCCCCCCCTATAGCCCCTGCTTGTCCAGTGTTGGGATATTTTTAGATTCCTGTACTATAAAGACTGATACAAAATATTTGTTCAGCGTATTTGCCATCTCCATGTTCCCCACTACTAATTTCCCATTCTCATCCTCTAAGGGACCAAAATTCACTTTAGTCACCCTTTTTCTTTTTATATAACTGTAGAAACTCTTGCTATCTGTTTTTATATTTTTTGCTAGTTTACTTTCATAATCAATCTTCCCTTTCTTAATTAATCTTTTAGTTATTCTTTGCTGGCTATTAAATGCTCCCCAAACTTCTATCCTCCCACTAGATTTGGCTACTTTATAAGCCCTTGTTTACAGTCGGATACTGTCCTTTATTAATTTACTTAGCCACGGATGGCTGTTTTTTCCTTTACGCCCCTTTTTCCTCAGTGGAATATATTATTCTTGAAAGTTGTGAAATATCTCCTTGCATGTACACCACTGCTCATGTACTGTCTTACATCTTAATCTATTTTCCCAGTCCACTTTAGTCAACTCTGCTCTCATACCTTCATAGTCTCCTTTTTTAAGCTTAGTACGCTGGTTTGAGATCCAACACTCTCACCCTCCAACTGAATTTGGAATTCAACCATGTTATGGTCACTCGTTCTAAGGGCATCCTTTACTAGGACACTTTTTATTAATCCAGTCTCGTTACACAGTACCAGAGCTAAGATTGCCTGCCCCCTGATAGGTCCAGTAACATACTGCTCAAGGAACCCGTCCCTAATGCACTTTATGAACTCTTCCTCAAGGCTGCCCTGCCCAATGTGATTTGTCCAGTCAATGTGAAAGTTATAATCTCCCATGTTTATAGCTGTTCCCTTATTACAAGCCCCAACTATTTCCTGATTTATACTCCGACCAATAGATTTGCAACTGTTAGGAGGCCTATAGACTACGCCCACCAGTGACTTTTTCCCCTCATTATTCCTTATCTCCAAACAAATTGTTTCACTATCCTGATCCTTTGACCCAATATAATTTCTCACTATAGCAGTGATTCCATCCTTTATTACCATAACCACCCCACCTCCCATTCCTTCCTGTCTGTCCTTCCTAATAGTCAAATACCACTGGATGTTTAGTTCCCAGTCATGGTCACCTCGCAGCCATGTTTCTGTAATGGCCACCAGATCATACCCATGTGTAGTTATTTGTACCGTCAACTCGTCTATTTTGTTATGAAAGCGGTGTGCATTCAGATAAAGAAATTTCAAATATGTGTTGTGACAATTTATTCCTGCTTTTACCCCCTTTACTACTTTACCTTTACCTTTATATATTCTGTCCCTTCCTGACACGCTCTGGTTTTTATTTTCCCCACTGCTACATTGCTCTATTGCCTTCTCCACCAACTTTTTTATCTTTCGCTCACTTGAAACCTCTTGGATGATGGATGAATGCGTTTCGGTGTGAGTCAGGATGATGGGTCCATTGTGCTTAGTGTGAGTTAGGATGATGGATGAATGGATCTAGGTGTGAGTTATCATGATGGGTGAATATGTCTTGTTGTGGGATGGATGATGGGTGAATGCGTCTTGTTGTGAGTTAGAATGATAGGTGAATTTTGTTCTTTGTGACTTAGGATGATGGATGAATGAGTCTTGGTTTGAGTTAGGATGATGGGGTATTGGTCTTGGTGTGAGTTTGAATGATAGGTGAATGTGTCTTGGTGTGTGTTTGGATGATGGGTGAATGGTTTTCGTGTGATTAAGGAGGATGTGTAAATGGGACTTTGTGTGAGTAAGGATGATGAGTGGATGGGTTTTTTTGTGAGTAAGGTTGTTGGGTAAATGGAGATTGTTTTGATTTAGGATGATGGGTGAATGGGTCTTTGAGTGAGTTAGGATGATGGGTGAATGGGTCTTGGTGTGAGTTAGGATGATGAGTGAATGAGTCTTGGTATGAGTTAGGATGATGGGTCAATTGTCTTGGTGTAGAGTTAGGATGAAGTGTGAATGGGCTAGTTTTGAGTTAGAATGATTGGAGAATGGAGCTTGATGTGAGTTAGAATGATGTGTTAATGAGCGTGGTGTGAGATTAGAATGATTGGTGAATGGGTATTCACGTGAGTTCGGATGAAGTGTGAACGGGCTTGGTGTGAGTTAGGGAATTGGTTGAATGGGGCTTGTTGTGATTTAGGAGGATGGGTGAATGGGCGTGGTGTGTGTTAGGATGATGGGTGAATGGGTCTTGGTTTGAATTAGGAAGATGGGTGAATAGGTTTGGTGTTAGTTACGATGATAGATGAATGGGACTTGGTGTGGTTTAGGATGATGTGTAAATGGGGCTTGGTTTGAGTTAGGTTATTTGGTGAATGGGTCTTGTTGTGAGTTAGGAGGATGGGTGAATGGGCTTGGTATGTGTTAGGATGAAAGGTGAATGGGTCTTGGTGTGAATTAGGATGATGGGTGAATCGGCTTGGTGTGAGTTATGATGATAGATGAATGTGAGTTGGTGTGATTTAGGATGATGGGTGAACGGGGCTTGGTGTGAGTTAAGATGCTGCGTGAATATGTCTTGTTGTGAGTAAGGATTATGGGTGAATGGGCTTGTTGTGAGTTAGGATGACAGGTGAATGGGTCTTGGTGTGAGTTTCGTTGATGTGTGAACGGGGCTTGGTGTGAGTTAGGATGATGTGTGAATGCGGCATGGTGTATGTTAGGATGATTTTAGAATGCTCTCGGTGTGAATTAGGATGATGGGTTAATGGGTGTTGGTGAGAGTTTGAATGATGCCTGAATGGGTCTTATAGTGTGTTTGGATGATGGGTGCATAATGCTTGGTGTCAGTCAGGAAGTTGGTTCAATTGGGCTTTTTGTGAGTTAGGATGATGGATGAATGAATCTTGTTGTGAGTTAGCATAATGGGTGAATGGGTCGTGTGTTGGGTTAGGATGATGTGTGAATGCAGTTTGGTATGGGATAGCATGATGGGTGAATGTGTCTTGCTGTGAGTTAGGATGATGGGTTAATGGGTTTTAGTGTGAGTTAGGATGATGTGCGAATGGGGTTTGGTGTGGGATAGCATGATGGGTGAATGTGTCTTGATATTATTTAGCATGATGGGTGAATGGGTCTTGGTGTGAGATAGGATGTTGCGTGATTGGAACTTGGTGTGAATTAGGACTTCTATCCTCCCACTAGATTTGGCTACTTTATATGCCCTTGTTTACAGTCGGATACTGTCCTTTATTAATTTATTAGCCACGGATGGCTGTCTTTTCTTTTACGCCCCTTTTCCTCAGTGGAATATATTTTTTGTGAAAGTTGTGAAATATCTCCTTGAATGTACACCACTGCTCATGTACCGTCTTGCATCTTAATCTATCTTCCCAGTCCACTTTAGTCAACTCTGCTCTCATACCTTCATAGTCTGCTTTATTTAAGCTTAGTACGCTGGTTTGAGGTCCAACTCTCACCATCCAACTGAATTTGGAATTCAACCATGTTATTGTCACTCATTCCAAGAGCATCCTTCACTAGGACATTTTTTATTAATCTTGTCTCGTTACACAGGACCAGATCTAAGATTGCCTGCCCCCGGATAGGTCCAGTAAAATACTGCTCAAGGAACCCGTCCCTAATGCACTCTATGAACTCTTCCTCAAGGCTGCCCTGCCCAATTTGATTTGTCCAGTCAATATGAAAGTAAAAATCTCCCATGATTATAGCTGTTCCCTTATTACAAGCCCCAACTATTTCCTGATTTATACTGCGACCAATAGATTTGCAACTGTTAGGAGGCCTATAGACTATGCCCACTAGTGACCTTTTCCCCCTCATTATTCCTCATCTCCACCCACATTGTTTCACTATCCTGTTCATTTGACCCAATATCATTTCTCACTATTGCAGTGATTCCATCCTTTATTACCATAGCCACCCCACCTCCCATCCCTTCCTGTCTGTCCTTCCTAATAGTCAAATACCCCTGGATGTTTAGTTCCCAGTCATGGTCATCTCGCAGCCATGTTTCTGAACTTGGTGTGAATTAGGATCATGTGTGAATGGGGCTTGTGGTCAGTTAGGATTATGGATGAATAGGGCTTGTCGTGAGTTAGGATGCAGTGTGAAGATGGCACAGTGTAAGTTAGAATGATGGGTGAATAGTCTTGGCATGAGTTCGAATGATGGGTGAATGGACTCGATCTGAGATATGATGATGGTTGAATGTGCCTTGCGGTGAGTTTGGATGATGAGTCAATGGGTCTTGGTGTGAGTTACCATGATGTGTGAATGGGTCTTGGTGTCAGTTATGTTGATGGGTGAATATGTCATTGTATAAGTTAGGATGTTCTTTGAAAAGGGCTTGGTGTGAGCTAGGATGAAGGTTGAATGGGGCTCGGTGTGAATAAGGATGATGTGTGAATTGGGCTTTGTGTGAGATGGATGATGGGTCAATCGGGCTGGATATGAGTTAAGATGATGGATGAATGAAACTTGGCGTGAGTTAGGACGATTGATGAATGGGTCTTGGTGTGAGTTAGGATGATGGGTGAATGGAGTTCAGTATGAGATAGGTTGATGGGTGAATGATCGTGTGTGCGTTAGGGTGATGGATGAATGGGGATCGGTCTGAGTTCGGATAATGGGTGAATGGTTCTTCGTGTGAGTTAGGATGATGGGTGAATGGGTCCTGGTGTGAGTAGGATGATGTGTGAATTGTCTTGGTGTGAGTTAGGATGATGTGTGAACCGGGCCTGGTGTGAGTTTCGATGATGGGTGAATGGTATTGGTGTGAGTTAGGATGATGCGTGAATTGGTTTTGTTGTGAGTTAGGATGATGGGTGAATGGGTCTTGCTATGAGTTAGGACGATGGGTGAATGGGTTTGGTGTGATTTAGGATGATGTGTGAATGCGTCTTAATGTGATTTAGGACGATCGGTGAATGATCTTGGTGTGAGTTAGGATGATGCGTGAATGGGTCATGTAGTGATTTACGATGATGGGTGAATGCATCTTGGTGTGTGTTAAGATGATGGGTGAATCGGCCTTGGTGTGAATTACGATGATGGGTGAATGATCTTGGTGTGAGTTTGGAAGATGGGTGAATGGGTCATGTTGTGAGTTATGATGATGTGTGAATGGGGCTTGGTGTGAGTTAGGATGAAGGCTGAATGGGTGTTGTGGTGAATTAGGATTATGAATGAATGTGCTTGGTGTGAGTTAAGATGATAAATGATTGTGTCTTGAGAGTCAGGATGAATTGTGAACGGGGCTTGGTGTGAGAAAGGATGATGGGTGAACGGGGCTTGGTTTGAGTTAGGGTAATGGATGAATGTGTCTTGTTGTGAGTAAGGATGATGGTTGAATGGGCTTGTTGTGAGTTAGGATGATAGCTGAATGGGTGTTGCTGTGAGTTAGGATGATGGGTGAACGTGGCTTGGTGTTAGTTAGGATGGTTGTTGAATGGGGCTTGGTGTGTGTTTGGATGATGAGTGAATGGGGCTTGGTGCGAGATATGATGATAGGTGAATTGTTCTTGGAGTGAGTTATGATGATGGGTGAATGGGTCTTGGTGTGTGCTTGGATGATGGATGAATGCGCCTTGGTGTGAGTAAGGATGATGGTTCCATGTGGCTTAGTGTGACTTAGGATGATGGATGAATGGATCTTGGTGTGAGTTAGTTAATGCGTGAATGTGTCTTGTTGTGGGTTATGATGACGGGTGAAGGCGTCCTGTTGTGAGTTAGAAGGTTGGGTGAATTGGTTTGTTGTGACTTAGCATGATGGGTGAATGAGTCTTGGTTTGAGTTAGGATGATGGGGAATTGGTCTTGGTGTGAGTTAGAATGATACGTGAATGTGTCTTGGTTTGCATTTGAATGATGGGTGAATGTTTCTTCGTGTGATTAAGGGGGATGGGTGAATGAGACTTTGTGTGAGTTAGGATGATGAGTGTATGGGTTTGTTGTGAGTTAGGATGATGGGTAAATGGGGATTGTTTTAATTTAGGATGATGAGTGAATGGGTCTTGGTGTGAGTAAGGAATATGAGTGAATGGGTCTTGGTATGAGTTAGGATGATGTGTGAATAGGTTTGTTTTGAGGTAGGATGAAGGGAGAATGGACCTTGATGTGAGTTAGGGTGATGTGTGAATGGGCTTGGTGTGAGATTTAGAATGATTTTTGAATGGGTATTGATGCGAGATAGGATGAATGGTGAAAGGGCATGGTGTGAGTTACGATGTTGGGTGAATGGGTTTTGTTGTAAGTTGGCACGATGGGTGAATGTGCATGGTGTGTGTTAGAATGATGGGGGAATGGGTCTTGGTGTTAGTTAGCATGATGGGTAAATTTTATTGGTGTGAGTTAGGATGTTGTGTGTAAGTGCCTTGTTTTGAGTTAGTATGATGGCTGAATGGTCTTGGTGAGAGATAGGCTGATGTGTGAATGGCTCTTGGTGTGAGTTAGGCTGATGGCTGAATGGGTCATGTTCTGAGTTAGGATGATGTGTTAATGTTTCTTATTGTGTGTAAGGGATGATGGGTGAATGTTTCTTGTGTGTAAGGAATGATGGGTGAATGGGTTTCTTGTGAGTTAGGATGATAGGTGAATGGGTCTTGGAGTGAGTTAGGATGCTGTGTGTACAGGTCTTGGTGTGAATTAGGATGATTGGTGAATGGTGCTTGGTGTGTGTTGGGATGATTGGTGAAAGGGGCTTGATGTGTGTTAGGATGATGAGTGAACGGGGCTTGATGTGAGTTAGGATGATCGGTGAAATCTCTCGGTATGAGATAGGATGATGGGTGATTGGGAGTTGGTGAGAGTTCGAATGATGCGTCAGTGGGTCTTGGTGTGAGTTAGGATGATGGGTGAATGGGTCATGTTGTGAGTTAGGATGATGTGTAAATGGTTCTTGCTGAGCGTTAGGGTGACTGGTGAATGGGACTTCTTGTGAATTAGGATGATGGGTGAATAGGCTTGTGTGTGTTACGATGATAGATGAATGGGATTGGTGTGAGTTAGCATGATGTTTGCACGTGGCTTGGTGTGAGTTAGGATGATTGTTGATTGGGGCTTGGTGTGTGATAGGAAGATTTGTGATTAGGGCTTGGTGTGAGTTAGGATGATGGGTGATTGTGTCTTGGAGTTAGATATGATGATGTGAGAATGGGTCTTGACTTGAGTTAGGATGATGTTTGAATGGGTCATGTGGTGAGTTACGGTGATGGGTGAATGGTGTTGGTGTGAGTTAAGATGCCGTGTGAATGGGGCTTGGTATGTGTTAGGATGATGGATGAATGGGGCTTGTTGTGAGTCAGTTTGATGTTTACATTAGGCTTGGTGTGAGTTAGCATGATGGGTGAATGGATCTTGTTGTGGGTTTGGATGATGGGTGAATGCGTCTGAGTTAGAATGAGAGGTGAATGGGTCTTGTTGTGTGTTAGAATGATGGGTGAATGTGTATTGGTGTGTTTTTGGATGATGGGTGAATGTGCCTTCGTGTGATTTAGGGGCATGGTTGAATGGGGCTACATGTGAGTAAGCATTATGACTGAATGGGTCTTGTTGTGAGTTAGGATGATGGCTAAATGGGTCTTGTTGTGAGTTAGGATGATGGGTAAATGGGGCTTGTTTTTATTTAGGATGATGGGTGAATGGCTCTTGGTGTGAGTTAGGATGATGTGTGAATGGGTCTTGGTGTGCGTTAGGTTGATGGGTAAAGGGGTCTTGGTGTCAGTTAAGTGGATGAGTGAATATGCCTTGGTGTAAGTTAGGATGATCTATGAAAGGGGCATGGTGTGAGTTTGGATGATGTGTGAATGGTTTTTGGTGTGAGTTAGGATGATGAGTGAATGGCGCTCGGTGCGGATTAGGATGATGAGTGAATGTGTCTTTGTGTAAGCTATGATGATGGGTGCCTGTGGTTCGGTGTGAGTAAAGATGATGGGTGTGTTGGGCTTGGTGTGAGTTGCGATGATGGGTGAATGGGTCTTGTTGTGAGCTAGGGTGATTTGTGAATGGGTTTGTATGTGAATTATGATGATATGTGTATGGGTCTTGGTGTGAGTTAAGATGATGGGTGAATGGGGCTTGGAGTGAGTTGGATGCAGGGTCAATCGGTCTGGGTATTAGTTAGGATGATGGATGAATGAAATTTGGTGTGAGTTAGGATGATTAGTGAATGGCTCTTGGTGTGAGTTAGGATGATGGGTGAATGCACTTGGTGTGAGTTAGGATGATATGTGAATGGGGCTCTGTCTGGGTTACGATCATGGGTGAATGGGTCTTCGTGTGACTTAGGATGATGGGTGAATGGGTATAGAAGTGAATTAGGATGATGGGTGAATGGGTCATGCTGTGAATAGGATGATGTGCTAATGGGGCCTGGTATGAGTTTCGATGATGGGTGAAAGGTCTTGGCGTGATTTGCGATGATGGGTCAATGGTTTTGGTGTGAGTTAGGAGGATGGGTGAATGGGGCTTGCTGTGAGTTAGGATGATGGCTGTATTATTCTTGGTGTGAGCTAGGATGATCGCTGAATGAGCTTGGTGTGAGATTCGATGATGGGTGAATGGATTTGTTGTGTGTTAGGATGATGGGTGAATGGATCTTAGTGCGGGTTGGGATGATGGTTGTATTAGCCTTGGAATGAGTTAGGATGATTGCTGAATGTGCTTGGTGTGATTTAACATGATTTGTGACTCATGCTTCGTGTGTGTTAGGATGATGTGGGCATAGTTCTTTTTGTGTGTTAGGATGATGGGTGAAACTGTCCTTTTGTGAGTTAGGATGATGGGTGAATGGAGTTTAAGGTTGGATAGGATGATGGTTGAATGAGTCTTGCTGTGATTTATAATGTTGAGTGATTGGAACCTGGTGTGAATTAGGATGATGGGTGAATGGGTCTTGGTGTGAGGTAGGATGATGGGTGAATGGGGCTCGGTGTGATTTAGTATGATTGGTGAATGTGTCTTGGTGTCAGTTACGTTGGGGGTTTAAGCTAAGATGCTGGGTGATTGGGGCTTGGTGTGATTTTGGATGATGGGTGAATGGATTTGGTGTGAGTTAGGAAGATGTGTGAAATGGTCTTGGTGTGAGTTAGGATGATGGGTGAATGGTTGTTGGTGTCAGTCAGGAAGTGGGTTCCTTTGGGCTTTTTGTGAGTTAGGATGATGGATGAATGAATCTTGTTGTGATTTAGCATGATGGGTGAATGGGTCTTTTGTTGGGTTAGGATGATTTGTGAATGGAGTTTGGTATGGGATAGCATGATGTGTGAATGTGTCTTGCTGTGAGTTAGGATGATGAGTTAATTAGTCTTAGTGTGAGTTAGGATGATGTGTGAATGGGGTTTGGTGCGGGATAGCATGATGGGTGAATGTGTCTTGATGTGATTTAGCATGATGGGTGAATGGGTCTTGGTGGGTGTGAGATAAGATGTTGCGTGATTGGAATTTGGTATGAATTAGGATCATAGGTGAAGTGGGCTTGTGGGGAGTTAGGATAATGGGTGAATGGGGCTTGTAGTTCCAAGATCCAAGGAGAGGGCATATAATTTGGCCAGAAGAAGCAGTAAACCTGAGGATTGGGAGCAGTTTAGGATTCAACAAAGGAGGACAAACAGGATTAATTAAGAGGGGAACATAGAGTATGAGAGTAAGCATTCAGGGAACATAAAAACTGACTGTAAAAGCTTTTATAGATATGTGAAGAGAAAAGATTGAAGAATTCAAGCGTAGGTCCCTTGCAGTCAGAATCAGGGGCATTTATAATGGGGACCAAAGAAATGGCCGACCAATTAAATAGAAACATAGAAACAAAGAACATAGGAGCAGGAGTAGGCCATTCGGCCCCTTGAGCCTGCTCCGCCATTCGATGAGATCATGGCTGATCATCCAAACTCAGTACCCCGTACCTGCCTTCTCCCCATATCCCTTGACAGCTTTAGCTCTAAGAAATATATCTAATTCCTTCTTGAATATATTTAGAGTCTTGGCCTCAACCACCTTCTGTGGTAGAGAATTCCACAGGTTCACCACTCTCTGGATGAAGAAGTTCTTCCTCATCTCTGTCCTAAATGGATTACCCCTTATCCTTAGACTATGACCCCTGGTTCTGGACTCTCCGACCATCGGGAACATTCTACCTGCATCTAGTTTGTCCAGACCTGTCAGAATTATATAAGTTTCGATGAGATCCCCTCTCATTCTTCTAAACTCCAGCGAGTATAATCCCAATCGACCCAATTTCCCCTCATACGTAATTCCTGCCATCCCAGGGATCAGCCTTGTGAATCTTCGCTGAACTTCTTCCATGGCAAGAACTCCTTCCTCATATAAGGCGACAGTACTTCAAGGTGTTGTCTCACCAAGGCCCTGTGCAACTGCAGCAGGACATCCCTGCTCCTGTACTCAAACCCTTTCGCTATGAAGGCCAACATATCATTTGCCTTCTTCAGCTCCTGCTGCACCTGCATGCTTACCTTCAGTGACTGGTGCACAAGGACACCCAGGTCTCGTTGCACTTCCCTTTCTCACAATCTATTGCCATTCAGATAATAGTCTGCCTTTCTGTTTTTGACACCAAAGTGGGTAACCACGCATTTATCCACGTTATATTGCATCTGCCACGCTTCTGCCCATTCACCCAACCTATCCAAATCATCCTGGAGTTTCTCGGTATCCTCCTCGCAGCACACACGCCCACCCAGCTTTGTGTCGTCTGCAAACTTGGAGATATTACATCTTGTTCCCTTATCTAGATCATTAATGTATATTGTGAATAGCTAGGGTCCAAGGACCGACCCCTGCGGTACCCCACTAGTCACTGCCTGCCACTCGGAAAAAGACCAGTTAATTCCTATTCTCTGCTTTCTGTCCGCCAACCAGTTCTCTATCCAAGTCAATAGCTAGCCCCCAATCCCATGTGCCTTAACTTTACACGCTAATCTCTTATGTGGGACCTTATCGAAAGCCTTTTGAAAGTCCAAATACACCACATCTACTGCTTCTTCCTTATCTATTTTCCCAATTACATCCTCAAAAAATTCCAGTAGATTAGTCAAGCACGATTTACCTTTTGTAAATCCATGTTGACTTTGTCCGATCCTGTCACTGTTTTCCAAGTGCTCAGCTATTACATCCTTTATAATGGATTCTAGCATTTTCCCCACTACCGATGTCAAGCTTACCGGTCTGTAATTCCCTGCTTTCTCTCTACCACTCTTTTTGAATAGTGGGGTAACATTAGCTACCCTCCAATCCATGGGTACATTTCCAGATTCCAGCGAATTTTGGCAGGTGATCAGCAATGCATCTACTATTTCTAGGGCCACCTCCTTAATTACCCTAGGATGTTGATTATCAGGCCCTGGGGATTTATCGGCCTTCAAGCCCGTCAATTTCCCTAACACCATTTCCCTAAAAATACTGATATCTTTCAGTTCTTCCCTCTCATCAGACCCTATGTTCTCCAACATCTCTGGGAGGTTATTTGTGTCCTCCTTTTTGAAGACAGAACCAAAATATGCATTTAATTGGTCAGCCATTTCTTTGTTCCCCATTATAACTTACCCTGCTTCTGACTGCAAGGGACCTACACTTGATTTCACTAATCTTTTTCTCTTCACATATCTATTAATGCCCTTACAGTCAGTTTTTATGTTTCCTGCAAGCTTACTTTCATATTCTATTTTCCCCTTCTTAATTAATCCCTTTGTCCTCCTTTGTTGAATCCTAAGCTGCTCCCAATCCTCAGGGTTACCGCTTTTTCTGGCCAATTTATATGCCCTCTCCTTGGATCTTATGCTATCCCTAATTTCCCTTGTTAGCCACGGTTGAGTCACCCTTTTTGTTTTATTCTTATCCCAATCTGGGATGAACAACTTCTGTAGTTCATCCATGCGGTCTTTGAATGTTTGCCATTGCCTATCCACCGTCAACCCTTTGAGTGACATTCCCAATTAATCCTACCCAATTTGCGCCTCATACCATCGTAGTTTCCTTTATTTAAATTCAGGACCCTAGTCTCCGAGTCAACTACTTCACTTTCCATCCTAATGAAGAATTCTATCAGATTATGATCGCTCTGACCCAAGTGGCCTTGTACAACAAAATTGCTAATTAATCCTCTCTCATTACATAATACCCAGTCTAAGATAGCCTGATCTCTGGTTGGTTCCTCGACATATTGTTCCAGAAAACCATCCCGTAAACATTCTAGGAATTCCACCTCCACAGTATTTTTACTAATTTAGTTAGCCCAATCTATATATAAATTAAAGTCACCCATGATGACTGCTGTGCCCTTACTGCATGCTTCTCTAATTTCCCTTTAATGCCATCCCCAACCTCCGTATTATTGTTTGGAGGTCTATATACCACTCCCACTAACGTTTTCTGCCCCTTGATATTTCTCAGTTCTACCCATACAGATTTGTATCATCTGAGTTTATATCCTTCCTTTCAATTGTGTTAATCCCCTCCTTAACCAGCAATGCTTCCCCACCTCCCTTTCTTTTTTGCCTATCCTTCCTAAATATTGAATACCCGTGGATGTTGAGTTCCCAGCCTTGGCCAACCTGGAGCCACGTTTCTGTAATCCCAATCAAATCAATTTAATTTACCTCTATTTGCGCAGCTAATTCATCCACCTTGTTCCGAATGCTCCTTGAATTAAGACACAATCAGGCTTGTTTTTTGAACGCTCTCAGACCTATATGAATTATTATTTACTGTGACCATGTTTGATTTAAACCGTTGAGTTCTTTGACTTCTAATTTTGTTTTTCTCCTTCCAGTCTTTTGCTTTTTCCCTTGTTTCCCTTTCCTCTGTAATCCTGCTCAGGTTCCCAAACCCCTGCCACTTTAGTTTAAACCCTCGCCAACAGCAATAGCAAACACTCCCCCTAGGACATCAGTCCCGGCCCTGCCGAGGTGCAAACCGTCCCGATTGTACTGGTCCCACCTCTCCCAGAATCGGTTCCAATGTCCAAGGAATTTGAATCCCTCCCCCTTGCACCATTGCTCTAGCCACGTAATCATTTGAAATATCCTCCTATTTCTACTCTGACTAGCACGTGGCACTGGTAGCAATCCTGAGATTACGACCTTTGAGGTCCTATTTTTTAATTTACCTCCTAACTCCCTATATTCTGCTTTTAGGACCTATCCCGCTTTTTACCTATATCGTTGGTGCCTATGTGCACAACGACAACTGGCTGTTCGCCCTCCCCCTCCAAAATGTTCTGCAGCTGCACCGAGACGTCCTTGACCCTTGCACCAGGGAGGCAACACACCATCCTGGAGTCTCAATTGCGGCTGCAAAAACGCCTATCTATTCCCCTTACAATTGAGTCCCCTATCACTATAGCTTTGGTTCTGTCTTCAAAAAGAAGGACGCAAATAACCTCCCAAAGATGTCGGGGAACAAAGAGTCTAATGACAGGGAGGAACTGATAGAAATCAGTAATCGTAGGGAAATGCTGTTAGGGAAATTGATGGGATTGAGGGCTGATATATCCCCAGGACCTGTTAATCTACATCCTCGGGTAATAAAGGAAGTGGCCCTAGAAATAGTAGATGCATTGCGGGTCATCTTCAAAATTCGATAGACTCTGGAACAGTACCCATGGATTGACGGGTATCTAATGCTACCCCACTGTTCAAAAAGGGTGGTAGACAGTAAACGGGGAATTAAAGACCGGTAAGCCTGACATCGGTAGTGGGGAAAATGCTCGAGTCCATTATAAAGAATGTAATAGCAGAACACTTGGAAATAAGTGACCGGATCGGACATAGTCAACATGGATTTACAAAAGATAAATCGTGCTTGACTAACCTACTGGAATTTTTTGAGGATTTAATTGGTATAATAGATAAGGGAGAACCAGTGGATATGGTGTATTTGGATTTTTAAAAGGCTGTCAATAAGGTCCCGCATAAGAGATTAGTTTGTAAAATTAAGGCACATGGGATAGAGGGCAAGGTATTGACTTGGATAGAGAGCTGGTTGGCAGACAGAAAGCAACGAGTTGGAATAAATGGCTCTATTTCTAAGTGGCAGGCAGTGGCTAGTGGGGTTCCACAGGGATCGGTCCTTGGACCCCAGCTAATCACGCCCACACAAAGCTGGGTGGGCGTGTGTGCAGTGAGGAGGATACCTAGAAACTCCAGTATGATTTGGACAGGTTGGATGATTGGGCAGAAGCATGGCAGATGCAATATAACGTGGATAAATGCGAGGTTATCCACTTTGGTGCCAAAAACAGGTAGGCAGATCATTATCTAAATGGCAATAGATTGGGAGAAGGGGAAGTGCAACGAGACCTGGGTGTCCTTGTGCACCAGTCGCTGAAAGTAAGGATGCAGGTGCAGCAGGCGGTTAAGAAGGCAAATGGTATGTTGGCCTTCGTAGCGAAAGGGTTTGAGTACAGGAACAAGGATGTCTTGCTGCAGTTGTACAGGGCCTTGGTGAGAGCACATCGGGATTATTGTGTGCAATTCTGGTCGACATATCTGAGGAAGGATGTTCTTGCCATGGAGGGAGTGCAGCGAAAATTCACCAAACTGATACCTGGAATGGCAGGAATGACGTATGAGTAAAGATTGGGTCCATTGGGCTTGTACTCGCTGGAGTTCAGAAGAATGAGAGGGGATCGCATCGAAACATATAAAATTCTAACACAACTGGAAAGACTAGATGCTGGAAGGATGTTCCCGATGGTCGGGGAATCCGGAACAATGGGTCACAGTCTAAGGATAAGCAGTAAGCCATTTAGGACAGAGATGAGGAGGAATTTCTTCACGCAGAGCGTGGTGAACCTGTGCGATTCTCTACCACAGAAGGCAGTAGAGGCCAATTCATTAAATATATTCAAGAAGGAGTTGGATATATTTCTTAAAGCTAGGGGGATCAAGGGATATGGAGAGAAGGCAGGAACAGGTTACTAAATTTGGACGGTCAGGCATGATCTCATTGAATGGCGGAGCAGGCTCGAGGGGCCCAATGGCCGACTTCTGCTCCTATCTTCTATGTTTCTATGTTTCTATGTAGTGAGTTAGGATGAAGGGTGAAGATGGCACAGTGTGAGTTAGAATGATAAGTGAATAGCCTTTGCATGAGTTAGGATGTTGGGTGAATGGGGCTCGATGTGAGTTAGGATGATGGGTGAATGGGTCGGGGGTCAGTTAAGCTGATGGGTGAATATGCCTTTGTATAAGTTAGGATGATCTATGAAAGCAGATTGGTGTGCACTAGGATGAAGCTTGAATGGGGCTCAGTGTGATGAGGATGATGGATGAATGGGTCTTGGAGTGATTTAGGTTGATGCGTGAATGGGTCCTGGAGTAAGCTTGGATGATGAGTGTATGGGGTCCGGTGTGAGTGAAGATGATGGGTGATTGGGGCTTGGTGTGAGTTATGATGATGGGTGAATGGGTCTTGGTTTGAGCTATGATGATGAATGAATGGGATTGGGTGTGATTTAGTTTGTTGTGTGTATGGGTGTTGGTGTGAGTTAAGATGATGTGTGAACGGGGCTTGGTGTGAGTTGGATGTTGGGTCAAACGGGCTGGATATGAGTTAAGATGATGGATGAATGAAACTTGGCGTGAGTTAGGATGATTGGTGAATGGGTCTTGGTGTGAGTTAGGATGATGGGTGAATGGAGTTCAGTATGAGATAGGATGATGGGTGAATGGTCTTGTGGGAGTTAGGATGATGGGTGAATGGGGCTCGGTCTGGTTTCGGATAATGGGTGAATGGGTCTTCGTGTGAGTTAGGATGATGGGTGAATGGGTCTTGGCGTGAGTAGGATGATGGGTGAACTGTTCATGGTGTGAGTTAGGA
The DNA here is from genome assembly GCF_052327205.1 of Somniosus microcephalus. Lineage (NCBI taxonomy): Eukaryota > Metazoa > Chordata > Chondrichthyes > Squaliformes > Somniosidae > Somniosus > Somniosus microcephalus. The sequence continues at coordinate 107,244,037 of NC_140990.1, read as the reverse complement.
TGATGTGTGAACGTGGCCTGGTGTGAGTTTCAGTGATGAGTGAATGGTTTTGGAGTGAGTTAGGATGATGGCTGAATGGCCTTGGTGTGAGTTAAGATAATTGGTGACTCGTGCTTCGTGTATGTTAGGAGGATGTGTGATTGGGCCTTTGGTGAGTTAGAATTATCGGTGAATGGAGTTTGGTGTGTCATAGGATGATGGGAATGTGTCTTGCTGTGATTTACTTTGTTGACTGATTGCAACTTGGTGTGAGTTAGGATAATAGGTGAATCGGGCTTGTGCTGAGTAAGGATGATGGGTGTATGGGCTTGGTGTGAGTTAGGATAATTGGTGAATGGGTCTTGCTTTGATTTAGGACGATGGGTGAATGGGCTTGGTGTGAGTTAGGATGCTGGGTGAATGGGTCTTAATGTGAGTTAGTACGATGGATGCATGATCTTGGTGTGAGTCAGGATGATGGGTGAATGGGGCTTGGTGTGAGTTAGGCAGATGGGTGATTGTGTCTTGGATTTAGTTATGATGATGGGTGAATGTTTCTTGGTGTGTGCTTGGATGATGGATGCATGCGCCTTGGTGTGAGTCAGGATGATGGTTCCATTGGGTTTAGTGTGACTTATGATGATGTATGAATGGATCTTGGTGTGAGTTAGCATGATGGGTGAATGTGTCTTGTTGTGGGTTATGATGATGGGTGAATGCGTCTTGTTGTGAGTGGGAAGGATGGGTGAATTTTGTTCCTTGTGACTTAGACTGATGGATGAATGAGCCTTAGTGTGAGTTAGGATGATGGGGAATTGGTCGTGGTGTGAGTTAGATTGATAGGTGAATGTGTCTTTGTGTGTATTTGGATGATGGGTGAATGTTTCTTCGTGTGATTAAGGGCGATGTGTGAATGGGACTTTGTGTGAGTTAGGATGATGAGTGCATGCCTTGTTGTGAGTTAGTATGATGGGTAAATGGGGCTTATTTTGATTTAGGATGATGGGTGAATGGGTCTTGGTGTGAGTTAGGATGATGAGTGAATGGCTCTTGGTATGATTTAGGATGATGGGTAAATTGTCTTGGTGATGAGTTGGGATGATGTGTGAATGGGTTAGTTTTGAGTTAGGATGATGGGAGAATGGAGGTTGAGGTGAGTTAGAATGATGTTTAAATGTGCTTGGTGTGAGATTTGGAATGATGGGTGAATGGGTATTCCTATGAGTTCGGAAGAAGAGTGAACGGGCTTGGTGTGAGGTAGGATGTTGGGAGAATGGGTTTCTTGTGAGTTAGGAGGATGGGTGAATGGGTCTTGGTGTGAGTTAGTATGATGTAAGAATGGGCTTGATATGTGTTAGGATGTTGGGTGAATCTGTTTTGTTTTGAGTTAGGATGATGGTTGAATGGTCTTGGTGTGAGATAGTCTGATGTGTGAATGGGACTTGCTGTGAGTTAGGCTGATGGCTGAAAGGGTCATTTCTGAGTTAGGATGATGGGTCAATGTTTCTTGTTGTGTGTAAAGGATGATGGATTAATGGGCATGTCTTGAGTTAGGATGATAGGTGAATGGGTCTTGGTGTGAGTTAGGATGATGGGTGTACAGGGCTTGGTGTGACTAAAGATGTTTTTTGAATGGGGCTTGTAGTTTGTTAGGATGATGAGTGATTGGGTGCTGGTGAGAGTTAGAATGATGCATCAATGTAGCTTGGTGTGAGTTACGATGATGGGTGAATGGGTCATCTTGTGAGTTAGGATGATGGGGGAATGTGTCTTTATGTGAGTTAGGAAGATGCGTGAATTGGACTTGTTGTGAATTAGGATGAAGGGTGTGTAGGCATTGTGTCGGTTACGATGATAGATGAATGGGACGTGGTGTGAGTTAGCATGATGGGTGAATGCAGCTTGGTGTGAGTTAGGATGATGGGTGAATGCGGCTTGGTGTGTGTTAGGATGATGGGTGAATGGATTTGGTGTGATTTAGGATGATGTATGAATGGTGCTTGGTGTGAGTTAGGAAGATCTGTGAATGGGGCTTGGTGTGTGTTAGGATGATGGGTGATTGTGTCTTGGAGTGAGCTAGGATGATGTGTGAATGGGTCTTGGTGGGCGTTTGGATGATGGATGAATGGGACTTGTTGTGAGTAACTTTGATGGTTTCATTGGGCTTGGTGTGAGTCAGGATGATGAATGAATGGATCTTAGTGTGAGTTAGCATGATGGGTGAATGGATATTGTTGTGGGTTACGTTGATGGGAGAATGCGTCTTGTGAGTTAGAATGATGGGTAAATGGGTCTTGGTGTGAGTTAGAATGATGGGTGAATGTGTATTGGTGTGTTTTTGGATGATGGGTGAATGTTTCTTCGCGTGATTTAGGGGAATGATTGAATGGGGCTTCATGTGAGTTAGCATTATAGAAACATAGAAACATAGATGATAGGAGCAGGAGTAGGCCATTCGGCCCCTCGAGACTGCTCCGCCATTCAATGTGATCATGGCTGATCACCCAAGTTCAGTACCCGGTCCCTACTTTCTCCCCATACCCCATGATCCCTTTAGCCTTAAGAAATATATCCAACTCCTTCTTGAATATATATTGATGAATTGGCCTCTACTGCCTTCTCTGGTAGAGAATTCCACAGGTTCACCACTCTCTGGGTGAAGAAATTCCTCCTCATCTCTGTCCTTAACGGCCTACCCCTTATCCTTAGACTGTGACCCCCTGGTTCTGGATCTAGTCTGTCCAGTCCTGCCAGAATTTTATAGGTTTCAATGAGATCCCCTCTCATTCTACTGAACTCCAGCGAGTACAAGCTCAATCGACCCAATCTCTCCTCATACGTCATTCTTGCCATCCCAGGTATCAGCCTGGTGAATCTTCGCTGAACTCCTTCCATGGCAAGAATATCCTTCCTCAGATAAGGCGACCAAAACTGCACACAATACTCAAGATGTGGTCTCAACAAGGCGATGTACAACTGTAGCAAGACATATTTGTTCCTGTAATCAAACCCTCTCGCTAAGAAGGCCAACATACCATTTGCCTTCTTAACTGCTTGCTGCACCTGCACGCTTACCTTCAGCGACTGGTGCACAAGGACACCCAGGTCTCGTTGCAATTCCCCTTCTCCCAATCTATTGCCATTCAGATAATAATCTGCCTTCCTGTTTTTGACACGAATGTGGATAACCTTACATTTATCCACGTTATATTGCATCTGCCATGCTTCTGCCCAATCACTCAAAATCTGTCCAAATCATCCTGTAGTTTCTTGGCATCCTCCTCACAGCACACACGTCCACCCAGCTTTGTGTCATCTGCAAATTTGGAGATATTACATCTAGCTCCCTTGTCTAGACCATTAATATATATTGTTTATAGCTGGGGTCCAAGGACCGATCCCTGCGGCACTCCACTAGTCACAGCCTGCCACTCGGAAAAAGACCCATTTATTCCAACTCTTTGCTTTCTATCTGCCAACCAGTTCTCTATCCAAGTCAATACCTTTCCCCCAATCCCATGTGCCTTAACTTTACACACTAATATCTTATGTGGGACCTTATCGGAAGCCTTCTGAATGTCCAAATACACCACATCCACTGGTTCTCCGTAATCTATTTTATTCGTTACAACCTCAAAAAATTCCAGTAGATTAGTCAAGCACGATTTACCTTTTGTAAATCCATGTTGACTTTGTCCGATTCTGTCACTGTTTTCGAAGTGACCTGCTATTACATCTTTTATAATGGACTCTAGCATTTTCCTCACTACCGAGCCAGGCTTACCGGTCTGCAATTCCCCGTTGTCTCTTTACCAACTTTTTTGAATAGTGGGGTAAAATTAGCTACCCTCCAATCCATGGGTAAAGTTCCAGATTCCATCGAATGTTGGAAGATTATCAGCAATGCATCTACTACTTCTAAGGCCACCTCCTTAAGTACCCTAAATGCAGATTATCAGGCCCTGGGGATTTATCGGCTTTCAATCCCATCAATTTCCCTAACACCATTTCCCTACAAATACTGATTTCTTTCAGTTCCTCCCTTTCATCAGACCCTATGTTCCCCGACATTTCTGGGAGGTTATTTGTGTCCTCCTTTGTGAAGAGAGAATCAAAATATGTATTTAATTGGTCTGCCATTTCTTTGTTCCACATTATAAATTCTGCTGAATCTGACTGCAAGCGACCTACGCTTGACTTGACCAATCTTTTTACATAAGAAGAACATAAGAAATAGGAGCAGGAGTTGGCCAATCGGCCCCCGAGCCTGCTCTGCCATTCAATAAGATCATGGCTGATCTGATCCTAACCGCCAATCTTCTGTCACAGAACCATCTCCTGAATCTAACAGAATTAGACACACGAAATAGGAGCAGGATAAGGCTACACGGCCCCTGGGCCCGCTCCGCTAACCATAGGGCCATGACCGATCCGAACCTAGACTCATGTCCAAATTCCTGCCCACTCCCCATAACCCTTAATTCCCTTTACTTCTCGGAAACGGTCTATTTCTGTTTTAAATTTATGTAATGATGTAGCTTCTACAGCTTTTTGGGCAGCATATTCCATGGACCTACCACCCTCTGAGTGAAGTAGTTCCTCCTCATCTCAGTATTGAAAGAGCAGCCCCTTATTCTAAGACTATGCCCCCTAGTTCTAGTTTCACCCATCATCGGGAACATCCTCCCCGCATCCACCCGATCCAACCCCTTCACAATCTTATAGAGTCATAGAGTCATAGAGTCATAGAGTTTTACAGCACAGAAAGAGGCCCTTCGGCCCATCGTGTCTGCGCCGCCCATCCATCCCTGTCCAGTCTAATCCCATTTTCCAGCATTTGGTCCATAGCCTTGTATGCAATGGCATTTCAAGTGCTCATCCAAATGCTTCTTGAATGTTGTGAGGGTTCCTGCCTCCACCACCCTTTCAGGCATTGAGTTCCACATTCCAACCACCCTCTGGGTGAAAAAGTTCCTCCTCAAATCCCCTCTAAATCTCCTGCCCCTTACCCTGAATCTATGCCCCCTTGTTATTGACCCCCCCACTAAGGGGAAAAGTTCCTCTTTATCTACCCTATCTATGCCCCTCATTATTTTGTACACCTCAATCAGGTCCCCCCTCAGCCTTCTCTGCTCCAAGGAAAACAACTCCAGCCTGTCCAGCCTCTCTTCATAGCTGAGGCGCTCCATCCCAGGTAACATCCTGGTGAATCTTCTATGCACCCTCTCCAAAGCAATCACATCCTTCCTATAGTGAGGCGACCAGAACTGCACACAGTACTCCAGCTGTGGCCTCACCAGCGTTTTGTACAGCTCCATCATAACCTCCCTGCTCTTATATTCTATGCCTCGGCTAATGAAGGCAAGTATCCCATATGCCTTTTTAACCACCTTATCTACCTGCTCCGCTGCATTCAGGGATCTATGTACATGTACACCAAGGTCCCTCTGACCCTCTGTACTTCCTAGGGTCCTACCACTCATTGTGTATTCCCTTGCCTTATTTGTCCATCCAAAATGCATCACCTCGCACTTTTCAGGGTTAAATTCCATTTGCCACTTTTCCGCCCATCTGACCAACCCGTTTATATCGTCCTGTAGCCGGAGGCTTTCCTCCTCACAATTTACCACCCCACCAATTTTCGTGTCATCTGCGAACTTGCTGATCATACCTTTTACATTTTCATCCAAATCATTTATGTAGATCACAAACAATAAGGGACCCAGCACCGATCCCTGAGGTACCCCACTGGACACAGGCTTCCAGTCACAAAAGCAACCTTCGACCATCACCCTCTGCCTCCTGCCACTCAGCCAGTTTAGGATCCAACGCGCCAAGGCACCCTGGATCCCAAGGGCTCTTACCTTCTTGACCAGTCTCCTATGCGGGACTTTGTCAAAAGCTTTACTGAAGTCCATGTACACCACATCCACAGCATTTCCCTCATCCACCCCACTAGTCACCCCCTCGAAAAATTCGATCAGATTTGTTAGACATGATTTACCCTTGACAAAGCCATGCTGACTATCCCCGATTAATCCTTGCCTCTCCAAGTGGAGATTAATTTTGTCCCTCAGAATTTTTTCCAATAATTTCCCCACCACAGATGTTAGACTCACTGGCCTGTAATTCCCTGGTTTATCCCTGCTACCTTTCTTGAATAATGGTACTACGTTAGCTGTTCTCCAGTCCTCTGGTACATCCCCTGTGGCCAGAGAGGTTCAGAAAATTAGTGTCAGAGCCCTTGCAATCTCCTCCCTTGCCTCCCACAGCAGCCTGGGATACATCTCGTCCAGGCCTGGGGATTTATCCACTTTTTGGCCCGCTAAAACCGCTAGCACCTCCTCCCTCTCGATGCTAATATGTTCAAGTATGTCACAGTCCCCTTGCCCGATTTCTATGTCTGCATCGTCTTTCTCCATAGTGAACACAGATGCAAAAAATTCATTTAAAACCCCGCCTACATCCTCTGGCTCTACACACAGATTGCCACTTTGGTCCCTAATGGGCCCTACCCTTTCCCTGGTTATCCTCTTGCCCTTAATATACTTATAAAACATCTTAGGATTTTCCTTTATTTTCTCGCCAGTGTTATTTCATGGCCCCTCCTCGCCCTCCTAATTTCTTTTTTAAGTATGCCCCTGCACTTTTTATACTCCTCTAGGGCTTCTTCTGTCTTTAGTCTTTTGTAACTGCCAGAAGCCCCCCTCTTATTTCTAATGCATTTCTGTATATCCCTTGTCATCCAACGTTCCCTTTGCTTGTTGGTCCCACCCTTGACCTTTACAGGAACATGTTGGCGTTGTACTCTCTCTATTTCCCTTCTGAAAGTCTCCCACTGTTTTGATGTGGATTTTCCTATAAGCAGCTGCTCCCAGTCCACTTTGGCCAGATCCTGCCTTATCATATTAAAATCGGCCTTCCCCCAATTTAGAACCCTTATTTCCGGGCCGTCTTTGTCTTTTTCCATGACTACCTTAAATCTCACCGAATTATGGTCACTGTCGCCAAAATGCTCTCCTACTGACACTTCCACCACTTGCCCGGCTACATTCCCCAGAATTAGGTCCAGTACCGCCCCCTCTCTTGTAGGACTTTCTACATGTTGGCTCAAAAAGCTCTCCTGGATGCACTTTAAGAATTCTGCACCCTCTAAGCCTTTCACACTCTGACTGTCCCAATTTATATTGGGGAAGTTGAAATCCCCCACTATTATTACCCTATTATTTTCGCACTTCTCGGAGATTTGCCTACATATCTGTTCCTCTATCTCCCCCTGACTGTTTGGGGGCCTATAGTACACTCCCAGCAAAGTGCTTGCCCCCTTTTTGTTTTTAAGTTCTACCCATATGGCCTCATTAGAGGAACCCGCTAATATATCGTCCCTCCTTACAGCAGTAATTGACTCCTTAATTAATATTGCAACACCCACTCCCCTTTTACACCCCCCTCTGTCTCGCCTGAAGATTCTATACCCCGGAATATTGAGCTGCCAGTCCTGACCCTCCCTCAACCATGTCTCCGTGATAGCAACAATATCGTACTCCCATGTGTTCAACAAGAACTTCAGTTCATCCACCTTATTTGCAAGACTCCTTGCATTAAAATAAATGCCTTCCAGCCCTGCCATATTCTCTTTTGCCTTCACATATTTGCTCTGCCTTCCCAGCTGACTTGTTTTTCCCTCTGTATTTGGCCGTAAATCACCCCCTACGATAGCTCCACTCTGTACCCCAACCCCCTGCCAAGTTAGTTTAAACCCTCCCCAGCAGTGCTAGCAAACCTCCCCGCAAGGATATTGGTTCCCCCCTGGTTCAGGTGTAAACCGTCCGACTTGTACAAGTCCCACCTTTCCCAGAAGCAGACCCAGTGATCCAGGAAACTAAAGCCCTCCCCCTTGCACCATCCCTTTAGCCACACATTCATCTGTTCTATCTTCCTATTCCTATACTTACTAGGACGTGGCACCGGGAGTAATCCAGAGATTACAACCTTTGAGGTCCTGCTCCTTAATCCTTCACCTAGCTCCCTAAATTCTTGCTGCAGGACCTCATCCCTCTTTTTACCTATGTCGTTGGTACCAATGTGGACCACGACCACTGGCTGTTCTCCCTCCCCCTCCAGAATGCCCCGCAGCCGCTCACTGACATCCTTGACCCTGGCACCAGGGAGGCAACAAACCATCCTGGATTCACGTCTACGGCCACAGAAACGCCTATCTGTTCCCCTTACTATAGAATCCCCTACCACGATTGCTCTCCCACTCTTTTTCCCCCCTTCCTGGGCAGCAGGAGCACCCCCAGTGCCAGGAAGTTGGCCGCTGCTGACTTCCCCTGGTGAGTCATCCCCCTCAACAGTATCCAAAGCGGTATACTTGTTTGAAAGGGGGATGTCCGCAGGGGTTCCCTGCACTACCTGCCTGCCTTTGTTGCTCCGCCTGATGGTCACCCCCGGTGCTGCCCTACCCTGAGGTGGGCACAACTCGCTAAACGTGTTATCCACGAGCCTTTCACCATCGCGCATGCTCCAAAATTCATCCACCCGCAGCTCGAGCGCATCAATGCGGTCTACAAGTAGCTGCAGCTGGATGCATTTCCTGCACACATGGTCATCAGGGACACTGGCAGCATCCCTGACTTCCCACATAGAGCAGGAGGAGCAGCGCACGGGTCTGAACTCTCCTGCCATGACTTACCCCTTTAATTTCGTTAAAAATTTATTCAATACCCCAGTTACAGGTATGCTCTAGGGCGCTTTATTTACCAATACCTCTCTCCGGTATTTATACCGGTCTCACCACACTGCTCCCGACTGGTCTCGGGCCTCGCTGGTCGCCGGATTTTCTCCCGAGCTCCTCCTCGCTGCTCCCGCTGGTCCCGACTGGTCTCGGGCCTCGCCTCTCTCCGGTATTTATACCGGTCTCACCACACTGCTCCCGACTGGTCTCGGGCCTCGCTGGTCGCCGGGTTTTCTCCCGAGCTCCTCCTCGCTGCTCCCGCTGGTCCCGACTGGTCTCGGGCCTCGCCTCTCTCCGGTTTTTATACCGGTCTCACCACACTGCTCCCGACTGGTCTCGGGCCTCGCTGGTCGCCGGGTTTTCTCCCGAGCTCCTCCTCGCTGCTCCCGCTGGTCCCGACTGTTCTCGGGCCTCGCCTCTCTCCGGTTTTTATACCGGTCTCACCACACTGCTCCCGACTGGTCTCGGGCCTCGCTGGTCGCCGGGTTTTCTCCCGAGCTCCTCCTCGCTGCTCCCGCTGGTCCCGACTGGTCTCGGGCCTCGCCTCTCTCCGGTTTTTATACCGGTCTCACCACACTGCTCCCGACTGGTCTCGGGCCTCGCTGGTCGCCGGGTTTTCTCCCGAGCTCCTCCTCGCTGCTCCCGCTGGTCCCGACTGGTCTCGGGCCTCGCCTCTCTCCGGTTTTTATACCGGTCTCACCACACTGCTCCCGACTGGTCTCGGGCCTCGCTGGTCGCCGGGTTTTCTCCCGAGCTCCTCCTCGCTGCTCCCGCTGGTCCCGACTGTTCTCGGGCCTCGCCTCTCTCCGGTTTTTATACCGGTCTCACCACACTGCTCCCGACTGGTCTCGGGCCTCGCTGGTCGCCGGGTTTTCTCCCGAGCTCCTCCTCGCTGCTCCCGCTGGTCCCGACTGGTCTCGGGCCTCGCCTCTCTCCGGTTTTTATACCGGTCTCACCACAATGCTCCCGACTGGTCTCGGGCCTCGCTGGTCGCCGGGTTTTCTCCCGAGCTCCTCCTCGCTGCTCCCGCTGGTCCCGACTGGTCTCGGGCCTCGCCTCTCTCCGGTTTTTATACCGGTCTCACCACACTGCTCCCGACTGGTCTCGGGCCTCGCTGGTCGCCGGGTTTTCTCCCGAGCTCCTCCTCGCTGCTCCCGCTGGTCCCGACTGGTCTCGGGCCTCGCCTCTCTCCGGTTTTTATACCGGTCTCACCACACTGCTCCCGACTGGTCTCGGGCCTCGCTGGTCGCCGGGTTTTCTTCCGAGCTCCTCCTCGCTGCTCCCGCTGGTCCCGACTGGTCTCGGGCCTCGCCTCTCTCCAGTTTTTATACCGGTCTCACCACACTGCTCCCGACTGATCTCGGGCCTCGCTGGACGCCGGGTTTTCTCCCGAGCTCCTCCTCGCTGCTCCCGCTGGTCCCGACTGGTCTCGGGCCTCGCCTCTCTCCGGTTTTTATACCGGTCTCACCACACTGCTCCCGACTGGTCTCGGGCCTCGCTGGTCGCCGGGTTTTCTCCCGAGCTCCTCCTCGCTGCTCCCGCTGGTCCCGACTGGTCTCGGGCCTCGCCTCTCTCCGGTTTTTATACCGTTCTCACCACACTGCTCCCGACTGGTCTCGGGCCTCGCTGGTCGCCGGGTTTTCTCCCGAGCTCCTCCTCGCTGCTCCTGCTGGTCCCGACTGGTCTCGGGCCTCGCCTCTCTCCGGTTTTTATACCGGTCTCACCACACTGCTCCCGACTGGTCTCGGGCCTCGCTGGTCGCCGGGTTTTCTCCCGAGCTCCTCCTCGCTGCTCCCGCTGGTCCCGACTGGTCTCGGGCCTCGCCTCTCTCCGGTTTTTATACCGGTCTCACCATACTGCTCCCGACTGGTCTCGGGCCTCGCTGGTCGCCGGGTTTTCTCCCGAGCTCCTCCTCGCTGCTCCCGCTGGTCCCGACTGGTCTCGGGCCTCGCCTCTCTCCGGTTTTTATACCGGTCTCACCACACTGCTCCCGACTGGTCTCGGGCCTCGCTGGTCGCCGGGTTTTCTCCCGAGCTCCTCCTCGCTGCTCCAGCTGGTCCCGACTGGTCTCGGGCCTCGCCTCTCTCCGGTTTTTATACCGGTCTCACCACACTGCTCCCGACTGGTCTCGGGCCTCGCTGGTCGCCGGGTTTTCTCCCGAGCTCCTGCTCGCTGCTCCCGCTGATCCCGATGTTTCAATAAGATCGCCTCTCATTCTTCTGAACTCCAATGAGTAGAGTCCCAATCTACTCAACCTCTCCTCATATGTCCATCCCCTTATCCCTGGGATTAACCGAGTGAACCTTCTTTGAACTGATTCGAGAGCAAGTATGTCTTTTGTTACGTATGGACACCAAAACTGTATGCAGTATTCCAGCTGCGGTCTCATCAATAGCTTGTACAACTGAAGCAATACCTCCCTATTTTTATATCCTATCCCCCCAGCAATGAAAGCCAACATTCCATTGGCCTTCTTAATCACTTGCTGCACCTGCATACTAACCTTATGAGATTCGTGCACCAGGACCCACAGATCCCTTTGCACTTCAGTACTTTCCAGTTTCTTGCCATTAAGATAATAACTTGCTCTACGATTTTTCCTGCCAAAGTGCATAACTTCACACTTTCAAGTATTGTATTCCATCTCCCAAATCTCTGCCCACTTACTTAGCCTGTCTATGTCCCCTTGCAGGTTTTTTATGTCCTCCTCACTCACTACTTTCCCTCCAATCTTAGTATCATCTGCAAACTTTGATATGTTACACTTGGTCCCATCCTACAAATCGTTAATATAGTTTATAAAGAGTTGGGGACCCAGCACTGACCCCTGCAGAACACCACTAGTTACTGATTGCCAGTCTGAGAATGAACCATTTATCCCAATTCTCTGCCTTCAGTTAGATAGCCAATCCTCTATCCATGCCAGAATATTACCCCCAATCCCGTAATTTTTTTATCTTAAGCAATAATATTTTGTGTGGCACCTTGTCAAATGCCTTTTGGAAGTCTAAATACACTATGTCCACTGGTTCCCCTTTATCCACCCTAAATGTTACTTCCTCAAAGAACTCCAGCAAATTTGTCAAACATGACTTCCCCTTCATAAAACCATGCTGAATTTGTCCTATTAAATTATGATTATCCAAATGTCCTGCTACTGTCTCCTTAATAATGGACTCCAATATTTTCCCTACCACAGATGTTAGGCTAACCGGTCTATAGTTTCCAGCCTTCTGTCTACTGCCCTTTTTAAATAAGGGCGTTACATTAGCAGTTTTCCAGTCTGCCGGGACCTTTGCTGATTCCAGGGATTTTTGGAAAATTATTACCAATGCATCCACAATCCCTACCGCCACTTCCCTCAAGACCCTAGGATGTAAGCCATCAGGTCCAGGTGATTTATCCGCCTTGAGTCCCATTATTTTACCGAGTACCACTTCCTTACTGATTTTGATCGTGTTTAGCTCCTCCCCCCCTATAAGCCCCCTGTTTGTCCAGTGTTGGGATATTCTTAGTGTCTTCTACTGTAAAGACTGATACAAAATATTCATTCAGTGTTTTTGCCATCTCCATAATTCCCACCATTAATTTCCCGGTCTCATCCTCTTAGGGACCAACATTTACTTTAGCCACCCTTTTTCTTTCTTTATAACTATAAAAACTCTTACTGTCTGTTTTTATATTTTTTGCTAATTTACTTTCATAATCTATCTTCCCTTTCTTAATCAATCTTTTTGTTATTTTTTGCTGTCTTTTAAAGTTTTGCCAATCCTCTATCCTCCCACTAGATTTGGCTACCTTATATGCCCTTGTTTTTAGTCGAATACTATCCTTAATTTCTTTACTTAACCACGGATGGCTGTCTTTTCTTTTACACCCTTTTCTTCTCAGTGGAAAATATTATTGTTGGAAGTTGTAAAATAACTCCTTAAATGTACACCACTGATCATGTATCGTCTTACCCTTTAATCTATTTTCCCAATCCACTCGAGTCAATTCTGCTCTCATACCTTCATAGTCTCCTTTATTCAAGCTTAGCACGCTTGATGAGATCCAACCTTCTCACCCTCTAATTGAATTTGGAATTCAACCATGTTATGGTCACTCATTTCAAGGGGATACTTTACTCGGACATTTTTAGTTAATCCTGTCTCGTTACACAGGACCAGATCTAAGGATGCTTGCCCCCTGGTCGGTTCAGTTACATACTGCTCAAGAAACCCATCCCTCATACACTCAATGAACTCATCCTCAAGGCAGCCCTGCCCAATTTGATTTGTCCAATTAATATGATAGTTAAAATCTCCCATAATTATAGATGCTCCCTTATTACAAGCCTCAACTATTTCCTGATAGGTACTCCGTCCAACAGAGTTGCAACTGTTCGGAGGCCTACAGACTATGCCCACTAGTGTTTTATCCCCATATTATTCTTTACCTCCACCCAAACTGTTTCATTATCCTGATCTATTGACCCAATATCATTTCTCTGTATTACAGTGATTCCTTCCTTTAGTAACATAGCCACCCCACCTCCCCTTCCTTCCTGCCTGTCCTTCCTGATCGTTAAATAATCTGGTATGTTTAATTCCCAGGCATTGTCACCCTGCAGCCATGTTTCTGTAATGGCCACAAGATCATAACCATATGTCGTTATTTGTGCCATTAACTCATCTATTTTGTTACGAATGCTACGTGCATTCAGATAGAGAACTTTCAAATATGTTTTGTGACACTTAGTTCCTGCTTTTGCCCTTTTTATTACTTTACCTGTTATTCCATACCTTCTGCCCCTTCCTGACACGCTCTGATTTTTAATTTCTCCACTGCTACCTAAATCTATGACCTTCTCTGTTGTCATTTTTATTATTTGCTCTCTAGGAACCTCCCCCCCCACCCCCCACAAGTTAGTTTAAAGCCCTCTCTACAGCCCTAGTTATATGATCCGCCAGGACCCTAGTCCCAGCACTGGCCAAGTGAAGCCCATCCCAACGGAGCAGCTCCCTCCTGCCCCAGTACTGGTGCCAGTGTCCCAGGAAGCAAAACCCATTTCTCCCACACCAGTCATTGAGCCACGCATTTAACTCTCTAATTTTATTTGTCCTAGCCAAATTCGATCGTGGCTCAGGTAATAATCCAGAGATTATTACCCTTGAGGTTCTGTTTTTAATTTGACCCCTAGCTGCTCATACTCCTTTAACAGAATCGGCTTCCTAGTCCTATTTACTTCGTTTGTACCAACATGGACCACGACAACTCGATCCACCCCCTCTCACTGCAAGTTTCTTTCCAGCCCAGAGGAGATGTCCTTAACCATGGCACCGGGTAGGCAACACAGCCTTCGGTACTCTCACTCTCGGCTGCAGAGAGCTCTATCTGTCCACCTAATAATACTACCCCCAACCACTGCAACATTTCTATTTGCTCCCCCGTCTTGAATGGCCCCCTGTTCCACGGTGCTGTGGCCATGTTGCTCATTTCCCTGCAGTCCCTGCTCCTGTCCCCACAGGGAGTAATAACCTCGAACCTGTTGGTCAAGAGCAAGGGCTGTGGCTCCTCCAGCTTTACCTCCTGGATCCCCGTACCTGCCTCACTTGTAGTCACACCGTCCTGTCCCTGACCATGGGCTACATGTGAATTACTTAACTTCATAGGTGTGACCTGTGGTAAACCAATGTTATTGTTGTTCACTGTTGTTGTCGTTGTTGCACACAGTTGTATCTAAGCATGCCTCAGCTGGCTCCGCACCTGGCTCCACCCACATGCCCAGGTATAAAGCGACTCGCTCGACCATACGCTGGCCTCTGACGCTGGACCAATCTCTCCCTCACCAACTGTCCAGGTCCATGATGGACATTACGGTAAATGGCCGCGCCACTACCTGCCTTTTCAACAGCGGGAGCACGGAGAGCTTTATCCACCCCGACACGGTGCGCAATTACTCTCTCCCGGTCCTGCCAATGCGCCATCAGATCTCTATGGCTTCCAAATCCCATTTAGCAGATGTCGGTGGCTACTGTGTAGTGACGCTTTCAGTAAGGGGCACAGAATACAAACATTTTAAACTTCTTGTCCTGCCCCATCTCTGCGCTGCCGTTCCACTGGGGTTGGATTTTCAGTGCCACCTTAATAGTGTCACATTATCGTACGGCGGACCACTCCCCCCACTCACAGTCTGCAGCCAGCAGCTTTTAAATCACCCGCCACGCACCATTTGCAGCCTCTCCACGCTTAAAGTCTCCCCCCCACACTAGTTCGCTAACCTCACCCGCGACTGTAAGCCCACCGCTACCAAAAGCAGACGGTACAGTGCCGGGGATAGGAGCTTCATTAAATCCGAAGTAGCAAGACTCCTGAAGGAAGGGATTATTGAGGGTAGCACTAGCCCATGGCGAGCACAAGTGGTGGTAGTGAAGACTGGCGAAAAACAGCGCCTAGTTATTGACTACAGCCAGACGATCAATCGCTACACCCAGTTAGATGCATACCCACTCCCCCGCATATCTGACATGGTCAATCAGATAGCACAATACTGGGTGTTCTCGACGATTGATCTGAAGTCAGCATGCCACCAGCTCCCCATCAGGGCTGAGGACCGCCAGTACACAGCTTTTGAAGCTGATGGTCCTCTCTACCACTTCCTTTGAGTCCCCTTCGGTGTCACCAACGGGGTTTCGGTCTTCCAAAGGGAGATGGACCGAATGGTTGACCAGAACGCGCTGCAGGCCACCTTCCCCTATCTAGACAACGTCACCATCTGCGGCCACGACCAGCAGGACCATGACGTTAACCTTGAGAAATTCCTCCGTACGGCCCAGCAGCTGAATCTAACATACAACAAGGACAAATGTATGTTTCGCACCACGCGCCTCGCCATCCTTGGCTGCGTAGTGGAGAACGGAGTCATCAACCCCGACAGAATGCACCCCCTTATGGAGCTCCCCCACCTCCACTGCCAAAAAGCACTGAAGAGATGCCTAGGGTTTTTCTCTTACTATGCTCAGTGGGTGCCCAACTATGCGGACAAAGCCAGACCCCTCATCAAGTCCAGCTCCTACCCCTGACAGCAGAGGCATGTGCAACCTTCACTCTCATAAAAAGAGATTTTGCGAAGGCCACAATGCACGCAGTGGATGAGCCATCCCCTTCCAAGTGGAGAGCAATGCATCCTACTTCGCACTAGGTGCAACCCTTAACCAGGCGGGGAGACCCGTGGCCTTTTTCTCAAGGACCCTCCAGGGCCCCGAGATTCGACACTCCTCTGTCGAAAAGGCGGCCCAGGCCATTGTGGAAGGGGTGCGACATTGGAGGCATTACCTGGCCGGAAAACGATTTCCTCTGCTCACTGACCAGCGTTCAGTAGCTTTTATGTTTAACAATAAGCAGAGGGGCAAAATCAAGAACGACAAGATCTTGAGGTGGAGAATTGAACTCTCCACCTACAATTACGATATCTTGTACCGGCCCGGGAAACTCAATGAGCCCCCAGATGCCCTATCACGTGGTACATGCGCCAATGCGCAGGTTGATAGACTGCAGACCCTCCACAATGACCTCTGCCACCCGGGGGTCACCAGGTTCTTCCATTTCATCAAATCCCGTAACCTGCCCTTATCCATCGAGGAGGTCAGGACCATAACCAAGAACTGCCAAATCTGTGCCGAGGGCAAACCGCATTTTTATCAAGGCCACTCGCCCCTTCGAGCGCCTGAGCATCGATTTTAAAGGGCCCCACCCCTCCTCTGACCGCAACGTGTACTTCCTCAACATAATTGATGAGTACTCCCGTTTCCCGTTTGCCATCCCTTGCCCAGACATGACCAGTACCACGGTCATTAAAGGTCTGAATGACCTTTTCGCCTTGTTCGGCTTCCCTAGCTATATCCATAGCGACCGGGGCTCATCCTTTATGAGCGACGAACTCCGTCAGTACCTGCTCACGAGAGGTATTGCTACAAGCAGAACCACCAGCTACAACCCCCGGGGGAACGGCCAGGAGGAAAGAGAGAACGCGACGGTTTGGAAGGCCGTCCTCTTAAACTTAAAATCTAACGGCCTTCCGACCTCTCACTGGCAGGATGTCCTCCCTGTGGCACTCCACTCCATTCGGTCACTGCTTTGTACGGCCACCAATGCCACCCCCCATGAAAAAATGTTCACTTTCCCCAGGAAGTCCACATCGCAGATGTCGCTACCGACATGGCTGACGTCTCCAGGACCCGTCCTACTGCAGAAGCACGTGAGGTCCCATAAAACGGACCCCCTGGTCGAGAGGGTGAGCCTCCTCCACGCCAACCCCCAGTATGCTTACGTGGCGTACCCGGACGGGCGGGAGGACACAGTCTCCATACAAGACCTCGCACCTTCGGGTGCCCCTGAAACACTACCATTGCCATCCACGACTACCCACAACCCAACCCCTGTAGATGGCATGCCGCAGCCCCAGGACCCGTCATTGACCACCCAATCACTCAATGAGACGCCAGATTCAACGTTGGATGCTGCACCATCACTGCCGCCACCACGACGATCAGGACGGCATACAAGGCCACCTGATAGACTTACTTACACGAACCTTTAGTACACTTCACCCCGCCGGACTCAATTTTAAACAAGGGGTGAATGTGGTAAACCACTGTTATTGTTGTTCACTGTTGTTGTCGTTGTTGCACACTGTTGTATCTATGCATGCCTCAGCTGGCTCCGCCCCTGGCTCCACCCACATGCCCAGGTATAATGGTGACTGCTCTGCAGCCCCCTGCCTTCTTGGAAACCAGTCAACCACGAGAGGCATGCTCTGTTCTTTTTTAATAAAAGCCTTTTAGTTACTCTCCTAACTCTCCGTCTTTTATGAGTAATTGATAGCGCATCATGACCACCTCATGATACACAGAGTCCAGGTACTTCTCCCCCTCCCTGATGTGTCGCAGTGCCTGAAGCTCAGACTCCAGCTCATCAACACGGAGCTGGAGTTCCTGTAGCAGCAGGCACTTGTCACAGATGTAATCACTGCGAGATTCAATGGGATTCACCGGCTCCCACATCTCGCAACAGTAACACATGACCTGCTCCATTCTATGTAATTAATTAAATTTTTTATTGTTAGTTATGGACACCCTCTGCCCGATTTTGGATGCTAGTATCCCCTTTATTTAATTGGATTTAAATTAAATCAATCCCTCTAGTTACACCAGTTAAATGTTTTAACAAAAGTCACTCTCCACAAGAAAGGCCCTATTAACTACAACCAACAGAGTTAAAGTTTGAAAAGAGCACCTAACACCCCACTTACCCTAACTCACAGCACTCTTTGATGACTCGCTTTCAGTGCTTGCTCGCACTAGGACTGGTCTTTTTATACTGTTTGTTTGTTTACAGCCAAATGAGTCACCCCTGCTGATTGGTTGGAAAACTGGTTTCCACTGCCTGCTGTGCCAATTTACTCCTACTGCAGTGTAACCTTGCTTTTCTCTTCTTAAACCAACAGAATACCAAATATTTAACGTTTCCCCTTTACTTAAACTGCTTAAAGTAATCTTATTAAGAATGATTTAAAGAGAAATAACAATTAAAGAACTCTCACTCTTACCCAAACTCACAGCACTCTTTGAAGACTCGCACTTACCGTTTCACTGATTGATTAAAATTAAATGAATCCCACCAATTTCAGTACAGTTAAATGATATATTTAAGGGCCCTGGTTCTCTTCACATATCTGAAAAGGTTTTTAGTCCGTTTTTATGTTCCCTGAAAGCTTACTCTCATATTCTATTTTCTCTTTCTTAATTAATCCATTTGTCCTCCTTTGTTGAATCCTAAACTGCTCCCAATCCTCTGGATTACTGCTTTTTCTAGTCAATTGATATGTGCTCTCGTTGGATCTTATGCAATCGCTAATTTCCCTCGTTCGCCACGGCTAAGTCATTTTTTTGTTTTATTTTTATGCCAAACTGGGATGAACAAATTCTGTATTTCATCCATGCAGTCTTTGAATGTTTGCCATTGCCTAACCACCGTCAACCCTTTGAGTGACATTCCCCAATCAATCCTACCTAATTCGCGCCTCAGACCATCGTAGTTTCCTTTATTTAAAGTCAGTACCCTAGTCTTTGAGTCAACTACTTCATTCTCCATCTTAATGAAAAATTCGATCATATTAAGATCGCTCCGACCCAAGGGGCCTCGTACAACAAAATTACTAATTATTCCTTTCTCATTACATAATGCCCAGTCTAAGATGGCCTGATCTCTGGTTGGTTCCTCGACATATTGGTCCAGGAAACCATCCCGTAAACACTCCAGGGATTCCTCCTCCACAGTAGTGTTATTAATTTGGTTCGCCCAATCTATATGTAGATTAAAGTCACCCATGATGACTGCTGTACCCTTTTTGAATGCTTCTCTAATTTACCTTTTACTGCCATCCCCAACATCCATATTACTGTTTGGAGGTCTATATAATACTCCCACTAACGTTTTCTGCCGCTTGGTATTTCTCAGTTCTCCCCATACAGATTCCACATCATCAGAGGGAATATCCTTCCTTACAATTGTGTTAATCCCTTCTTTAACCAGTAATGCTACCCCACCTCCCTTTCCTGTTTGCCTATCTTTCCTGAATATTGAACATCCCTTGATGTTGAGTTCCCAGCCTTCGCCACCCTGGAGCCAGGTTTCCATAATCCCAATCAAATCATATTTGTTTACCTCTATTTGCGCAGCTAATTCATCCACCTTATTACGAATGCTCCTCGCATTAAGACACAAAGCCTTCAGGCTTGACTTTTTAACGCTCTTAGACGTATTCATATTATTATTTACTGTGGCCATGCTTGATTTAAACCATTGATTTCGCTCACTGCCACTTTTGTTTTCTCCTCCCTATCTTTTGCTTTTATCCTCGTTTCCCTTTCTCTGTCCCCCTGCTCAGGTTCCCAACCCACTGCCATTTTAGATTGAACCCTCCCCCAGAGCTCTAGAATCAAGTGTGAATTAGGATGATGGGTGAATGTGTCTTCTTGTGCTTAAAGATGATGAGTGAATAGTTTTTTTCAGTTTGGATGATAGGTGAATGGGTCTTGGTGTGAGTAGCATCATGGGTGAACGGGGCTTAGTGTGAGTTATGATGAAGTTGGAATGGGGCATGGTGTGAGTTAGGATCATGTGTGATTGGGTCTTTGAGTGAGTTATGGTGATGCATGAATGGGTCCTGGTGTTTGTTTGGATGATGGGTGAATGGGGCTTGTTGTGAGTCTGGATGATGGGTGAATGGGCTTGGTGTGAGTTAGGATGATGTGTGAATGGGTCATGTTGTGAGTTACGATGATGGATGAATGGTGTTGGTGTGAGTTAGGATGATGTGTGAATGGGACTTGGTGTGAGTTAGGATGATGGGTGTTTTGGTCTTGGAGTGAGTTACGATGATGGGTGATGGGGCTTTTTGTGAGTCAGGATGATCGGTGAATGGTGTTCCTGTGAGTTAGGATGATGTGTGAATGGGCTTGGTGTGAGTTAGGATGATGGGTGAATGGTTCGTGATGTGAGTTAGGATGATGTGTGAATGGGTCATGTTGTGAGTTGCGATGATGGGTGAATGGTTTTGGTGTGAGCAAGGATGATGGGTGAATTTGACTTGTTGTGAGTTAGGATGATTGGTGATTGGGTCTTGGAGTGAGTTATGTTGATGGGTGATTGGGGGTTTTGTGAGTCAGGATGTTGGTTCCATTGGGCTTGGTGTGAGTTAGGATGATTGATGAATGGATCTTGGTGTGATTTAGCATGATGGGTGAATGGGTCTTGTTGTAGGTTAGGATTATGAGTGAATGTGGTTCTTTGTGAGTTACGATGATGGATGAATTAGTCGTGGTGTAAGTTAGGATGTTAGATGAATGGGTCCTGGTGTGAGTTAGAATGATGGGTGAAAGTGTGCTGGTGTGTGTTGGATGATTGTTGGATGGGTCTTCGTGTGATTTAGGAGGATGGGTGATAGGCGCTTCGTGTGAGTTAGAATGATTAGTGAATGGGTGTTGTTGTGGGTTTGGATGTTAGGTAAATGGGGCTTCATTTGATTTAGGATGACGAGTGAATGTATCTGGGTGTGAGTTAGAAAGATGAGTGAATGAATCTTGGTGTGAGATAGGATGATGGGTGAATTGCCTTGCTGTGAGTTACAATGATGGCTCAATGTGCTTCGTGTGATTTTAGATGATTGCTGGCTCGTGCTTCGTGTGTGTTACGATGATGGGTGAATGGGTATTAGTGTGAGTTAGGATGATGTGTGAATGGAGTTTGTTGTGGGATAGCATGAATGGTGAATGAGCCTTGCTGCGATGTGGATGATGGGTGAATGGGTCTTGGTGTGAGTTATATGTTGAGTGATTGTATATTGGTGTGCATTAGGATTCTGGGTGAATGGGTCTTGTGGTGAATTAGGATGTTGTGTGAATAGGGCTTGTAGTGTGTTAGGGTCATGGGTGAAGGTGGGTGAATAGTCTTAGTGTCAGTTAGGATGCTGGGTGAATGGGGTTCGGTGTGAGTTAGGATGATTGTTTAATGTGTCGTTCTGTGATTTTGGTTGATTATTCAATGGGTCTTGATGTGAGATAGGATGATCCTTGAATGGGTCTTGGTGTCAGTTAAGTTGAAGGGAGAATATGCCTTGGTATAAGTTAGGATGATGTGTGAATGGGGTTGGGTGTGAGTTAAGATAATGGGTGAATGGTTCTTGGTGTGAGCTAGGATGATGGGTGAATGGAGTTGGGTGTGATTTAAGATGATGTGTGTATGGCTCTTGGTGTGAGATGGATGATGGGCCAATCGGGCTGGGTATGAGTTAGGATGATGGATGGATGAAACTTGGTGTGAATTTGGTTAATTGGTGAATAAGTCTTGGTGTGAGTTAGGATGATGGATGAATGGAGCTCAGTGTGAGATAAGATGATGGGTGAATGTTATTTGTGCGAGTGAGGATGATGGGTGAATGGGTCTTGGTGTGAGTTAGGATGATGGGTGAATGGGGCACAGTGTGAGTTCGGATGATGGGTGAATGTGTCTTGATGTGAGTTAGGATGATGAGTGAATGGGTCTTGGTGTGAATTAGGATGATGGGTGAATGGTTCTTTGTGTGAGATAGGATGATGTGTGAATGGGTCTTGGTGTGAAATAGGATGATGAGTGAATGCTTCTTGGTGTGAGATAGGATGATGGTTGAATGGGCCTTGGTCTGCGTTAGGATGATTGGTGAATGGGGCTTGGATTGAGTTTCGATGATGAATGAATGGTCTTGGTGTGAGATTCGAGGATGTGTGAATGGTCTTGGAGTGTGTTAAGATGATGGGTGAATGAGGCTTGGAGTGAGTTATGATGGTGGGTGAATTGTCTTGGTGTGAGTTAGGATGGTGAGTGACTGGGTCTTGATTTGAGTTAGGATGATGGGTGAGTGGGTCTTGGTGTGAGTTAGGATGGTGGATGAATGGGTCTTGGTGTGATTTAGGATGAAGAGTTAATTGTATTGGTGTGAGCTAGGATGATGGGTGAATAGGTCTTGGTGTGAGTTATGAGGATGAATGAGCGGGGCTTGGATTGCTTTAGGATGTTGTGTGAATGGGGATCCGTGTGAGTTAGGATTAGGGGTGAATGGGGCTTGTTGTGAGTTAGGATCTGGGCATTAGAATTTTGCCTGAGTTCAAGCACACAAAATGTGCAAATTGAGAATTCGACCAGGAGACCATTGGATAGTCGATTCTTGGAGTACCAAAGGCATGGATGAGGGTTTCAGCAGCAGTTAGTCTTAGGCAG
The DNA here is from genome assembly GCF_052327205.1 of Somniosus microcephalus. Classification (NCBI taxonomy): domain Eukaryota; kingdom Metazoa; phylum Chordata; class Chondrichthyes; order Squaliformes; family Somniosidae; genus Somniosus; species Somniosus microcephalus. The sequence continues at coordinate 107,221,524 of NC_140990.1, read as the reverse complement.
GGGCAGAGACGTGCGATGTTACAGAGGTGGAAATAGGTGGTCTTGGTTGCAATGTATGTAATGTATATATACTTTAAGGGAGAGAACTACTTTTTACAACTCCTGTATACTTTAGTACCGGCAGTGAACACACCTGTATATAAACCCTGAGTAGTGATCTGTACAATTAGTTCTAGAATAACACTCATTCAGTAAACACCTGTTGAATCGTTCCCTGCAGTCTGTTGTCTGATTATTGAAGGACACAACATTAAGATACACGGATATAACATTGGCGATGATGCAGATTCTATCCTACCGGCAACTCTGCAGCATCCCCCAGGGATTCGCTCCTGGAGAACAGTGGAATGAGGTCGAGTCCAGAAGCACGGGCGTCGACCACGGGCAACCGCCCAGTCATCCAGCGGGGATTTGAGTATCGCAGGGGAGGCCATCGAGAGCCAGGCTTGGCTTTCCAGTCACGGTGGTCCAGCGAAATGGGCTGGCAACAGGTACTGCGCAGACCCTTACCGGACAGCGGCGGCTAGAGCCCGACCGAGCCGCACAGAAAAATGCCGAGCTGCGTCGATGGGGGTGAGAGAGAGAGGGCAGAGCACACAGGGCACAGCCGATGTTCAGGACCGAGCGGCATCAACGGGGAGAGAGACGAGAGAGAGCAGAGCGCAGGCAGTGGTCAAGGGCCGAGCAGCATCAACGGGGGAGAGAGGCGCGCAGGAGAACGCGAGGCGCTGCCATTGCCATGAGGACCGCAGAGAGCGCCATTGGCAGCAGCGCAGGAGCAGCGCACGAAACCCACAGGGCGTCGCCATTTGCCACGAGGACCGCCGAGAGCAGCATTGGCAGCAGCGTGGGAGATGCCATTTTAAGCCATAGCGGGGAAGAAAGGAAAGCACGGGAGACGCCATTTTAAGCCACAGCGGGGAAGAAAGGAAAGTGTGGGAGACGCCATTTTAAGCCAGTCTAACCACACCCAAAAATGCCGAAGAGTGGCAGTATCACAGCGTTCGACAATGAAGACGAAAATTGGACGACATATGTTGAACGCATAGAAGTATACTGCAAGGCGAATGAAGTGCCAGATGACAAGAAAGCACTGGTATTGTTGAATTCAGTGGGTGCAAAAACGTATGGCTTACTACGAAACCTAGTAACCCCAGAGAAGCCAGTAGAAAAGGATTTTTAAAACATAGTGTCAATCCTACAGGACCAATTAAACCCCACACCGCTGCTGATAGCAGAAAGATTTAAGTTTCACAAAAGGAATCAGCATAAAGATGAAAGTATTGCTGAGTATTTAACGGAACTGCGCAAGCTATCGAAACACTGCCAGTTTGGAATGGGACTAGCAGATACTTTAAGGGACAAGTTTGCGTGTAGGCTTCAAAGTGAAGGAACCCAGAAAAGGCTTCTATCAGAAAAGGATCTTACGCTGGACAAGGCTTTCAGCATTGCAGTATCACGCGAAGCAGCAGCACGGGGCGCTGCACAGATACAATGGAGACCACAAGAATATGGCACAAATGAAATGTCATATGGAACAGTGAAGTGCTATCGCTGCGGCAGAACAACACACGACCATAATGATTGCTGGTTCAAGGACAAAGTGTGCAGACAGTGTGGAAAAGTAGGACACATTGCAAGAGTCTGCAGGTCGGCAAAGAAAACCAGCAGCAAGAAATCTCCACAGGAGAAGTAGAAGAAGGTACATAAGGTGACGGAGAGTAGTTCAGACGAACAGAAAAGTGATACAGACTCCGGAAGCAAGGAGCTGGGTTGTCTGAAACTACATAATGTGATCAAAACGGAGGATCACCAAACTATCTGGGTCACGCTCAAGAAAGCAGGAGTCCAAGTGAAAATGGAATTGGCCAAACGATCAGCCCTAACAGTCATAAACCGAAGGGACTACAAGCGGCTATTCTCACATATACCCTTGAGAGATACAAAGATTGTCTTGAAGACGTACACGGGGCAAAAAGTTTACCCCAAAGGAAAAATAAGGGTGAACGTTATATATAACGGCAAGGAAGCACCAAAAATTGACCTATATATATTGCCAGATGGAGGACCAGCACTACTAGGATGTGAATGGATCCAAAAGATACAGCTAGATTGACATTCCATACAAGCACTGATTGTAGATGCCAAAAAGGATGACGACGTCACATCTGGACGACTGTCAAAAATGCTAACTGATGCACAAGAAGTCTTCCAGCAGGGACTCAGAACACAAAAGGCATAACAGCGACGATCAAAATGGAGGAAAATGCAAGCCCAAAGTTTTTAAGGCCAGACTGATACCTTATGCGATCTGCCCAGCCATCGACGCAGAGCTGGAAGGTTTGGAACGTTCAGGAGTACTGTCCAAAGTGGACTGGAGCGAGTGTGCTACACCCATCGTTCCTGTAATGAAGAGCTCATTGAGTAATATGCCTGGGGAACCTAAGAAGTTTCGCATCTGTGGGGACTTTAAGGTGACAGTGAACCCAATCCTTCACACTGTACAATATCCACTTCCGCGGATTGAAGATATTTTCGCTTCGCTATCTGGAGGGAAACGCTTCACTAAGATTGATCTGGCCCAGGCGTACCTGCAAATGGAGGTAGAAGAAGCCTCGAAACAGTACCTCACGATCAACACTCATAAAGGTCTCTACCAATACATCCGGCTGGTGTTCGGCGTAGCATCAGCTCCGGCTATTTGGCAAAGGGCAATGGAACAAGCCCTGCAAGGGATTCCAGGGACCCAGTGTTATTTGGACGACACCCTGGCCACGGGCGAAAATGACAGTGATCAGCTCGCCAACCTGGAGCAGGTGCTCACTAGATTGAAGGAATATGGGCTCTGAGCTAATCGCCACAAATGCGAGTTTTTCCAGAAGCAGATCTCGTATTGTTGCCACGTTATTGATAAAGAGGGGTTACATAAGTCCCCTGAAAAGATTGAGGCAGTAGTCAAGGCACCGGAAAATGTTTCACAACTGAGGTCATTCCTCGGGCTGGTGAACCAGTACCAGAAGTTCTTGCCGAATTTGTCTACCGTACTACACCCACTGAACACCCTACTGCAAACGGGGGTACCATGGAATTGGAGTGATGAATGTAAACGAGCTTTCCAGAAGAGCAAAGCATTGATCACATCAAAAGAGGTGTTGGCTCATTTCAACCCAGCACTACCAATTTGGTTGGCGTGTGATGCATCAACCTATGGCATTGGAGTGGTGTTGTCCCACAAATTCCCGGACGGCTCGGAGAGGCCAGTAGCCTTTGCGTCTCGGTCACTAGCCTCAGCCGAGCGTAACTACACCCAGATTGACAGGGAGGCCCTCAGCCTAGTGTGGGGAGTGCAAAAGTTCAATAACTATCTGCACGGGCAGGAGTTCACCTTGCTGACTGACCGCCAACCACTTGTCTCCATCTTTAATCCAAAGAAGGGCGTTCCGGTGATGACTGCGCAACGGCTACAAAGATGGTCCCTTTTTCTAGGGGCGCACCAATATGAAATCGAGTATAAGGGCACGAAACAGCATGGAAACACTGATGGGCTCTCACGCCTGCCACTGCCTACTGCGGAGGAAGCACCAGCAGTGGATCCTGTCAAAATATTTCATTCGACTATAATTGAATGCTTGCCACTAACTAACGCTGGTATGGAGAAGGGGACACGAAATGACCCGACATAATCTCGGGTATATGGTTTGACGGTGAAGGGATGGCCAGCACATGGCGACTCACTGTTGCCAGCATTCTCATCCAGAAGAGAACAGCTATCAGTATGCCAGGGGACCTTGATGTGTGGATCCCGAGTGGTAATTCCACCCAAGTTAAGGGAGAGAGTGCTCAATGAGCTTCACGAAGGTCATCTGGGAGGGGTGAAAATGAAAAGCCTTGCTAGGGCTTATGTGTGGTGGCCGGGGATCGATCAGACCAGATCCTAGAGTCACAGGAACGATTCAACCTCATGTCTCGGACATACGTACCTGTTGAGGAACCCAACGTACAGGCTGCATCTATCTCAGAAACAATAGCATTGGAAGCTGATGAATCAACTGACGACAGGTTGCTAGAATCGCCTCCTCACCAAGAGCGAGACACTCAGGAAAGGCATTATCCAGAGAGAATCAGGAAGCCTCCCCAGAGACTGAACATATGAATGGTCTACTTTCATATAACTTTGTATGTTAAAAATGTTAATTGTTAAATGAGTATTATGGTACTGTTAATCTAAAAGGGGAGGAATTGTAATTTATGTAATGTATATAAAACTTAAGGGAGAGAACTACTTTTTACAGCTCCTGTATACTGTAGTACCGGCAGTGACCACAACTGTATATAAACCCTGAGTAGTGATCTGTTCAGTTAGTTCTAGAATAACCCTCATTCAGTAAACACCTGTTGAATCGTTCCCTGCAGTCTGTTGTCTCATTATTGAAGGACACATCATTAAGATACACGGATATAACATTGGTGACGTAGCAGATATGTGTTTGGTAACGCAAGTGCGTGTCAAGCATGATGCGAAGACATTTTGAACCACCTAGTTTCAGCTTCAGACAGAAGCCAGGGAGATGGATGCAGTTGCTAGGGAACGGAGTCTGTGGGGGGACCGACGACAGTGGCCCAGAAATTGCGGTCGGGCAGCATAGATATGGAGTACACCACCGACCTACAAAAAGATACTCAGCCAGTGCGAGGCCCAGAATGGAGACTGGCTCCTCGGCACTGGAGAGTTCTGCACAGCGTATGACATCAGGAAGGGCAGGAGCGCAGTGTCCCGCCTCCGTGTAAACGAGGACACGCCCACAAAAGCTGTCAAACTAAACATCGCCCACAGCAACTTCTCTTTGTCCCTTCCATTGAAATTGCATTCTGATTTAAAACATCTAAAAGCTTTTAATTAAACTGGTACTCGCACTTATTTCATATATCAACATTTGTTTTTCCCTCCAAACTCACAATTTATTAGTCGCTATGTATACAACGAACTATTTTGATACTCAGTAAAGGTCGAACAATGTTACTTGTCTCCTACAAGTAATGTTGCTGAACTTCAGAAAGAGATTCCCAGCCATATATTCAATGTTAATTTTCAGGATTAAAAATTCGAAAATAACCATGGTGCGATTTGAAATCATGTCACCGGATTATCAGTACAAGCCTTTGGATCACTAGTCCAGTAACATATCCAACATGCTAGTCCATCGTTGTGTAGTATAAATAGACATTTGGACTGGTGCAGTTATAACTGAGACAGCATCGAGTGTAATATAAACAGAGACAGGGTTTATTGTAATATATAGCAGAGACAGGGTCTAGTGTGATGTAAACAGAGACAGGGTCTAGTGTAATATAAAGATTAACAGGGTCTAGTGCAATATAAACAGAGAGAGGGTCTAGTGTAATATAAATAGAGACAGGGCCCAGAGTGATATAAACAGAGACAGGGCCGAGTGTAATCTAAACACAGACAGGGTCTAGTGTAATATAAACAGAGACAAGGTCTAGTGCATTATAAGCCGAGACAGGGTCTAGTGTAAAATAGAGAGAGAGACAGGGTCTAATGTAATATAAGCAAAGACCATTTCTGCTGCAGCAATAAATGGGACACGGTTTAGAGTAATACAAACTGAGATGTGGTCTCGTGCAGTAATAACTGAGACGGGGCCTGGTGCAATATAGACAGAGGCATGGACAAGAGCTAAAGTAAGAGGCAGGACATGGTAGAACTTAAACTGACACATGATCTACTGCGGCGATAACTGACACAGGGCCGAGAGAAATATTCACAGAGATATGGAAAATGCAATATTAAATGAGAAAAGGCCGAGTGTAAAATGAACAGAGACATGGTATAGTGCAGTAATAACTGAGACAGGGCCTAGTGTAATATAAACAGAGACATGGTCTAGTGTAATATAAAAAGAGATAGGGTCAAGTGTAATGTAGAGAGAGACAGGTCTACTGTAATATAAACAGCGACAGGGTCTATTGTAATATAATCAGAGACATGGGCTTGTGCAGTATAAACTGAGACAGGGTCAAGTGTAACACAACAAGAGACAGGATCTATTGTAATACAAACAGAGACAGGGTCGAGTGCAATATAGCCAGAGTCATGGCCTTGTGTAATATAATCAAAGACATATAGTTTCGTGTACTATAAGCAGAGACAGGGCTCAGTGTAATATAATCAGCATCAGGGTCTAGTGTAATATAAACAGAGAAATGGGCTAGTGCAGTGATAACTGAGATGGCGGCTGGAGCACTACAAACAGAGGCAAAGTCAAGACCAGAAATAAGAGACAGGGCCTCGTTGAAGTTAAACTGACACATGATCTAGTGCTACGATAAATGGCATAGGGGCTAGTGAAATTTGCACAGAGATATCGGCAAGTGCAATATTAAATGAGACAGGGCCGAATGTAATATGAACAGACACAGGGTCTAGTGTAATATAAACAGAGAGAGGGTCTATTGTAATATAAACAGAGACAGGGTCGAGTGCAAAATAAACAGAGACAGGGCATAGTGTAATATAAACAGAGACAGAGTCTATTGTAATATAAACAGAGACAAGGTTTTGTGTAATATAGAGAGAGACAGGATCTACTGCAATATAAAAAGCAACAGGGTCTAGTGTAATATAAGCAGAGACCATGTCTGCTGCAGCAATAACTGAGACACGGTCTCGTGTAATAAAAACAAAGATGTAGTCTTGTGCAGTAATAACTGAGATGGGGCCTCGTGTAATATAAACAGAGGCATGGTCAAGAGTTAAAAGAAGAGGCAGGGCATGGTAGAATTTAAACTGACACACGATCTACTGCTGCGATAACTGTGACAGGGCCTAGAGAAATATGCACAGAGACATGGAAAAATGCAATATTAAATGAAAAAGGGCCGAGTGTAAAATAAACAGAGACACGGTCTAGTGCAGTAATAACTAAGACAGGGCCTAGTGTAATATAAACAGAGACAGGGTCTAGTGTAATACAGACAGAGACAGGGTGTACTGTAATATAAACAGCGACAGTGTCTAGTATAATATAAACAGAGACAGGGTCTAGAGTAATATAAACAGAGACAGGGTCTTGTGTAATATAAATAGGTACAAGGTCTTGTGTAATATAGAGAGAGACAGGGTCTATTGTAATATAAACAGAGACAAGGTCTTGTGTAATAGAGAGAGAGACAGGGTCTACTGTAATATAGAAAGCAACAGGGTCTAGTGCAATATAAGCAGAGGCCATGTCTTCTGCAGCAATAAATGAGACATGGTCTAGTGTAGTACAAACAGAGACGTGGTCTAGTGCAGTAATAACTGAGACGGGGCCTGGTGCAATATAAACAGAGGCATGGTCAGGAGCTAAAGAAAGAGGCAGGACATGGTAGAATTTAAACTGACACATGATCTACTGCGGCGATAACTGCGACAGGGCCTAGTGTAATATAAACAGAGACAGGGTCTAGTGTAATATACAAAGAGACAGTGTCTAGTGTAATATAAACAGAGACAGGATCTAGTGTAATATAAACAGAGACAGTGTCTAGTGTAATATAAAAAGAGACAATGTCTCGTGTAATATAAACAGAGACAGTGTCTAGTGTAATATAAACAGAGACAGTGTCTAGTGTAATATAAAAAGAGACTGGGCCCAGTATAATATAAACAGAGACAGGGTCTACTGTAATATAAAAAGAGACAGTGTCTAGTGTAATATAAACAGAGACAGTGTCTAGTGTAATATAAAAAGAGACAGGCTCTAGTGTAATATAAACAGAGACAGGGTCTACTGTAATATAAAAAGAGACAGGGTCTAGTAAAATATATACAGAGACAGGCTCCAGTTTAATATAAACAGAGACAGGGTCTAGTGTAATATAAAGCGAGACAGGGAGTAGTGTATTATAAACAGAGACAGGGTCTAGTGTAATATAAAGAGAGGCATGGCCTAGTGTAATATAATCAAAGGCACGGTCTCGTGTTCTATAAACAGAGACAGGGCCCTGTGTAATATAATCAGAAACAAGGTCTAGTGTAGCATAAACAGAGACATGGGCTGGTGCATTAATAAATGAGGCGGGGCCTGGAGTAATATAAACAGAGGCATGGCCAAGACCAAATATACGTGACAAGGCCTCGTTGAATTTAAACTGACACATGATCTACTGCTACGATAAATAACACAGGTCCTAGTGAAATTTGCACAGAGATATGTGCAAGTGCAATATTAAATGAGAAAGGGCCGAGTGTAATATGAACAGAGACAGGGTCTAGTGTAATATAAACAGAGACAGGGTCTAGTGTAATATAAAGAGAGACAGGGTCCCATGTAATATAAGCAGAGACAGGATAATGTGTAATATTAACAGATACACGGTCGAGTGCAGTAATAAATGAGACAGAGCGTAGTCTAATATACATAGAGAGAGAATGTAGTGTTATACAAACAGAGACAGTGTCGTTACAACTGAGAAATGGTCTAGTGCACTATACAGAACGTAAATGTCTGTTGGAATAATAATTGGGACAGGGTCTTCTGCCATAGCATGTGAGACTGGAGCTAGTTTAATAAGCAGAGACGCAGTCTAATGCAATATTCACAGCGACATGGTCTATTACAATAATAACGGAGATGAGACATGGAGTGATATGAACAGAGGCATGGCGCAGATCAATACGAGAGACATGGCATAGTAGAATTACAACAGACACATGATCGAGTGCAGTGATAACTAAGACACGGCCTAGTGAAGTTAGCACAGAGATATGGACCAGTGCAATATTAAATGAGACAGGTCTTGTCTAATATAAACAGAGACAGTACCTAGTGCAGTAATAAATGAGACATTGTCTAAGATAATATAAATCGTGTTGGAGACTAGCGTAATATAAAGAGAGGCACGGACTTCTGCCATAATCTGTGAGACAGGACCTGTCATAAACAGATTTTGCAGTCTAATGTAATATACACAAAAGCACGGACGAGTGCAGTAACAATTTAGACAGGGTTGAGAGTGATATGAAAAGAGACATTGTCTAGTATTATAATAACTGAGACAGGACCTTATGTAATAGAAACAGTGACGGGGTACAAAGTATTAATAACTGAGACATGGGCTAGTGTAACTTAAACAGAAACAAGGTGTTGAACATTAACGATTGAGACAGGATCTAGAGCAATATAAACAGAGACCGGGTCTAGTGCAATATAAAGAGAGACAGAGTCTAGTGTAATATAAAGAGAGAAAGGGTCTAGTGAAATATAAACAGAGACAGGGCATAGTGTTAAATAAACAGGGACAGGGTCTCGTGTAATATAAACAGAGACAGGGTCAAGAGTAATATAAACAGAGACAGGGCATAGTGTAATATAAACAGAGACAGGGTCTAGTGTAATATAAACAGAGACAGGTTATGCCGTGATATAAAAAGAGACAGGGCCTAGTGTATTATAAAGAGAGTCAGGGTCTAGTGTAATATAAACAGAGACACTGTTCAGTGTAATATAAGCAGAGACAGGGCCTAGTTTAAGATAAACATAGACAGGCTCTAGTGTAATATATACAGAGACAGGGCCTAGTTTAAGATAAACAGAGACATGGTCCAGTGTAATAGAAACAGAGACAGGTTCTAGTGTAATATAAACAGATACAGAGCTTGGGTAATATAAACAGAGAAAGGGTCTAGTGTAATATAAACAGAGACAGGGTCTAGTGAAATATAAACAGGAACAGGGTCTAGTGTAATATAAACAGAGACAGGGCATAGTGTAATATGAACAGAGACAGGGTCTTGTGTAATATAAACAGAGACAGGGTCTAGTGTAATATAAAGAGAGACAGAATCTAGTGTAATATAAAAAGAGACAGGGCCTAGTGTAATATAAAGAGAGACCGGGTCGAGTGTAATATAAACAGAGACAGCGTCCACCATAATATAAATAGAGGCAACGCCAAGTGTAATATAAAGAGAGTCAGGGCCTAGTGTAATATAAACAGAGGCAGGTTCTAACGTAATATATACAGAGACAGGGCCTAGTTTAATATAAACAGAGACAGGGTCCAGTGTAATAGAAACAGAGACCGGGTCTAGTGTAATATAAACAGAGACAGGGTCTAGTGTAATATAAACAGCAAAAGGGTCGAGTATAATGTATACAGAGACAGGGCCTGGTTTAATATAAACAGAGACAGGGTCTAATGTAATAGAAACAGAGACCGGATCTAGTGTAATATAAACAGAGACAGGGTCTAATGTATGATAAACAGGTACAGAGTCTAGTGTAATATAAACAGAGACAGGGCTTAGTGTAATATAAAAAGAGGCAGGTTCTAGTGTAATATAATCCGAGACAGGGCCTAGTTTAACATCAACAGAGACAGGGTATAGAGTAATATAAGCAGGGACAAGGTCTAGTGTAATATAAACAGAGACAGGGTCTAGTGTAATATCAACAGAGACAGCACCTAATGTAATATAAACAGAGACTGGGTCTAATTTAATACAAACAGAGACAGAGTCTAATTTAATATAAAGAGAGACAGGGTCCCGTGTAATATAAGCAGAGACAGGATAATGTGTAATATTAACAGATATAGGGTCTGGTGCAGTAATAATTGAGACAGAGCGTAGTCTAATATAAACAGAGAGCGGATGTAGTGTTATGCAAACAGAGACAGTGTCGTTACAACTGATAAAGTGTCTAGTGCACTGTACAGAAAGTAAATGTCTGTTGGTATAATAATTGGGACAGGGTCTTCTGCCATAGTATGTGAGACTGGAGCTAGTTTAATAAGCAGAGACGCAGTCTAATGCAATATTCACAGCGACATGGTCTAGTACAATAATAACTGAGACGAGACCTGGATTGATATCCACAGAGGCATGGTGCAGATCAATACGAGAGACATGGCGTAGTAGAATTACAACAGACACATGATCAAGTGCAGTGATAACTAAGACAGGGGCTAGTGAAGTTGGCACAGAGATATGTAATATAAACAGAGACAGGTTCTAGTGTAATATAAACAGAGACAGGGTCTAGTGCAATATAAAGAAAGACATGGTTTAGAGTAATATATATATAAAGAGTGTCGAGTGTAATATAAACAGAGACAGGGTCTAGTGTAATATAAACAGAGACAGGGTCTAGTGTAATATTAACAGAGGCAGGTTTGCGTGTAATATAAACAGAGACAGGGTCTAGTCCAATATAAACAGAGACAGTATCTAGTGCAGTAATAAATGAGACATTGTGTAAGATAATATAAATAGAGTCGGGGTCCAGCGTAATATAAACAGAAGCACGGACTTCTGCCATAATCTGTGAGACAGGACCTAATGTAATAAACTGATTTTGCAGTCTAGTATGATATACACAAAAGCACCGTCTAGTGCAGTAACAATTTCGACAGGGTTGAGTGTAATACAAATGGAGACATGGTCTAGTGTTATAATAACTGAGATAGGACCTTATGTAAGAGAAACAGTGACAGGGTACAATGCGTTAATAACAGAGACAGGGGCCAGTGCAATTTAAACAGAAACAAGGCGTTGTACATTAATAATTGAGACAGGATCTAGAGTAATATAAACAGTGACAGGGTCTTGTATAGTATAAAATAGACAAGGTCTAGTGAAATATAAACAGAGATAGGGTCTAGAGTAATATAAACAGAGAAATGGTCGATGCAATATAAAGAGAGACAGGGTCTAGAGTAATACGAACAGACAGATAGTCTAGTGTAATATAAACAGAGACAGGGTCTAGTGTAATATAAACAGAGACAGTGTTTAATGTAATATAAACAGAGACAGTGTCTAGTGTAATATACACAGAGACAGTGTCTAGTGTAATATAAACAGAGACAGTGTCTAGTGTAATATAAGCATAGACAAGGTCTAGTATAACATAACCGAGACAGGGTCTAGTGTAATATAAACACAGACAGTGTCTAGTGTATTATAAACAGAGACAGGGTATTCTGTAATATAAACAGTGACAGGGTCTAGTGTAATATAAACAGAGACGGGGTCTAGTCAAATATATACAGAGTCAGGGTCTAGTGCAATATGAACAGAGAACGGGTCTAGAGGAAATATAAACAGAGACATGGTCCAGTGTAATATAAACAGAGACAGGTTCTAGTGTAATACAAACAGAGACAGGGTCTAGTGCAATATAAACAGAGACAGGGTGAGTGTAATATAAGCAGAGACATGTGCTAGTGTAAGATAAACAGAGACGGGGTCTAGTGTAATGTAAAGAAAGACAGGGTCTAATGTAATATTAACAGAGACAGGGTCCAGTGTAATATAAACAGATACAGAGTCTAGTGTAATATAAAGAGAGACTGGGTCTAGCGTAATATAAACAGAGACCGGGTCTAGTGTAATATAAACAGGGACAGGGCCTAGTGTAATATAAACAGAGACAGGGTCCAGTGTAATATAAACAGGGACAGGGCCTAGTGTAATATAAACAGAGACAGGGAATAGATTAATATAAACAGGGACAGGGTTTGGTTTACTATAAACAGAGACAGGGAGAACTGTAACATACACAGAGACAGTGCCAAATGTATTATAATGAGAGACATGGTCTCGTGTAATATATACAGAGACAGGGCCCAGTGTAATATAAACAGAGTATGGTCTAGAGTAATATAAACAGAGATAGGGCCGAGTGTTAAGTCAACAGATACAGGGCCTAGTGTAATATAAACAGAGACAGGGTCTGGTGAAATATAAACAGAGAGGGGGCCTAGTTTAATATAAACAGAGACAGGGTCTAGTGCAATATAAATAAAGACAGGGTCTAGTGTAATAGAATGAGAGACAGGGTCTAGTGTAATATAAACAGGGAAAGGGTCCAGTGTAATATAAACACAGACAGTGTCTAGTGTATTATAAACAGAGACAGGGTCTACTGTAATATAAACAGAGACTGAGTCTAGTGTAATATAAACATAGACGGGGTCCAGTCAAATATAAACAGAGTCAGGGTCTAGTGCAATATGAACAGAGACCCGGTCTAGAGGAAATATAAACAGAGACATGGTCTAGTGTAATATAAATAGAGACAGGTTCTAGTGTAATATAAACAGAGACAGCGTCCAGTGTAATATAAACAGAGACAGGGACTAGTGTAATATAAACAGAGACAGGGGCTAGTGTAATATAAACACTGTCAGGATCTAGAGTAATATAAACAGAGGCAGGGTCTAGTGTAATATAAACAGAGACAGGGTCTAATGTAATATAAGCAGATAGAGTCCAGCGTAATATAAACAGAGACAGGGTCTAGTGCAATATAAAGAGAGACAGGGTCTAGTTTAATAGAAAGAGAGACAGGGTCTAGTGTAATATAAATAGGGAAAGGGTCTAGTGTAATATAAACACAGACAGTGTCTTGTGTATTATAAACACAGACAGGGTCTACTGTAATATAAACAGAGACAGAGTCTAGTGTAATATAAAAATAGACGGGGTCTAGTCAAATATAAACAGAGTCAGGGTCTAGTGCAATATGAACTGAGACCCGGTCTAGAGGAAATATAAACAGAGACATGGTCTAGTGTAATATAAATAGAGACAGGTTCTAGTGTAATAAAAACAGAGACAGGGTCTAGTGTATTATAAACAGGGACAGGGTCTAGTGTAATATAAAGAGAGACAGCACCTAGTGTAATATAAACAGAGACAGTGCCTAGTGCAATATAAAGGAATACATGGTCTAGTGTAATAGAATATTAAGAGGGTCTAGAGTAATAAAAACAGAGACAGGGTCTAGTGTAATAAAGACAGAGACAGGGTCGAGTGAAATATAAACAGAGGCGGGGTCGAGTGTATTATAAACAGAGACAGGATCTAGTGTAATATAAACAGAGACAGGATCTAGTGTAATATAAACAGAGACAGGGCTAGTTCAATATGAAGAGGGATAGGGTCTGGTGTAATATAAGCAGAGACAGGGTATACTATAATATAAGCAGAGACTGGGCCAAGTGTATTATAAAGAGAGTCAGGGCCTATTGTAATATAAACAGAAGGAGGGACTAGTGTTATATACACAGAGGCAGTGTCCAGTGTAATATAATCAGAGACAGGATCCAGTGTAATATAAACTGAGACAGGGTCTAGTGCAATATAAAGAGAGACAGGGTCTAGTGTAATATAAGCAGAGATAGGGTCTAGTGTAATATAAACAAAAAGAGGGTCTAGTGTAACATAAACAGAGACAGGGTCTAGTGTAATATATACAGAGACAGGGCCTAGTTTAATATAAAGAGAGACAGGGTCTAGTGTAATAGAAACAGAGACAGGGTCTGGTGTAATATAAGCAGAGACAGAGTCTAATGTAATATAAACAGAGACAGGACCTAGTGTAATATAAACAGAGACAGGGTCTTGTGTAATATAAACAGAGACAGGGCATAGTGTAATATAAACAGAGACAGGGTCTAGTGTAATAGAAAGAGAAAGAGAGTCTCGTGTAATATAAACAGAGTTAGTTTGTAGTGTAATATAAACAGAGACAGGATCTAGTGCAGTATAAATAAATACGTGGTCTAGTGTAATATAAATATAAAGAGGGTCTAGTGTAACATAAACAGAGACAGGGTCTGCTGTAATATAAACAGAGACAGGGTCTAGTGTAATATTAACAGAGACAGGTTTGCGTGTAATTTAAACAGAGACAGGGTCTAGTCTAATATAAACAGCGACAGTATCTAGTGCAGTAATAAATGAGACATTGTGTAAGATAATATAAATGGAGTCGGGGTCTAGCGTAATATAAACAGAGGCACGGAGTTATGCCATAGTCTGTGAGACAGGACCTAATGTAATAAACTGATTATGCAGTCTAGTGTAATATCCACAAAAGCACGGTCTAGTGCAGTAACAATTTAGACAGGGTTGAGTGTAATACAAAAAAGACATGGTCTAGTGTTATAATAACTGAGACAGGACCTTATGTAATAGAAACAGTGACAGGGTACAATGTGTTAATAACTGAGACAGGGGCCAGTGTAATTTAAACAGAAACAAGGCGTTGTAGATTAATAATTGAGACAGGATCTAGAGTAATATAAACAGGGACAGGATCTTTTATAATATAAAAAGAGACAAGGTCTAGTGAAATATAAACAAAGACAGGGTCCAGAGTAATATAAACAGAGAAATGATCGATGCAATATAAAGAGAGACAGTGTATAGAATAATATGAACAGACAGATAGTCTAGTGTAATAGAAATAGAGACAGTATCTAGTGTAATAAAAAGAGAGACAGGGTCGAGTGTAATATAAACCGAGACAGTGTCTAGTGTAAAATAAACAGAGACGTAGTGTATTGTAAATAAACATAGACAGGGTCCAGTGTAATAAAAGCAGAGACAGGGTCTTGTGTAATATAAACAGAGACAGTGTCTAGTGTAATATAAAAACAGACAGGCTCTATTGTAATATAAACAGAGACAGTGTCTAGTGCAATATAAACAGAGACATGGTCTAGAGTAAGTTAAACATAGACAGATCTAGTATAATATAAACAGAGACAGGGTCTAGTGTAATATAAACACAGACAGTGTCTAGTGTATTATAAACAGAGACAGGGTCTACTGTAATATAAACAGAGTCAGGGTCTAGTGCAATATGTACAGAGACCGAGTATCGAGCAAATATAAAGAGAGGCATGTTCTAGTGTAATATAAACAGAGACAGGTTCTAGTGTAATATAACCAGAGACAGGGTCTAGTGTAATATAAACAGAGACAGGGTGAGTGTAATATAAGCAGAGACAGGTACTAGTGTAATATAAACAGAGACAGGGTCTAGTGTAATATAATGAAAGACAGGGTCTAGTGTAATATTAACAGAGACACGGTCCAGTGTAATATAAACAGAGACAGGGTCTAGTGTAATATAAACAGATACAGAGTCTAGTGTAATATAAAGAGAGACTGGGTCTAATGTAACATAAACAGAGACCAGGTCTAGTGTAATATAAACAGGGACAGGGCCTAGTGTAATATAAACAGAGACAGGGTATAGAGTAATATAAACAGGGACAGGGTTTGGTGTAATATAAACAGAGACATGGTGTACTTTAACATACACAGAGACAGTGCCAAGTGTATTATAAAGAGAGACAGGGTCTAGTGTAATATAAACAGAGACAGGACCTAGTGTAATATAAACAGTGTATGGTCTAGTTTAATATCAACAGAGACAGGGCCTAGTGTAATGTAAACAGATACAGGGTCTAGTGTAATATAAACAGAGACAGGGTCTAGTGTAATATAAACAGCGAGTAAACTTGCAAGGCCCCCGTGTCCACAGTAACTTACATGAGGTCAGCCTGCTGGATGGAACCTTGGGTGCCCTGAGCTTGATCTCCGGTGTCTCCAGTCCCGACTGCCCCCTTACATCAGGATCCCCTCACTTTTATACCATGTAGTGATCCATCTCTGGCACCTGACTCTTCTTTGTCTTCTCTGCTGGATTTTGGCAGGAAGCGAGGGAAGGAAGCTGGAACTTCTCTAATCTGTGATTTAAAAGGAAACTTTCCCTGGTTCCCGGCCATTACTTTTCTTCAGTAATTTTCTCTTTATCCCGATTCTACCCTGCCTACAATTAATTATGTCATTCTTACATAAGAAATAGGAGCAGGGATAGGCCAATCGGCCCCTCGAGGCTGCTCCACCATTCAATAAGATCATGGCTGATCTGATCCTAACCTCAAATCTTCTATCACTCTGCAGCCACCCGAACCCATGTGATCTCCCGAGAGAGGCAAAAAACCAGATAAAGACCCATTGGCCAATTTGGGAGAAAAAAATCTGAGAAATTCCTCTCCGACCCATCTAGGCGATCGTAATTCTTCCAGGAGATCACTCTGTCCCTATATTTTCTACAGCACTTACCTTCTGTAAAGGCGATCTCCACCCCAGCCAGGAACAGGAATAAAGCCATCTCCTGAAATCTAACACAGAATTAGAACACAGTAGGAGCAGAACCAGGCTACATGGCCCCTGGGCCCACTCCACTACCCACAGGGCCATGACCATTCCGAACCTAGACTCATGTCCAATTTCCTGCCCGCTCCCCATAACCCTTAATTCCCTTTACTTCTAGGAAACTATCTATTTCTGTTTTAAATTTATTTAATGATGTAGCTTCCACAGCTTTCTGGGGCAGCAAATTCCACAAAGCTACCACCCTCTGAGTGAAGAAGTTTCTCCTCATCTCAATTTTGAAAGAGCATCCCCTTATTTTAAGATTTTGCCCCCTAGTTCTAGTTTCACCCATCATTGGGAACATCCTCATCGCATCCAGCTGATCAAGCCCCTTCTCAATCTTATATGTTTCAATCAGATCGCCTCTCATTCTTCTGCACTCCAATGAGTAGAGTCCCAATCTACTCAACCTCTCCTCATATGACCACCCCCTCATCCCCGGGATTAACTGAGTGAACCTTCTTTGTACTGACTCGAGAGCAAGTATGTCTTTTCTTAAGTATGGACACCAAAACTGTATGCTGTATTCCAGGTGCAGTCCAA